>NC_134737.1:1250000-1875000 GCF_049634645.1 Pelodiscus sinensis | reverse complement strand
TGATTGGGGCTTTTTTTGCAGAAAACAAATCTCATCTGTCTCCACTGGCCCTTTTGCGCAAAAGTTTTGCGCAAAAGGGACTTTTGGACGAACAGGAGCAGCATAGTATTTCCACAAGAAGCCCTGATTTCTTACAGTAGGAAGTCAGTGCTTTTGCGGAATTCAAGCGGCCAGTGTAGACAGCTGGCAAGTTTTTCCGGAAAAGCGGCTGATTTTCTGGAAAAACTGGCCAGTCTATACACAGCCGAAGAGCTAGGACCTCCAGAAGTGGTAGCAGCTTCCTCTTCTCCTGACTTCCAAGGGCCAGGTTTGGCTGTGCTGATAGAGGACAACAATGCTGCAGAGTAATCACTGGGGGCAGCCAGCTGGGGTTGGGGCTTTTGCTGGCCACTGGCCCAGGTAAGTGGCCCCCCTGTCCCAAACCTCTCCCTCTATGGCCTTTGGCTGCAGCACAGACTGGGATGAAAGCCCCCCAAATCCCCGTGCTGCCCCCCTCCAGGAGCACTGCCAGGGCTGGGTCGTGCAGTCAGCAGGAGACACGGCCCACCCTCCACCAGCGCCATCAGGCCCGATGGCTGCGGCAGGAGACCCGCACAGCCCCCTACCCCTGGGCAGACCCAGGCAATGTTGGACATTAGGAAAAACTCCCTAGCTGCCAGGGGGTTAAGCACTGGAATAAATTGCCTAGGGAGGTTGTGGAATCTCCATCCCTGGAGATATTTCAGAGCAGGTTGGATAGACACCAGCCAGGGATGGTCTAGACAGTCCTGGGTCCTGCCCTGAGGGCAGGGGACTGGACTCGATGACCTCTCGAGGTCCCTTCCAGTCCTAGTGCTCTAGTATTCTCTGATTCTAGTCCCAAATACTTGCTGGTACTATCCAGGCTACAAAGTGCAATGCCATTTATCAAACTGCAGCTGTACTCTGCCCCCACCCCAAAACCAGTCTCCATTAAACTGCTCAGCTTGAAACAGCTGTTGGTTGTTTATTTTAAAACAGCTTGTCAGAGAAATGGTCCCTTATTTCCCCCCAATGTGAACTTCCCCAAAACAGTGTCCTGGAAGGACAATATTCAATGCTGGACCAGTAGCCGCTTAATGTCATGAAAAATCTCATGATCCATCCGGGCAGGGCAGGGGGCATTTCTGTCTTTCCCTGTGTACTCACAGCAGTTTCTTGTAATTTTGGATTGTTCTAATGAGAGTGGCTGGAGTCTGAGGAAAGAACAAATAATTTGGTGAACCGTTTACCCTTTTCCTGCTTCCCAAACTGTCTAAGATTTGTTTATTATAATATATGTTCGTTACTCATAAACATTCATTGATGCACCTTGCTGCAAACAAATTTCAGTCTCGGGCCGCATACCGGCTATTCGTTATACTTTATTAATTAGTTTCTGCTCCTTGAGTTGGAGGAAGGGTTTGCCATTTGAATACTATACTGGCGCGCCCGTGCTCACATCGGCACCGAGAGCATTCTGATCTGCAAGCAAACAAAAGCCTATTGGCTCCAAAGCTGCTGTGCAAAAATGAGCCAGAAGGGGCGAGCACAGGGTGGAACTGAATTTGGAGTCCGAATGTGCAACAATTGTCATGAATCATTTCCCCCGCAATTTGCCAGTTTTCGTCTCCGGGGATTTAATTCCCAATCATAGCGCTATTGTGCATTAATCATTTAGCTGAGGTCACGTGGAGAGGGTTCTGCAATATACTCGTAACAACCTCTTCTCTCCGTGGGCCGTGTGACTCATGCCAGTAAGTGCCAACCCCACTTTAAAAATCAGCTCTCTAGCATGCCACATCCGGTCAAGAAGTGGCCTCTCTAGAACACGGAGGGGCACACAAGGTGTCATGCATGGGTGGCTTTGCCACCTGTGAGCTACACGGCCAGGGCATATGCTTCCTTTTCCTCTCATGTGTCTACCCAGAACATGGGTGTTGCATTCACTGGGCATGCAAGGTTATCCCTAATAGAGGGCTCCAATGTACGGCGCAGAGGCACTCCCTGCAATGATGTGTGTTGACTGTGTAAAGGGGCATTGTGCTGACACACACCAGCATTAGACAGGTGCGTCTGTTCGTGCTGTCACGCCAGTAACATGGGCGTGGCACAGGCCTACCAGATCGGGCTGTGTCGTTTTGCTTGACTGGAGCCACATTCTATTCCAATTGGGGGCTGCGTATGGTGCACAAGATTGACCCTCCGCCCCCTGAACTGTTCTGTTCCACGGTGCTGAGAGCCAAGTGCCTTGCCCAGCAGAGAAGCTGATTAAGGGCCATTTCGCAAGATCCGTGCAAGTGAAGTCTTCAAGCTGCTGAACGTCTATGATAGTTGTCTCAGGGCAGCCAAAGAGCAGCCATGAAAATTCGAAGCAATTCTCACAAGGGCGGGGTCAGAGACCATAGTCTGGGGAGAGGCCCAGAGGTCTCTGGTTCAAGAAGCCTGTTTAATTTGCTCGAGCAGCATGTTCTTAGCCCTCAGAGAGGTACCTGGATCTGCAGTATTTATTGTAGTTCCTTCTCTGCCAGACAAGCACCAGCATGCGGACGTGCTGATGACCCTGGGCCAGCAACAGGCCAATTTCAAAGGCCGAGTCCCACTTTGGGGCAGACCAGAAGCAGCCAGAAGTCTGGATGCTAAAACCTCTGCAATCAGGCTTTGGGGAGAGTTTTCCTGCATTTTTCCTTCTGTGCCAGCCTAAAGGACCAAGACAAGTCCTGCTCTCACAGGTGCGAAGGCAGAGCACGGGGCGAGAAAGGCACAGCAATTTCATCTCAAAGCAGCTGTGACGTGACTTGGAGTGTGAGGCCCAGCAAAAGGCCTGGGAGGAAGGGGGGGTAGAGCTGCTTTGCATCCTTCCCCTCCATTCCCACCTACATCTTTGTGTACATGTAAGAGCTTGAAGCGCAGCTGCAGCTTAATCGGAAACGTGACCCTGGCAGGAGCGCTGAGAGAGAGCTCTCCCAGCGCTCTATGGAAGCCACCTTCGCGAGGGTAGAAGTCCCAGCGCCGGGGGCCCGGTTCATGCTGGCGCTTTACAGCACTGCCACTTGCTCTGCTGGCGGGAGGGGGCGTTTTTTCACACCCCGGCACCCAAAAGTTACAGCTCTGTAATTTGGCCCACGCCCCGAGAATTCGCCTTCCTCCTTTTAGGTTCCCCCAGCCTCTGATGAGGAAGCTCCCGTTCTGACACACCATGGCTCCTCTTTTGTGAGCCAGGCCCCACGCCCTGTGCGTGGGCAGCAGCAGGGCACAAGCAGTGATGTGCCCGGCCTGCCCCGGCCCCGTCTCTGCAAGCAAAGTGCCAAAGCTCCCCGGCAAACGCAGGCCAGCGGGGCCTGAGTCTTCTCTTCTCTCCGCTCATTTTGTCCCCTTCAGTGCACCCTCGGGTCTGCCCCTTGTGCCTGCTCATGCTCACTAGCTGGGCCCGCTAGCCGCCAAGGCGCTGCGTGGCCTGCTAGCGTCTCTCCATTGCCGCAGCGTGCAGAATGGGGCCGATTCCCCCCTTGCTCGCCCCAGCGTGAATCTCCTGACTCCTCTCAAGCCAGGGGTTCCCCTGGTGTCCGCCAGAGCCATGGTCTCACGGTATCTCCCCCCGGGGGACAAGGCAGATAGGTGGCTGTCTTCTCCCCTCTTCATTTCCCCCTTTTTGTCATTCGCTCATCTAAAGCGAATGGTTTGGCTTCTTGGGCCCAACCACTTTACTGCTGTCAGCTCATTTGTCTGCATCTTCCCATTCTGCTGCTTTCCTTCCCCTGTCACATCTCATCTGCCTGCTCAGCTGTCTTCCCTGCCTCCTCACCCATCCACCTGCCTCGCCTCTCAGAAACCTCATCAGCGCTTTCTCCTCTGAGCTGCGCCTTGGGAGCCCGATCCAAAACCCCTTGGAGTCAGCGGGATACTTTCTACTGGCTTCAGGGAAATCTGGCTCAGGTCCCCACTTCGTTATCCTTCTCCAGAAGAGGCAAGATCCATGTATATATCAATGGCACTTTTGTCACGTCCGTACTAGACGTTAACCATCGCCTGATGGTAATTGACGGTGCTTGGATGGCTGCATATTAGTGACTCTAGGATTTACCCGTCGTTGCTTGGCTCCTTACCTCTAGTACATTTTGTTTTTCTCCATTTGAATCCTTGTTCTGGGGTGGGGCTGGAGGATGCAGGCTTCCCTGGGGAGAGAGGACACACCCAGCCCTCTCTCACCCAGCGGCTGGAAAGCGGGCCCTTTGCGGTAGCGCATCGGGGGAAAGATGCTCGTCAGGCCAGAACTGAACTCCTGCGAGATGGCAGCTTCTTCCCCCATCGGAATGGAAAATCTGTAGGCTGAGTGTTACACACCCAGGCCAGGTGTAGACTACAGGGTTTTGTCAGCAGAGGAATGCAAATGGAGCGCTCATTAGCATTTCTCATGCTCTCATTTTGCATAGTCTCTTCCGATCCGTTTTGCGGGAGAGGTTTTTGCGGGGAAAAACCGCAGTGTAGACGGGGCAAAAACCCCTTTTGCGCAAGATCCTGTCTACCTGCTTTTTTGAGGAATAAGGGTTCTTGCGCAAAAGGGGTTTTTTGCAAAAAATGGTCCCGTCTTCACTGTGCTTTTTCTGCAAAAACCTCTTCTGCAAAATGGACCGGAAGAGACTATGCAAATGAGAGCACGAGAAATGCTAATGAGAGCTTCATTTGCATTGCCTCTGCCGACAAATTCTTGCAGTGTAGATGTAGCTGGGGGCAACTTCAGTGGGGCTTGAGCCCAGGACGTGGGCTGAACCTACAGTGCTCTTCACAGAGTCAGATGTAGCTATCCACGCCCTGCCATAAAAGTGTAAGGAATGTGCACTTAATGAAGGTAATCCATACATTCAATGGTCAGTTGGATTTTGTTTAATGTGCAATTCAGTTACAGCCTGATGCATCTCTTTGGATTTATTGACGCAATCCTTGGACATTGATTCCATCCTGAATCAATACATCATAGTCTGGTGCAAGAGAGCCATCTTTGATATGCTGTATTTAAGCCATGGCAAGTACAGTGTGTATTTCATTTAGCGTGCTGAATCGCCTGGTTTCATCCTATATGGCATGAATGGATGAGTGTATTGACGACACATTTTAGAAGAGGGTTTCGTGGCTTTCATGAATCTGAGGCCAATTTACCATAAATTACACATGGAAATGTAAAAACTAATCAAGTAGGCACACAAGCAAAGCCATATGTGCCGGAGTGGAAAGTGGAAATAAACAAATTAAAGGAATACATTGGAGATGATTTGAATACATCAAGCCCATTTTTGAAGTGCTTCCCTAAGAAACATTGGCTGCACAAAGCAGCATCACTAATAGAATGGAAATTCTTGCCAGTAAATATTTACATTAATAGCATTAGATGGAAAAACACAACTCAAGGCAAAACAGCTTAGATGTCTCATCAGGCTCATCTCTGAGATATTCTTTCTTCTGACACTGGTCTTCCCGGTGGGAAAAAGATCCTAGAGATAACACGCTACCTAACACAGGGGAATTTTGCCTGAAAGGGTTTCTCTCTGGCATCAACATTGCTGGCAGCTCCTGTGACTTTACTGCACTGTCATGGGGGTCATTGTTGTGCTCCTTTGGCTCCTGGTGAACAATCTTTCCGTCAGCTTCCTGGGCTTTGGAGCAGGGGCTCTGTTATGGCAGGACCCTTCTTGGTGAACTGGTCATCAGCTCTAGACACACGGCCAGCTTTTGGCTTTCCTCACAGGCCGCAGAGAGAAGCTATGTCTTAAAAAAGCCAGTTACTCGTACATGCCAGGCTGGATTCTCAGTTACACAGGGGCACAGTCATGGCTCTTCAGCGATACTCAACGGCATGTCTCACTTCAGGGCTTCACTTACTGGAAATGCAAATCAGGCCCATGTTATTATAAGAGTTCTCTCTGTTTGTATCACTCCTCCTCCTATTGAAGTCAGTGTCAACTTTCCCACTGGCTTCTTTCCGACTGTGTCTGAGCTGCTTTGCCACAGTACATCTGTGCTCTGCGTGGGGTGCCATATGGATCCGGACTGGAGGGCCTAGCAAGCTGCCTCTGGCATGATATTAGCATATATGGCCCAGTCCTACTCCTGCCCCACACAAGAACGAAGCCTTCACGGTCGCGGAAGAGATGTCAGATCATGTGAAAGTAAGTGGCTCACCAGGGGAGGGTGGCAAGTTTGAGACATACTCTGATTCTCAAATCCATAGACTGTGTTCCTGAAGGTGGGCAGGCGTTGCCCAGCTGTGCTGGGGGGTAAATGCAGCACACCCCAGTCATTTGGGGCACCCATTCTCAAGAGGGTCCAGTTACTTGGAGGTGCTGCCAATTGTTAGCAACCCACCTGAGACCCCTCTGGCCTGGTTTGTGCTGAGCACTCGCCCCTTCAGCTGAGGCAGTGGTATCATGGGAATGCCCAGCATCGGGCCTGGGCCTAAATTTTCAAGGGACCAACAATCTGGGTGCCTCCATGGAGGCTGCTTCAATCTGAGACCCTTTAAAGGAGTCTGATTTTCTGAAAAGGCAGAGCCCCCGACCTCTGAAAAACAAGCCTCTTTCTAAGGCGTCCAATGCCACGCACCCCAAAATGGAGGCACTCAGAATTGGAAGCCCCTTGAGAATGTGGCCCTTAACCTTTCTCTGACTCCCTCTCCTCCTGTGCAAAGGGCACAATAATCCCAATCTTCCTCACAAGGGTTAAGTGCCTGAAGTCCTTGGATGGAAGATGTGGTAGCACAACAAAACTTTCTACCACTGGCCTCAGAATGGACGTCCCCAGAATGGCTGTTGAGCAGCAGTTCCACCCAGACACTCAGCCGTGAAGGAAAATTATTAAATAATCTGTCATGTGCTAAGGAAACACTCTTCCGAGCAGAACTTTGTTTACATGTCTCCTGACTGACTGCGCTGTCAGTAAACTGTTGCCTTTCCCCATTGTGTTCACTCAGCCACAAAGAACTTTTCCTCTCAGCATGGCTGGAAAATATTGCGCTCGGCCCGCCAGAGGAGTAGATTACTCAGGGCGCGTGTCTGCAGTTCACCTCAGCATCAGCGGTCCCAATAACAGAACAGACATGCAGCAGGGTAGGTCACCGTTGTTATTCAGCTGTGAGAGAGAGAGCAGCTAAAATTAGACAGTAATTGCTCCATAAAGCATGTTTCTCTGCCTCTTTCCTCTGGCATCAGCACTGGATTTCCAGATGTCTAGGTACATACATTACTTTCATCATTGGTTGAGGTCGAGAGCTACCACCATTTTAACAGGTTGGGAATTGAAATTTAGTGTAGATTAAATGACTTACCCAAGGCCTCCTAGGCCATCTGTGGCAGAGCTAGGAATTGAGCCCAAGTTGCTTGAGCCTTTAGCGACAAGCACCTACTTTGTAGCCCGTCACCATCATCAGCTGAGTCATGCCGCCCCTGTCACAAGGGAGCTCGGGGCGCTTTGAGAAGGCTTAGAATGGGGAATTTGGTTTGCAGTTGCCATAAAGATCGTGGGGCCCTGCCTACCCTGAGAGCGTGACCTGTCATTGACAATGGACCCTGCCCTCCGACTGGTGCAGAAAATGGCTGCTCAGCGCGGGAGGTGAGGTGGTGAGGGGCTGACTCGTGCACGGGGCGGGCCTTCATGAGCGGGGCCTAAAACGTTCCGTCACATCCTGAACTGCCAGAGTGTGATCCTGCCTCCACTGCCCAGAATCAGGGGCGCCAATCACGGAGCAAAGCACCAACAGGGAACCTGCCCCCAAAACAGAGCTCACCCCACAGGAGTCAGGGGCAGACTCTGTACCCCACCTCTGAGGGGGCGCTGCGCACTCACCTACTGCTGGCACCTGAGAGACTCCTCTCTGTTCCCCCCACAGGCCGGTAGGTCTCACATGACCACGAGGTGGAGGCAGAAGGGGGTTCGCCTCCCCCACATTTTCCCTTTACACCCAGACACAATGTGGCCCTGAATTGTGTGTGTGTGTGTGTGTGTGTGTGTGTGCGTGTGTGCTGCAGAAAGTGAGGGCCTTAGAGATATGATGCATCATTCCCCGTCAGTCATCACGAGAGAGTGATGCGGGGCAGCATGGCGGGACTTTCTGTGCTCTGAGCATAGCCAGTGTCACGGTGCCGACTGACACACATGGGGGAATTGACAACTGGGCAGCTGCTAATGGACAGGGCATTTGGTGAATGTGGCCCCTTTCCCGGCTGATGGGATGTCTGAAAAATGGTTTGCCAAAATTCATCTCTTTTTTTCTTGTCAACCTATAAAAATAATTCTGCAACTCTTTGGCCAAAAGTTAGAATTGTGTTGCTAATTGTGAATGTGATGGGTTGGGCAAGACAGTTGACATGGTTTCTGCTCCCTGATGGGATGAGTGTAACGCTTTGAATTTGTTTTTTGGTGCAACTAAAATTTACTTTCTACATGTAAGTCAGAGCTGGGAACGGAGGTTTGTGGGGACCAGAGCAGTCTTCCCATAACACAAGAACGAGGGGCCACCCAATGAAATGAATAGGCAGCAGGTTTAAAACAAACCAAAGGACGCTTTTCTTCACTCTGTGCACGGCTGGCCTGTGGAACTCCTTGCCAGAGGATCCTGTGAAGACCAGGACTTGAACAGGGTTCAAGAAAGAACTAGATAAATTCATGGAGGTTAGGTCCATCAATGGCTATTAGCCAAGATGGCTAGGAATAGTGTCCCTAGCCTCTGTCAGAGGCTGGGAATGGGAGTGGGAGAGGGGTCGCTTGATGATTCCCTGTTCGGTTTGCTCCCTCTGCAGCATCTGGCACTGGCCACTGTGGCAGACAGGACACTGGGCTAGATGGACCTTTGGTCTGACCCAGCCTGGCCATTCTTATGTTCGGACTCCAGTGAGCACAAAGGCAGGTGGAGCCAACCCGTTAAACATTCAAGCCAACATTCACACCTTGCTCCAGCCCCCAGAGCACCAGGCATGTGACAGTAATGGGCCGTGCCTGGCCCTGGTTTTCTGCTCGCGGATAGGACAGCAGAGCCATTCGCGACAGCACCAGGCAGCTGTCCGCTTGGCTTTCCAAGGGCTCTAGAATACAGGTCTGATCACAAGCTTGAATCTAGTGGCAGCCATGACACCACAGCGCTATGCAATTGGTTTCTATGGGAACAGGTTGCGCTGGTTGATTAGAAACTAAGTGGAGGAGAAGGGGGGACAGCGCTGCCTGGTGCTGCTGAAGTAGAGATTAATTGGTAGGAATCAGGCTGGGTTGCTGTGTAATTTGCAGCCCCTCCCCCCTACCCCGAATGCTGTCTGTGCATCTGAAATGGGGCGCAATGGGCGAGAGGCTCACACAGGAATCGATCCCCCACTTGTTGCAACAGTTGTGGCCACTTTCGGGGGGAGAGAGGACAAGTCTGACTAGACGGTTCACGCTGTGAGCGAGTTTTCCAACTACCCTCTAACACCGCGCTCTCTGTGGTCACACGCTGGCCAGACAGACCCTCTGGCTGCCCTCGGGGCACCCGCAAGCTTGTGGGAGCCGTGGGGAACTCTGGCCTGGGTTGGCCCTCCTTCTGACAGGCTGCAGTCTCGTGGAGGCCGCGTGCTGTACCCTGGAATGACAGCGCTGTGCCCTGCGTGCACAAACTCCTTGTTCTGGCCAATGAAGGGGATGTAATCAGGAACACAGTGTCCTGTGATCCTAGCAGGAAACCATTGGAAATAGGAGATCCAGGGATCCTTCACGGCTTCTTACAATCGGCATGAAATGATCACGGACTGCCACCTGCTATTTATCCGGGAGCTCTTACACAGGAGGTAAGAAAAAACAAGGAGTCCTGTGGCACCGTAGAGACTAACACAAATATCTCTATAGTATCGTAAGCTTTCGTGGGCACAACCCACTTCCGCAGATGAGCTTGAGTGGAGAAAAACAGAAACATTAACGAGATTACTACTCAGAAATATCCCTGTCTGAAGACAACACCGGTTTTCCCGGAGTCAGTAAGGGTATGTCTACACTACCTCGCTAGTTCGAACTAGCGGGGTAATGTAGGCATACCGCACTTGCAAATGAAGCCCGGGATTTGAATTTCCCGGGCTTCATTTGCATAAGCCGGGTGCCGCCATTTTTAAATGCCGGCTTGTTCGAACCCCGTGCCGCGCGGCTACACGCGGCACGGGCTAGATAGTTCGAACTAGCAAGCCATTCCGCACTATCTGTACGCCTTGTTCGAACGAGGCGTACAGATAGTGTGGAATGGCTTGCTAGTTCGAACTATCTAGCCCGTGCCGCGTGTAGCCGCGCGGCACGGGGTTCGAACAAGCCGGCATTTAAAAATGGCGGCACCCGGCTTATGCAAATGAAGCCCGGGAAATTCAAATCCCGGGCTTCATTTGCAAGTGCGGTATGCCTACATTACCCCGCTAGTTCGAACTAGCAGGGTAGTGTAGACATACCCATAGAGAGGAGGAACACACACATCCAGACTCAAACATTAATAAAAGCACGAGTAAAAAGGGTGGCTTTAGCCTGACGCCAAAACAACACTAACATTGGCGCTATGCGAATATCCCGAGGAAGAGAATTCCACAGCTTGGGAGCAAAAACTGAGAAGGCCCTGTTCTGCGTAGATGTTAATCTTATCTCCATAAGTGAGGGAACACAAAGCAAAGCCTCCCCAGCTGACCTCAATCCCCGGGCAGGTTCATATGGGAGAAGACGGTCCTTCAGATACCCTGGACTTTAACTACTTACAAGGGAGTTCCAAAGAGGCTGGAGAGAGGCTGTTCTCAGTGGGGGCAGGTGGCAGAAGAAGGAGCAATGGTCTCAAGTTACAGTGGGGGAGGTCTAGGTTGGATATTAGGAAAAACTATTTCCCTAGTGATAGAAATGTAGCTGTGTTAGTCTGGGGTAGCTGAAGCAAAATGCAGGACAATGTAGCACTTTAAAGACTAACAAGATGGTTTATTAGATGATGAGCTTTCGTGGGCCAGACCCACTTCCTCAGATCATTTCCCTAGGAGGGTGTGAAGCACTGGGCTGGGTTCCCTAGGGAGCTGGTGGAATCTCCATCTCTAGAGGTGTTTAAGTCTCAGCTTGACAAAGCCCTGGCTGGGTTGACTGAGTTGGGTTGGTCCTGCCTTGGGCAGGGGGCTGGACTGGATGCCTCCTGAGGGCTCTGCCAGCCCTGGGGTTCTGGGATTCTATGTTTCTGAATTCCAGCTCATTCACAATTTACAACAAAGCATGAACACTCGGCCCCCCAGGAGTGCTTTCACTAGGTGGCTTTATTTTGTACATAGCGATAGAAGGCCCTGAGTTTTTGCTTCCCTGTGCACAGCTGGGGGAGCGAGTACAGAGGATTCTGACCGGAAGCATCTTGCCCATAAACTGTGCAAGTGAAAAGGACTTTGCAATATGCAGCCGGGGAGGGACAGGAGCAAAATATTTTAAACATGAGGGTTAAAAAATGGAATTCTCCCCCCTAGGCAGCTGGGTGATGGCGCTGGGTTCTGGGTTTTTTGTTGGGCTGGGTCTAACGATTGATGTGGACACACCTGTATGTCTCAACCTGTCTCTTCATTTATAGCCCGAGCTGTCACTGTGCTCTGGAAATGCGCCTCTCTCTAATCTTTGCATTGAAACGTGTGCAATTAAAAGCCCTTCTTTGTCTAGTTCAGTGTCACTGTTTGACAGGCAGTGGCCTTCGCTTGGCCTGAGGAGGATAAAGGCTGTGGAGATTATATGGCTTACCCGTTTAAAATGGCTATTAACATTCCAGCCATGGCCCCTGTGGGAAAGGTTAAATCTGCCCCCGCTGGCTATGGAAGTTTGGCCGTAGTCCAGAGTTCAACAGTCACTGCGCAGGACGGTTCCTTTTTCTGTCCGTTCCCTTTCCTCTGGCGTTCTCTGTCCATGGAGCCTGAGGTAAAGGGCAGTCTCCGGCACAGATGCATAAGGTCACGGAAATGCCAGCCATTTCCTGGGGCAGAGATCAGCAAGGGCACTGGAGAGAGAGGCTGACTGCGTGTCGTCTCCATTTTTCCCCTTGCAGCCCATGGGCTTGGGGCCCTCGCACTGGTCCCTTGCTCCCGGGGCTCAGAGCTCAGCCGTACAGACCTGACCGAATTCCACTGGCCATTGGGTCAGGCCCACTCGCCTTGTATGGCTGAAATGCCACCTGCAAACTACGCAGGCATCATGTATGCACATCTAGCCTCTGGGTGCCTCGCAGTGCCCGAGGGTGCAGCACGCATATAGACCCACAGATCAAAGCCAGAAGAGACCTCTGCGTTCACCTGGCCTGTGCTCCCGTGTGGCTCCAGCGATAGACTTTAGCCATTGTTACCTGCAGCAGAAGGAATTCTACTTCTCTACTACCCACGGGAACCCTATTAAAGCTGCAACTGGCTGAGCATTTGATCAATAATTTATTCAACAAACTTCATAACTGTTTCAAGTGAACAAAACATTGTCCCTTATCCATCCAGCCATAATGGCAACCCAAAGACCATTCTGCTCTGAGCTGGTCCTCCCAGCTCCAAGAAATGGCACTTTTTCATTTGGGGAAAGAATTTCAAGGGAGCCCTCGAGTTGTTTTTTCTCTTCCGTGAAAATTGTCAAACTTTTGAAAAAAATGTCCTGTCGTGATTTGGGACCAAAAGTCGAAATTTTGAAAGGTTTTGGTTTGGCTCGATCAAAATCTTTTGTTTCCATTGAAACCATTTCTGATTTTATTGTATTTTTGTTGGCTTGAATTTCGAAATGAAAAGCAGCTGGAAAACTGGCATTGCTGGTCACCAAAAGATGTGAGTGGAGAAGTGCAGAGGGGGCAAGTCCCAGACACCACACTGGAGACTTGTGTGGAAGAGGAGTGGGGGTCTGCCCATTTGGAAGGTTAGGCCTGGGCTCAGGGGCTTGGGTGAATCCCGCCCTCAGTCTGATCGATCTGCTCCTGTCGCCACAGTGCCTGAGCCCCTCACGTAGCTGAGGAGTCCGGGCCCCCTCTGGCTGGTCCCATGGGGGCTTCAGAGTTTGGTTTGCTCTGGTGCGTGCTTCTAAGAGACTGTCACGTTGACGTCCAATCCCCCTGCTGCGTTTCTTTGGCTGTCGGAGTCTCCTGTGCCCATCCTGAGGGTCTAATCCTGTCTCGGGCTGAGCAGCATCCCATTCGTGTGCACTGAGCAGCTGTCAGGAGGCCCACGTTTCTGCTTCGTGTTCCTCGGGCAGGATCTCTAGCTTAAGCATGCCCGCTTTACCTGCCACAAGCGCTCTCTTTCCCCCTTCCTCCCCTGCTCTCATTAGCCACAGCTCCCCTTCTCCAACTCCTGGGATTAGCGTACCAGGGAGCAAGTCCTTGTTAGCAGCCCAGGGCTCTGACACGGCATTGTGCTCTCTGGACTGTGAAATCATTGACTCAATTAATTCCCAGCCCTTCCTGCGGCGCCAGGGCGAGAGCATCCCCTTGCTGGTGCAATAAGGGTTGTTGTTGCAGAGCAGGGAGGGATGTGCCAGGCTGGCGGTGAGCCGGAACAGGACAGCTGTCCCGTGGTGACATTTACAGCACATGGCGCGTCAGTCGGTGTGCAGTTAGCCGTTGCTGGCTTACAGCCTCCCTCCAAAAAGGGACATCCGTACACCACACGGCTCCGGTCAGAGCGAGTGAAGGAGCAGACAGGAGTCACTGGGGCAGAGATCATGGGGTTTTTTAGCAACACCACTAGCAAAATAATCAGACATTCAAAAAAGGGGCTGCCAGCTTCATGCGTCAGCATTCCTGAAACTCCGCCTTCTTCCCACTGCTTCCATGGCCTGGGGGCTCTGCCACTTAAAGTAGGGGCTGAGATTCGCACAAGTGACTCCAGGTTGAACCTCGCTAGTCCGGCACCCTGGGGACTGGAGCCAAACCAGAGAGGTCAGTACTGTCCAGCAGCATTACCAGCACTTCCACCGCTTCCGAGGTTTACGGGATCAGTTGGCAAAGGCTTCCCCAGCCGACAGATCCGCGTCTAGACTGCTGCGCTGTGCTGGATCAGCTGATCGTCGGCACAACGCGGTGGCCGTGTTTATTTTAATGAAGCGGGGATTATTTAAATCTCCACTTCTTTGACTATGCCAAATAAACTAATTTACATGGCTCCGTCGATGGAGCCATGTAGCCTAGACACACCCTTAGGGGTGAATTAGAGCTAAAGAACAGCACGCAACATTGGGAGGCAGGACTGGTGGCTGTAAACAAACTTTATGCAACCACAGGAAACTCGGCCAGATCCACGATACGTGGACACCCAGCTAACTCAGATCACGCCGGACCACGGACATTGCCGGACAGAGAGTGCCGGACTAGAGAGGTTCAACCTGTGGTGATTTTGGATGCCCAGCTGGGGACACCTTGCTCCCAGCCCTAGTCCCAGAACAGTACCTTCCTGCATGGGGGAGTCCCCAAGTGTTACCAAACCAGAAAGCAGTGGTTGGCTAGGCTCTGGCTTGGGGGGAACTGAGGGAGAGGCGTTGTGCCTAGAATGTTTCTCAACTCTGGCTGTCCCAGCTGCAGGCCAGGCCTCTCAGAAGTGTGGGCAGCCTGTCCGAGGCTGCTTTCTCTTACACTGAACCCCAAACCAGCTCCTGCAGGCCATGTCTGTCTCCTCCCAGGCTCTGCGCCAAGCACAGACCAGCAGCACAGCCCAGGAATGTTGCACCATGAGCCTCCCAAAGCAGCTTCTGGTGCGAGGGCTCAGGCACCAGCTCAGAATTCGTTCTCTGTGAATAGTCTCCCAAAGCTGTGCCCAGTCCTCCAGCTCCTCCCGCATCCCAGCCAGGCAGGTCCCTTCCTGGGACACAAGTGCAGCAGGTCTCCCTACTTCCCCAGAGACCGGGGGGTCTGGACGGTGGTTTCCCCCTCTGGCTGGCTGGGGCCGGGCTGCTCTTCTCAGCGGTTAGGATGCTACAGCCCTGAGCCACGGCTCCATTACTTTGCAGAGTGAATACATGGCAGGCCAGCACTCATGTATTATAAAACAGGCTGAATCAGCGGGGGGTGCAGGGCTCGATCGAATGGGCTGTGGAGCACTCTCAGCCCCCGGGAGAAATCTCTGAGAATGGATGCTGCTCAGAACGGATGCTCGGCTCCCTTGCAGGAGCAGCTGCTAAATGCTCCGGGCCAGATTAATGTTTGATGCCACTGTAAGGACTTCAGTCGTTCCCCTGGGCTGAACTTGGCCCTTGGTGTGGTTCTGTTTGATTAGAATTAATGAGCAAGAGGCGGTTTGGGCTCAGCCTTAATCCATCAGGTTTTCCTCAAGCGAGCGGGATTCGCAGTGTGCGTTAGAGCCAGCTCCAGAGTTCACCGTGGGAAAGCAGTGACCTAAAGCCAGCCTTCTTGGGGCCTTGCTGGTGTTGGTATCTGTGCAGCCAGCATGGGCCCTTCTCGGCCAGTCAGAAGGGGCTGTTTTCGGCGAGTCCTGTGTGGCTGGTATTGACTGAAATGTCAGAGGCATTCAGCACACTGTGCGGTCTCACACTAGTGTGCCTGGCCTGCAAAGCAAACCCAGCAAACAAAGCAAGGCAGCCACTCTCCTACACTGTCAGACCAAGGGGGGAGGGAAATCCGCAGCATTCCTGGGGTTCGAGGGCTTGCAAATACCATGAAGCTGAACGGATAAGGGTGTGAATATGGAGACACACAAGGGATGTTGTCTAGAGAATGTGCCCTCACAAAGCCAAGTAAATGCCTGGGATTTGATTCCATGAAGGTGAAATGGGCCTCGACTCGGAAGCCAAAGGTATGAATTTAGATGGAATGTGTAACATAACCCAGTCACAGTCCAGCATTAAACCCTGTGAAACAAGGTTTGGGGAGCGCTACTCAGAAACAGCCAGTTTAGTCCCTGGGCAGACACACCCTTTAACGTCCTTCTCGCCTTTTCTCCGAGATACAGGAAAGAAAGAAAATGGGTGAAAGCATGAGACTGAGCGGCCTCTGTCATGCTTAGCAGTCCACACAGCACCCCGTGAGCCCTTCCCCTGGAGAGACTTTCCCCAGGAACCTGCCCCAGCCTCTGACATGGTCTCCCAGATGGTAACGAGGGTCTTAGGGGAAGAAGAGAAGTCGGTAGAAATGAGCTGGCCCTGTAGCTGCTGCTGCTGCTGTTAACGTCTGATCCCTTTTTGTCCCGGGGGGAACTGGGGTCGGCTGGAGCTGGGGTTGACCAACAAAGAGTGACGTGAGAACGCGCCCTGTCGGGTGCAGAGCAGGAACAACCTCCCCCAGAATCCTCCCCCCCCCCCCCAAGTTGGGAAAGTGCCTAACTCCCCAAATCCCCAATCTGCTCCCTTAGCCAGAATGTCAAGTGTGCCCATCGTAGGTACTTTCCTACTCCCCACTACCATGGTACCTGAGTACCCCACGGTCGTGCATTTCACCTCACAGTGCTGCGGGGAAGGAGGGACGTGTTGCTGTCTTGCAGAAGGGGAGCCAGGGCACAGAGACTAAACGATTCACCCAAAGACTCAGTCACACAGGGACTTGAATGTGGTTCTCCTGCATCAGAGGCGACAACCCACCCACTGGCCCATCCTTCCTCTCTCAGCCAAAGCTGAAGGAGTCCATGTCTAGAGCTGTCTAGGGTGTCACACAGGGAACACCTCCTCCTAAGCCCTGTTGTGCACAGGCCTTGTGAGAGCGCTCGTACACTCTCGACTGGCTGTGCCTGGCGAGCAAGCGCGTTGCCCAAAGTCATCTGCAAAGAACCCGCCGGCCGACACTTAATCTGACCAGCCACATGTCTTCAGGCCAGAGAATTCCGGGGCCTGGTCCGATCCAAACTGAGCCAATGCACGAGGAGAAATTGGCCCTGGTCACAGGCACCTTCTTGCTTAAATCCGCGGTAGGGGCTGTCCGAGCGTGAGCGGCCACAGAGGTGTGCCAAGCTCTGTTGCTGGTGGAAAGTCTCCACCACAGGGAGGGTCCAGGCTGTTCTCGAGACACGTCACTTGACTTCGCAATCACCTAGAATATTCATAACACACCAGACCTTGGCGCCTCCCCTCTCGGAAGTGATGCAGCTGCTCCAAAGGCCGTCTCCTTTTCAGTGGAAGGGGGAAGAAACCATGAACAGCGGTGTGCCTTGGTCCCGTGATTTACTGGCAAGCAGTCCGTCTGCAAAACAGGACTGGTGGGTCCACCGGCTTGGTAATGCTGAATTGCCCTGGAGAGCCAAGACTGGAGGAAGCAGCCGCTGCAGAACGGGGCCGGGCGGTGGGAGGCCGGAGTGGCGTGGACGATGATCCCAGCGGTAACTAACGGGCTCAGTCCGGTGGGAGCGATGATGATCTTCAATCTGCAACGTGGCTTGTGCGGCCAGAACGCTTCCAGCCCCGTGGCTCAGGCTCACGGAGCACGTACTGAACCCATCATCATGGGAGTGAAATCCAGCTGCCGCTGTGCACTGCTGCTGTTGCCTGGGGAGAAGAAACATGCGGGGCAGCTTCTGCCAGTGAGAGCACCCAGAGTCCTGAAGCAGAGGCCACTTAGCTCTTTGCCAGGCGATGTTTTCAGCAAAGGCTGGAATTCCTCTCCCACATGGAACTCTTGCAATTTGGGCGGCCGGGAATCCCGGGGGTTATATTTCTAGGCAACGGCAATTCTCTTTTCCAGCACCCAGCAGGCAGGCCGGCATGACCTACAGTGGAACAGGTCACTTTTGTTAGCTTCCAGGCCAGACTCTCTTCTGCCTCCTCCTCCTCTCCAGCCATCCACTGGAGGAAAGGGCCAGAAAGCCTGTGTAGAGCTGGCATGGCGAGCGCCACTGCCTCTCCCTGGCAGCCCCCGCCGGAGGGCACCCCGTGCTCTGACTGCGTTTGGCCTGCATCATGGCCAAAAGCGGCAAGGCCAAGAGCAGGCAGCGCTCAAGTGCGCCCCACCCATGCTCCAGGAACCGCTCGCACTCCCTGCCTCGCACGCCACAAAAGGCAAGCCAGTCAATTGCATTTCCATTTGCACGAGCTGCCCATCGAAAGGCTAAAAGGGCTTTAGAATAAGTGCCCTTCATCCGGCAGCAGGAGTGCACTCTAGGAGAGGCACGCAGGGACGCGCAACGAGCTGGAAAACGCATATTCCTAGGAGGGACACCGCCATTTTAAAGTTGCGGCTCCCACGCTTTCTTTCTTGCAAGAGTTGTGAGCGCTGCCGTTCAGCAGCGGAACTCTCACAGCTGTAAAGGAGACACACGAGGTCTGAAAGCAATTTAAAAAAAATTCAGGATCATCAGAGCAAGGTAGAGGTGAAAGTGACCTAAATTGTTAATGCATTGGCTCCTGCCATTCCTGTCCCATTTTCCATCTTATTTTTAGGTTTTTCACATGCATATTTAAGAGCCAAGCCATGTGGTGGGCTGCCGCGTTGTCAGGTCATGGAGGTATCTGCTTGCGAAGTGACACACGCTCCCGCTGAGGAGGGCGGGAGAGTGTGTGCTGAGGACAGAAGCTTTAGAATGACCCGGCCATCAGAGGTGTTGCTTCGTAGCAGAGAGGGACGCTCCAGGCTAGGTTTGGATATGATTTCTGTGGCCAGCTCTACACTATAGGCGAAGGTCAAATTAAGACACTTGACTCCTGCACACTCCATGCTGGTGCTCAGCGGTGACCCTGGGAACTCAAGCTCAGGTGTGCTGCCTGCTCTGAAGGTCTGCTCGCCGTGCTAGCCACACAGGAAATGAAATTCAAGTTTTCCTGGGACTTTTCCGGTTCACCTGGAGGGCAGTAGAGTTGAAAGTCATGGCCAGAGTGGTCACTGCAAAGCACTGTGGGACACCTCCTGGAGGCCAAGAACTTTGACTTCCACAGTGCTGTGTCATAAAGCTGACCAGGCAAGGTCAAATTTAGCATTACTCCTTGTGAAAAGCTGGAGTACAGAAATCAGCCCTTAAAGTCAATGAAAGAGGCTTGATGGTGTGGACCCGTTGTTTAGAAATTCAACCTAATGTGATTAAGTTCAACCTTAACTCCTGTTGTAGACCAGGTCACCACGGGTGGACACTTTTATTCTGCAGTAAGAATGCCTTATTCTGAATTAGTTTAATCCACTTTGAAAGGTGTCATGGTCTGGGCATGGCTTTGAGGCACTGGAACAACTAATGTCAAAAAGCAGAAATTCGGACTATGGGGGGAAATGGCATTTGGACTCTACACTTATCCTTGTTGAACCTCATCAGATTTCTTTTGGCCCAATCCTCCAATTTGTCTAAGTCATTCTGGATCCTATCTCTGCCCTTAAGTGTATCTACGTCTCCCCCCAGCTTAGTGTCATCCGCAAACTTGCTGAAGGTGCAATCCATCCCCTCATCCAGGTCATTAATAAAGATATTGAACAAAACCGGTCCTAGAACCGAACCTTGGGGCACTCCGCTAGAAACCGACCACCATCCTGACAAGAGTGCAGGTCTGGATTGCTTCCTTCCTCGCCTGCTCTGCAAGGGCTTTGCTAATCCAAGCAACTCTTGGCTCGGAGGTTGGTGCAATGAGGCGTAGCAGCCATGCAACTCCACTGGTCCTTTCAGAGGGCTCCTATCGCCCAGATGGGCACAAAGACCTGGGTCTGGCCGCAGGCAGGTAGCACAGCACCTCCCTGTGCTGTGCTGAGAAACCATGTGACCTGCGGTGCACATGGTGCTTTGCTGGGAAAGAGGCCGCCCACTGCTTTGCGTCTGGGTCTTGGTATTGATCCAGCGCCCCGTTGCCACCGCATCTCTGAGCACTTTTCATCGGGGCCGAGGGCATGCTTTAGAGCCTGGGACACAGCAGGGCTTGCTGCCACAGGGAGTAAACTTCATCCGCCTTTTCTTGAGGCAGGGGGGAAGCGGCGCTTGAGATCAGGCCAAGCCAATGCGTTCGGCGCCAAGAAGAAACCCCCACCAGATGGAAGGGGGAAGGTGGGTTGGATTCAGAGCAGAGGCCTTGGAAAGCAAGCAGTCTCTCTCACAGTGCAAATCCCGATGTAAACCCCCCGTTACCACCCTCCACCCAGGCATCGTCAGGCGCTGCAATTTCACAACAGCTGGGTCGCCACTGGCGCCAGGGCCCCTCACGCGCCGACTCTCCGTCAGCAGAACTTGCCTGGCTGGTTCTAAGGAGGAGATGATAAAACATGGCCGCTGGTTTCCTCACCGGGTAAAGCTGGGCAGCGATCCCAAGCGCCTCTCCCCCGTCAGCAGGGTCCAGACGGGGCAGCTTTGCGCTGCACCTGGCAGCATCACTAGAACAAGCGCCAGCCAAGTTGTGTGTGAATCTCCTGCTGAGGAAGGAGCTTCGCTGAGAGCCCTGGAGGCCACACACTGAGAATGGGCATCAACCGAGACCTGCATGGGGAGATGCTTCTCGGCCTACGCAGGGAGCTTCCTCTCCAGGGCTCCCTCCGCCTGTCTGTGGAGACGGTCCCCGATGGCAGTGGAGGGGTTTTGTTGTTGTTGTGGATGTGGGTGTCGGGGGTTGCTGGACTGAGGTCCCCAGTTTCTGCTCCACATGTGAGGACAAAGCCAGAGTCTCTGGGCAACGCTCCCCCTGCTACAGGTCAGCACACGGCAACCTACACGTTGATATTTCTGGGCCTTGCAGTGTGTCGCTTGGCAGCCATGGTGCCCTCTGAAGTGGGCAGCAATGACGCCTTTGTGGCAGGCGCACAGGGCCATGCAGCCCAGATCTGCCACTTGCTCACTCACACAGCCCTACGGAATAGAAAGAGACAAACACCTCTCTTTTAAAAAGGCAGCTGACAAGCCAAGAGCCAACCTTCACTCTCCTGCCAGGATACTGTAGCCCGTTCCCCTCCCTCTCCTCTGCGGGCCGACTTCTTTTCAGCGGCCAGCTCTTGTGGACACTGGCTGTGCCGTCTTGCGAGTCGCGGACAACTGAGCGCAAATGGGGTGTTCCTGCTGTGTGTGTCATAACAACAGCAAAGTCCAGCGGGGCTGCCTGCTGACGCCCCTTGGGCTGTGTGGAAGGAAGGAACAAACAGTGTCAGAAATCACCTTGATGAAAGGCGGAAGACGCGAAGATTCAGCAGCGGGCGTGATAACGACAAAGGGAATTGAAGGCACAAGGCAGTGCATTCCGAGCTCAGCTGGGAGAGGAAGGACAGTCCTCGTATCTCTGCTGCCACGGAAATTAGGAAATGCCACCCGCATATTTTTAAGCCTCTCACAGCCATCAGGAGACGCTAACCTTAGAGCAGAGTGAAGCAAGACTTTTTTGTTAGGGCCTGAATTTCTTGGCCAAGGTACAGTCAGGATCCAGCCTCCAGAGAAATCAAGAAAACGTAATAGCAAGAATGCTAATAATACGTAAATAACAAGATTTCAGGGTCCATTCAAACGCGTCTGGTTGTGTGGATTTGGCCCGCGGTCCTTTTATTGACTACCCCGGCCCTAGAGCATACAAACAGGCCTGCTACTAACCAATGGCTAGCTGCTGTTTTCTAGCCTCTTCCTAATGGATGATGCTTAAATGCAAATAAGGAGACATTATTTATGTGCCAGTGGCTGATGAATTATTCATTGGCAAAAAAATCGCCTGGGACCAGCCAAAGGAAAGCACAATAAGCAATTAACTGCTTTCATCACTACTGCTTGCACCTCATTAGTCTGTATTCATTTAATCAATACTTTTCCCCAGGAAAATATTTGTGGCCGAAAGCTGTGCGAGGGCATCCGAGTTGCAGAGCCCAGGCTAATGCGTGCTAACATTACCAGGAGGGCAAGGCCTACTGAAGAGAGTGCTCCTGTTTTGTCCTCTGTGGCTGTGTCGTTTGGTTTTTTAAATTGTTTTTTTAATGGTGTTGGCTTTGGCAGGCTGAGCGTGCAGGAGCCAGAATTCTGGGGAGCCGGAGAAAGTTTCCATCTTTCGCCATCACGCTCTCCAGAGCCTTTCATTCCTGCAGTCAGGGTCTGATCCAGAAAATGAAAAAATCCCCGTAGATTGCAACGGGTTTTAGACCTGCCCCTTTGTGCTGGATTTGGGACGCCCCTACAGCCCTCAGCAGGGCTGTCCTTAGAGTGCGAGCAAGGTTAGAGTCTCAGTTCTGTGTTTCCTTCTCACTGTGAATCCCGGCACTGCGCTCGCCGACTGGGGTGTGTGGGTACGGAGGGTAATTTCACACGCCGCAGCCTTGGGGGCTGCATCACACTCCGGGCTGACTGCCTTGGCCCCACCCCTTCTGCCGTTGGCCCCACGGCCCAGTGCATGCCAGTCACCAAGGACACAATGACTCTTGTATCAATCTCATTCAAAAGATGTTCCTTCCCTACGTACGTCTCCAGGAGGCCATCGCTGTGCCCTCAGATGCAGCCACCCACGACTCTGGACTGGCGCGTCGGCCACGCACAGGCTACCGGCAGTGTCCCCTCTAATGCTTGCCATCCGTGTGCAGAACACATTTTGTTCTGTGCACCGAGGCATGTGCGGATGTGCACCACCAGCAGACACACATACTGCTGGCGGTGGGCACTCTGCTGATCAGCTGGGCAGCATTTGAATGTCTCCTGGGCAGCCGCCCGAGCGCTCAGCTTACAGAGAGCGCTGGCTACGGGGTGTAATGTAACGGAGCGTTACGGCCTATGCGGGACAGGCTGTCAGGCCTCACGCTCTGGGAATCCATGACGTCTGTGAGGAGACCCCTTGGGCAGCCCCCCAACCTCCCTTCAGAGTGCAGGTTTCCCCCTCGTCAGAGAACAACCCCCCTGCAGCGCATGCTGCAACCGTGGTGACGGTAGCCCCTCCCCCCAACATAATCCGATGCTCGTTTTTGGCTCTCCAGAAGCCTCGTCCCCCTGAAACGCACTGAGGAGGGTGATCCCCCACCTGTTGGTCTGTGGCTGAAAGCAAGGCATTGCCCGTGGCCCGGGGACCATGCAGGTCTACTGGTCCACGCTGGAAGTCGGGACTCCGGGGTTCTCTGCCCAGCTCTGGGCTGGCTTGTCAAACCTCCATGCTCCTGTGTTCTGCTCTCTAGCTCACCTCGCCTGGGCTCCTGCACTCAGCAGCGGGCGAGTGTCTGCTGCACGCTTGCCGGTATTTATTAGCGGTGCCAGAGTGGCACGGCAGTGGCCCGCTGTGCAAGGAGCTGTACAAACTCACAGTCTGTGCCTCCAGCCAGCCCGCCTTCGCAGCCTGCTCCGCCCCCTCCCCAGCAGGGTTTCTCACTTCGCCTCCGCTCAGGCCCCGGTTTCCAGAGGAGACAGGCAGAGCGATTGCCTCCTGCTGGGGCCGAGGGCTGTGAGGGAGGGGAGGTGCCACCAAGCACGGACAGGGACGAGGAGGGGTTTGACTCCTGTCTACTGGAGGCAACCATCCTGAGGTTGAGGAAGGGATGTGTCCGTAATTCAGGCACCTGACTGGGATGCAGGAAGTCTGGGTTTCAGGCTGGGCTCTACCACTGATGCCCTGAAGTGTCCCTGGGCAAATCCCTTAATCACTTTCTGCGCTTAGGCTGTAAAATCAGGGTAATTTTCCTTCCTTGTCTTTGGGGCTGGTATCGTCCCTCCATATGTGTCTGCACAGCTCCTAGAACAACTGAGGCAGGGCCCCGGGGAACCTCCAGGTGTCACTGCAATAATGGCATGAAAGTTTCTATGGCATTTGTGTCTCCTGCCCCAACACGTGGGGCTGAAATATAGGCCTCCTGCTCAGATCAGTGCACAGCAAATAAGTTCTATGCTTTTTAATTGCCAATTGGTGTTGAAGATTAACACTTCTCATGATCTGATTAAACACTGACAATCAACTGGAATGGGGTTTTTAATACAATTTACATGGAAACAATTGGCCATAATTATAACAATTAGTTTGTTATGAGAATTATGTGTGTGCAGGGAGATGCAAACATTCTTGCAAAGAAAAAGAAAAAAATCAATCATAATTAACTCCCTGCCTTCCTCATTTAGGCCAGGGTCCTTGACTTTCCGCACACATACGTAACGCTAAGCATTAGCTGGAGGGGGCCATTGCATTTTAATCTGCACAGTTATTGATTGGATTATGCGTAAACCAATAGAAAGCTACAGAAAATACATATATTTTAAAAATCAGCCCTAAATTTTGACAATTGATTTTTCCAATGTTTTAGCAAATCCTTTTTATCTTTTCGGTGCAAAATCCTGAGCTCTTGGAAAATAAAGGAACCACTACAGCTGCAGAAATATTCACAAAAATTAAAGAGAGTATGAGGTTTATTTAATCAGGTGAGAAGACTAACCACCAACTCCCCTACTCCTCTGAAGCACACCCTAGCATTTCTGAGCTAGAAAACTCAGGTAGCTTGGAGGGAAACAGTGAAAACTCCAAAATCAGAGCTTTCCCACAGTTTGAGTTGGCCAAGACAAAACAAAATATTTCTGGAAACTCCTAGTTTGACTCCGGAAGTCATTAACGTGGCAGTAAAAGTCATTCTTTGCTCTCTTCACAATTGTACCTATTTTGTTAATTTTAATAAAGTACAGAAAAAAGCCAGAGGAATCTAATGGAGTGTAATAATTATGAAGGGAAAGGAAGTTAGAACAAGGCTGCAGGAGAGCAAAGAAGAAAGTGGCAATCATCGCAAATATTGGCTTTTATTGGCAGTTTAAATCCTAAACCCTTTTTAACGTCACCATTCATAAACAGAAAATGTTTAAGTGATGTTCTTCGCCCTTGGGAAATTCACTAATGCCTGCCTGGCTGGTACGTTTAGCATCCGGCTAAGCACTCTTCAGGGAAGACTGATTCCTAGGGTGAGTAAATCTCCATCCATCCCCAATTCCCCAGGAGGCATTGCCTGTGTCTCTGGACGACACTGGGACTTAGCTCTCCGTGGCAGGGGAGGAGGCTTGGGACAGAGATAGAGGCTTTGCTACCGCGGGGACTGGGTGCTTTGGAAAGGGAAGGAGAAATGGAGAGATGAAGACCACTGCGCGCCAAGCTAGAGACTGTGAATTCAGATGCAAAGCAGCTTGAGTGGTTCTGCACCCCGGAACCCTCTATTTACATCCCGGAATGCAGCTCGCCTACACGGGGATGGGTGCTTGAGAAAAACCAGCAGGGATCGGTGTGATGGCGCGTTGGGGTTTTCCCGTCTCCTGCACTCCCGTAATGGTACGGACAGACTCCCCCAGCCAGTAGAACAGAGGGAGTTTATTGCTTCTCCTGGATACAGCACAGCACAGATGTAATCTGGTTACAGGGCACGCTAGGATGCCTCAGCCCCCCTTGAGATGGGGGAGACTGGGCCCCTAAATTCCAGCCCCTTTCCCTAGGCTGTCTCCTCCATGATACCAGACAGAAACTAACTCTCTTCCAGCCCATTCCACCTTCCTTTGTTTCTCTCCCTGGGGGGTAGCTGGTCGGACAGGTTGAGAGACCCTTGCCTAGTGACTCATCCCCTGTCCTGCTGGGCCATGCTGCAGACAGCAGCCAGTGGGGGTCACCCACAGCCCCAGCATAGAAACCAGCAAGGACAGAGGGGTGGGGGTGGGGGAGAAACCAGTGCACTTGCTGGGTGTGTTTTCACAGGAAAAGCAGGGCTGGGCAGGAGATCAGTCACGAAGGTGCAGCCGTAAGTCTCCTTTTAGATAGGCGGCCACAGCATCTGATTTAGCAAAAGCAAGAATGAAAAGAAAGTGAGCGAGAATTACAGGCTCAGGTGCCCAGGAACCGTAGCCACGAGCAGCCTCAAAACACAGCGAGCAGGCAGGCAGCCTGGCCTGGCATCTGGAGACTTGGCTTCTCTTTTCACCTCTGTCCCTGCTTTGCTGTATGACCTCGGGGCAGCCCCAGCGGTGGGGCGCTTCCCACGCTTGCAGCGCCGGCTGGGCGCAATGTCTGGCGGCTGCAGTTCGGAGAGTTTCTGGCCCCCTGGGAGCATAGCCTGGGAAGAGGAGCCATTTCCCAAGCCCGTCGGCGCTGGACTGTTAGCGGCGCCCGGTGTCCCCGCTACAGACCCCTGCAGTGAGGATACTCCTGCCACGCAGCCAGCCAAAGCTGAGGGGCAGCTCCGGGCTCTGGCCCAGTGGCCATTGCAGGGCCCAGAGTTACAGCAAGTCGCGGGGTCATAAGCACCGCTCAGAGGCTGGAACTGGCTGGAAAGCCAGCGAGCCAGCTGCACACAGAGTCTCACACAGGGTGCTTGCTGCAAGCGAAATCGATAGCACCGCAGAGGGGCAGCCGGGTTAGTCTGTGGAAGCGGGCTGTGCCCACGAATGCTCACGATACCATGTTTTGGGAGTCTCTACGGTGCCACAGGGCCACTCGTTTTCACATCTATAGAAACTTCCTTTGGCCCATTGACATAAACTTGTCTCATTCCTGCAGAATACTCTCCTGCAGGACTCAGCCACCGTTCTGCCTAGAGCTAAGTATGATTTTTCCGTGGCAGGATATTTGATCCAGCTGCTTTGCTGAAGTGATGCAGAGAGCGTTTCTCAGCTTCCAGCACCCTGCGCCACTTTCCACAGCACTGGCGTGTCAGGCTTGGCAGCCTCTGCTGCTTTACAAATCGTTTCCCCCCTCGCTATTTTCCCTCTGCTCAAGTGAAACAGGCATCCAGCTTTGGGTTTGGCACCTTTCATCTCCCTCCCTCTTCCTGACGGGAGGGCACCTGTTGTAAAAGAATCAGAGGGGGAGCCGTGTTAGTCCAAATCTGCAAGAACAATGAGAAGTCCTGTGGCACCGTATAGATCCACGTGCATCTGACGAAGTGGGTCTTTGCCCACGAAAGCTGATGCTCCAATAAATGTGAGTCTATAAGGTGCCACAGGACTTCGCGTTGTAAAAGAAATAGCTCAGTGAATGAAGGAAAGCTGCTGTTGGGATTGCTAACCGAACGCCTGCCCAGTGCCCCTGCAAGAGCCCTGGCCCTGTTATTCTGAACCGAGAGGCTCACATTTAAACACCAGCTTCTAGCTCATCTCTGCACGGCTGCTGCTCCACTTCTAGTTCCCTTCTCCTCTTTCCCCGTCCGCATGCAAGGCCCCACTGTGCTCTGTGGGGGCCGAGGAGAGCTGGCTAGAGAGATTTCTCACCGCGGTGCAGGAGCAGCATGTGGACCCAGCCTTTGACTGGAGTCTCTGCCTTTTGTATGTACGTCCAGCTCCCTTCACTTCCTTTGCTGTCTCTGTCACCAGACCCCTGCTGCCTCCCTGCAGGGCAGCCAGCAAAGCTCCCTGGCTCTGCGCATACTCAGGCCTGATCTCCCCAGCTAATGAACCCCCAAGCCTCCCACTGAAGCCAGCAGCCCCGGGGTACTGTGCGCAGCAGAACCGCAGGTAGGTTGAGCGGCTGCGTGGCTGGCTGGGCGGGCACCTTGGCCAGTGCACTGCCAAGAGGGAGCCGACTGGGAAAGGAGGTGCAGCCCGTGCCCGGGGAGTTCTAGGCATGCACGTGAAGCGTTGGCAGGAGAGCTGGGCTCCTTGTTTTGTGCAGACTCCTTGTGCGACTTGGCAAGTCCCGCAGGGTATCCCTGGACTCAGGGATCCAGATTTGTGCAGTCGGAGTTCCCAGGCCCAGTCTGAGTGCCCACACTGCATCCCAACCCTGGCTTTACAGTGGCTGGGCCCATATCTTACAGCTGTGTGGATACATCCCCTGACCCCAGGCCCTGGCTTGAGCTGAGTCCACACTGCACACTGAAAGGGGACACGCGCTCTGATTCCCCCCGCTGCCCACAGCAGGGTCCTAGCATCCAGGCTCTGAGGGCCTGCTGAGCGCAGCCAGATGGATCTGTGTGTAGATGGAAGTGGCTTGACCCTGCCTCAGCGGTCCTTCTGTACCTGGACAGGCAGACGTAGCTCTATTGCCAGAGCCCCGAATGCTACCAGATGAGCTCAGCATTCTAGTGCTGCACAGCAGATTAAAATGAGGAACCAAACAGCCATGTGGTTCAGTGGCCAGGCTCAGGGCCCACCTTTGTATTGCATTGCAGACGCCCAATTACAGCAGAGAACGAGTGATACTCCCGAGTCCTTCGTCATTTACCGAAAGCAGGAAACTCCTGTTGGCTGCCTGACTCGCTCCCCAGCACAGCTCCAAATAGGATGGGAAACGTCTAACGCGGCAGTTCCCGTGCCAGGCCTTGATGTAGAGTTCAAAGACACAGCGCACGTTGCCAGCGAAATGAAATATTTAGCGTCACTATTAGACACGTGTCTGTTTTGTTCTCATCTGTCTTGTGAACAGCATCTCTAATGCCCACGTCTTCGCCCGCTCCCTCCCCGCCCCGCCGTTTGTGCCGAGCAGATAGGAACGGAAACAACAAAAGCTGCTGAATTATTAAAAGTGTTAATTTTTTTCCAAGACAACACTGCGTTTGCAGAGAGGGAGCGGGGCAACGGCAGAGGCCGGTCCTGGCGAATGGAAGGTCATCCCAGTGTGGACCTCTGCCCAGAGCGTCTGGTGGGCTCTGGATTCTGCACCAGGCCTGCTGTAGCTTCCCAAGGGCAGGAACGCAGGCACTTTGCAAAGGAATCCAGCGCGTGCAGTGCCAGCGTTGGCTTAAGGACTGAGGCTTGGGTCGTGGAGAGGATTGGTGACCGCTCTGGTTTTATCTACACCGTGTCACCCAGTCCCAATTACTCTTGGAAAATCCTCCCAAGCCAAGGGCCAGCTTCTCCAGTGCTCCAAACCCAGCACGCTGATCATCTGCCCATCAAGCCAGGAGGAGCCTCAGCCCATCACACACAGCAGGACGATCACTTCCCCAGGCGGAGCTGGAGAGGGGGAAGTTACAGCCACAGGCTCTCTGGCTGCTCCGTAGCTAGGCGCATCCTACAGGGTGTAAACCATGAGCTTGCTCTCAGGTCCCCAAGAGGCTGCGATTCCTCCTTCAATCCCGCCGGTTTTCTCTCTGCTCCAAACGGCGTTTTCTCTCCTGTTTGGATGCGGCTGTTGATGGGTTTAAATCTGACCCTGCTCAGCTGCAGGCATATTACACCTGACTCAGCAGCCCTCCCCTCCCCACACAGCCCCCAGGGCGTTGCTGCCTGGCGGAAGGCAGGCTCGTGTGTTCCCAACGCTTTCCCCTCTGCAGCAAACCCCTTCCCGAGTCTCCGCAGCCTGTCTGAGCAGCCTCTGTCCATCTGTCTGTCCGTTGGGGGTGATGCGGGGCATCAGGAGCGACCGCTGATTGCTCTGCACTTAGAACGCTGCCGGGGTCTCTGGGGGAGCGCCTGTCACGTATGCTCAAAGGGCCGGGCTGGTTCTGCGCACAGGAGTGGGTTTCGCTTAAGTATCCGATCCGATGCCTTTTTCGGTTCCTTTACCAGCTCGTTTGTACCCCCTGTGCCAAGCGCACAAACCTCCTCCTCCTTCTGGACTCAGACCTGACACAGTGCAATACCCCGCCTGGCTCTGTCCCCTCCCTGCTGCCCGCCTGGTGGTGTCACGACCAGCTACGCTTAAGCTTCTGTTCTGTGGTGGGGAGAGTTTCGCATCTGGCCGAGGTCACAGGCTCTGACCCGGGGCAAACTGGCTGTGGAAGGCTCTGGAGCCCTGTTAGGCCTGGAGGCTTTCGAACCGGGTCACTGGCTAGAGCAAGAAGACAGAGCAGAGAAGTGTTTCTCTCCCCCCTGCCTCACCTAGGTCCCACTTACCTAACCCTGCGCTCTTATTTTCCCCCGCTGTCTCCAAAGCAGACGGAGCCGTGTGCCACAAAGACAACTTCCTGGCCCCCAGCGGGTTTATTTCCTGCAGAGAGCCCTGGGCAGGGCATAGCCTTAGGGGCCCTTTGTTGCACAAACAAGCCAGTTTTAGTCTATCCAGCGGAAAAAAAGTTAGTTTGCTGCACTCGATTTCCTCTCCCGCTGCACCCGGGCTAGTGTGCGACAGGCGCTGCCGGGGGAATGAGGAATCTCCTCAGCCTGAAATCTGCGGGTGGTGATCCCAGTGCTTCTGAGCTACGATCTTCAGTCTCTCCGGTTGCCAAGGCTCTAAGGAGACTCGGAGGTGGGTGCTGCTCCCAGTGGATGCAGGGATCCAAGTAGCCCTGGTGATGTTTGTTATTCCCTTGGAACCCTCCCGTCACTTTCTGACCAAAGCGGCAGCTGTTCAGAGCTGGGGTGCTCGCTTGCTCTGCAGAGGGTGCTGAGAACTGGAGCAGTGGGGTGGCTGGGCTTAGAACCGTTCCATCGCCCCGCACCCCAGAGTGGAGCTAAAATGAGCCGTGTTGGGTGTCCCGCTGCATCTCCAGCACGGTGACCGTTGCCAACTTGCCAGCCATGTGTTTTCCACTGTTTGGCTGCTCAGTAAATGGACAGAGCAAAGGAGCCAGTTTATTGTTAGCACAGAGGGCCAGGCAGGCCGCGCTGTGTGTGTGTGTGTGTGGGGGGGAATCTAAAATGAATATGAAAATCACGAGCACACTTTGCCCCGTCAGACAGCTCCCAATATGAATCCCTGGGAGACATTTACAGATTCTTACACATCCCCCCCAAAGGCGGTTTCCACTCAGTGGAATAGATGCTTTCTCAGCACTTTTCCATTCTGGTCACCTGCATTCCTTGGCACTTGCCAGTTCAGCAAAATCCCTTTTTCAAATGCAGCCCTGTCTTCGGGGCTGCCTTGAAGTCAAAGCTGTGCCGGGGGCTAGAGAGAGCGAATACTTTGAAATGGCTCGCACAAGCCTGGTTTGAAAGGATACTGTTAATAACTGCGGTGCACCCCGAGAGGCCTGCCTCTGGTGCTCAGGGTAGGGAGAGTCCTGTTCCTCGGAAATCAAAGCTGCAATCAGGAAATGAGAGAGGAAACCACACCTGGTGGATTCTGCATTTCCGCTGCCAGCTGTCGTACTGCCTCCAAGGAATGGACCAGTAATTAAGAGCTCCAAAGGCAGGTGGGATTAGATGGTATTTACTATAGTTCCATCTGATTTTAATAATACAATAGCTCCGCTACATGTATATCATTGTATAGCTCTGCAGAGAAAGAGTGGTCACCTCGTCTTAAAAAAGATACCTTGGCACTGGAAAAAGTTCAGAAAAGAGCAACAAAAATGATTAGAGGTTTGAAACCGGTGCCATATGAGGAGAGATTAAAAAGACTTGAATTTTTCATCTTAGAAAAGAGGAGATGAAGAGGGGATATGATAGAGGTCTATAAAATCATGACTGGAGTGGAGAAAGTGAATAAGGAAAAGTTATTGACTTGTTCCCATAACACGAGAACGAGGAGTCACCAAAAGAAATGAATAAGCAGCAGGTTTAAAACAAACAAAAGGAAGTTTTTCTTCATTCAGAGCACAGTCAACCTGTGGAACTCCTTGCCAGAGGATGTGGTGAAGGCCAGAACTTTAACAAGGTTAAAAAAGGAGCTAGATAAATTCAAGGAGGTTAGGTCCACCAATGGCCAGGATGGGTAGGAATGGTGTCTCTATCCTTTCTTTGTCAGAGGCTGAGAATGGACGACAGGGGAGGGATCACACGATGATTCCCTGTTCTGTTCACTCCCTCGGGGCACCTGGCGTTGGCCACTGTGGGCAGGCAGGACACTGGGCCGGATACACCCTCCCTACAGCCGGTGGGCTCTGGCTCTGTGCCACTCGCCCAGCTGGTCCCCTCCCTGCAGCGGGCCGAGCGGGGCAGGGTGCACGGCCGTGAGGAGAGTCGCTGGCTTTCCTAGCGCTGGGGGGGTGTATGCTGTGTACTGGTGGTGCTTGAGCCTGGCCCTGGCAGGCGCTGAGTGTGGTGCGAAGAGCGCATGAGAGCTCTCGTTGCCTTGCAAGTGATACTCGGTACCTGGCAGTATCGGGCCTTTCCTATGCGCCCCTTACCATGGGCAGCGTGAGGCCCTTGTTCAGCTCTGGCAGAGCCCCTGTTTGATACCTGCCCCTGCCACAAGGCCTTCTTGGGTGCTGCCCATGTGCCTTCCTGGGCCGCTCCAAGGTGTTTTCTCTGCTGTGCCTGGCAGGGCGACGTTTCCGGGCCTGCGGCAGCTGAGGAGTGTCACTTCACTCGTGTCTCTCCCCTCACCGTGGCAGGAGAGGGGCTGCACTGGAGCGGCTTCTGGGTGCCACCGGGACACGGCCATATGAGACGTGCCGCGCGGACAAGTGTGGCCTCTGCCGAGCTCCCAGACAGCAGGGATCTAACCACAGGGTAGCAAACGGGCTCGCTCAGAGGCTCATTCACGGTCTCCCAGTGGGTAGCAGTTTCCGACCCAACAGGTCAGCAGCCGCCACGTCCCACGGGTTTGCTGACACCCCGTCCGGTGTGGACTCCCGTGGCCCACAGCACACAGCCCGGCTCCAGGTTATGGGGGCACTGAATGCTGCCGCGGCGAGGGTGCCTTTGGAGGTGGAGTGGTCTGCAGCGCGTTGATCCCGGCTCTCGTCTCTGGCAGGCTGAAGACAGCGGCGCTCGTGCGAGGCGGGTGGTTTTCCATGCTGCCTGAGCAGACAGGAATGGGATGCCAGGGAGCCCAGCATTTGGGCCTGAAAATTTTGCACGGTATTAGCAAAAAACTCCAAAAACATTAAAAAAAAAAGAAACTCCCAAGAAATGATAATTGAGCAATGGCAAGAAAAGAAACCAAGGTATTTTGTGAGTGAGGGCAACCCCACAACTTGCATTTCGTTTCATTTTCTTCTTGTAGACACTCTTCTGTTGCCTTTTAATTTCCATGGCGTGTGCATGAAGGGATCTCTACGTAGGGCCAATTCCTGACAGCGGCACGTTCAGGAGTGTGCTCCGGCTGTGAATGGCCAGATAAGTCCCACAGTGCGGAGGGGGGGCTGTTCTCTGGGCAGTGTGTAAACCCTTCTGCCATCACTAAGCATCCATTGGAGGCAACAGAATGACACCATGGATACAGCACGAGGGGAAGGAGAGGTGATCCAGCCCCAGCTGGAATTTGCACAGAGTTGCCAGCTCCAGTGATGGCCAGTGCCTACAGAACAGAGGACGTCATTCCTCTTCCCTACACTTCGACATTCATACAGTCCCAATCCTGTCACTGCTTGTGCCTGGCCCCCTTTGCAATGCACCCAGCTACCCCTGTATCGGGTCAGTCACTTGCGCCTGACTCCTCCAACAAGCTGGAAGAGGGAAGAACTGTTACTAAGGGCTCTATCTCCGTGGGAAGAAAGAACCGTGTCTGGCACGTTCTGGGACTCCCCACGCTTGGCTGTTACGACCCTTTGAAATAAAAGTCAGTACCAATGCTATTTTGAAACCCTGAACTGGGCAGTGGTACGAGAGACGGTCTGGGTGGGCTTGGAGAGGTGGGGGGGACTTTCGGGAGTTCAGCGCTGTGTGCCAGGGTAAGAATGTTTGCTGGCACTGAGATTGACTCAGATCCGTCTTTTAATGTAGCCTGGGTTGTGCTAATCCCCATCGCAGTGCCTCCTGCATTCACCATGTGGCCTCAGCACAGGCAAACAGGACTTAGAAGTTACATTTCATTCAGCGCTGCGGCACCGAATAAAATCCCACCAAAAAAGATGCAAATGAATGGCAGTTTCTTTTCATTCCCCCTCTTTCCCTGCCGTTATTCTGTCACCAGTGGATTTATGTCGATTGGCTGTGGGTATTCATTGCTGTTTGCATATGCAGCAGTGTTATTTCCAGGCAGTCAAAATGCATTTCCAAATCTAAACCCCGCAGAAAAAGGATTGCCATGTGCGTTTGAGACCAGCCACGTCTTAATCTGCATGTAGAGTTAGTGAGGAGAAGGGACCAGAGACACTTGTTTTACTTTAACCACTTTGTAAAATATATGACAAGGCAAGAAGAGAACCAAATGTGAAATGTTCTATCTGAGGACAGGCAAGTGGCAGAGGCGGAGTTTGGCTCCAACACTGGAAGTGAATGTAAGGAAGTAAATATTACTTTGTGATGTGATAAATTCTCCATTACCCCAAAATGGTACCGATAAATTCCCATGCCTTATGTTTAGCTGCTTGGACTAGAGTGTTTCATGCTAACCAAGGCTCAGATGCAGTTCTTATTTTGTTAAAAAAAAAACCCTTTGACCCCATCTAGCACACACTCTATTTCTTAATTAAGCAAATCCAGTCATTTAAAATAAATCCCAGTACTAGCTGTGAGGCCAAACTCTTCTGTAGATTGCCACTAATGCTGCCTTGACAAATATAAACCGTCCCACCCCATCTTTCGCATACAGTCAGAGGCCCGGGAAGATTTCCGGGTGGGGAACAAGACTGAAAAGGTTGGGACTCTGGTTAGTTTGAAGGTACATAATTTTACTTTGAGGCTGAAGTACCCCAGATATTGAATCCTATAGAGAAGAACTCTCCTCTTTCACCATACGAGACCAAGAATGGAAACAAGCAGCTAGAAAATACTTCCTTACACAATGCCCAGTGGAGCCTGCTGCCACAAGATATCACGGAAACCAAAAGTTTAGGGTTTTCAGAAGGATTCCTGTAGCTAATGAGAACCTCCACAGTCACTTCAGAGGGTCAAACATTTATTAAGGGCTGGAAACCCACAGGCATAACCAAATGGCCGATGCCGGTCAGGAAGAAATTCCCCAGGGGACTGATTATTCCATTTCAACTTTCTTCCACCAACGCGGGTGGGGCTGGCTACTATCAGAGACTGGAGATTGGGCTAGAGAGGCCCCAGTCTAATCAGCAATGACAGTCCCTATGTTCCAGTGCATTCCCCCGGAGATCGGACACTTGGTAGTCAGTAAGTCAGTGCCTGGAAACTTGCCGGTGTCAAGCTCTGGACACTGAGTTCTCAGGCATGGCTTCTGCTGGATTTGCTGTGGAGCAGGGAGTCCTGGTTCGTGGACGCTTGTGAACTTTGTGACCCAAGCCAAGCCGCTTGACCTTTTCCCCATCTGTAAAATGGGCGCAATGCTACTTCCTTTCCTGAGCCCCAGCTGCATGTCCACAACAAGTGTGCTGCACAACAGTTACACACAAACCCACGATGGCCAGCCGGCCTCCTCCTCCTTACCAGGGCTCTGCCACACCTGGCTAAGCACCGCTGGTAGCTGCTAGGGTCACTACTGTACTCACCAATTTCTATTACACCTGGCTGTTTTCACACTGGTGAATGCTGCCTTGTAAAGTGCTCTGGGAAGTTGGGATCAAAGCTCCTTGGAAAAGGGAAACAAGCCAAGGATTCTGCTGGAGCAGCGCTAACTTTGGAGGCTTGTGAGCAACAGGCGGGGATACATTATCAATACTTTGATTGCTGTCATGTCTAGGAATCCCAGTCATAGCCCAGGACTCCACTGTGCTAGGAGCTATACAAACACACAACAAAAATTGGTTCCTTTCCGAAGAACGTACAGTCGTGCATGGCTTTTACTCACCAATCCCACACTGCAAAGCTCTCTTCCTTAGTACACTTTTCCAGCAATGGCAGCCTTCTTGGGCTCCTCGACTTTTTATAGAAATCGGGAATAAAATCAGAAACACATGGGGAGAGCTAGGTAGCCAAGTGCAAAGTTTGAGGGGGTTCTGGGAAGAGGGCAGGGGGGCTTGTGGTGGGTTTTTGTTGCTGCTGAGCCTAGCTTAATTTGACAGGTTATTGGTAGGACATTCTGGAAAGCAAATCACTTTGGGCTTCCCACCTTGCCACTCGCTAATTAATTATTTAATTAACCCTTGCCTGAGGCTAGTGACTCCGGAATAGCATGACATGTTCTGCGCTGAATGTTAAAACGTGTGTGTTTTCTCTTAAGCTAGTTACACTATACAGATTTCTTTCTTCTCCGGTCCCTGGCTGATCAATTATTTAATGCGTTTCATCCTGGTTCCCAGCTCCCTGAAGTGAGTTGTTTTAAATTAAATACATTTCTCTTTGAATCAGCTTGAGTCCCTGGGAAATGTTTAGCTCTGCAAATGAGCTCATTTGAATGTTGGAGGTGTACCTGCGACTGGGGTGCGTTTCTTTATTGTTACTAGTTCAAACCTCCTTCCACTTTGTTCCAGGTTCAGTCTTTTCCCTGCAGCACTGGCTCTAGGCGCTGACTTCTCTGAATCATTTTTTAAAAGACTGTATTAAGGGGTCCAATGTGAAATTTCCTAAGAGAACTGGTGCTGGTTAACTGTTTGTAATTTACCGTGCCAGCTTCTTTCAACAGCTTCTAGCAACCGTTCATTCTAATTACAAGTCTAAATGCTGGGGAGGCTTAGAGGAAAGCAGAAAGAATGGCATTCTGTACGAAAGAGCTGGGATTTTAATACACATTTGGCTGCTTGTTTCCAGCCAGCCCAGACTGACAAATGCTCCCCTCTTGAAAAGGTTTGTCTTGTTTGCAGAATGCCAATTTCCCCTTCTTTGCTAACTACATTTGCAGGCCTCAAGACACAGAGGGTCACAGCTGCTAATATCTAGCCGGCCCCCTTGTTTGTCCAGCCACACGTGGACAAAAAGTGCAGTTTGCAAATGGAAATTGGTGCAGAAGCAGCTACCTGGTGGCTGGTTGAGGCTCCCAATGAGATCCAGCACCGGAGAGCCCGGAGCACTTTGGGGTGTCCCTGCAGGGCCCCAGAGAGTCCCTTTGAGGGCAGAGCTCCGCAGCCCCACTGAATTCACCAGTCACCTCGCTGATGCAAAAGTTCCTCTTGGTTTGGGCCAGGGACCTCCGACCGAAATGGGATTCTTCACCCTCCCAGGGCCCTTCCCTCGGACCAAGAGGGGCTGCATGCGGCTTCCCCTGCGGCCGGTCAATGCCCCGCGGGTGTTAGCCAGGGGAGGTCAGTTTAGACGAATGCAGGATGCAGCCCCTGCCGAGAAGCCAGCATGGGACGCTGAGGCCGGAAGGCGCCGGTGCCGTGCAGCGGGGGGTCTGCAGGACACAGGGCGCCACGCCAGTCCCGTGATGTGCAGCAACCCCTTTCCCCCCCGCTCTGAGTATGCTGCATGGACAGCGCCGACCCCTGCCAGCGGGGGAGAGTCGGCCACCACCAGGCCGCTCTGCTCCAGCACAGGCCTGTGGGTCTTGCTTCAAGATCAGGCTCGTTCTAGTGAGTCTTTCCCTGCTGGGAGCAGAGTGCCCTGCTCAGGCAAGAGGCTGGCACTGCCCTCGCCCGGTGTCGTCCTGCGCCCTGAGCTCCCGGCTCGGTGTGCACTGGAGTGGTTCCCATTTTCAGTCTTGCCCCGGGTGCCTGTGGAGCTGCGTGGCATTTCCCCCAGACATCAGCAGGGAAAGCGGCTTTCTCGTGGCAACGTAAAGCCAGGCCTGAGGCGTGGCATTTCGCACCTGGCCCGTGGAGCAGCACAGTCTTTGGCATCCTTGCCTGGCACTTCCCTGAGCCCGGATCGGCACTGTGCAGAACTCCAGCCCAGCTGTGCAAGGGCCCAGAGGTGCCCCCATCCTGCCCTGCACCCAGGTCTGGGCCACTCGCAGCCTGGCCACTCGCTAGCCTGCGCAGAATTTCTACTTCCCACGGGGAAGGGATACACGCTTCGATGTGCCGGCATGCCTGGCTTGGAGCAAGGTGGTTGCTGACTGAGTGCTTCTTCTACACTGCTGGTTTTGCCGGCAGATAATATGCAAATGGAGCATGGATTAGCATATCACATCACTTCATTTTCATAATTTATGTGTGCCGTTTTTGCAGGGGAAAAAAAGGAGTGTGGACAGGGTTTTTTTGCACAAAAAACCGGTTTTCTGCAAGTTTCTTATGCCTCTCCGGGATCTTGTGGAAAACGGGGTTTTTACACACACACACAAAAGTCCACACTACTTTTTTTTCCTCAAAAACCCTTTGTGCAAAATCAGTGTGAATAAATTATGCGAATGAGGCATGGCCATATGCTAATCAGTGCCTCATTTGCATATTCACTGCCGGCAAAACCGGCAGTGTAGCTGACGCCTAGGAGAATAACTTATGCCTCCGGGCTCAGTTTGCTCCATTTGTTCTCCTGTAACAAAGGCCACCAGCGGGTTTGGGTGGAGCTCTCTGCACTCCAAGGAAGATGTACTCACCTCCTGGTCAGCCTCCTCCAGTTTACACAGGGCCGCACTGGGAGACAGTGCCACACAGAGCGGCAGAGCCTGATTTTACCAGCTATTCTGCTGCCACTGGAAGCAAGAGTAAAGCATAATAGACACTGATACAGTCAATAAAATGAGGTAGCGGATAAATGACTAGGCCAGCTCATTAAAGGGGAATTTTACGGAGTGTTCATGGTGTTGGCTTTGAATGCTCACTCCTTGGCTGACAGCCACAGCAAGGGCGTTCTGTCCTCCAATGGGAAACGGAGAGAATTGAGGTTCAACGTGTTCATCACTTCCAGGGGCTTTTCTCCCAAACTTGAGACTGTGGAGGTTTGGCCACTCTTCCCTGCATAGCCCGCGTTTCTGTCACTGACAGCCAACTTGTCACCCGGGGGAAGTGTGGCATTAGCAACAAGTGTGTTTGCCAGCATTAGTGGTGCTTACAACATTGCCACCCCTGTGTGTGTGTCAGCTTCATCTTTCGCTGCATTGGCAGAGGAACAGAGTGAAAGAAAAGGAGCAGAATTTCATGCTTTTCATTGCACGACCTTTCCAAAGGGCAAGTCTCCTCAGCCTGAAGGATGGCAATAGGAGGATTGTTACCGAAGGGGGCATTTTGCTGGTAAGTGACACTGATACCATGGCTGCAATATCTATTTTCTACTCTATCAAGTTTGGCCCAGGATTCCCAGAGGGGCCTATGGGAGCTGGATGCCCATGTTCTATTGTGTGTCAGTGAAATTGATGCTCAAATTGGTCAGGCTCTTTCGAACTCCAGTTTCCAGTGGGCAGAAGGAAGTGCCGTGGCTATGGTTTCAGAAAGAGACCCGTACACTATGGGCCAGATTCGGACTCTCTCTTCCAATGCTTTAGATTTGGCACGACTACACTGACTTCAGTGGAAACCTGCTTACAACAGTGTCCACATGGCTCCCTGAACCTACACATATTACTACACCCTAAAGCTGGCACAAGAAAACTCAAACATGGCCTGGTTGCTAACAGATGACTACTCAAAGACATTGCAATGAAGCTACTCTGGGAAGTCATGCTGGAGATTTTGATTTAGGGTATTGGGTCGCATTAGACAACACTCCACCAGCTCCCATGAGTAACAGCTTCCTGGTTAGATGCTCCAAACTGCTTTGAGAAGGTTATGACCTTAACATGGATCTTTTATCCCAGAAATCAATCCTTCAAAGGACATTTTCACTCCTCTTTAAAGATACTGTTGAAACAAGATACATAATTTAAACCTGGATCTCTGCCTTTACAATGCAAATGTGCGGTACTACACGCCCAGGCTGGCTTTCCAAGTAACCTGCTTTCTTTTCACCCAATCCTGGAAGTGAAATCTCTACCCACAGTGCCTTTCACACAGCAGCGTCGTTTTGATCGCATCATACAGTTCCAGTCCCAGCCTCTGTGAGCAGAGGTTTGCTTGTACCCACAGTGATCTGGATGGGCGGGGGGGGGCTTGTCAGACATGCTCCCTTACGCTGCTCATCACCTTCACCCTCACCTCTTTCTCTCTAAGTCCTTGCCCTGTCTCCAGCGTCTATGCTCAGCGGTTGCTGGAGGAGATAGTTACACAGCGTGCGCCAGGCACTAGCTCCAAACTAGGATGGGAAGTAGCTCAGGAGACAATAAAACTCCAGCCCTCCCATAATATCAGATCTTACTATATATTTTAGAAATGTGCATCTGTCAGCCTGTTTGTTTGTGAGTCCGTTTGTTCAAGAACTCCCCCTAAACGGTAAGAGTTAGAACCACCAAATTCGGCAGGCAGCTTCCGCTTATCATAACTGAAAGGCAGGTCAGGGTTTGGTTGTGCCAGGACAATGGGATGTGCCTGGAATGGGATTGGTTCTCAGAAAATGGAAAGGGAAGGGTCTGATAGGAGGGACAGTTATACTGTAGTATAGAATGATAATGGGGGGGCTGCAAGGGGCCAGAGAAGGGGACTGGGACAGCTATAACCTCACTGGGCCAGCAGGCAGTGGGGTGGAGAAAGGAACAGCTACCTACTATATATTTCAGAGGGTGTGTCTGTTTGCCTGTGTGTCTGCCTCTCACCCAGCTGGGGGACATGCTGCAGCGGCCACGGAGAGGTGCATCTCACCTGACTGCAAGCTACTGCGGTGAAAGAAGGTGAGGTAGTCCTCCCTCCCTGGGGCAGCCTGCGTCCTGAACCTCTCCTCCCCAGAGCAATGGTTTAAATGAAGACAGACAAAAATGAATTGTGTTAAGGACCTGAGCCAGGTAAATCTTCTGGTCTAATAAAAAATGAGCACAGAAATAATAGGCTGGGAATTTCAAGTGGCACTAAGCTGCTGGGCTCCCAGTTACCGTCGGCCCTTTTGAAAAATCTGAGCTATAGGCACTGGGGGGGGGGGGGGGGGACAAGAATAGCTGTTTAGACCGCCTCTGCCCACCCCCCCACATGCATGATGACCTGGATTGCAGCCTCACCAGTGTTAGCTTCCCCAAAACCTCTTGACCAGAGTGCTGGGGAAAGCAAGAGCACCTGGGATGTGAAGTCCTATGCAAGACAAGACTCTTCCCATCAGAGCGATCAGGGCGACCAAATCACCGCCTGCTTTTGTGGGATTCTGGAGCAGGGGGGTAACCCCCCCCCCCGGCTTGTACAAAAGCCACCTGACATTTCAAACAGAAGCAGGAAGGAAGAGGGACACCCCCTCTGAATTGTTTTAATGTTGTAGTCTCTATGGATAGGTGGGAGTGGGGGAGAACAAAATTGCTCACTGGCATGGCACAGTCCTCCCCGATCTTTGTCACACAACCCCAGGGTACAGGCTGGACAGACTGTCTGTCTCTTTAGGAGCACTGGCAGGCCTGGGGAAAGAATCACTGCTTGCATTATGTTAAATATGCATGTAGGGCTGCAGCCTCCTAAACAAGCCCTTCCAGGCAGGTGTTACCATGGCATAGCTGGAAAACATGGCATGAGACCAGTTCCTAACCCTGAGCACAGTTGGGCTCCTTAAGCCGGTCTACACTAGTCCCAGCAGCTTGGCTTTAAAGTATGTAGAATGTGTAGCAGGAGTCAGTTTGCCTTAAGCCAAGCGTGTCGGTACCCCGACGGGAGCAAACACTCTGGTCAGCTTCCCTTACCCCTCTCAAGAGCAGCTGCTGGGGGTGCCCCCGAGTTAGATTGAGTGAGTCTTCACTAGACTCGCTAAATCAAACTCTGGAAGCTCAATCGTGGTAGCAGTGATCTTGTGCAGAGTGAAGACATGGCCTCAGTGAAGTGAAAGTGCCATCACTTGGACCCTTTCCAACTGGGTCAAGCACTCGGAGATAGTATAGTTCCTAAAGCTCCAGTCCAGGCTGGGGGCCCATTACAAGGGGCACTGGGCAAGCACAGGCAAAGCAACCCTCTTTTCCTCCAAGGCTTTGCAACCTAAGAGCCTAATTCCACAACCATTTATGCCAGTGTAACCCACACAGCTGCTGGGTGTGGGGCACTGCCCCATGTACGGCCACCAAGACCACTTACAGCGAGAGAAAGGCCAGTGTGGGGAAAGCCCTAAGTCTTTTGGGTCTCTTGTAACTGCGTACCCTTCCATAGCTCAAACAGAGTTGCTGGAACGTGCACACGGGCCTGCTTTTGCTGGAAGATTGTATTGGCTAATTGCTGTAATATGGGCTCCGTCTCGGTGGTAAAGTTTCCAGTAAACAAAACCACACTGCAGGCCTGAAGCATCACTATCTCTGGGCCTGTCATTCCGACACAGGAAAAGCGTTCATAAAGCCAGGAGGGCTGACATGAAGAGTCCTCTGAAGATTCCCCAATTAAAAGCTGCAAAATGCAGTCATAGATTCCTTGCTGTTTAGTTGATTTTAATAAACTGCCTTTGCCTCTCCCAGCTGAGAGAGGGCCATTTGGCTTGTTCACTGGATCTTAGAGAGTTGAGTCCATTTTCTGCTGTGGTGTTATTTTACTCGAATCATTACTCGTTTAAAGACCAGTAATCAAGGTAAACCTTGATGCGCTCTCATTAAAACCGCCAGCCATATAAAGACGCTCCTGCTACCTTCTCTTGCACCATGCTGTATTGCAAATGTCCATGCACAGTCAGAGCTAGGAAACAGACAGCGAGGGTTAGAAATTGCTTCCTTCTGCTGTTCACAGGTTCTCCACCTTTTAAGGAAATGCTTCTTTTGATCCTCTGAGCCAAACCTGAACCTTCCAATTTCAAGTTCACGCCTAGCTCATTTCTTTCCAAGAGGATAATTTCAAGTTTGCTCACAGTTTAAGCCACGCTGTTTCCTTAATCATTACTGGACCGTACCGTTTAGATAGTAACACTGATTGCTTTGTTCAGATGGCATTTATGGTCTTCTGGGGTTCAGTTACCGTTCTGGCAGCAGCAAAAGGCAAATGAAAAACAAATGGAAAAAGTAATGTCAAAATAATGGAGACTTTCTTACAAAAAGTCCAGCTTTTGTCCTTCAGTTCTCTCCCAGACCTGCGTCCAAGTTGGTTGGTTGGTTGGTTTGTTGCCCTTATGCAAGGCAAATACGATAGAAGAAGATTGAAAATAAAGGAAGACACATGTGCAGAATAAATGTTATGTGCACCAAAGCATATGTGGATGTGTACCGCCCAGAGAAACACATGCTGCCGGCTCTGGGCACTCTGCTAATCAGCTGGGTGGCATTTGAATTGCTGCTGGGTGGCGACCCAGGAGCACAGCTTAGGGGAATGTTGGTGTCATTCCTTGATACACTGCTCATAGGGCAGGGCTCCAGCTTGCCAGGGCTCTAAAAATCTTACCTGTTGCAGAAACTCCCCCAGCTCCAAAGAGGGCAATCAGGTTGCCATGCAAAAATAATCATTAGAAGGGCTATTGCCTGGGTTGGAAACATACTCGCCAGACACTTCCTCTGAAATGTTTTGAGGACAGCAGAAGAGGTTGCTCTCCAGATAATGAATTTCATATTTTGGTAACCGCACCTGTTAATTAGTTCCAGGTGCTGTTAGAGACAGATATCAGCGGTAACAGGTGTGAAAACTTACACTTCCAAAAAGCCTTTTAATAGTCCCTTTAATATGACACTTGGGAGAAGGATTTAGACAAGTCGTCACAGCAATTTCAAGAAGATCTAGTGGAAAATATAAATAGAGGGTCTATGGGAAGTGAACTTGGCAAAAAAGAAAAAGCTCTTTTTGAAATGAGAGCTAGCGACTAATACCTGTGACCCCAACTCGGGCCAAGTCTGCACTAATGGGAAAGGTCGAATTGAGATACGCAACTCCGGCTATGTTAATTACGTAGCTGGAATCGACGTACCTTGATTTGTGTTTCCTCCTCCTCTGTCCCCATAGCAGGAGGCCCATGGACGCAAACATTCCCAGCAGCTTCCCTTACTGCTCACAGGAACAGGAGTACTGGCTGCTGACAAGTGTCCTCTGAGTTCGATTTGGCGGGTCTTCACTAGACCCACTAAATCAAACTCTAGAAAACGTATCGTGACAGCGTTGATCTTCCCACATGTGAAAACATGGCCTCAACGAGGTACTAAGGCATGTCTGTGACTGTTAAGCTCAGGAATAGCCCCTCTGAAGTCATCAGGACTCACCTATGTGCTTCAAGTGAGGTGTATTTTTGGCAGCTTGCTGGACTGGGACCTGGGACAACCAAGGAGCCTGGGCATGAAATGAAAGGACGGGCGGCTTTCAGCATTGGTAGGAGCAGAACTGGGTGGACGTAAGAGACACTTCCCCTATGGGAAGGTCAGCGTTTGTGTCTGACCATTCAGAAGGCAGCAGCTGTGTCGGGGGCCCTGATTAAAATGGGATGCAGCATTTGCAACTCGCCTCCATCTTGGCTCTGCCAGAACCTAGGTTTGGTAGCAGGGAAAGTCTCCAGGTGCTTCCTGGGGGAGAGGCAGAGGGTGTCGGGACAAGGCATTTGTTGCAATCATTGGCTCATTGCAAGGGGATGGAACGTGGGAGATCAGATGCTGGTATTGCAGCCTCCCTTAGGCTCACAGAGCCAGTAAGGCACAGGCTGTGGCCAGACCCTCTGCTCTCCCAGCTCCGCACCTTGACCCCTACCCATTAGGCTCCCCCTGCATTGCTGGGGATGGGGAGTCCATCTCCTAGGCCCGGCCAGTCTTCGGCTTCTTTGCCAAGCCGGGGCAACTGATCCTCTTGAGTTCCCTGCTGGATACTCGCATCATAGTGATGAGCACGACCGGACACAGCCCACGGCCACACTCAGTAGGACCCGTGCTGTCCCGTTGAAGACTGACTCTGAATGTAGGTAACACAGAGCTTGCCCATTCCCCATGCATGGGAGACATTCCCCAGACAGGGCAGAGCATGGCTTGTGCCCAGTTCTGTTCTGCTTGGTCACTGGGTCTCAGGCCTTTGCTCCCGCTCCCTGCACTGGACGTGAAAAAGGTCTCGCTCTTATTCCGTATTTTCAAGCCAGCTCCCATTCTGGGGCCCAGTTCTAGCTTATTGCAGCTCAACAGGGGATAAGCACGGCCTGTCTTTGCAGGGACCAGAGAATTTCCAAGTGATCCGCGAGGTCCCGGCCGAGGTGTGCTCCGATGCTCACTGGGAGTAATGAAAAGATGCTCAACTTTATTGCTTCAACATGTGGTTTCTCTGCAGTCCGGTAGGGGCTGATCGCTGCCTCCTTGAGCAACTCTGAGCATTTCTATTTTCCCGGCTTACGTTTTCCAGAGACAGCTGCTCGTCCTCCCCTGCCAAGCACATGCTCTCCCCACTGCTCCGAGAAGGGTGCTGAGGGGGAACCCACCGATTTGCTTTTCTAGCTGAGCAGAATCCAGCAGCCAGCCTCTGCTTTGTTGCTCCCCCATCCCTTTCATACTAAACTCACAAGAAGGCAACTGTCTTATTTATTTATTTATCCACCAGTCATGAATATAGAAAGTGCCTTTGAAGCTCTCTTATTTAGCTCCTCAGCTGGCGAAGAAATATTGCACATCTTTGTATTTTATTCCCTTTGATCTTACTACTCTCACTACCACTGCCAACCTACCTGCTCAGGTCTCCATCTTTGATGTGGGTTAACAATACTTTCCAGATCCCTTTGATGCTCCCTGTAATATTTCTCTTACATTTGATAGCCGCCGAGCAAACGGTTTCGGAGTTGATCTGCTGCTAACAATGTTCTTACAGCAAGTCTCGTTCAAGGTTCTCCTTCCGACTGATGTTCAGTGACTGACCTCAGAGATCCCATTAGTGCAAAGCGAGCCCGTTAATGTTATCACTGAATTACTTATTTTACACTCATCGCAATGACATTGTCAAAGGAAGAGCGCGTACAATGAATCACATCATTACAAGGCAGTACAGAGCTGTAGCAAATCATAGCATTGAAATCAACCCCTTTGGCCCAGCCCTAGCACGGTATCCCTCGTTTGGAGGCAGCTCCCTGCTCCCCCTGCCACCTCTCCGGCTGGCAAGTGTCAGAAGGGCTGGCACAAACGGGTTCCCTTCCGCAAGCTGAGTGGACACTAAACCTGGCTTCTGGGTTGGAAAACTCTCTTCATAATGCTTAGGGCAAAAAATATGCCTCAGGGTCTGGGGGAAACCATGTAGGAAGAAATTCCCCCAGGACACTCAGCCCTAGGCTCCAGCCGAACCAGAGTGGCACCTTTGTTGGGTTCTTCAAAGCGTGGCCAACTCTGTTTTGCTCCCATCGAAAACACATTGAGCAAGGCTGTTCTAACCCCCTTTGCACATACAAGAGGGCTGGGCTGCACTTTTGCCTGCTTGGGGCTCACTGACATGTTCTGTTTTTCCACGTTCACTGAAGGAGGCCTCAGTGACTAGCAGGAGGGGCTGTACCAAGGGGCGAGATAAACCATCTCTTCAGATCAAACCCCCAGAGGTCTCGCTGATTCTCTGCGGAATCCTAGAGGAAACGCCATCTCGCTGCCACACCCGATGAAGCTTTGGTTGACCAGTCCTCCAGAGGAAGGCAATGAATAATTAAATACCATCTCTTGCGTGGCCAGTCTTATCCTTCCTGCTCTCAATTCGGGAGTCCCCTGGTTCCCCCTGTCTCCCTGAATTGGCCTGCTAAACCCAGGGTTCTGAGTTCAATTCTTGCGGAGGCCATTTGGGGCAAAAATTTGTCAGGGATGGTGCTTGGTCCTGCTGTGAAGGCAGGGGACTGGACCTGATGACCTTTCAAAGTCCCTTCCAGTTCTAGGAGATAGGCAATCTCCATTAATTTAATTTTAATCTGGGAAGTTCCGTTCTCTCACTGTCACTCATCCTCCATGCCCAATTTCTGTGTTGTTAAGTGCTTGTCCAGGGTGGAGTCAGTACATAAGGGCTTAATGTGTCTGCTGTTACTCCTCCTTACTACTCCTGTAAGGCCAAATTCACACTTACCACACTGGAGATCGATCTTCTGGCATTTGATTTAGCAAGTCTAGTGAGGACTCACTAAATCAAATGCTGAGGGCATTCCTGGTCGATGCTGTTACTCCTCAATTTGCAAGGGGTAAGAGAAGCTGACGGGACCGTTTGTTCCTGTTGGCCTCCCACTGTGGAGACAACACCAAGCTCGGTTTACTGACTACAGCTGTCATCTGATGAAGTGGGCTGTGTCTACAAAAGCTCATGATACCATCTACATGTTTTGTTAGTCTCTAATGTGCTACAGGGCCACTCATCGGGGGGAGGGAGGCTGTTCTTTTAAATTATAGACTAACCCAGCTACCCCTCTGTGACTCCAGCTGCATCATTTACATAGCTGGAGTTTCATACTTTAAGCCATCCAAGTGTAGAATAGACCTGGCCTTACAGCTCCTCTCCAGATTTTTTTTTTTCAATTTTCCCTCGCAGGTCTTGTTTTCTAGACCTATACTCTTTTTTTCCCCCTTCTCCAGACTTTCACCAATTTCCCCACTTCTTTCTTGAAATGTGGTGCCCAGAACTGGACACAATACTCCAGCTGAGGCCTCATCAGTGGAAGAATGGCTTCTCATGTCTTACAAGTAGTAATTCTTGCAATTACATTGACACTTTCTTTGCCACAAGAATCAGCCATTCAGGAAGGGCTGCCCTCTCCTAGCTCCTCCCTTCCTCTCTACACCCTCCCAGCCCCGGGAACACTTTATAATCCATCCCTCTGGAGAGAGGTCTCCCTTCTGCACTTTGCAGCCTGGCACTGCCTGGCACATGGGACCAGCTTCTCAACGGAGCTCAGGTCCCACATAGTGGCCAGAGGTGCATGCATGTTGCTGAGCAGACTGTAAATCTGGCCCAGGAGCCCCCTGCGTAGATTTCACTTGTCATGGTTGGAGCCCTAACTTCTAAGCAGAGCAAAGGCGACGTGTGTCATTTGTGCTCACTTCTCAAGTCTGTTCCCCTGAAGACACAGCCCTATTAACATATTGACAAAGGCACACTGAACCAGTCAACAGCTGGCACATTCCTCCATGCCTGGGCGAAAATGACGCACATTGAACGCTGTATGTGTTGCCACCTCAGATGGAATTTTAACAGCTATTTGGGCACAGAGAAGTGACCTTTAGTTCAACAGTAAATAATACAAATGTACTAAATCATGGTCGCTGCGGGATGTAAACCTTGGATAAAGGCCCCTGGCCCGGGCTTTTGGCCTTATTCCACCCAAACACCGTCATTCAAACCAGAAATTTCCATTTTAGGGCAATCTGATTTGGCGAGAATGAGAGTCCCCCGCAGCCCATCTGTGCAGGGGCCTGTGCATTCTGCGGGAAAGGGTTTACAATTCGCATCCGAGCCGCCTACTCCGGAGGCAGCATGCCTCGGCAGGCCAGAGGCGACCTGCTCACTCTCTAGTGTTCTTTGAAATCACAACAGCCCCCTCTTGCCCAACAGACCTTTCATGGTGGCTTCTGGCAGCAACAGCAGCACACGCCACCCGATTAATGCTTCATCAGACCAGATCTGCCGGAGGCCTTTAATCCCGGCCTTACGCGGTTTCGCCAGCGCGGAGCGGTCCAAGAATGCCCTTCCCCTGCAATCAGCTGCCCAGCGGGACAAAGGACGGACCCTTGGGCAAACACCGGGAGCTGCCATGCTCTTGACGAGTCCCATCCTTTCAATTGGCGTGTATGCCAGTTTGTCTCTGTCTTTGCCCTTTGTGCCTACGCATAGCTCCGGGCTGCAGGGTGTTTAAAGGAACAAGTTGTTGTCGGGTTCTTTTAGCTGCCTTTGAAGAGAGACGTTCGGAAGGACGTTTCCTCGCCTGAGCTCAGTGGCAGTCCCTGCAAAACAAGAGTCCTCCCAAGGGATGTTTGAGTGTTGGATGCTAGGGCCATGCCTACACCGCGGTGGGAACATGCCTCAGAGCCCAGCCAGACTCACGGGTGCTAACTCTGCTGGATAGAGAAGCTCGTACCAGAGGGGGCCCCTGCCATAACAAGAGCGAGCCAGAACACCAGCGAATGGACGGCGTAGCAGTGTCCCCAGGCGCCAGGCGGGTCAGGAGAAAGGGAGGGTTAGGGGAGGGGAGGGGAGGGCAGCATCCCCCTCGGAACAATCCTGAAAGGCGGTTAGAAAAAACTCACTCTTTTTTCCCTTTGTAATCTTTTTTAAAGCGCGCCCGTCTGTGCACCCTGCTGTATTACAGAAAAAGCCAGAGGCTCGCCTGGCCTTGTGTCCATTTACATTTGTGTCAGGGTCCCGGGGGCCCTCTCTTGCAAGACCTTTCCCCTGGACGAAGGGTAAAGAGCCACTTCCCAGTCACATTCCATGCATGCCCTGGGGAGGCCACATCTGGGGTACTGTGTCCAGTTCGGGGCCCCCCGTTACAGAAGGAGAGAGCCCAGTAGGAGGCAATGAAAATGACTAGGGGGCTGGAGCACAGGACTTACAAACTGAGGGACTTGGGTCTGTTTAGTCTGCAGAAGCGAAGAGTGAGGGGGGATTTGAGAGCAGCCTTCAGCTTCCTGAAGCGGGGTTCCAAAGAGGATGGAGAGAGGCTGTTCTCAGTGGTGGCAGGTGGCAGAACAAGCAGCAATGGTCTCAAGTTGCAGTGGGGGAGGTCTAGGTTGGATATTAGGAACAAATATTTCCCTAGGCTGGTGGGGAAGCGCTGGGCTGGGTTCCCTAGGGTGGGGGTGGAATCTCCATCCCTGGAGGTGTTTAAGTCCTGGCTGGACAAAGCCCTGGCTGGGTTGATTGAGTTGGGTTGGTCCTGCTTTGGGCAGGGGGCTGGACTGGATGGCTCCTGAGGGCTCTGCCAGGCCTGGGATTCGAGGATTCTGTGACTCCGGACTGCGCGGAGACCCCTCCCTCGCACGGCGATGAGTGCAGTGGCTCAGTGAACAGTGTGTGCATCTGTTAGCTCATGTTCGTGACCAGTCTGTGAGCACTACTAAGTACCTGACTCACTGTATTACCTGCCAGCTGTATTTCCAAGGGGCGAATCTGCGAAGTGATATTCTGCGTGTAGTTATTGTCTAGTGGCACTGTCTATGTCCTTCTCCTGCTGCTGCTCTGTCATCTGTGTTAATCAAATCCCCTTTCTGTAATGGCAAGAAACCATTCTCTCCCAGAAACGAGCCAAATGCCTTCTGCAGACTATTCACATGGGTAGTTTTTCCCTTAGAATTAGTTGCGTGCTAATTGCCACCTGTGCCACTAGCAACCCGAGCAGGAGGGTGGGAGACGGGAGGGGTTCTGTCTCACAAGGCATCTCTCGGCGGGGAGCATGGCCACGGGCTCACGCCGGGGTGAGCGAATGCGGCAGGAGCTTGCGATGGAAGAGCCAGTGTGACTTTCGGGGCTGCACGTGCCGAGAGCCAGCAGCTCTTTCAGATTATTTTCCTCCATGTCCTTGTTCGGCCATGGCTGTGCTACTGCTGTCAGACAGACAGGGGCGTTGACCCCCTCACATCCCCTCAGCCGCTCCTCCCCTTGCATCCAGCCCGGAAGTGACGCTTGTCACAAGCGCAGTGACGTCAGAGAGCCGGGTCTGAGAGCAGGGCTGGGTGATTGTGTTTCTTCTTCCACACAGAGGTGGGTGGGGAGCAGGGAGGGAAGGCAGGCAGAGGGAAGAGCCGGTGGAGAGCAGTGGTTTTCAGCTGAGTTATCCCAGGGAGCCACACTGTGGCCCGCAGTGTGCCTGGGCCACAGGGGTGTGTGACCAGGCACTGGCAGCCCAGACTCCCAGCGTGTGCCCCAGATCCCCAGGAGGTGGAACCTCTTCCTCCCTCACCCCATGGGGCCAGCCAGGAGCCTCCTCGCAGGCAGCTGGGAATCTGGACCCCGCCACGAAGGGCCACAGCCGGGTGCTAACAGCCACACGTGGCCCACAAGTGGAGCGCTGCTGGAGACAGGATGCAAATCAAACCCAGCGAGAGGGCGAGTGATGGAGCAGAGAGAAAGCCCCCTTAATGCCACTAACCAAGCCAGGCGAGCGGTTTCTCGTGCCCGCACTGCAGAGCAGAGACAGCCCAGGAACAACAAAAGGGCTGGTTCAAAAGTTAAGACTCTCCCTTGAAAGAAACCCCAGAGTTCAGATTCCCGGGGGGCAGTGAGTCTGTGAACCCCACAAACAGCCCCCGTGATTCCCAACCCCTGGGGTTCAGGAGCCCCCCTTCCCAACTCTTGCAGGGTGGGGCAGTGGACAGAGGGCTGGAGGGAGGAACGTGAGACCCACCCAGCAGCTGTGCAGCAGCGCCCTTCCACAGGTGAGACCATGCTCCATTTCTAATCTTGCACTATTCACCCAGCGCTAATCGAGTGACAAGCAGCCTGTGAAAGCTGCTGGCAGCACCTGCCTGTAGCTGCAGCCCTCCCACGTCTCTGCCTCCCTGTTCCCAGCCCTGGCTGGTTGTGATGGAGCAGGCGGTAAACACTGACATCTCTCAAGGTAATGAGCAGCTCCCCAGCCAAACAGAGCCACTGAGACAGGCCTGGCACAGGATGTAAAGACGGTGAATGAGCGTCGTAGGGAGGCCTCTGAAGCCTCATCAGACCCAGCGGAGATGAAGATACATCTGGCGGGGAGAGGTTCCTCCCTTGGGCCTTTCCTCCAGCTCTTACAGCACATAGGCAAACGCCATTCGCTAGGCACCCCGCTTGGACAACCCTCTTCTCAGATACCAAGGTGGCCTTCAGCAGCAGAGACTGCTCCAGAGATGGTGCAGTGTGTTAGCTCCCTGCCTGCATTCTGCTGCTGGGCTGTTTGCACAGGACAGGGAAGGAAGGCTGCCAGCGGCCTGCACTAGGGACGTGACCGGTTAACCTGTAAGCATCCCCTGGTAAGGGGGGTGCCTACCGGTAACCAGTTAACCAGTCAGTGGCCTGGCTGCCACATTGCCCAGCGTCGGGAAGGCTCTGGAAGAAGGAGAAGAAGGAGGATTTGTCAGGTAAATCAGCTCTCATTTAACCAGAACAGTGTCAGCCCTCACGGGCCCTCCTGGCGCCCAGCAAATCCGCTCCGCTCTGGGGTTCTTATTGTGGCTATTATCGTTTTTAGCAGCTACCCCCATGCATAGCGCTTCCGGTGAGGACCAAGAATCAATCTCAGACTGCCAGGGGCTTGCCACAGCTTCTCTAATTGGCTCAAAGGCAGCTGCTCTGTCTCCGCTTCATCTGTAGCTTTCAGGATGGTCGGGAGAGAAAGGGAGACGAAAGGATCTGTGTTTCAGCTGGGAGAGACCTTCTTTGGCAGGGCCTGACGGCAACAGCCATGGCCCCCGAGCCGGGGGTTAACCTGTGGGCCTGGCGCCAAACAGGGTGATGGAGCATGGTGCAGGGGGGTGGTCCCTGGAGCGAGGGGCCAGGCAGGGCATGGCATGGTCAGGGAAGCCCTGCTGTGCCCAGCAATATTTACAAACAGGCAGTTGCCAGATGGCCAATGGCCTGCCCAGTCCCATGCTACCAGCCTGCCCCTTCCCCTTTGGGGTGGGCCCATGTCACACCACCCCTCACCCGCAGCCCAACAGCTTTGCCCAGCACCACCCCCCCGGCCCTGCCACAAATGCACAACACCCTGCCCACCGCAGCCACTGCCCACAGCCCCACCACAACTGCCCAGCCTCCCCCGCCCAGAACCCCTGCTCCCTAGTGCCCACCCCACACAGCTCTTCCTGCCCTCTGAGCCCAGCACCCCGCGCCGGTGTGTATTTGGGGTGCTGTGGGAAGAGAGCCGCTCGTTAAAGACTCCCAGTGCCCCTTTGCCTTCACTGCCCGGCACCCAACCACACCTCTCCGCTGCGCCTCCCTCTAGCGAGAGTGCCCCGGGCTATGGCCAAACCTGCCTTGGCGCCGCATCGTGTGGCATCCCCTCACGGTCGCTGCTGGAGAATCCCGGCCCCGACAGCATTTCTCACGCTATGGCGCGGAGGCTAAGGAGAGTCGTTTGCCGGAAGGGAGGGTGCCGGAAGCGTGTCTGGATCCAGCCCGTGGGCCAGAGGTCCCCCGCCTTCTTTAAAATAACCAGAACAAGCCCACTTCCTTGTGCCGACGTTATTCACCGAAAAGGGCATGAATTCCATGGCTTTCCCTTCGCAGAGCTCACTGAGCTGCCAAGGGACCCGCCTCCAGGGTGCACCAAGAGTGGCCACACTCCTGAGGCTTCCTTGCCCCTGCACAGGGCTAGCCAGCCCCAACTCTCCTCGGCCAGCCCCGGCCCCATTTATTGCTGGTGCTTTCCAGAAGCTCCCCTTCTGGAAGGGCCCAGACCACCGGGAATGAGCAACTCGTGTTTGCTGAGTGCAGAGGGTCCAGAAAGGGGCGGTGTGTTGGCTCAGTGTTGGTCTTGGCCTGAAAAATACCCAGATGCCTTCGCTCAGGAGAGACCTGCACAGATTCCCAAAAAGCCCGGTGGAAAAGACAGCAGAGCCAGAGCAAGGGCAGATTGTGAGAGGTGCGGCACAGACGCATCATTACCAAACATCTGTACTACGCAGCTCGGAAAGACCCTTTGTGTAATCCCCGGCGTCCATATGCCGCCCTTCTCCCCGTGCTCCAGGGATGGAAAGAGCCATCCAGGCTGTAGATCACACCAAATTAGCAGCATGAGCCCCTGTCAGCCGAGAGAGAGAGAGTTAATCTTGCAGAAGTGACAGATTGTTGCCTTAGCAGGTCAGACGGCAACTGTAAATCTCGGCGGGAGAGCAGGCTTTCCGCGGGGCACAGAGAGATGTTCCGGGGCCGAGCTGAAAGGCAGCGCAGGCGGCTGGGAATTAGGCTGGCGACAAAGTTGGCTTTGAGAGACAATCAAAGTGCATCTGCTGGAAACCTGACTTCACTGAGTGAGATGACTAAGCCACTGGCCATCTGTCTCGTGTTGCTTCTCACTGGGCGTCACCATCAGGTTAACTCACTGGGGACAGCAGCCACGTGCTTTTTCTCACAGCTTCATGGAAAGTCTCTGGGAATTATGGTGGCAGGCAGGCACTTATGTGCAAGAAGCTGTTGGCAAGTGCTGAGTCTTGGGGCGCTGACAATCTGACCGGGCTCTCCTGATCTCGTTAGGGCATCTCAGCTGGCTCACATGGGATGCTTGAAAAGCCCAGAAGCCCTGCTCCCAAAGGCCCTGATCCTGCCGTGAGATCTGGGCAACGCACCCCACAGTCTGGGCACAGCCCCTGCAGTAGGAGGGGTGAAAATACCAGCTCCACTGACGTCAATAGCAAAGCTCCTACTGATTTCAATGGATTTGCCCAATGGGTCTGCCCACAGACTTCTGATGGCACATTCCTCTTAAGAAGCAAGAGGAAGGCCAAGGACAGAGCAGGCCCATTGCTCAGTGAAGAGGGAGAAACAACAACAGGAAACTTGGAAATGGCAGAGGTGCTTAATGACTTCTTTGTATCGGTCTTCACCATGAAGATTGATGGTGACGGGATGCCTGGCATAGTGAATGCTAGTGGGGAATGGGGTAGGTTTAGAAGTTAAAATTTTGATAAAGGACAAATGCAAAGTGCTCCGCTTAGGAAGGAACAATCCGTTTCACACACACAGAATGGGAAGCGACTGTCAAGGAGGGAGTACTGCAGAAAGGGATTTAGGGGTTATAGTGGACCACAGGCTAAATATGAGTCAGCAGTGTGATGCTGTTGCAAAGAAAGCAAACATGATTCTGGGATGCATTAACAGGAGTGTTGTGAGCAAGACATGAGAAGTCATTCTTCCGCTCTACTCTGCGCTCGTTAGGCCTCAGCTGGAGTATTGTGTCCAGTTCTGGGCACCACATTTCAAGAAAGATGGAGAAATTGGAGAGGGTCCAGAGAAGAGCGACAAGAATGATGAAAGGTCTAGAGAACATGACCTATGAAGGAAGACTGAAAGAATTGGGCTTGTTTAGTTTAGAAGAGAGAAGACTGGGAGGGGACATGATAGCGATTTTCAGGTATCTAAAAGGGAGTTACAAGAAGGAGAGAGAAAAACTGTTCTCCTTGGCCTCTGATGAAAGGACAAGAAGCAATGGGTTTAAGTTGCAGCAAGGGAGGTTTAGGTTGGACATCAGGAAAAACTTCCTGTCGGGGAGGTTAAACACTGGAATAAATTGCCCAGGGAGGCTGTGGAATCTCCCTCTCTGGAGATATTTAAGAGCAGGTTGGACAGACACCTGTCAGGGAAGATCTAGATGACACTTTGGGTATGTCTACACTACCCCCCTAGTTCGAACTAGCAAGGGTAATGTAGTCATCCGCACTTGCAAATGAAGCCCGGGATTTGAATTTCCCGGGCTTCATTTGCACGAAGCCGGCCGGCGCCATTTTTAAATGCCGGCTAGTTCGGACCCTGTGCCGCGCGGCTACACACGGCACGGACTAGCTAGTTCGGATTAGGTTTCCTAATCCGAACTAGCTGTACACCTCATTCCACGAGGCATACAGCTAGTTCGGATTAGAAGCCTAATCCGAACTAGCTAGTCCGTGCCACGTGTAGCCGCGCGGCACGGGGTTCGAACCAGCCGGCATTTAAAAATGGCGCTGGCCGGCTTCGTGCAAATGAAACCCAGGAAATTCAAATCCCGGGCTTCATTTGCAAGTGCGGATGACTACATTACCCCCGCTAGTTCGAACTAGCGGGGTACTGTAGACATACCCTTGGTCCTGCCACGAGGGCAGGGAACTGGACTTGATGATCTCTTGAGGTCCCTTCCAGTTCTAGTGTTCTGTGCTAACAATATTATACACAAAATACAACACGAACAAACTTGTCTTCCCCAAGCACCAGAAAATGTCCAAAAATGATGCCAGATGGGTATTGGCATTTTTCCAGTTAACTGAAGGGGAGAATTGCATTGGCATCTATGACAGATGCCAGTTAACTGAGTTTTCCGCATATTAAAGTGCTGAAGAATCCAGCCTGTACTAGTTTCAAATGTCCCTACTTTGCTACCTCTTCTCTTACTGGACAACTTGCACCTGAATAACCAGGGTTGGGTGCTTTGCTTCTGAAAGTTATCAGTTCCTTTGTCAATTGTGCAGATAGGTAGCCACAAGGTTCATCTCCCCATGGGCTGGCCAAAGACTGCACTGTTCACACCTGTGAATGGAAAGCATCTACTCCAGGGGACCATGATATATCAGGCAGTGTGGCTGTCCCAAGACAGTGGCTGCATCTGCAGATTCTCTGCTTGCGGCCGATACTGTGAAACATGAAGTCATATGTTTTGGCAGGGTACAGTCACGAAGGAAAATCAGTCTATGAAAGTAACTCTGGGGAAGCGCGGGGTTTCCATTTGTCATCTTAAACATTAAAAGTGGTGTTTTTCTTCAAATACAGGCTTAAGAGTTATTCATATTAATTTGCTCCATCCTTGAAGGTGAATTTAATACCATTCATACATTTTCATTTACAAATTTGTCAGTAATAAGAGTGCTGGCACATGGGAGAAAGTAACTGCATAATTGCAACTTACACGCTTGTCTTACTGAAAAACTGCTAGCTCAGGCATCGTCCGCTCCTGTGCGTCATGCATGAAATTGCAAATAGAATTTAATTTGCCCTTGTATCCTGTAGGATCAGCTTAAAATGATTAATGCAGGAAAGAACGTTGTCAAGATTTTATTCATTACAATCTCTGAGGACTGCAGTGCAAAACCATCATGTATAACATGATAATGTATAATATGCAACTTTCTCTGAACCGCTTTCTTATAGCAAACAATCATATTTCTGCTATTTAATTCCAGCGCTGAAGCGAGTGGAATTCATTCATTGCCTATTGTCGAGCTCTCCTGGACAGTTGGAAATGTAATTTGTTCGAATTTAGAACCCTGAGACGGACTGCCCCTGGTGTGGCTCTGGAGAATGGAATATTGTGAAGGCTCGCAGACATCTGAGCTGTGACAGCGCTGAGAACTGCAGGCTAATGCGCTGTTAACTATTTCCACACTGGCTGGATAACAAAGAGAGAGGTCGGCGCAAAAGGTTGGTAGACTTAGATAAGACACCAGAAATCAAAGGGTTTTTCCAAATTTTGTCTGGAAAACTTCAGCTATCAGGCTGCGAAACAAGATTTTTGCTGGGCCCTGGTGTAACAACGCTGAGTCTAACCCTAACCCTAACGCGTAATTACTTGTCTACGTTTTTCAAAGCTCAGCATTGTGATGTGAGAGAGCCCTCCATGAAAGCAGACAGGCATACAGGTAAATCAAGGCCTGGAAAAATATCCTCTTTAGGAATCTATAGGCAGCTGCCTTTCTTCTCTCCCTACCTCCCCTTGCAACCAGGGAGAGCAAAGTAACGTTACAGTGTAATAATAAGTTTAAAGATGGGAAAAAGTACAATTGCACCTCAAGCAAAGGTTGCAGGATGACTCTTATCATTCATTCTGCTCATAGCACCAAGAAAGATACTAAAGAAATGGCCATTGCTAAAGCAAAAATATTCCAGCTACATTTATTAGGGGAAAATTAAAAGTAAGCGTGTAAAAACATTTTTCTGGACATTATTGGGTCCATAAAATTGTGCAAAGATGGTCCAACACAAATTGCACTCCACAATTTGTGTAGCTTTTTCCGATTGCTTTTCTGGAAGAGGCTTGTCTGCCATTTGGCCCAGTGTAGATGGGGCCAAATGGCGGAAAAGCCTCCTCTTTCGACAGAGCCCTTATCCCTCGGTGAATGAGGTATACCGGGCTCCCCGAAAGAGTGCGTTTGCTCTTCCGCAAAAAAAAGCAGAAGAGCAAACGCATTCCTTGGACGTGGCAGAGTTTTTCTGGGATACGCCGCAGTGTAGACATAGTTGATGTCAGAAGCTGCACGAACAGTGCTGTTCCTTTTGGAGTTGTTAGCACTCCACTTGTAGTTGTTTGGGCTCCAATGGCTTAGCTGCCCCAGAAGGCTAACGGATCCTCAATCCTGCAAACACATGGCTACATTCTCCTGACATCGGCAAGACAGTGCTCATGCACATGGTTGTGGAATCGGGGCCTGAAAATATACCTGTGTTGTTCCGAGATGAATATTATTTATTATTGCCCATTGTCAGATTAAGATAATTTCTTCCAGTCTTTGTTTTACTTACAATCAATGTCATTAACATCAAAGAACAGACATGAAACAAACACCACAGGAGAGACATTCAGAACAAAGACTAAAAGAAGCATCAAAATCTTGTTAGAGCTTTATGGGGACTCTTTCTGGACAACCTTAAGGGTTTTGAATAAATACCATAAACTTGTTTCAACTCAGATAGATGGAAAATGGTACTTTTTACTAACAATTTGTTGGTGATGCCTTTGTACTTTCACTTTTAACATTTGAAAGAGAGTGAAAGTTTTATATAAAGAATACAATGAATAGGACCATCTTACTACTAGCGAATGTCCAACAAGCCCAAAGCCTTTCTGCTCTGTTAGCACCGGGCTAATTAGCTTAACATGGCGTGAGTAATTATCGGATTGTTCTCTGCTTAAAAATCATTTTTGCAATGGGTTCTTTGAGGAGGTCATGATTTAGAAATGACTCTAATCAGTGCAGTAATTGAGGAATGAAATATGGGCCTGTGATTATGTTATTGAAATGGATTGCCTGGTAATTATATTAATACAACAGAATTATTGTAGATCTCGCATAAGCTGCAGCCAAGAGTATTCCTCTCTCGGAGGAGTATTCCCTCCCGTTTCAAAGTTAATCACTTTCTTATTAAAATATTCATGAGAAACTGCTTCCCCAGCACTCCAAGTGAGAGACAACATTTCTGGTCCCATGGTCAGAAATCCATGGGGTTTACCCTTTGGTTTGTTTTTGGAGCCACCTGTGGTCAGTGATTACAGGAGGTGCTCTAGAAGAGTAGTGATGATCTCTGATATCTTATGATTCCAGGTGGAAAGCTAATTGGGCAGGACAAGACCATGAGGTGGCAGAGAAATCAGGCCCACCTTAACGGGCTATTTGGGCTCTTAATTAACTTACCTGTAGCAGATTATAAAAACCTTGACATTTGCCAAATACACTTGGTAATTGGTGTGAAATCCCACATATTGGCTCGCTGGGAGCTGCAGGTTTCCTTTTCTCTCACTGTCTTTCCCGCACCACTAGCTGTTTGCTGCCCTGCTTGGTTTGTTGTTGCAGGGTGGTTTCTGAGCCATCTCGGGGGGAGGAGAGGAGGCGATTCTGGAGGCGCAGGAGGTGAACAGCGCATTACACAGCACAGCATCGCTAGTGTCCATATTCCCTCTGTGTGCTAGGACAGCAGGGCTCCTTTCCATGCATCATTTAATTCTTGCTGCAGCGATTCAGCAAAGTCAATATGGAACACGAAGGGCACCCGGACAAATGCTGGTTTTGGGATTGTGAATCTGTGTAATCTGGATCTGAATCAATGCAACTCCAATTAAACCAATGGCTTTATTCCAGATTTATACCACTCCCCTGGGGTGTTCTGTTTTCTGCTCTCACTTCTGATAGGTAGGTAGATATAAAAGGAAAATATAGCAGCCAGATTTCCCAAATTCTAATTCTCGTCCTCATCTAGAGTTGTTATATCCCAAGAGCCAATATGTAAATGCAGCAGTAAATGAGTGAAAGAAGACTCACGAATCAGGTACCACCGAAAAAGGAGCCATGCAGTGTGAGTTCATCTTGAAAGGCAGAGATTCAGACAACAGGACGGCAAGCCACAGGGTCCCAAATGAGTAGTCTGTCATGTCTGTTTAATATGAAAAGATTAGCACAGACCCATTTGGAGATATTACTCCGACAATGGGAGACATAAAGATGAAGAGCCTCTGAATATAATTCACCTATCTGCACATCATCTGCCTGTGAATGATAGTTCTGACCATAAGATCTGAATAGTGCAACAAATGGCTGAGCATAGAATGAAATAGAATGAAGAGTCCTGAAGCAAACCCAGAGGAACACGCCACCATCATGAGACTAAGTGAAGCTGGAGCTGCAAGCTAGCTGGCAGGAGTGGTTAGAGACGAGGGCGTGAAGGCAATGCAGCCCCTGACCCCACAGGCAACCCCTGATCCTGCAATAACACCCAGGGATGTCCAGGGAGCCCCATGAAGCTTCAAAGTCCTGCTCGTATGGCTCCAGGCTCAGGATTGGGACCTTAAATGGGGCACGTCACTGTAGAACCTGCAAAGGCCTTTAGCCAAAGGCCATCGACTCTCCGCCTTCCATTCCACACTTCCTTCCTGCATTGACTCACTGACATTCCCGAGTACCCCCTGCTGCTGCTTTCAAAAACCGGCTGCGCTGGAATCATCTGTTATCCCCTGCTGGCAATCAGCTCTGATTGCTCAGACATAGCCAATGACTCCGCTTTCATCACATCCTCCTTCCTTGGCCTGGCTGGTTTAGTTATTTTTCATGTGTTAACAATGTTACCGTGGTGGATCTCCCAGGAACTATTTCCAGTAGAAGTTCCTGATTGCAATCTTGCTGCTCTCTCTGTCTGCTGGCCTCTCAGGCTCGCTTATGAGAGAGGATCGTCAATGCCAATTAATACGCCGATGAGGATGGAACTGCTCAAAATCATTCATGCATTGTGGTCTCCTGTCTGCTGCTGAAGCCTGGCCCTTCCTGAGGCTGGGTGCATGCGAGCTGTGAGTCACACGTTCATGTTATTTTTGTAGAGCCAAAGAAATCGAGCGTTCTGGGGGTACGTCTAGACTACAGGCTTCTGTTGACAAAGAGCATCTAGACGACAGCCAGTTCTGTCGACAAAGCAAGCCACTTTGTCGACATGAGAGTGTAGATGCAAAGGACAGTGTCGATTCAATAACGCCTTCTGTTGACAGAACTCTGTCAACAAAAGGTGTTATTCCTCGTACAATGCGGTTTACCGCCATCGACAAACCTGCCGAGTTCTGTCAATGTTATGTCGACAGAACTCGGCGGCAGTGTAGACGCAGGTATAGTTTTGTCGACAAAACCCTGTAGTCTAGACATATCCTGGGTCTCAAACCCAAACTGGCCCCTGCAATATGAAGACGGGTCAGTTCATCTTCTCGATTGTTATTCATGCGGCGGGAGTCTCTGATTCTGTAGCCCACTCCAACAGAGCGAGGGTTACAGGCGAGCCAGAGGGGGCTTGCCCAACCCTGGCCAATTAGGGCGGGGAGCAGTCAGCCAATGAGGACCAGGCTGGGCCCTATAAAAGGCTGCAAGGGCTGAGAGGCGCTCACTCTTCTTCCAGCTGTACAGCAGGAGGGACCTGGTTGCCAGGGAAGCAACAGAGGGTACCTGAGACAGAGCAGGGCTGTGGGAAGGCAGGTGGAGCTGGGGATCTCTAGCCAGGCAAACTTCCAGGCTGGGGCCTTGCACTCAAGGCCTGAGGTACTAAAGCAACAGGTCTGTCCCCTTGCCACTGATAAGTGGCCATGTCAGACTGCCGTTTGCCCTGAGGCGGGGCTAGATGACAACCGGCAGTAGGGTCACTGAAGCCGGGTGGGTATAGTGGGCTGGGGTTCCTTGAGAGAGGAAGACCACAGCGTGTGGGGGCAGTGCCACAGGGAAGTATCCTGAGGAAAGGATGCCGTGGGCTGGAAGAGACATGGGGCCCGAAGTAGCGTAGGAGACAGATAACTGAGCACGAGACACCCGTCAACAGGGGGTGCTCCAGGGCGGGAAGAGCTAATTCCCATGGAAACCAGCAGGAGGCGCTGTGCCAGTGAGTCAAACCCTGCTTGAGAATCACCTGGGAATCACCAGTTCTTCCCTCTTACCAGCCCTTTGACTCCGGGGCTGCGTTTGTTTTAATAACTGGCCAGGAACACACAAGTCCTGCCGATACCTTCCTTCCTTCCCAGCCTTAGGCAGGTAGTGCCCCGCCGTGTGCTGGGAGCAGAGCTCTGACCGTCCCTCATTGTGGGCTGGGGGAGGGGAAAGGCCAGCACCCGGAGATGGGTTGAGGGGAGCAGCCCCCCTGGAAAGCAGGCTGATGGAAACTCTGTATAGAGGGAATGTACGAGCTGCCCTCCAGGAACGCAACTAGTTCCCTCCTGGCTTCTGCCTGGTCCCGCGACCCATCCCAGTGTGCCGAAGGCTCGGTACGCGACAGCGTGGAAACGCACCTGGCGAGGGAGCTTCACACGGTGCCAGAGTTGTAGCCCCCGCCTCCAGCATGGGATCACCAGCATTACCCCTCCCCAATCACACGTTGGCAACCAGGTGCCTTTGCCCCGTGAGGCCCTTGCACCCGCACTCGCACGTTTACAGGCCAAAGCAAAAAGTGCCCTGCATGGTGCAGTGCAAACAAGAAGTTACCAGGGGACCGAGTGCCAGATTTCATCTGTATGGAAATGCAAAAGAAAGCGGCACTGCTGGATCCCTCGCTGGGACTGGCATCTTCCTCCCAGCACTAAAAATATGGAGTTCACCATATTTGCCTTCACCATAGTTGCCTTCTCGTAGCGTCTGGATTCAATCCAGGGCTGCTTCGTGCCTCTCAGACCAAGGTGACAATACAGCACCCAGCATTCAGGGCTCCTGAAATGGGAACAAATGTTGAAAGCGCATAAACTGCATTTCTTTTGCGACCCCCCCCCCCATTCCCTGTGGCATGCACTCACACGTGTGCACACTCACTCTGCCGAGTGCCAAAACCTGTAAGCCAGCACTTACTGGGTGCATGCACGTAAGTGCCTCTTAGTTGGATGGGTTCTGTTTTTGCATTAATTCAAAAAACTGCTGCAAGCAGTATTTCTGTCTAATCTCTTCTGAAAACCTCCTGCCAGATTTGGTAATTAATTAGTAGTGAAGAGAAATACACCAGGCGGGGAGAAGCAGGCTGGACCTCCCAGAGTGAACATATTGACTAATACCTTATTGGTTTAACTGCCGGTTACGATGAGATAAATCAATGTTAATTTCATTGTATTACAACACTATTGATTTCCTATTAAACAACAGACAAAGCAGGTTATGGCTTTAGGAAAGCCATTAGAAGTTAAAACAGAAGGACATTTTGGTGGAAATATGGAGGGGAACCGGAGGTGTTTGTATGACCGGAACTGCAATGTCACAAAGGGAAGAAGGATTTGTGAATGTGTCCTTGTGAGTCATGGGAGTGAACTGAGCGTGTGGGTCTCAGGGCAATATTTTCTTTGACAGAGGTGCCTTTGGGAACGCTGCCTTCGGTGGCAGCTGTGATGGTGCATTTTCAGGCGTGCACTAGAAGTTGAAGTACACAGCCGCCTTGCTGGCAGGCTCAGCTCTGGCTGATTTCTCAGGCTGAGACCTGCTCTCTCGCACTGGTTCCCTTGCACCAGACGTGCCCACTGCATGCTGGATGCCGCACTCCATTCACCAAGGGCTGTGTTTTTCCATCAGACAGGGCTGGCATCTGGACGCACTAGCCAGAGATACAATGGGATGCATTTGCTCCACCCTCAAGAGCAGAAACTTTTTTGGGTCAAGGGCCACTGATCCCCAGAAAAATCAGTATGGGGGCTGCACACAAGTGAGAAGCAAAAAAATCCCAAACCCTCCCTGCTGAGAAGGAGAAAGACACGCTCCACATTCTCCCACCCACCAGAGCCGGGGGGGCTGGCTAGTAAATGTGAGCTCGGAGGAATGATGAGGGGGCTGGAGTGCCAGTGCTCGGGGGAAGCCCTGAGCCTTGAGGGCGGGATCCAACCAAGCTGGGGGCTGCATCCAGCCCCCAGGCCATAGGCTTCCCACCCCTCTCTAGAGCAATGATGCCTTCAGGAAGAGTGGTCATGCTCAAAGAGAGCAGGGCAAAAATTCCCCATACAGAGCCGAGTGGCTGCCTGCCTAATGCCAACATCTCAGTCGCAACAAGGAGAGGAGTGTGTGTGGGGGGGACAGGGGTGCGCGCGCGCGAGAGAGAGAGAGTTCAGTGCCGTGTTTCACACCTCTGCTGCCCAGAGTTCTGCCTTTCAGAAACTGGGTCACCCTGAGGCCGCTTTCAGAGATGTGCACAATACAGCGGGAAGAAGATGTTCCTGCTTTGGGTCTAAAGCTCCATTAAAAACAGCCGCACACGGCGTGATGCTGGACGGGTGCAGAGGGCAGGGACGTGTCTGAACAGGCGGCGGCAGAGGCAGAGGAACACGAGCGGCCAAGCTGTGCTCTCCTTCCTCGCTCACTCAGATCATTCCCCCTGCTGAGGCCCCCAGCGGCCCCTTGCCACTGCTCTGTGCGCATCCTTGGCAACCCGTTTGCTTTGCTCTGGAGCGGCGCTGCATGTTCTAACACTTTAGAAAGAGGAATGGGCAGGGAGGAGGAGGAGCAGGAGAAAAAGTGTGTTGCGGATAGACATGGAAAGACCTAGCGCCGCGCGCTCTGGCCCTTTCCCTCCGCCGCTCTGTCAGCGTCAAGCCGGCTGGAATTCCAACTACCCTCCCAAGCAAGCTCAGCAACCCCCATGCCCCGGGGGACCCTGCTCATCGGCACCGCCACGCTGCATGCCAGATGTGCACAGCTGCCTATGCAAGGCAGGGAAGGGGGATGGGCACGGCTGAGTCTTTCCCTGCCTAGTTGGGCTGCAGCATCTTGCTGCTGTTTGTACCTGGAGCTCTGGCCCTTCCGGTCTGGCCTGACCTACACTGGCGGTCCCTAGAATGCAGGGGCCTTGATGACAAGGGGGTGAGCTCCCAGTCCTCTGATGGCAATGGTAAAGCGCCCTCCGGCCTCTGCAGGGCCAAGAGCTCTTGCCAGGGCTGCAGGCGAACACAGAGGCCTGCCTGGGGAGCAGTGCCCCACGCTGCGGAGGAGGAGGAGAGCTCCCCGCGGGCTCTCCGGGTTGCGGAGTGGCTGTGGAGTGAGAAGAGGAAGCTTCCTGGCACGTGTCAGTCAGTCTGCTGTGAGGCGCCGGAGGCCCTGGCTTCACTGGGGAGGGAAGTGTTGCCAAAAATGACCACTGGTCAGACCGGTTTTTCTGCCTCCCATTGCCGACATTTCCTGGCCATGTTGGTAGCGCTCTGTCAATAGAGCAAAGCATTGTGGGGAAGCATCCCACAGCACAGTGTGGTGGGAAGGCAGAGCTGATCCCGGTGCTTCCTGGGATTCCCTCATAGCTCTGTGAGCTCTCCGTACTAAGGAATGTCAAAGCAGCACGGCAGCCTCTCCAGCCCTCCCCCTGCAGCAGCCGCCTGCTGCTGTGTCCCTAGCAGGGCAGAACAGGAGCACTCCAATGATTTGTTCTTTGTTCCCCAAACAGAGCAGTTTACTCAGCTGTCAGACACTTCCTGGAGCTTTGAAAGGGGGGAGGGGCGCAGGCCTGCAAGGCAGCAGAGCTCACAGAACACTGAGCACAGCCATCGGGGCAAGCATGGTGGGATATTGGCAGAAGCCAGTTCTCTGGACAAAACAAGTAGCAGAATCCACACTGGCTCTTTGTCAATAATAAAAGGAGGGGGAAAAGACTAAAGTGTCTCACAGGACTGGAAGATTTTAGTCACCAAAACTGGGTGTTTTTCCCGACAAAAGTCACATTGTAGTGTAAAGGCTCTCACTGTTTTGTCGCCAAATGGCAGGTTTTGATGACAAAACATACCAGTGTAGACAAGGCCTGAGATTACTGACAGTCTATGTAATAGTCTGGATTGAAAGAAACCAAGGTTCCCTTTCACTAGTCCCTGCCTCACAGCAGGACCCCCTGGTTTTGGATGAGAGGTCCAGGAACATTGTCACACATGCTGCACTGAGTTTCCTCTGCCTCCTCCTACATTAAAGTCATTTTTCATTGTTAAAACACAATCTTCAAAGTGACTGTAAGTGTCCAGGGGCAGGAACTCCCTTGTGTCATTTACCTCGGACAATGGACGGGCTGGAGGCCCTATGATAATGGTAAAATAGCACATACGTAAAACACATCAATTGTCTGGAGCAAACTGCTGATGTTTTATTCTAAATGCACTGCTCCGAGCATGGAAACGATCCTGAAACTGCCACAATGTTTCACAAAACAGCCTGCGCTGCTGAAAAGTTCTAATTTAGCATCTCGCCGTTCCCAGTAGGAATGTTTCTCAGAGGAGCTGAACCACATGCACTTTTAGCGGACAGCAGAGCTCAGTGATGCCGAGAGTGCCTTTGAGTGGCTCTCCTGCGGGTTTTTTATACTAGAAAATGCAGAGGGTTAAGGCAACGTCTCGCAGGTCTATTCTGATGGTCTGACCCTGCTGCTGTGGAGGTCTAGGAGAGCTGGTTTGAAAAAAAATGTGAACACAATTTTTTATTGGAAAATGACTTTTGACTAATGGGTCCCCCCCTTTTTTAACTATTTTAACCGAGAATTTTTGCTTTTGCTTATAATAAAGCCCGCCCTCCCCTCACCCATTTCTGCAAACTGACAAATTTTGGGATGTCTGACCTTGCAAACAAATTTCTTGAAGAAAAATACATTTGCACGGACATTTTTTCAGAAAGGAAAGTAACTCTCAAGCCGCTCTCAAGCCGTTGGCAAAACTCCGGCGGGACACAGCTGAGGCCCGTTTACTGGAGACACTGCGCAGTGCCCCCTTCTGGCTCGCAGCGTTCCCCTGTTTTCCTCTGAGGTTTCCTGACCCCCTCCTGCATTTGACTTTTGCTGGTGAAGGAGCTGTGGCGAGGACCCACGGGGCCACACTTGCCAATGGTGCGAGGGGCGGTCTGCCGGCCAGCCAGCAGCTGTTGACTGGCTGACTGCTCAGCCCGTTTAGCAGAATCACTTCCATCAAAGACTCATGCCTTCCGGGGCAGCTGCTAGGAAGCCAGTTTTGCGGTGTCTGTGCCCAGCGCCACCACTGTGCAGTTTGCTGACCCCTATTTTCCAGCGGTGGAGCACGACTCTAACAGGAGGGACCTGTTCTCCAGCCCTGCATAGGCTGACTGCATCGCTCCCCCGCTCCACTGCACATTTCTCTCTCCTCTGAGCTAGCGCTCCCGACTGTGCCCAGCCCGTACGGTGCAGGTGGAGACGTCGGGCAGAGAGAAGGCCCTGCAGGGAAAGAGAATGCCAGCACCGATCCCTGCCAGTGCTGCTGCCAGCTGAGTGACACCACCATGCGGCAGGAGGACGAGGGGCCCCTGTGCAGCCATGGGGGACACTGCATGATGGTCCTTGTGGCCCACAGATGTCCCGGCTTAGCCATGTGGCCCCTGGGGGATCCCCCTGTGGGGTGGGGGAAGTGCCTGCTCCTGCCATCCTGGGACCGAGGGGGCCGGTGGCGAGGCAGGTTTGCGAGTGTTTCCCATCCGTGTGGGTGAGCTGAGGGGCGCCATGGCTATTTATTTCTAGGCCCCGAGCCAGCGTCCACGGGAGCCGGTGGCACGCTGCTGGCTGCGGGCAGGCTGAGACGAGGCTTCTGGTTCTATGTGGGGCAGATTCCCAGCCTGAGCATCTTGTGTGGGACGGGCCAAGCCCAGCATGGGAAGGACTGAACTGCGGCCTGCAGGCTTTGGGCCAGGGCCAAGGGTATGAAGAGGGGTTAGGGTCGGCAGCTGTGTTCCAGGCAGCCCTGGCCTTCCATTCCAGCATGGTCTGTAGAGTGTGGTGAGGCAGGGGAGACCCCGCTGGGCAGGCCGCTGTGGAGGCAGGAGGACCCAGAAGAAGCAGGGGGTGGGGTGCTCCCTGTGGGAGGACTGGGTTGGAAACGACAACCCACGTCACGCCACGCCTTCTAGCCTTGCTCTCTACGAACACCCTGGCTGCCTGGGAGTAGCTTTCACCACACCGGCAGCAACCTCCTCCCCATTAAAACTCCATGCAACCCATCCCCTCACCGCGCTAGCACCAGGCTGCTTGTGCCGACCTTTACCTCGGCTCCCCCGGGATCATCAGGGGACGCCATCTCTGCTACCGCAGGCACCCAACTGCCAAGCAATGTCACTCGCGAGAGAACCTGAGGGGTGATCGGCCAGGCAAAAAACGGAGCAAGATGTTTATTTAAGGGTCTAACTGGGCTGCTTCCCAGCACCCAGGATTAAGATAAATAATTATGAATGGAATCAATACTGATAAAGCAACCGGAGTAAAGCCATTGGTGGATTGACTCTTCAAGTGTCTCTTTTAACGGTTCTTCACAGAGTGAACACTAGGCCACCTTTCACCTATGGGAGAGCATGGCACGGATCTCGCCAATGGGATTCGCCAGCAGAAATTGCTCGGTTTAGGAAGGCAATAAAAGTGAGGAATTGCAGAGTAATTTTTGCTATTAATTACCAATGATGAAGGGGTAATCCACTACCCTACAGTGAGTTGGAAAGGAAAATATAGTTTTTATTCCTCCAGAGCAAACATTCCTGGCCTATTTTCTCTGACCGACATGTACACCATTCACATAACATTTCAGGGTCTGGCTGGCTCTCACAAAACCAGGGATGGTGTTTAATACCTTTGGCAGGTGTCAGAGAAGCTGCAAGATGTTGGAAATCTAAGATCTGTCTTCAGAGCAACAGATATATGAGATGCAAGTGGGGTTGTAGAAGTTTATGGGCTGCATACCCAAGCTGCCCCTTAGCCACATGCTGGTTTGGTGGTGAAAATAAAGACATGCCATCCGGATCCTCCAGTTGAAGTGGGCAAGTTTGGATCTTGTCTGGGTGTATATTTGCCTTCCTCCCCCCAGAATATAAAACTGCTTTCAATACCCACAAAATGGAATTTCATGGTCTACAGAAACTGCCTCCCATTAAGCATGAAGCGTAATGAATTTTTTAAAGTATCACTTTTAAAATGGGATGGGGAGGTGGGGCTGAGGTGTTGGTGCTAAACCAGTTTTCACTTGGCTCTGTTCTTTTTTTTTTTTTTTCTTTCCTCCCACTCTGTGCTTCGGAGAGGCCTTGAAGCAATGCAAGACACCAGTGCCCCAGCAGAGCTAGGCGCAGGAACAAGAACAAGGATAGGTACCAGTGGGGTGGTCCAGGATCCCGGGCATGAGCAGAGCTGGGTGAGGAGCCCAGGATGGAAGAGCAAGTGCTGCTGCCCATCAGCAATGAAGTGCCCGCATACATCAGCCCCTTTTTCCCATTGCAAATAAGAATAGAATTTGGCCCTTGGAAATGCCCAGGCTCCGCGACTCTGATTTGAGCCAAGATGGGACAAGAGACTGAAAGACACAGCCAGGTCGAACCGCTCTATCCTGGCTCTCATTGGTCCGGCCACACCCATGGTCCGGCGTGATTTTAGGTGTGGCCAATTTTCCTGCAGTCCCAGGAAGTTTGTTTGCAGCCACCAGTCCTGGCTCCCCATGTTCTGTGCCGTTGTTTAGCTCTAATGTACCCCAAAATGTCTTCTAAGAGCCCAGCAAGCTGTGGAAGTGTTGGGGATGCTGCTAGACAATATTGACCTCCCGTGGTTTGGCAAATTCTCTGGTTCAGCACCAGCCAGGCCCAAAGAGTTTAACCTGTACCCTGAGCTTGTGAATTTCAAATTTCTCTTGTCGATAAGAAAGAATCTTGCCTGGAAAACAATGCGAACAACGTGGGGTGGCATAGTTCAGTCCACTGGCCAACAGGAAGCCAATGAAGATTAACCAGAACAGGGATTACAGCGAGGCTACTTTTAACACCAATACGGCAGCATGCTGTACCGCTGGCACTCAGGATAGAATCGTTCCTGAGCAGCCCGTGAAGCTCTGAATTGTAATCATCCAATTTGGGGAAATCAACAGTGTGACTCACAGAGCAGTCGTTGCAGCAGGGCAGCCAGGTATGAAAAATTATGAGCAATGTCCTTACAGTGATAAAAAGCAGCCTGGAAGGATTTTAAATAGGATGTTGAAAGCAAAGCAAGCAACTTTCTTAGTGAAGGAAATAAACAAACGCTAAAGTTCCAGCCAGGTGGAGATGAACTCGGAGGGTAACCCAAGTACGGATGCTCGCCCTGTGATTTCGAAATAACTCCCCAGTGTAGACCAGGGCTCAGCGTCCCTGAGGAGCAGTTCTGGTTTTCTTTTAGGAACTTAGCCTGGGCAGCAGTTTTTGTAACTACTTTCCTCACACCTAAGACACCCTTTCTGTGTATTCTTCCCCGTCACACCAAAGCCCCCTCTTGTCCCGGACAGCACGGATGGGAAGAACTGGTGAAAAGACTCAGCATGCAACACTGGAACTAAATGATTACCAACGGCCACCCACCTCCTCTCCAGCCCCAAAGATTCATGGTCTTTTTATGGAGAGTGGCTGTTTCTCTAGCCAACATGACCCCTTCCCCAGGTGATCCATCACAGCCAATTGCCTCATGTGTTGTGGCATTAGACTGCACAATGAAACTTAATGTTCTGTGACCTAATCACCCCAGGGCTCCTGAATTTTTCTGAGTCATTTGTCACATATGGAAGATGCTTAGAGCTTATGTGAAGTTTTGAAGGAACCTGCCTTCCAAGTAGCCATGCCAGATTCAGAATTCAGAACTCCTATCGCAGTGGATGAGACAAATTTTATCACGAGAGGAAGACCGGCTTTGCAAGTGACAGCATGACTACAGACCCCGGCGCAAAGGGTTGGCAGTTCTCTGTCCCAGAAAGAGTTTGCAACACAGAGCTCAGTTCTGCTCTGGCTAGGTTCGTCTCCCACCCCCGCCCCCACCATCATAGTGTCCGAGAGCTCTCCTGCCGCAGTCAGCACTAAGGCTGACAGTTGTGGCACGTAGCTCATTCTTTCTCACAGCCTCTCTCCAGGAGGAGAGCCAGGCCTGCTGTTAGGGATGTAAAGGGTTAACTGGTGATGCTTACCAGGTAACCGATTAACCAGGGCCCCGCTGGGCTGGGTGCAAAGTAATGAGAGCAAAGCAAGGAGGTTTGCCATGGTCCTCCCTTCCTGGAGGAGAGTAATTATAATATTTTGACTGAAGCCACCACTACTTGATACTTTGTTGCCACGCTCTTCGGTTATTTTAATAGTCTGGGTAAAATAAGGTAAATAAATCATCACTGAATTGTAAAAGCACATCAAGTTACAGTAACTAATGATAGACCACAGTTGTTGTGATAAGGAAGAGGAAAAGGACAAACTAAATGTCTCTCCATCAACCTGCTTACGTGGCCTTGATAGCTGAGCTTCCCCCACAGTGGAGCAATTCTTTCAGACAACGTTCCGACTCATTTTTTTTCCATCCATGCATGGAATGAATTTTGTTCTGTGCACCAAAGCATGTGTGAATGTGCACCATCAATAGAAAACATATACTGCCAGCTGTGGGCACTATGCTAATCAGCTGGGGGGCATTTGAATTTCTCCAGGGTGACTGCCTACGTGTACAGCTAACAGAGAACACTGGTTTCAGCATCCAGGCGGAACAGGGAAGGATTGGTATGCCTGATGCACCATGGGAACGGAGGCATGGCGAGATGGCGTGATTGCTCCAACATCCCACAGGCAGTCTGTGGCACAGGCAGAAACTGAATCCCAGTCCAGTGTCTTATCCACAAGCCTTCCTTCTCCCACTCCCAGAAACAACTGCCATGACTGCTTGGTGACAGCAACTGTGTGTTATATGGCTTTTTGTGATTGACAGGAGCCATAGTAACGGTGATGGTAATCGTTTGTGTCTGTATGATCATTAATTCTGTTTCAGGGTTCCATACCATGCTGCGCATTTTAAAAGGCACGAGGCAATCGGCTTTCAAGGCCCAATGGGGGAGACACGCTCCTTATGTCGGAATAGGTAGATCTGCAAAAACTATTTTAGTTGTCAAGTGTATTATTTCCCACTGGAAACATTACCCACAGTTTGTCACTTTAGCTCTTTGGATCACTTAATTTGTTTCAGACTAATTAATACCTCATTGTAGTGGGAAGCCCTTTGTGAACACAATTTGAACTTTTGTAGGGGGGGGCCGAATGCCACACGCATTATTTTCCCAGAGATTTGCACCATTATTTTGCTTAATAATTTAATTAAAATTCATGCAAACCCCAAATGCATTGCAAGCCCCCTCTGGTACACCGAGCGCATTTCTCTCCTAGCATCATTAGCACAACTTGGAGTTGTTAGCACTGTGTAATATGTAAATGAGATTTTTTTCAGGGCAAGCACAATGCCATTTTTTTCCCCTGACCATTTAAAACACCCCTGCCATCCCTTCCTTGATTAAATGTCAAAAAATACCATCAAAACTATCACAATCCACACTGGCACAAAGGGAGAATTTTGGGCATGTATCATCTTCCTTTCAGATTTAAACCTCCATGATCAAGAAAAAACATATTCACCCCATTTGAAAACGGTGCTTTGGGCTTAATTCAAAAGCAGCCAACACCACTCTGGTTGTCCCCACAGGTCCCTTTGCACCTCCTCACATCCCAATAAAGCTTGCAAAGATTTCATAGTCTGTTTTGACTATGTTGCACTGAATTAGGCCCAAAGATTAAAGCGAGAAGAAATAAAATTGAATTAAGCTGCCGAGAATGCAAATAATGTCATTTGTAATTAAATCTTTTGTATTTCTATTTCATTCTCTTTCCAGCTTTTACATTGGCTCTTCTCTCTTTTGCATTTTTTTAAATCCCTCGCTAAGCTGCGAATAAACACGTCTGTGTTATGTAATCTGCAGACATATAATTAACCAAGAGCGGGCTCTCGCATTGGAGCCAGCAGAAGGGTGTAATCTTCCTTTCTGGCACGGATACTAGTTGCTAGCTCAGGTTTTGGCTTTGGAATTGAGCAGCCGCTGTCAAAGCTACCGAAACGAACAGGAATGTTTTGGCATTGACGGGGAGGGACTGACCTTCGCGGCAGAAAAGAACGAGTCATATACGAGTGAGTAGGGTGTCCATGGGCCCTGAGTCATGGCCTGGGAGAGAGGATTTCTGAAGAACGTGCAGCATGTGGGAGGCTAGTGGGGGATAATTCCTTCTTTGTGGTGCGCCCAGAAGACATCTCCCAGGACAGCAAGCAAATTCTCCAGCCACCGTAGGTTTTAATTTGCTATTTTCATAACTTAACACTAGTCTCTATTCAGGGGGAGTTCTTCGTCCATGTCTACGCGACAAAAGTACGTTGCCCAAGCTTATATCAGCTGTGCACACCCTCAGCAACAGCCACCCCACAGTGTTCTTCCCCACACTGTCTCTTCTGACAGCATTGTCTGTGTCTCAAGCGGCCTGGAGTCTTGGCAGCATTACCTGAGTCAGCCGTAGGGTTATGGTCCTCCTTTGAGCATGGACTTGGAGAGCTTTTATGAACATCATCTTCACGTTGTTCCTTTGTCTGTCTGAATAATGCCTGCTCTGTCGGCTCCTTTTTGCATGGCAGTGCTGCTTAGCCCCTAGTGAAGAAGCAAAGCAACATAGCAAAGCTGCTGCAAAGCAGGGGGGGTTGGGGTTTTTTTTAAGAATCGATTCGTTGCTGGTGAGTGGCATTGGATTGAGAGCCCTGCAGACCGAATTCCTCCCGTTGTTCAGATTGCAAATGCTACTTGCAAAGGAGCAGAGGCCCACAGCCATTCCTCCACCAACAAGGTGCTGCAGGTCTGTGCTGGAGGGCTCCCCCCACAATAAGCGAGAGGTCTGGCTCCATCACCCCTTCGGTCCTGGGCACAGCTGGCGTTCCCAGTTCAACATTGCCCAGCAGCTGAGCTCTGTGCGGTGGACTCCTGCCTGCTCAGAAATGGACTGAAACGCCTGTCCCGTTCCCCATTAGCAAGAGCGTGAGCAGACTGATCAAGGGAACTGGGCACTGCATTGGCACTCGCGGGTTGTGTTTGCTTCCCTGCATGCCTTGCCCAAGTCACTTAGGCTCAGATTTTTAAAGGCATTCTGGTGTGGCTGTGATCAGCACTGCAATTCCTGACTGACTGAGGAGCCTAATTTTCTAAAGCAATTAAGCCAGGTAGACACTTAAATCCCATTGGCTAGCAATAGAATGTCTAGATTCCTAAGGGCCTAACTTCCTTTTGCAAATGAGATTCAGGCTCCTAATTCAGGCATGTGATGTGACCCTGAGCATAGCCACACCCAAACCTCTGGGCCTCTGTAAAATGGGGAGAAGAGCACTCCGAGGGGCGGCGGGAGGATGAAGCCATGGGTACCCCTGAACTGCTCCATGTGAGGAGGGACAGTGACGGGCTGGGATCGATGGCTTGTAGATGGCACGTGTGGCTGCTCCAAGTCCGCAGCCCATTCCCAGCCTACCCTCAGAGCCGTCTGGCAGGGTGAGTACCCCGGTGCGTTAAAAGGCAAGCACAGAGTGAAATATCACACGGCAGAGACGGGCCCACTGCCAACATGAAAAAGTAGGCCGTCCAGTGAGCTGCCGACTCAACAGGAAACATGTGAATTTAGTATATCATTATTATTATTGGATTTAGCTGCATAGCTCCTCGCACCAAAATTAATGCACAGACCGGACGGCAGGTGAGCAAGACATCAGGCAAATCAATAATAACACAAATGTCCTGCAAATTAAATTGGAAAGAGGTCAAAAAGAAAGTGTTTCCATCTTAGAGAGGGATGGAGAAGCACAAAGATTGGAGGAAACAGTTCCACTAATATTCTGTCAATTTGAAAGGGGATTTTGATTCAACCCTCCTTTCCTATTTGCTTTCCATAAATCTGTAACTGCAGGTTGAACCTCTCTAGTCTGGCATTCTCTGGTCCAGTGACATCTGTGGTCTGGCATGATGTGAGTTAGCCGGATGTCCATTTATCACAGTTTCCCGCGTGGCCAAGTTTCCCGCGGTCCCATAAAGTTAGTTTGCAGCCACTAGTGCTGGCTCTCAGTGTTCTGGGCTGTTCTTTAGTTCTAATTTACCCCTCAATGTCTTCTAAGAGCCCAGTAAGCAGTGGAAGTGTTGGTAATGCTGCTAGACAATATTGACCTCCCATGGTCTGGCAAATTCTTTGGTTCAGCACTGCTTTCAAAGGAGCCATGCAGAGGTCTGAACGGGGCGGCAAGTACCTTTGAAAAACTCTCCCTTGTGGAAGGGACTCTGAGCCTCCTAGTTCCTTTACCTGTACCCCACGCCTTGAATCACTCTCCATCAGCTTCTCCAAGTATTTTCCTCCATGCAAGCCCCGCACCTGTTCCCACGCACAGTGCTGCTGTCAACACTTCCTTCTTGCCCCCAACATGACCTTTTATTTTGGCTCTCGCTGGAACAGAAACATTCCCATTTTAAATTGCATCTATTTCAGCTGACCGGCCTATCAGTGAGCCACCTGGATGGACCTCTCGTACTGTTTTGCAACTGACTGAAAAGGAGACACAGGTTTATTTTGGGGTGTACATAACTCTGGGTGCATGCCGAGCGCACATTCCCATGCATTGATTTCTGGGCCAGCGCTGCAGAAAGGCAATTCAATACACAATTAGATTAGCCGCTGCATTTGTCATTTTTGGCCCAAATGAGATTACAAGAAGAAATCACCCTGCTTTCTGCTAGGAGTTCATCACTCTACAAGGAATATTATAAGTTAAAGCATGCACTGAATTGAATCTTTGTCAGCTGGGGATACTGCCTGGGAGCTGAATTGCTTCTACAGATGATCTCAAGAAATACACTTCTGGACAGATTTAGAGAAGATGGCCAAAATTTTCAACAGCTTGGGAGAGAAAACAAGCAGCGTCTTTGAGGCTAATGGATCCTAATGATTCTTTTCAAATTGTTTTTAATACTTTTTTCTTTAGCGTCACTTGATTTTCTTTCTTCCGAATTCCTCGTAGCCTATATATTTATAGCGGTTATTTAAAACAAAAATACAACACAGACAAAACCAACAGCAAATCTCCAGCACAGTCCAAGAGGCAGGACTTTCCCTGCCCATCCTACACAGCTATTAGGAACATATGTATTTAAAAATATGCCAACCTGTTCTTAAACACCTCCCATGACCCTAGACCATCTCTGGCAGGGGTATGCCCAAACACCCCTGGAGCAGAGCGGCACCACCAACGTGAGCTCTGGGGACACAATGTGGGTGGGACCATGCCTGCTGCGAGGCTCCACCTTCCCTCCTTGCCACCCATGCCAAGAGACGGTTACCAGCTTTCTCCTTCAGTCTTCTTGTCTCCAGACTACCCACAGGCAGCGTTTTTAACCTCCCCTCCCAGGTCAGGTTTTGTAAAACCTTGGATCATTTGTGTTGTTCTGCTCTGGCCTCTCTCCAACGTGCTCACATCCTTCCTCCAGCCAGAACTGGACAGGTACCTCCTCTGTACATCACTCCTGCACTCTCACCAGAATGATATTAGCTGTTTTGCCACCCACTCTCACTCCAAGGCCCCCAATCTCTTGCAGCAGGACAGCCACCAAGCCAGTCATCCCCCGTTTTGTAGGGGTCCCTTTGCAGTTTTGCTCCTCCTGTGCTGTGCTCGTTTCTACTGCCTTGCATCTGTAGATTTCAGACCAATTCTCCGGTTTGTCACATTCACCCCAATCTGATCCTCCAGAGTGCTTTGAGCCCCCACTTGCAGAGTTGAGAACAGAGCCCCGGGTTTCTCACCCCTGCCCAAGGGCCTTACACATCCCATTTTGTTTTGGGCTGGCTATGTCTCTCTCTCCAGAGCAGGAGGTTGAGTCATCTCCTTATCCCATGAGACCCCATGCCTGTGGCTTCACAGCAGTCTAGCATGGTTGCTCTTGCAGGGTCTCTGTGTTGGTTATCAGTGTCGGCTGGTTTTCAGTGGTGCTGGAGGGTTCGTTCACCCATAATTGATAGGGCACACCGCTGTCTCAAAGCAAAAGGCTCCCCTGCAGGAAGGCCTGTTAACACAGCACCTCTCCACCCATCTCACCCAGCACGGTTCTTCCAGCACAGCGTGACCGCTTGTGTCCATTGCTCCAAGTCAGCTGTGACTTCTAGCCCCCATTTGTAAAGGGGATTGACCTGGGAATGGTGTTGAAATACTTCCTCCGCCCGAGGTTTATAACCTTGCTGTACAAATGTGTTCCTGGCTAAACTTTCCTACATATGCTTTTGAGTCGCATCCATTTTTTATATCATTGTCCAGTGTTTATGCAGCGTGTCAAGCCCCGGCTTCCTAACTACACTAGCTATAAAGCTTAAAAACACCAAAGAAAATAATATTCCCAACGTGTCAAAAAAGTGACATTAAAGAACTCCCCCAGCCCCCACAACCATGTAGCAAATCCCCTAAGCTCCTGGGAATGAGCTGCAATGAAGTTTCTGTGAGGAGTTTTGATTTTTTTCTTTCATCACAGGTGAAATTCCTCTTCTGCAGCGGGAGAGCTAAAAGCCTGCTTACACCTAAAATAAGGCCCGTGTGTGACCTATGTAGGGCCCGGGCCTGTGTTAACTGTCTGAACTCTCCGTGGGCATCTTTGCTGAGGTCACAGTCATGCTGGCTTCTTGCTGGAGCATCGCTTTAAAATTCTCAGCTTGCCTCCCAGACATTGAATTATACTGAGGAGCATATGCTAAGCCGAACTCAATGAGACACAGAGAGAGGCCTCTCAGACGTGATGTCCCATACCCACACGGCAGAGGCCCTCTTCATGGGCCAGCAAAAACAGACTCCATCTATCTACTAAATTCTTATCCTTCCCCAAAAAAACCCAGGATCATAGTCTGTGTCAAATCTGCCTGGGTGAAATCCCAGCTCTGTTCAAATCAGTGGTGATACTGCCATTCACATCAGACAGGCAGGCTATTAACAGCAAATGCCTCTCCAGTTGCGCTCAATATGCGGGCAGCTGTGTGAAACTCCCTGGCCCGTTTTATGCTAGATGGAAAACGAGCTGATCAAATGGTCCCTTCGGACCCTAACATCTGTGCAAATCCCAATCACTCAACGGGTCTTTGTTAGGTTGACAGGCCAGGCAGGGAGCCTCTGAATGTCAAATGCTGGTAACTGTTGTGAATAATTTCATTTTTTCAGGAGGCAGATCTATGAGGACGCTGTCCTCCCTGTAAATGAATTAACAGATAAACACCGTTAACCCTGCCTTAATCAGCCACGGAAAGGAAATCTCTGCTGGTGACATTTACTGAAGAGGTGAGCTCAACGGAGATCATAATTTGCTGATTAAAAAACTAATCCTCCGCTTAAGGTCAGAAAGCATCAATGAAATGTCAGCTAATATAAGGAGAGAACCCAGCATGGGCAGATCTACAAAGCCGAGTCTTTAAGAAAATAAAAGTAGCAATGCTGAGGAACTCAGAGCTGGGAATGTTGATTTAAGCTTAGGGGAAGGTATGTTCAAGAGCCTCAGGATAGATTTATGAATATTATAGAACTTTGCTATGATTCAGCTACTTGTCTAATAGGAAAGGGAGTCATCCTGGTTTTCCACCCACAGAACCAAACAGCTATTGTTTTGCAGCAATATTCACTCAAGGTGTTTTTCACTCGCTGATAACATGGGCTGGACTGGAACCAGCACACACAAAATGGAACGCCCCCATTCTCATGACAAACCTCTGAGCAGCAGCTACTCCACAGAGGTGTAGTTTTAAGTTGTAGCAGTGCCACTATGCCTACCCTCGCTGGCATGGCCCCAGGGACAGCTGAGAAGTGCAGTGAGAAGCATACAAAACAGGCAGCAAGTACCCACAACTCTGAAAGGGTCCTGTGAAACCCAAGTGACACAGTGGCATGCCTTGCCGTCAGGCACTCAGGCAACCTTGGTTTGGACAACGTGCTATCGGCTTTTTGTGTGGATTATGGCAGTGCCTAGACATCACCACAGAGTTGTAGGGATAAATAGAAAGAGCCTTTGCAGTCCGGACAAGACAGACGGCGGTGCGAGAAAGGTAGGGTTATTATACCTGCTTTACAAATAAGGGACTAAAATACAGAGATTCAGGCTCCAACTCATCCACGTACTTACGCACAATCTTCCCTTCAAAGGGAATACTCACCTGCTTAAACTCCTTGCAGCTCTAGAGCTGAACTGAGCTGCAGAACATCTGTAGAAGAGCTGGGGGCCAAACCCCATTCTTCTGAGCTGTAGTGAAGGGTCTGGGAAGGTCAGGGTTGGAAGGCTTCCCAGAATGCACTGCAGCTGATGCAGACACAATTTTGCCTTGCTTGCCTCTGCCGCTGCTTTTAATTTCACTTCACTCCTAAGCATTAATTAAAGCGCAATCAGCCTTTCTAGCTTTGCCAAATTTATCCTCCGTCCCTCCTACTGAAGATGCCATTGTTTCCGCACCTGAACTCGCTTCACGGCAGAGAGGGCTGCAGCACGCTGTGTGCATGGGGGGTGGGGGTTTGTGGTGCGCTGTTGTGGGAGGGGGTTGTCGATGATTCCAAACTCTTCCCTGTTATGCTTGGGGGCTCCCTCCCATTGTGACTGCACAATGCCATGCCTGGGTACGACATTACTCCATTCCTCTGTAGCACCAGTTCACCTGAGCACGTCAGAGCACGTTGCAAAGGTGAGTTAAGCCTCCCCGCACCCAGAGGAGCTGAAGTGTAGTTATCACTGCACTACACACACAGAACTAGAAACCAGAAACATGACTCTAATTCAGACAGGTGCTCACTGCACTGGTGAAGTAAATGAAACCACTCTCCTGTTTAAAGTTACACATGTGCCTAAGTGCTACTCTCAGTACCGAAGCTCTCTGTGAAAGCCACAACACACAGGAACCTATAGCAGCAGAGCCTGCAAGGCCTAGTCCTGGGATTAGCAGAAACAAACCCAATGTCTCTAGGCATTGGCTCTCACCCGGGCTCTAGTTGGGTCAAGAGGACGGACAACGATACAATTAAAATACGGGGCACAGGCAGGTGAATGGAAGTAGCCCTGCTAAGCAAGCTATTCTCTGCTCTTTCCATTTACATGCGCCTCTTCGGTTCTAGCACCAGTCTGCACCTTTCAGACTTGCTTGTCTAAATAATCATTAATGGCACACCTGACGTCATGCTAGTATCCGGAACCTCTGCTCCCAAGAGCAAAAGTTAATAGAAGGCTCTAAAGCAAAACACGCCCAGTCACAGGATGACAATATCTGCACTAGCTGAACATTTTCCTCCAACCTCCTTAATTTCAGAGGTGAGCGGAAACCCAGCATTCCTAGCGAATAGTGCCACAGTACCTGCCATCTGTTACTCTGTTCCAGATTTGTGGGGGCACAGCTGTGCGCTGAGTGCTCCGTGCAACAACCGCAAGGTTTTATTGACACTTGTAGCTGCAGCAGCAATGAATCTGGTCTAATTAGCACTTGCGCTAAATGTTCATGATGTCGAAAATGACAAACTGTATTTATCACCCAGCTAATAACTCACCCCAGAAAAACATCAGGGCCAGACCACACAACATGAGCGGAGATGATTCTGTAGGTGGCACAGCACAGTTTACCAGGCTGCAACAGATTTAAGGGTGATGTGCGCATTAAACTAAAATAACCAGAGGTAGACGCTCAGTAAAGCCAAATGTTGACATTCAGCTTTTCAGACGTGTTGTGTTTATCCTTTTGAATGACAGCCGAGTGTTGAAGTGAGAAAGAAACTACCGACACAGTTACGACTGGCGTGCCATTTAGAATTCACGATGTTTCCGTGCACTTTCATTCAAAGAGCTGCATGAACTAAGTCCCAGTAACACAGAATCGTGTTGCACTATGCCAGCTCCTCACTGCACACGGGAACCTGAGCACGCAGAGCAGCTGTGACAGGTCATAAGAACATATGAACGGCCGTACTTGGTCAGACCAAAGGTCCATCTAGCCCAGTGTCCTATCTGCTGACAGTGGCCAGCACCAGGTGCCCCAGAGAGGGTGGACCAAAGACAATGATCAAGCGATTTGTCTCCTGCCATCCCTCTCCAGCCTCTGACAAACAGAGGCCAGGGACACCATTTTATCCCCTGGCTAATAGCCTTTTATGGACCTAACCTCCATGAAATTATCTAGCTTCTCTTTAAACTCTGTTATAGTCCTAGCCTTCACAGCCTCCTCTGGCAAGGAGTTCCACAGGTTGACTATGCGCTGTGTGAAGAACTTTCTTTTATGTTTTAAACCTGCTACCCATTAATTTCATTTGGTGTCCTCTAGTTCTTCTATTATGGGAACTAATAAATAACTTTTCTTTATCGGCCCTCTCCACACCACTCATGATTTTATAGACCTCTATCATATCCCCCCTCAGTCTCCTCTTTTCTAAACTGAAAAGTCCCAGTTGCTTTAAACTCTCCTCATATGGGACCCGTTCCAAACCCCTAATCATTTTAGTTGCCCTTTTCTGAACCCTTTCCAAGGCCAAAATCTTTTTTGAGGTGAGGAGACCACATCTGTACACAGTATTCAAGCTGTGGGCGTACCATAGTTTTATACTAGGGCAGTAAGATATTCTGTGTCTTATTTTTTTTCCCTTTCTTGATAATTCCTAGCATCCTATTTGCCTTTTTGACCGCCGCTGCACACTGTGTGGAAGTTTTCAGAGAACTGTCCATGATAACTCCAAGATCTCTTTCCTGATTTGTCGTAGCCAAATTAGCCCCCATCATACTGTACCTATAGTTGGGGTTATTTTTCCCGATGTGCAGTGGGATGTGGCCGGCTACATACCATAAGCCAGCTGCCCAGATGAGGGAGCCTCTCGAGAACATCCTTTGAAATACAGAAATTATCTGGTGATGCGGATTCATTAACTGAGCCCCGCGACTTACCAGGTGTCTAGAGATTTTGCCGGTGAGGGAATTTGAAAGACCTTCGTTTATAATCCACACGTCTATTTCCCAGCCTGGGACAAAAGAATGAGAGGTTGTTCCAGCCTCTCCTTCCAGCCCTTCCATTCTGACATGCGAGGACCTGAGACAAGGAGACCCAGTGAGCACCACACGGGTCACCCAGAAATCGATTTGGAAGCCTTATTGAGAGAAAGGGATGGGCAGCTGCAATCTTTGCAGCACCTCTCCAAATCTCTGCAGCACATTGCAACCATTAACTGGGAGCCTTCAATCAGCACAGAGGGCCAGACATCCCTTGGCATGATATAATGGAGACCAGTTTCATTATTTCTCCAGGGTATAATGCAGAACACAGGAAAATAGGATTAAAATTTAATTTGATCTCTGGCACAGACCCTACAGCTGGCAATATCCTGCATGGAACTTGCTCCTTCTTTCTGAACTTGACACACAAATGAACCTAACAGGGCAACGGGCAGGCAAAGTTACAGCTCAAGCAGTTTTTAAAAAGTCCTTTCAAGTAACTTAATCTTAGGCAGTGATAACTGAGCCTAATACGACGGTTTGCTGTGGTTGCATTAAGCATACGGGTCTGAGAAGAAGACAGGTGGGCATGGGGTTAAGGCATCAGACAGGAAGTCATGAGATCTGGATTCCATTTCTGGCTGTGTCGCAGACTCCCCAGATGCCCTTGAGTAAGTCACTTAATCTCTGTGCCTCTGTTCCTTGTCTGCACAATGGGTGCCGCACTGTGCCCTTTCTTCTGCACTATGGAGCTCTTCTGCAAAGTCCCAGGAGGATGAAGATATTTACCGCTGCAGACCAGCTGACCGGGTTATTTCCCAGGGCCTAGCTCCGGGCAGACCAGCCTGACTAGGAGAGTTAATTGCTTGGAGAGAAGTGCATTCCTAGAGCTCACAGAGGAATTTTTTTCCCAGCTGCTGCCTAGATTTACTTTTGTTTTGACCATTATCAGGGACAACAAGGCTTGACAAGCCTGGATTGATGACACTATTTGGAGCCTGAGAGCCTAACAATCATGCAAAGCAGCTGGCCAGGGCAGTTTTTTAGGAGCTGTCAGCATGATGGAGCACTGAGCCGGGAAGCCTGGCCCATTCCAAGTGCTGGCAGAACAAGCCATCCTCTCTGAAAGTCAACACTTGGCCACGGATTTTTGTGTCTCTCCTTCCAACGCCGGCCCTTCCCACTGCTCCCAGCCCCCCACCCGGCGTAGCCCTCTCCTTGTCTAGTGGGTGTCTCCACACGGCCCACGGCAAACAGCCACCTGGTAGACAGACACGGGGGACAGATGGGAAAGGCTGCGCCCAGCTCAAGCCACGACTTGCAAGTGCTGCCCCCACAGCTGTTTTCAAGTGGGGTCCCAGCCCCCGGCACGTGCCAGGGAGTCTCGCCACGGCCAGAAGCAGGGATTGTTTCCGGGAAGCGAGCAGGCCGTATTGCGCAGGGGGCATTTCCCCTCCGGCTGCTCGCTCCCAGCAGGACTGGAAAGAGGCAGGCTGGGCAGGACTCCTGTCCCGCCCCTGCAGGCGTGGAGAGAGTGACTCCATCCCTCTGCGGGGGCCGGTCACACCTGGGGGTGGGAGGAGAAGTGAAGGGATGATGGCTTCAGGCTTCATTCTGAGCTGGGCCGGGCCACGTGGAGGCCTGTGCGTGGCCTGTGGAGGAGGCTGTGTGGCCTGTGCAGAAGACCCATGACATGAAAGGCCCATTCCCCTCCTCATTCAGCCGTTGTTTAAAGGAAATCCAGGGGGGAGCCGTTTCAGGCACTTTGTCAGGGAGGGGACATTTACATCACCCAGCCTCGCGCTGCCTTCCTCTCGCAGCCTCCAGGAAGGAATGCTCAGACGTCAATTATTCCCGCGCCAGGGAGAAAAATGTTGTGGGGCAGTGTGCCAGTCCGACCTCCTGGCTCCGAGCAGCACTCAGCTGCCAGGGCTGGTGGCAAGAGGGAGACAGAAGCTGCAGGTGATTGGGGTGGGGGGCATATTTAATTAGGTGACGTGCAGTGAACGTTGCTGTGTAATGTCAGCCCGACCGAGGGCATCTGTCGTGCATCCAGCATGTGTCATGCTAGTCATGGTGCGAAGAGCAAGTGGGGGAGATGTCTGAGGTGGACATACCTCCCTCTTAAAGACCCCACCTGGGGGCCCTACAGCTCATCCCGGTGAGCAGGCAGTGGGTAGAAAGGCCTGCGCTTTGTAAAGTCATGAGGGCGTTTGGATTTCCAGCTGGAGGCCCCGCCAAAGGGGCCGATTTTCAGAAAATGCTGCGCTCCTGCTCTCGGAGAAGCAGGCCCCTTTTGCAGGCGGAGGAGCGCAGATCACAGGACACCTCTGAAGAGGTGGTGAATGGAGCAGCTGCCAGCAGCGTGGTGCCCCATAAACCTTTCTCCGCAGCGGAAAGCGCGGCCGATAGTCTGGTGCAAAGAAATTGTAAACGGGCACAATACAAGTCCTGGTGTGTAGGACAGGCACCGTGGAAGAGTGATCTGTTAATCGAATGACTAGCTGTCATGCACCAAAGCCCAGGGAAGTCCATGGAAAGATGCCCATGAACCCCAGAGCCCGTCTTAAGTAGTCAATAGCTCCCAGTTAGGTACAGGGGCTAGTCGCCTGGTTGTGCCCCAGAAACGGATATGTTCCTATTGGTGGGAAGTGCTTGGGGATGGCCACTTCACATTCTGGGCTGTGTCTGCACTGATTGAGAACCGTGTCTGGGTGGCCGCCTGAGAGAGGCATGTTTGTGATACTCCTTGCATCTGCATCAGAGATGGAAGTAGGCGAGGGCGTCCTGGTTCACAGCTCTGTCAAGTTCTGGCTTCATCAGGAAACCCACTGGCATGGCTTGTTAGCCACATCCAGCAAACGGAGATGCTCGAGGCCTGGTGTTTTTGCACTAACATCGCCTGTTGGTTTAGTGCTCACATCACTGTGCGCTTTGGCCAGGAAATCACAGAGCACAACATGTTCTCCCTCTCCTTCCCTGGCCTGGCTGAGTTTTTGGAGGATTCACAAAAGTCGGGGTCCTGACGGTCACTTCACTGGTGTAACCCCCATTGTTCAAGAGGGGATGGCTCTGCCCTTTGCATCCTGCCTTTAATTGCTGCATTTGGAATGCATCCTCCCCATCTGTCCCGGGAAGCTGTGATCCTGCTGCCCAGTGGCAGTATTACTGCCTTAATCAGCCTTGCTGGAAGGGAGGCAAATTGGTGGTCGAGCCATCAGAGCTTCCACTGATAGATGATTGGAAGTGCTGCTTGCAGCTGGGCTACAAATCCGCAGCCCAGGGAGATTGGAAATCCAGTGCGTTCGAAGAGTGTTACAGCCTTAATTAAATTTTTTGGAAGCGCCGCAAATCAGCTCTGCTGCTATTAGCATCTGGGATGCTTATTGACTGGAAGGGAGGAAGTTGCTGTGTTGCAAGAGACCTGCTGAGCCACTCCAGGGAACTGCAGCACGGTGCTTGCAGCAGTGAGACAAGTGAGCGGCTGATGATCAGCTGTCTCCATCCCCTGCTTGGTGAAAAGGGGCCTCCCTGACTTCCTCAAAGGTCCCTGCCAAAGATGCCCTTGCGCTTTCTGCTTCCTTCTCTTGGAACTTGGAAGAGCCATGGAATACACATGCTTGATCAGCTACTCAGTGAAAGGCCCGATAGGTACTTAGATATTTGATAGCTTTCATTCAGCAGTCAAGTAAAGTACAATCACCTGCAAAATCACCAGTACAACCGTCCAATTCTTTTGGACCTAAGTCTCTGCCCGCCAAATGCTGGGACAGGACGGCCGGGGATGGATCCCTTGATGATCCTGTTCTGCATATTGCCTTTGGAAGGTAGGACTTGGGGTGCATGGACTATGGGGCTGGCCCAGTAGGGCTGTACACAGTCTGTTAAATATGTGCACACGGTATAGAGACTTCACGCGATTAATCAAGTCACTAGAAACGACATGGATTGTGTAATGCGGCTCACTCTGTGACATGGCAGCATTCTGTTACATGGAAAGAGCTGACGACTCTATTCCTGCATAATGCCTCTTTAAACAAAAGCTCGCCGTTGTCATGATTGTTTGGTTTCTGACATTTACACGGCAAAGAATTTGTAAACTTGTTAAACATTCTTGAATAAATCTTTAAAAGTGGGTTTGTTTAGGGGCTTTCCCATGGGGTTGGCTGTGGCACTGGCTTCACGTTCATTACTGGTTTCTTTCTCTCCCTCTCCGCCCCCAGGATTTGGGAAGTATTGGCATCAGACGCTAGTTCCATGGGGCAGATTTTTAAAGATGAAGACAGACACCTAGGTGCTTTTGAAACCTCCCCTGGATATGTAACCCCCAATGAGTAGACTGGGCATCATCAGGCACTTAATTACCTTAAAAAATCCCAATTTGCCCACAGCCACAGGAGAAATCTGTGCCAGAGCCAGGAACTGAACACATGTCTCCTCATGTGCCTTAGCCATGAAACCATCTTTCTTCTTGGCTTCAGAGGATGCAGCAGCTGCCAGTTTCCGAAGGCAGGAAATGGGGCAAGGAATGGAACTGGTTCCACGCTTCTTAGGGAAGTTTAGAAAAGTACTTCTTTAAAAGACTGTTCATTTCCCCACTCTTCACAGGGGGCCCCTGGGTGAAAGACACACACACACTTTGGCCCTAGCTGGCTATTGGAAAGACACTCACAAAGAGAAGCGGGGAAAGCGATGTTAAGAACACAGTAATGTGAGAGCCTGCGGCAAAACAAATTATGCACATGAGCCCTCCTCAAATAGTAGAAAACTGTCAGTCCTTGCACTCAGTGGTGAAAATTCAAGGGCATAGAAGTCGGATATGAAAGCAGAGCTCCTCGCTAGCAGACTTAGCAAGTAACAAACTCATGAGTGTGCTATACACAACAATGCTGAGTTACCCATTGGCATTTTGCATGGCAATCTAGCACAAAGGCTATTTCTATATTCAAAGGTTTTTTAAAAGGAGCTGTGAGACAGCAATGAATTTTCACAATGCACTGCACAGATAGTCTCTCCCAGAGAGCCGTCAATATGCCTGCCAAATTAAGCTGGGAAAAGTGCATGCTGCCAAGGTGTGTGTCTCTCTACCTAAGCAAAGTTTCTTTCATCAGCAGGATGCTCAGTATGTGAAGAATTTGCTGAGAGGCACTCAGAGGCATTAGTTTGTTGGGAACAAAGTGCAATGTTTTTCTCCCTTCTCCATCTTCAAGTAATAAAACTTTAATTTTATAAGAAAGTGAATGAAATAATCAAGTTTGTTTCTTCTTCTCTAGAACTCATATTCCCAGGCACAAACTCGGATAAATCATCTTTATTTCAATAAATCTAATGCAATTACTTTCCTCTAGTAGGAAAAATTTTGACTATTTTGCCTTGAAAAAGAGCCCATAACATCCCCACATTCAATAGCTCCTCAAAATTGTATTCTAACATGATTAAGGGGAGCTGAACTACTTCTGTTAAGTAACATTTTCCAGGTCTTGATTTCTCTTCCAATATTTCCTCTGTCAATTAGCCAAAGCAATTTCCGCTGACTAATAAAGCAGTTGGTTAAGCTTATTTTCCAATCAAAACTCACTTAATTTCAGCAAATAACAGCTGAAAAAAAATTGATCAAAAGCATTTTAAATAGTCAGCCTTCCCGGCTATAGAAAATCCAATTGTCTAACAGAAAGCACAACAGCGATTTCAATCCCGATCTAATCTGCTGGGATCCTCACTTTAATTCAGGAATTAAAATTCCTCATGCATGCTCTACCACCAGACTCAGTGCAGGCATAGTCATAAAATGATACATCGCCAGAGACATGCTGCCTCCGTGGTAGTTACTTCATGAAGCACAGGCCCACTGTAATATGCTATGCAGAAGAAAAATAAGGTGAAACAATGATTTCGTATTTTACTGTGGGATTTTCCAAAGCTCTTAAGGGAATTAGGAGCGCAAATCCCTTTAATTTTTAATGGGACTATGAAGGCTGTATGAAAACTAAAGATCTGCTTAGTAGTAAATATAGTCGGCTATCAATCCATGTGGCTAAAAGGACTTTTCTCCCTTGTTTTCCCTCCCGCTGCTACCTGCACAGAAGCTCTCCCGTGTGACCCTTAGCCACTGCCACATCACTAGCTGCTGCTCTGTTCTCTTCTCATTCACACCAGCCTGACTCTGGCTTGCACCAGCGAGAGAAGAGAATGAAGCTCCGTGGGCCCCAGCACCTATGTAGCTGTGGATGTGGATCGAACGCCAGTGCGAGAGGGAGAATAGACCAAAGGTCTGCAGGGATTTGGGGGAACGTGCATCAGCCTGGGGCCATGTGTCACGGCAGGGCAGCACGACATGGGGGAGAGACACTCAGACATTAGGGTGAGGGGAAGCCCAGATAAGAGCCTCAACAGCCCTTCGTGGCTGGGGTCTTGCCTGCCTCTGTGTGCTCCTATAATGATAACGAGCATCAGTTCTACTTACGAAAATGCATCCTTGCAGAATTAAATTGCAGGCGCCTGCATCAATCTGCCATCCACTCCTGTGGGTCCTGGGTTCTTTCTCATTAACTCAAACCGATGAATGATTGATCTGCCAGGAAAGTTGTCCCATCGATAATCTTTATAGAGATTCCCAGCCACTCTCTTGATATTTCTGCTGAAGGGAGGGAGGAAACTGTGATATTTTGTTAAGAAAACGACTGCTGCTCTATCATTCACAATACAGCTAACACTCCCACCATTTGTTGATGTGGGGCACTGACAATTAGCACAGTCAGTGAAGAGTTGAGACACATAGGCTAGGTCTACACTACAGAGTTTTTGCGCAAAAACTGCATCCACTCCTCAAGCACGTTTTTGCACAAGTAAAATGAAAGAACAGAGGGGTTTTTCCAGTGTAGGTATTCCTCCTTCTACGAGGCATAAATCTGTTTTGCACAAGAGTTCTTGCACAAAAAGGTGTGTGTGGATGGGCAACAGGGTTTTTTTGTGCAAAAACAGGAAAGAGGAAAAAGCACAGGTGCCCTGGTGGCCATTCTGTGGATAGCTATGAAGTGTGGACACTCTTTTGCACAAAAGCACATCACTTTTTCAATGCACTTTTGCAGTGTGGACATTCTCTTGCACAAGAAGTTGTTGCGGAAGATCTCTTCCACGAAAAGCTTCTTGCGCAAGAAGCCTGCAGTGTAGACATAGCCAAGGATCTGTATTTCCTACCTGGAATATTAACCCCAGGTGAGTGGCAGTAGGTTACTATTTGGCATTATAAAGGTGGCAGTTGGGGTGGTTTGTCTAAAATTGCCTAGACACGGGCAGGTTTCCTTCTGTGGTCCCATGTCAGCAGATCTTATGATGTGACAATCAGTCTGTGCTGGTCGCTAATAGATTCTCCTACTTCTAACCATACTGGGGGACAGTCACCCTTCCGCAGAAGGCAAGCACAAAGCAAGGACCAACATTTTGCAGCACAGTGGCTAACAGTGCTCAGCAATTCTAGCCTCAATTTTCCAGCAGGCTGTTTCCTTACAAGGATCTCCTGCTACAAACCAAACATCTAGCACCTTAGAGCTTTTATCCTGACATCACAGACCGTAGCGAACCAGCCCCGGTCTAGGAGGGCACTAATCTGGTATCCCAGCCTTTCATTCAGTTCAAGGCTCCATGAACATTGGTACCAGTGTTCCCTTTCATTTTTTCCATCCGTGTGCAGAATAAATGTTGGTATGTGCACCAAGGCATTTGCAGTTGTGCACCAGCAATAGAAACCCATGCTGCCAGCTGTGGGCAACTGTGGGTGCTTTTGTTAACATAATGCCTTATGCTAATCAGCTGGGTGGCATTTGAACTCTCTTGGGTGGCTGCACAAGCGCTCAGCTTACAGGGACACTGATTGGTACCACTGTTTTGAGTCATGTAGTATTAAGCCAACTGATTCTAGACTGAGTCTAGTCACTGTTGTTAGCTCAGGGCACGTTGTTAGCTCTTGAACACGTTTCCAGGCTCAGATTTTTTGATTAAGCCCTGCCATAGGTCACAATCCAGCTGTATGACACCCCACCCCAACACTGGAACCAGTGTCTCAGACCTCCTGAGCTCCCCCTTTACACACACACCCCCCAGGCTGGACTCACTCTGGTTTCTCTTCAGATCCTAGTTTAACCGCTGCCGGGAGAAGATGGCAGAAGAGGAATTATGGGTTAGCAAAGGAATTTTTAGTGGAAGTCTTGACTCATACAAGCGCTAGAGAGGTGCATCGCTGTGCAAAGTAACTCACATCCCGAGAAGCACAGCACCCAGCCTGACCTCAAGCCCCTGGGAGTCCAAGACCTTGTCAGCATTTCAGGTTAGGCAGAGTCCCTCCTGTTTTCTCTCTGAGCAGCCAGTTCTTTGCAAACAGTGATGAACCCTGCTCAAAGCAAGCCGCCTTAAATATAGTCTCTCTTTGTTCACCAGGGCCTCGACTGAGAAACTGCAGACCCCAAATCAATCAGGGTATGTCTACGCTACCACCCTAGTTCGAACTAGGGTGGTTAATGTAGTCATTCGAAGTTGCAAACGAAGCCCGGGATTTAAATATCCTGGGCTTCATTTGCATCTTGCCGGGCGCCGCCATTTTTAAATCCCCGTTAGTGTGGACTCCGTGCCTGTGGCTACATGCGGCACGCAGTAGGTAGTTCGAATTAGGCTTTCTAATTTGAACTACCGGTACACCTCGTTCCACGAGGAGTAATGGTAGTTCGAATTAGCCTAATTCGAACTACCTACTCCGTGCCGAGTGTAGCCGCGGGCACAGAGTCCGCACTAACGGGGATTTAAAAATGGCGGCGCCCGGCAAGATGCAAATGAAGCCCAGGATATTTAAATCCCGGGCTTCGTTTGCAACTTCGAATGACTACATTAACCACCCTAGTTCGAACTAGGGTGGTAGTGTAGACATACCCTCAGGCATTCACAGGCTCCTGGGGCCATGGTGCTAGCCAGAGAGGCCAGGGTTAATGGTGTCACACTAGGCAGTTCTCATATCTGGCTCAATCCTGCAACTCCACAGATCTTTGGAGCAGCCCCAGCAGTGGCACCAGGCATGGTGAGGACACGTATCCCCCACTGATGGAGCGTTTGGGAGCGCTCGGTGACACAGACGAAGAGCACGCCATGCTGCCTTTGAATCTAACGAGCAATTGAAAAGAGGCCAGACCTTTGTGGCGAATTGTGTCATTTCACACAAAGCTCCTGTGACAGGTCTCAAAGTACAGGCAGTCCCCGGGTTAGGTCAATCCAACTTAAGTCGGACCCCTAGTTATGAACGGGGGGGGGGGCCCAGCTAGTGCGGGGTGCCTCCCCCACTGTCGCTGCCTCTGGCGGCGTGGCGGGCGCTTCCCCCCAGCAGACATGGGAGACACGGAGCTAGCACCCCCCCCCCCCCAGCAGACCAGGGAGACGCGGAGCGGCTTTTCTCGCCGTGGAGGACGCGGGTGGAGGGACCACCGAGACGTGCTGCGGTCCCGCCGCTCACGTCCTCCGCGGCGAGAAAAGCCGCTCCGCATCTCCCTGGTCTGCTGGGGAGAAGCGCCCCCCACGCCGCCGGAAGCAGCAACAGTGGGGGAGGCACCCCGCACTAGCTGCGCCCCCCCCAGCAGACCAGGGAGACGCGGAGCGGCTTTTCCTCTCCTACCCTGGTGTGAAGTGTTGCTACAAGATCTTCAGTCCAAGAAAATTTATAGTTTGCACAGCACCCTAGATTAGTTTACTAAATTTGTAAAATGTTTTAGGGTCCTTCTAGGCAAAAAGTTCCTATAAAAATACTGGCTTCTATAATCTTTTAAAATATATTAAATAAATTCGCCTTATTTGGATAAGTGACAGACCACTTGCTGTGTGACAGGAGGTGCCACCAACAGCATTCTCTGCAGTCACCCATAAGAGGCATGCAGCATGTGAACCTGTAGTGCAGGAGTGGAGGAACTTTTTTTGGGTCATGGGCTACTGACCCACAGAAATATGTCGGGTGGGGTGCAGCAGGGGCTGGAGTGCCAGCACAAGCTCCCTAGTGCTGGGGGAGAGGGGAGCCCTGAGCCCAGGGGATCAGATCCAGGCAAGCCGGGGATCACATCTGGACTCTGGGCCTTAGGCTCCCCACCCTTTTGTAGAGCCTCTACTAGCCCAAAACCTAGGGGAAGGAGTTATGTCTCCTCCCACAAAGCCTTACGATCCCATGACTTGGCATGATGCACTCAGTGCCACCAGGCTCATTCATGGCTTTTTAAACAAGGCTTCCTCCCTGTTGCTACCAGTGCACCACTGCTTCACCTCTCTCTGCACAAACTGCCCCCCCCTCCCAAAAAAGTGAAAAATAACGAGAGAACATTTCTCTGGAGAAATGTTTGGCTAGAGTTTCCCCTACAATATGTACCAGTTCCGACTTACATACAGATTCAACTTAAGAACAAACCTACAGTCCCTATCTTGTACGTAACCCGGGGACTGCCTGTACCTGGTAGAAATAGTGATAGAAATGTAGCCGTGTTAGTCTGGGGTAGCTGAAGCAAAATGCAGGACAATGTAGCACTTTAAAGTTAGTCTTTTTGTTAGTCTTTAAAGTGCTACATGTACCTGGTACTGAGAGTTACCTTGTTACCCCGGCCTTTAGAGCGGGGGTGGGGAACCTACGGCCTAGGGGCTACATCTGGCCCCCCAACCTGTCTGGATCCGGCCCCGAGGCTTGGGACTTTCCCCCTCCCAAATGCATTCGCCTGGGCCCCCAGGCTCTGGTATGCCAGGAGAGTGTGAGGAGAGACTTTCTCCTTCTCAGTTGGGAACCACATCAGTAAGGTGGGGGGGTTGCACTTCTCATTCTTGTGTGGCCCGCAACTAATTTTTCTTTGGATCAGCAGTCCCTGACCCAAAAATGGTTCCCTATGCCTGCTCTGGAAAGAGGGGGTCTAGTTAGGTGGAGCTATGTATTCATTTGTGACCTAGCTATATTCAAGGAGGCACTGTCACTTGTTTTGATCACACTGGAAGGGTAGCTTGTTGACTCTGAGCTCTACCATTGGTTATTGAATCGCATTGTTATTGATTATTGAAATATACTTTAACTGAACTGCCTATGTGATAGAAAATGCCGCGAAGATTTGTTCTGAATGGTAATTACTTAGTTTCCTTCCCCTGCGAAGGATTCCAATTAGTTTTTCAGTTTTACAATATATATCATGCACTCTCCGTGCACAATAGAAAGAAACTGAAAAAAATGGCTTAATGTAATGTACATCAGATACTTCACGAGTATTAACTGATTGAACAGGTAAAGTTTTGAAAACAAACTGTTAATGAGTAATTGACGTGGTGTTTCATTATTTGATGGTTTCATTCTCTCTCTCTCTGAATTAAAGTTCTGTAGCATTAGCTAAATGTCTTTCCAGAAATCCCTGCAAAATTTCACTGGGCATTAGTTCATGAGCTAAGTGCCAGTGTCAGTATTCCAGGCACTGCTTTGCTGCCTAGTTACTTCCCCAATGACTTGTAAAAAGACTTCAAAGGAAAACTTTAGACCAGGAACCCTACTTGCCATCAGAATGTTTTAACCTTGAAAACAGAAGCCTAAAGAGTACATTTCTGAATGCTAATGAGGCTCAGGGAAAAAGCCACCAGAGAAAGGGGGGAAAGCTCTCTCACTAATCCTGTAAAAGCCCTAAAGGGCAAATACATTTAATGCAGATGAAAAATAATATAGCTAAACCACAAAAGCATTCAGAGCCACATAGTGACCCCAGCTAGAAAATTTCAGAACAAAAGCAGGTTTGGATTAGATCTTCCAACAGTAAATAGAATGTGAATAAGGTGACTCAAGAAGGGAAAAAAAGCATGTTGCACAAGTTCAAATATTCAGAACTCTGGGTCTGCCTCTTTTATATCTCTTGGGGTTCCATTCACACCTGAAAGGGCTCCTTGTTTGAAATGCATTGCTAATTACATTTCGCTCTGCAATGACCGCAGTTAATAACTTCTTTCCCTGGAGCTGTGCCACCAACAATAGTATTTACCATTGTGATAAATAAATTAGAAGAGGAAGGCCCTACTCTTTTAGCTGAAATGGGTCAAACAGAGATGAGAAACAGACTTTGTATGTTGCTTTCTTACTTGACTTTGCCCCGTATGCTCTTGGATATCCCCCAAAATACTATCAAAGGTAGCCAGGGCTTTATTTTAGTTCTCCTAGAATCATACATGTACGTAAATTTTAGGTAGGGGTTTGAGTCAAAGCTTGCATTTTTCTTGGAAATACACAGAACTCATCCTTGGTACCACCAGTATCACCCAAGAGGAGGAAGATTTATGTACACAACAGATAAAGGTGATGACAAGTAACATTCCTCACAGGAAGGAACCGTCTTTGACCATCCTTTGCTCTCTCTGGGCTTGTCTACACTACAGAGAAGATAAAAGCTGCCGCAGTCGATCTTCTGGGTTTCAAATTAGCAGGTCGAGTGAAGACACGCTCATTCGAACTGAGAGGCCACCCCCGTCTGCGCTGGTAGTCCTGCTCCTCACGAGGAGTAAGGGAAGTTGATGGGAGAGTGTGCTCCCATTGACCTCCCACTGTGTGGGAGGTGCCAAAACACGATTTAAGATACTTCGACTCTAGCTACGTAATGAACATAGCTGGAATTGCATATCTTACATCGACTTTCCCCTTTAGTGTAGATCTGGCCTCTGAAAGGCTTTAAAGAGTCCTATTTTCACTTGCCATTTTCCATTTCTCTTCATCTCTTGACTGATACAGTCTGTTTCCATTTTAGAAAATGATTAATGTCAGCTACTTCTTTTTGTAGGAATGTCAGAACCTTAAGTCCATTATAGAGAAGGAACTGGGCCCCTTAATTACATATATATTTTTTAAAAACATATTCCTGTCTCATTTAAAGGCAAGCGTGAGAGATCAGAATCTTACCATACCAGACAGGCAACACTGAGGGACTGGCATGTGTTATATCAAATGCATGTAAGTGTAGTCTTCCAAAAGTCATAACCAAGTAACTGAAAACACTGCAGGCTGTAGAAGCATCAAGAGATTTTAAGGTTGGGAATTATTTGTCTTATTTTTGGTGGGGTTGGGGTTGGTACTATTTAGTTTTCCATTGAAATAAGAGTTGTCTTGTTCTAGGTCCCGTGTGTAAAATGTGTTCAGTTGTGGGCCTTTAGATCCATTCTCGTTCAGGACTATATTATTTCTAGTTTGCAATATAAACTTCTGAACAAAAGCCAAAGGAGCATGTCACTCAGGAAGAGGAGATGGAAAGCAATTTAGCAGCATATTTTGGAGGCAAGTTTCAAAATTGATTCCCCCCTTCCACCTCCAACTGAAGGCTTTATACCACCGAGATCAATTTCCAAGTAAACCTTTGTTGTTGTTGACAGCAGAGGATTTCTGCACTGCAAATGCACAGTGAAGATTTCTGGGACTGAGAACACAGGACTTATAGTGTTAACACAAAATGTTCAGGTAGAAGATACTAAAACTAAAGGATTTGCAGTGTCATCATGAAACCTACTGAATCCTGAGAGAGAAAAAACTACGAGACTCCAAAGAGTTTATATCACTCTATCCTAGTGTATCCATCTCCAAAAGGTTAAAAGCACCTTAGAACCTTGTTAAGTCAATTTAAACTGTGCTGGAGTTTACTAGCTCTTTCATGCTGAATCAGACTACTGCTATTAAAGTAGAGTTAAACAAGGCTACAAAATCCCTATTTTTTCCCCTAGTTGGCAGTATATTGGGACGAGCTAAAAATATTAATTTAAATAAAACTACTGGAGCTTGGAGGATGAAAAGAAATGCACAGAGATGTAGGTTCCTATGTGGTTTGTTGATACAAGGTTTTAAATTAAATTCCTGCCATATTGGACATTGTGCCATGCATGACTCTTAGTTAAAGGCAAATATCATCGGTAACAATTCCCTATTGCACAGAGGAAAATATAAAACAGCCCGATTCGGAATCCTAGAAGGGACAACTGAGAGCTCTCATCTTAGGAAACATAAGAGTATTTATAGTATTTATATAAATATTATGAAAATAACCTAAATACTAGGAAGCAATGTACCCTGGATTTCAGGGGAATGTCATGGAGATGGTGATGGACTCAGTTTGATGTCCGTGTATCATTGGTAACTCCCTTCTCCTGCATGGCAGCCCTCATTTCTGGTTTTGATAACCCAAAGTTACCAGCAAGCTGGAAAGCTGGAAGAGCCAAGGTGGGGGAGGTAATACTAATATCTTTTCCTGGACCAATTTCAGAAAAATCAGTCGGGGGACGCACACAAGTGAGAAGCAGAAAACCAGCCAACCAAACGCTCACTGACGTGGCCCCCGACTGGGAAGGAGAAAGACGCTCCCCCCATTCCTCTCGCTCACTAGGAGGGTCCAGCCTAGTAGGTTTTATGTGCTCCAGCCCCATGGTGGGACAGTGGGGGATGGGGCAGGAATGACAGTGCTAGCTCCCTAATGCTGGGGAGGGGGACCCTGAGCCTTAAGGGCCAGGTCCAGACATGCCGGGGGCCACATCTGGCCTCTGTGCATTAGGTCCCGTCCCCCCCGATATAAAGGCATGGAAGCGTTGCTTGACCCCGTGTGAGATTAGCTGCCCGCCCCATTGCAGAGTGTTACCGTGGCGACTTGTTAGGCCAGGAGCCTCCTTCCCCAGTGGTTCTGCTCTGGACGGTCGGGGGGGGGGGGGGTGACAGACCTGCCAAGCCCCTGGGCAAGGTGGGGTGAGGGGGTAGCAGCTCCGCGCTCCAGAAAAGGTCGGGGCTGAGGCAGCCAGCTCTTAGCGCCACCCGGAGGACACCGCACTGGCCCCCCCGCCAGTCCTGAGAGTCGCACGGTGATCCGGCCGCCATTTAAAGGGCCCCACGCTCGGTCGCTGCCACTCCTGTAGTAGCCGGAGGAGCAGCCAGGAGCCCTGGGGTCCTTCTCAATTGCTGGGCCCTGGGGCAACTGCCTCCTTTGTCTCCCCCTTAGGTACGCCGCTCCTCCCGTCAGCGGGCCTGGTCTGGAGGAACCTGACTGGGATGGAAAGACAACTCTGATGTGTCTGGCTATCACGTTTGGCTCAGTATCCAGGCCTGTCAGGGCTTACGGGCAGCTAGAGCTTTGAACATCTTAAGATTCGTCCACCTCTAATCCGTTACCGCCTCCCACACAGCTCTCTTCCTCGGCCCTTTGAACATTGCGCCGGAGCCTCAGTCAGGACGGCAAGTCTCCAGAGAGATTGGAAATAAAAACAGCTGATCCATCCAGCCCTGGGATCATTGCAAGGCGTGAAGGATGGAGAGCTAATGTGTCTTGCAATGTGCTCACCCGGCAGACAGGCGCTCCCAGTCCACCGCAGCGCTATTAACTGCTAAAAAGGATCAGGCGGAAGCTCAGGCGTAACATCTTCTCTTGCTGTTATTGTCAGAGACAGTCGGAAGGGGATTTTAACCCCCCTTTGTTGGCATTTAGAGCAATGTCATTTTCTAAAAATAAGTGGCAAAAATTACGCCGTCCACCCAGAGACATCAGCAGCGTGCACATAGGGAAATCAAATTAGAGTCTACAGCCTGTCGCCTCTGACTAATAAATGATTTTGTGACATTTATTGGAGTAAGAGAAGGGAGAGGGGAGACGACTTTAAAGAATTAATGCTGATTATTCTCTACCAAAGAACAGCAGGCTAGATAGCAATGTGGGGATTAGTGCGTTCAGAGCCCTAACACAATAATCCCTTTTACACGTACAGATTCAAGGCATTTTTTACTTCCTGAATGAACACAGGAATAATCATTTCCAAGGCTGTTCCTGTAATGGATGACACAGAAACATTTGCATTTGTCATCCCCTGTAACTCCTTTAACAGTAGTTATGACTATAATGGCTCATGTGATGGCCCAGTTTCTCCGTACCAGAGTTTAGCAGTTGGCCATCAAATCTTTCCTGGGCAGAGCCAGAGCAGACTCCAGGTGGGATGGAGGTAAAGGTGTATTTTGGGAAGGGAAAACAAAACACAGTACAAATGTGAGACCAGCTAGGGAACCCTTTGTCTGTGCTGTGATGCACTTACTTGTGGAGTTGGCCTCTTGACTTCAGTGCCACGTTGTGTGTGCTTGAAGTGCAGCCAGGACCCGTCTGAGGCCAGCATTAGGACCCACTCGGTAGCACAAGCCCGGGTTTCAAAGTCCTTGTCTGTATTTTACACTATACACCAATCAAAACACCCACAATTCAACCCGGACTGGACTAGTCACTGGGAAATAGACTGCGAAAGAGAATCCTTCACCAGCCCAGGAACAACCGAGAAGCTAGCACAGGAGGCAGTTTTACTGCCCTAACAGCTTCACTGTACCTGTGAAATGGACAAAAACCTTGTTATGCCAGCGCCATTAGCTGAGGTAGCAGGCACAGAAGAGTCCATAAAACCTCTCCATGCCTTTCCTCAAGCAGGCATACCCCATTAGCAAACTCCTGTGCCATTAGCAGTTTTGCTCTGTTGATTACGCTGCATTACTGTCGTATCAGCTCTGGCTTCCTTGAACATGTCTGAAGTGTAATCGTGATGAGCACTTTTCAGACCACATCAAGGGGAGCAAAGACTAATACGACGTGATGGAAAATTTCTACTCGGATCAAATTTTCACATTCTATTAGCACAGGAATGCTAGTCTGGCCCCTTCTGGCCCTTTTCCAGAGTGTCTGTGAGTAGAAGGGAAAACGAAGTGCGGCTTTTGTCTGACAATCTTGAGCTACGTTAGCCTTTGCAGAGGGAAGTGGACCCATTTGGTGGCCCGAAAGAGCTCATCTGTTTTTATAAGCTCTGAATATATTCCGTTCCACATGTAATAATTGTATTTCCAAGGTAAGCTGCATCCACAGACTTTGTACAGGCAGCCTTGGAGAATTCAGTCCCCAAATCAGCCACTTATTTTGTCCTTAGAAGAAGGTTGAGAAATTGTAATAATAAATAAGCAGTCAGAAAGCATTAGCTACTGGGAGCAACCACATTAGATTACAGACACAGTAATTTTTGTTCCACTTAATGAGTAAAATAAATGGAAGCAAACTGGAAATGACTGGAGGTCTGAATTTTCCAGGGAGCTGTAGTGCCCTAGTGATGTCTTGCTGCCATGTGTGCTGCAGGAGTTAATCAGCGGGTGTGTAAATCTTCCGCACTTTCCTCTGAGCCCGTAAAGTTTTACAACCTGCATCGCGTATATCATTAAGCAGTTTGGGGGACTCTCTTCAAATTGCTTTTTAAACACCCAGAAGCCTGGCAAAACCTGTTCAAATTGAAAGGAACCATGAGCAAGTGCTTTACCCCTTCGTATTCTATCACACATGCCCCAGAATCAATTGCTATCTTTCACAATAGCCAACCTCCTACTAACGGGAAAAATGTAAGATTCCCAGAATATCAGCTGCAATAAAATGGCAAACCAGAAGCAGGTTAGAAATCCAGCAATAGAACAAGCTTCGGATAACACTAATTTCTTATTAGTTCTTTCCCCCATGGGATTTTCCTGCCAGACCTATGAATTCTGAATTCTAGGAGAAAATGTTGGCTGATTTTTGCTTTGCAGAGCTCTAAATCCATCCCAAGAGCTTGCACTTCACGTGAGGCATTTGGAGAAGCCCCCCAGTCCCCTGGATGGAGCCATGCTCCTATGGTGCATGAAATGCCTGCTAGCTTCTGTCTGTGCAATGGGTGATTTGCTTCCTGGCCTCATTTAAGTTTATTATGCTGCCCTGAACTTTCCTCAGAGCTTTGCCTCCCTTAACTTCTTCTGAAAGGTTTAATTTGCTTAAAGAGCTGATGAAGTGGAAGAACAATGTTCCTCTGGCATTTTATACCTCGGATCTGCTCATGTCAGGTGAGACTCTCTGACAACGTTAGAAAAGCTGGACATGTCCCTGGAATTGTTCAGGGCAGAGCCTTCCTGGTGCTCTGCGGCGGTTCCTAGATTAGAAAGGGCTCCATGGGGAAGAGGGCTCCATGCTGCAGGTAAAGCAACAGTGATTTTGAACCAAAGTGACAGAAGTGACGATGGCCATTCTCCTATTTCCATTGCAGCCGGTGGCCAAACCCCCATGGCCTTCCATTGGGGCAGCACTAGGTCTGTTGGGAATAAAGAGGTTGCTTCACTCCCAGTAGCTTCACAGATCTCAGAGCTACTTCTAACAACTCTTACGTACAAACTCCTGGAGCAGGGACTACCTTTATCAAGAGTTTGTACAGCACCCAGCAAAACGAGCTCCTGATCTAGACAGCGCTGGGGGCACTGCAGAGGATGAATAATTATAATTACAATATAGGTGCTAAACATCACCAAGTTTTTTTCTTTTTCGTGCACCTGCCTCAGAGCCAATGGAGAGGGGATCTCTAACCGTCAGTCATGTAAAAGCATGTTCATTGCTTGGGCCACACAGCCCTGGGACACCTGTTAACAGTCCTCAGAACCTGAAGCTCAGCGTTGGCAGAAAACTCCAGCCCTGAGCTCTGGCTGGCAGAACTCCCAGGCTGCTGCTTGCTATTTAAACCAAGCAGGGGACCAGGAAGTCGTCTGTTGTCACGGGGCTTTTCCCTGATTAGAACTGTCTTCGCTGCAACCCCGCCCCCTGACTCTGATCGCCTGGTTACCTGCGCATCTCTTCACCCTGATTCCTAGGCAGTCCAGGCCTGCTGACAGGTGGGGGCAAAGGGGGCAACAGGTGGGGTGATTTAAAGGGACCTGGGACTCCTGGCCACCGGGCCCTTTAAAAGGCCACCAAAGCCCAACGTGGTATGCTGCAGACTCCGGGGGCACGCTCTGGACAGCACTGAGAGGGGATGTGTGCCTGAGCAGTACTCAGGGCCTCAGCCCTGCCCCTTCTGCCTGAGACCCCGCCCCTCCGTTGGCTGGCCTGAGTCGGCCTTTGGCCTACCTCAGCTCCTGGTGTCCTCGCATCCAGACCTGGCCCCGGACTCTCACTCTAGCTACCGGCTCAGACCGTCTGCAGCCCCAGTGCCTCAGCGGCACATCTTCGATGTTGCAGATCGCCCAACCGGAATTGGCAACTGAAAATTCTTCACCCTGTGGCAGGTGTGATTTTCGTATTATGAGCTTAAGTCTGGGGATGTGTAACGGGACGGCACGCGCCTCCCACAAGTGCCCCCATCTGGCCAAGTGTGTTTGCCTGCTCTCTCTCTGTTTTCCAGCCTTTTTCATTTCTCAGCCGTCCAGCTGAGTCATACTCCTGTGTGCAATTCAAACCCCTTCCGGGATGACTATCTGACAGGGGCCCATTGCGGCACCCTCTTGGCTCTCAGTTTGTTTCCCCACTCAGGAGCAAGTGGTGCCTCCAGGGCTTCTGCTCCCGGAGATAGACAGATTCCTCACCCTTATCTCAGGGCTTTACACATAGTCTCATAATGTCCATCAGCCTCAAGCTCACTCATGCAGCTGGTTTCCCCTCAGTTTCTTTCTCCACTTGGAGAGGGGTGTCTCCAGGGTTTCCTTTCCTGGAGACATCTTCCTCAGCCAGCCTCACAGTCTGCTCTCCTTGAATTCTTGCCCAGTACTGACTGGTGCACTGTTATGCAGCTCCCTTTGTAGCCTTCCTGATCCCTTTTTGGCCGGGTCCTCCACTGCCACTCTTGCTGGCCTGGAGGACCTCTCTATGGTTTCTGTGGGGCGGGGTGTGGCTGGACCACCCTGTTCACAGGTTGGCAAATAGTAGAAGATCATGTTTCCAAGTACCCATGAGAAAGCAAAAGATGGATTGTTCTTATGTCACACTTGAAGTAAAACCAGAAGGAATGTTTTGGTTGGAAACGGTTCATTTTGCACAAAAAAAAGGAAAAAAATTAGTTATAGCAACGTCTAAACAGCAATGGTTTTGTCAAGGGTAATTTTGTGTTTGTTTCATTGCAGACAACGGGGCTTACTGATGAAATGACTGCTGTTGTATGTTACTAATGGGAGACTCAGAAATAATAGTCCCATTAGTCAATTCTTGAGAAAAGACCCCTAGCTGTAGCTATGCACATAGGGACAAAGAGACATGCGAGCCGGGCAAGGCATTTGGGATAGAATCCCAGTCCTTGCAGTCTCTCCGGTTGAAGATGACCTCTGTGCAGAGTGCAAAATAACCAGTGTTATTTTTGTGAAAAAATGTTGACCAAAAAGATTGTATTCAACAGGTTTTGTGGAAAACTTTGATTTTCTTTCCTATGACAACTTTCAAAACTAAAAGAACTGACTGTCAGGTTATTTTGATCGTTGAAAACCAAACCATCACCAAAAGTTGAATTAGAAGCGAAATAAAAAATTAATTCAAATTCTTGTTTTCACTGGGGGAAAAAATGGAAAATGTCAAATGGAGCAACTTTTGCAAAACATGTTCACTTTGAGCAGCTGCATTTTTGGAAGGGAATGCATTTTGCTTGAAAAATGTGGAGCATCTCTGCGAAGGACCACTGTTTTGCAGATTTAAGTTAGTTCTGTGCAGGGTGCAGACATCAGTGAGCATGGACCAAGAATAGCCATAAGTGAGAGACAGATTAGAGACTGGTTCCCTCCATGGGCTGACTTTTCAACAGGAAGATAAATCTTAAGTCCATGCTAGCAAATCCCCTAACAACATGTCTGTGTCAGGCAAGCCACCGTCGGAGTAGTCAGTCCTGCTGGATCAATAAATATTGATCCCTTCAGAATACATTACAAGGCCTGTCACTTCTAGGAGAAATCACACTCATCGGGGTCGTTGGTTTTTCAGGGCAGCCGAGGAAACAGTTTGATAAATTGAACGGGCATCACCTCTGACACTGAGCTGTAAGACCGAAGCTGTGAAGCGTTCCCCTGCACCATTATAGCTAGAGAAGGCCCTGGACGCTAGTGACACCTCCCCCACCTGCTAGCCATGGCCTGAAGAGATTCCATCATGTCAGAGAGGACATCTTTTGGGGTGCTGGCTATTCCCTTTGCTAACATGGCTAATCACATGGCATCTTCTGGTGCTTCACTGGAGTCCATTATGTTAGCATCAATATTACAGATACATAACGAGAGAGCCCTTCCTGGTAGGCCCAAGCTGTTAACATTTGGTTTAATGCTTCCCTCTATTGCAGGGGTTCCCAAACTTTTTAGCATCACGCCCCCTTTTTGATTGTTGAGAAACCCTCACGCCCCCCTCCCCTTAAATAGCAGCAAATCTTGTTGAGCAAAAAAAAGGGGGGGGGGGACTGACCGGGGCCAAAAAACAAAAATAGCAGCAAAACTTGGTGGGGGGATTGAAGACAGGGGAGCTGGGTCGCCTCGGCACCCCCCCCCCTGGAATTTCTTCACTCCCCCCAGTTCGGGAACCCATGCTCTATTGATTTCCAAACCAACATTAATGCAAACACCCTCTGAGCCTTCCGAGAGTTACTCCCCTGGCTGGCCGGACCAGGAGTCACGATGAAGGGGCCAGACAGCAGTGCTTCTAGGAGAGTGGAGGATCAGATACTTAGTTATTGCAACCAGATTCAGAGGCTTGTGGAAAGCACTAATTTTTGGGGGGCCATCAGTAATACCGCAAGCAAGTTACAGCTCTTGAAAAAACCCGGCGGGTGGCTTTGTTTATGCCAGAAGAGTTCAGATCTAGGCAGGAAGCAGAGACCTGGCTATTGAGTGCTCTAATATTTTTTAGAATGCAAAGTTTGGGGCAGGTTAGGGAGGTTGTGGAATCTCCACCACTGGAGATCTTTAGGAGCAGATTGGATAGGCATCTCCATATAGCAGGGATGATAGACGGGGCTTGGTCCTGCTGCGAGGGCAGGGGACTGGACCTGGTGTCCTCTCGAGGTCCCTTCCAGTTCTAGCATTCTAGGGTTCTATTTCCTACGTGTGTGTGCAGTGGGGGCCCAAGGCAGTACGGCAATAGTACGAACAATTACTGCCACAGTACTGAACGTGACACTGAGTTGTGGCAAATGTTGTAAGCTAGCCTGTATCGAATTGTTGCTGGGTCTGGAACTCGGTTGGCAACGTTTGTTTCCCAGAAGCTTGTCATTCCTCTGACCAAGGAGTCAGACACCTCTCCCGTTAGTGATATTATCTGAAATGCTTCCTCCGCCCAAATTCAGAGCAGTCCTCCCCCCCCCCCAGCTTCATTCTGCTGCCCAAACTCAGGCTGAGGAGGTATCTGAGCTGACACATGATTTGAGGCTGCCATATCCCATTGTTTCAGGCAAGCTTTCCTCCACAACGGATGCTCTGCTTGTGAATCCCGAACAAGAGAGGGGATTTCAGAACAGTCCTTTGATTCCTCTGTTATTGCTCAGTCACTGAAAGAGAAACACAGGAGAGATAAATGAGATTTCCTCGTCTTCTCATGTTTCTCAATTTATTTTGTGGAGCATTTTTTCTCACCCTTCTCTCCAGACAGCACTTTATCTCAGCTTTTCTTCCATTACATCTCATCCATTTTTCATTTATTTTTTTCATAGGTTCCCTTTTGTTTTATCCAACGATTTCTCAGGGCTGCCTGATTAAAATATGATTGACAAACTTCTTTCTCTGCAATAGTTCCTGGTGACTTTTCAGGTCATGGGCATCTGCTGCTGTGCACTTGAGATACGGCGTGTGTATCCAAGTGGCTACTTAACATTATCCACTTCTCCTGAGCAAGCTGCTCTGGAAATGATTAGTGAGTGTGCATTGTTATTGGCGGCCGTGGCAGGAGAAGGCAACAGGCTCAGGTCATTTTCCAGAGCCTTCAGGCTCCCTACAAATGCCGTACCTCAAGCACAATCAAATTTCAGGCATGCTGCCATTGCAGTGTGATGAATTTGAATAGCTCTGTGCCCTTTCACTGCCACGACCCTGAATAACTTCTTCTTCACCCACCCATCCCTACATTCGGCTTTCTCCAGGACCAGTCACAGTGCTTTGATGTTTCCTCTCTAGGGGGTACGTCTAGACTACAGGCTTTTGTCGACAGAGGCTTGCTTTGTCGACATGAGAGTGTAGATGCAAAGGACAGTGTCGACACAATAACGCCTTCTGTCAACAGAACTCTGTCGACAAAAGGCGTTATTCCTCGTAGAATGAGGTTTACCGCCGTTGACGAAACTGACGAGTTCTGCCGACATTGTGTCGACAGAACTCAGCGGTAGTGTAGATGCAGGTGTAGTTTTGTCGACAAAAGTCCACTTTTGTTGACAAAACCCTGTAGTCTAGACACACCAGATGTGAGTTCTCTCCCCACTGTGGTGTGATCTCCTCTTCTTTCCATAATGGTATCTCCACCCTGTTATCAGAGTTCTCCACTTGCCTCTAGTGGCCGAACCCCTGCTGCTGGTGGCTCATACGGTAAGCAAGGGAGGGCCCTGTCCTGTCCACCTGACATGTGCCCGAGGAAGGGGTTTGGCAGCCCTAATACCACTCTGGATCCCTGTCGCTGGGCCTCAGCCCAGAGTTTATTCAGGCCTGGCTGCCTTGCCTTTCCATAGCTCTAGTCAGGGTACCCCTGCTAGCAGGCAACTAGGTCCATCTCACTCTGAAGCAGAGTGAGAGTGAGCGCCTTTTGTCCAGGAGCCCTTCTTATAGGGCCTAGCTGGTCCCTGATTGGCTGTCTCTAGCCCTGTTCTAATTGGCTCCCAATCCCAGCCCTCTCCTATGGCTGTTTACACCATTGCCTTGCCAGTGCGGCACAACCACCCCACCACCGTCAAAAGCAGGCATTGTTTTCTGGGGGAAGTTTTGAATGAAGTGGAATAATTTCACTGTTTGGACTTTTTAGTGGATTTTTCTATAGTGATTCAAAATGAAAGAAATGCCGGCCGGCCTGCTAAAAGAGATGCAGTAGCTCCAACAGCCGTTAAGGGACGCAGGAGGTCTGACTGGAGGACCACAGTGGGCCCCTCTGGCCTTGAAAGCAATGAGTCTCGTCGTTTTGGTTTCCTTTCCCCTTTGTTTCCCCCCGTCCTCCCTTTCAGTTGTTCCCACGGAGACCTTTTCGACCAACTGCCATGTCAGGCTAATTCTCAGGGGGAGGACGTCGTCGCAAAGCACCGCCCTGATCGGCACCCACTGCCAATCTTAACGGCAGTCCCGGCTGAGAACAGGGTCCCTCCAGGCTAGGCACTCCAGTGTCCATGTGGTTCCTGCTTTGGAGAGGTAGAAAGGAAGACCATGAGGCGGAGAGAGAGAGAGGAGGTTAGCCTCTGAGATGGATCTTCTCTGAGATGGGCCGGCTCTAGGGGAAATACAGGAATACAGTTTCACGTCTGATTCTTATGGGAGCGGAGCGTTCGTGGTCTTTATTGCCTAGCCACTGAATTTTGTTAACAAGCTCCACTCCCCCGTGGCTGTCGGCTACAGACAGGGGTTGCTACTTCATTTGGGAGCGACGCAGGTGTGTGTTGTCATGTGATCAGAAACGAGTGCCTTTCCAATCTGATAATTCTCTGACCACCCTTCCCTGCTCTTTTGCGGCTGTCTGAACCGCTTTAAACCCGTACCTACCTCCAAAGGGGCCGAGCTGTTAATTTCCTGGGAAGCCCTCACTTTATCTGCGGTGATTGGAGTTCTGTGAATAGCACCTTGACCTTTCCATGTTCAACGCAGCACAACGCCATGCAGGGAATGAATGCGGCATCTCCCATGCTGATTGGTACTTTGCACTTAATTAGAGAGGAAGGAGATAGATATGGAAGTGGTTAGAATAGCAAAGGAGAAAATGTCAGCCGGAGTAAGGTGGGACCAGGCCTTCATTTCTCTATAGATCTGTCATTCAGATCTTGCAACGCAGCCCAAATTTTCATCATTTAACCATGCTCCACTGAGAATGCTTTAGTGTGGGCGTCATCTGTCATGGGATCCAAACATATCTCCTCCTCCCCGGGTGGGCACCAGCTTAAAAACCAAACCGCGGCAATCACATTGTGCCAGAACATGTATCTGGCAGCCCCTCTTCCCACCAGCCTGGTGCACAGGGATTCTCATTAACAGACCCACCAACGAGGGGCAAAAAGTAGTTGCCCTGTGACCCAGAGATTCAAAAGAGCCCAGAGCTCCCGGCCACTGCTACTGGCCCTGGACCCCTCTGAATTGCCACGAACATGCCATAGCACTGTTCCACACAGCTGTAAAGGCTGGGGGGGAGGGCCCCACAGTCTGGGCCCCTCCCCTTCTGCCTTCAAGCCCACCTCTTCCAGAGCACAGAACCAGCCTCCCGCCCCCAGCAAGGTTGTCGGCCCTGCGGATCATTAAGCAAAGACCAGAATCCCCAGTAAGACTTTCTGCTCTGTTTAGGGGTGCAAAGCCAGTTCTGTTTTTAGGTGATGTGCACAGACCTTCAGAAAAGCAGGACTAATCCTTGCCTGCAACGTCTGGTCAGGATTTGTTGCTGATGGAAAGGCTGCCAACTGGGAAAGTTACCTTGAGTTTTTCATCTTATTACAATGCAGTTGCATGAATAACAGTCCTGGGGGAATTCTGCAATTTTGTTATGGCTCTAAATGCAACAATTGCACAATTCTCCCAGGACTAAAATAACTTCAGTTTGAATAAACACATCTGCATACAAATTGCTATCAATCTTTGTCAGGTCATGTGAGTCTTCAAAGGAGGTTTAGTTTGAGGCAAAGGCACAGATCCTACATAAGAAGTTTATTTTGCTTAGGAACTTGTGCTCAAACAGACACTTCCCTGGGAAGATCAACTTTGAAACAGAAGTATGAGCTTTGAATTTTAAACAGCCTATTGTAAACTCCGACTGGAACAGCAGAGCCACACGGTCTATAGTAAATATTCCACCTACTCAAGCCTCAAAGATCATTTAAATGCGTGCATTTTAAGATAGTGTGCTAAGAGCTGGAATGCATCCAGATTTACAGTACATTTAAAAGACTTTGGTTCTTTTCCTTCATCTCATCAGAGTTTCATAGGAAAAGCTTTGAATTCCCTGTCCACAGAGTGCTAAGATTATTTGGTCATTGGAATGAGACTTTATTCTTTCAGGGATCTTCTCTCTGGCTATAATTGTTTGTTCATGTGATTTTTTTCACATGCTGAACACTGGGTCTGAGAGCTCCTGAAAAGGGCTTTTAGTAAAGCCTTGCCTGAGTTTTGCTTACAAAGGCAATAGTAAAAACTATCCCGCACTTTAAAAAAGTCTGGATGAAAATATTCATGCACCCTTTTTTTTGGAAATGGGTGATGGGAGAGGGATAATGTGACCTGTTGTGTCCCTTCCTCTGAGGCATCTGGGCTAGATGGACCTTTGGTCTGACCCAGACTGTCCGTTCTTATGTTCTTATGTTCACAGACAGTCCTCAGTGTGTGCACACAAATCAGGACTTTGCACACATAGTCTGAGTTGTGTGCAATGAATGCTCATTTCTGTAATTCACAAAGGTAGAGCTTTAACTAGATGGGCACCCACCATCCGAGGATAAAACCCCTGGGCAAACACGAATGAATGTATCGCCACAGATCATTTTACAGTCGTGCCTGTCCCCGTTTAAGCCATCAAGAGGTTAAGAGAAACTGGGACGGGTGGGGGATACTTCGGCAGGAAAGTATTTATGGCTTTTACCCGGCGGAAGCTATTTTACACCTGTCAGAGGGGACTTCCCTTGTGTTCAGCAATAGCGACAGTTGCTTTGCTGAAAGATTCCTGTTTTAATTATACTTGTGGTTACCAAGTCATCGTTTTTATACAAACTAGCGTCAATTGTCCTAACTCCACTGACTTCAATACCCATTGAAAGCTCTTGTTGCACTTTATTTCCTATTTGCCTCGTTATCTGCCACCAAGAACGTTGCTCACAGAAGCACTGGGACCTCTTGATAATCGGCTTTTATCTCCATGGAGGAAAGAGCCTCTACAGTGTTAACTGCTCGGGAATAAAAACCTGAGCATAATCTACAGGGATTTAACTGTGGAGAAGTAGTGCCGGACCCTGAAGCCCATGCATCACCTTGGACGGTGACATTGCAGATGCGGGGGGGGGCCTGCTTACATCCTATTTTGACCTTTGCAAATATTCGGAGGCATGAAGTGGGGCAGAACTACCCTGCCTCCTGTACATCGCTCTGCACATCACTCCGCCTGCCAGAAGCACAAGCAGCATAGTAAATCCCCAGCACGGAGCTCCAGGATGCAACTCTGATCCTGGGGAGTGAGCAACGGATGGAGCAGGAAGAACACTGTAGCTTGGGCAGTCAGTGCCTTTATAAGGCGGGCTTCCCCACACGTATTTAATTCCAGTTTCCAGCGCGCCAGTCCCCTGTGAGTGTACAAAACCCTACAGGGCTGCCCGCGTGTTCCCCAACCTCCTGAGAAAGCGACAGTGAGTCTCCAGGGTGCCCAGAAAGCTGGCATAGATGCTGGGACTACAGGGTTTGCAGCAGGGAAGGAGAACCTAAGGTCCTAGGGCTAGATGCAGCCCCCAGCTTGCCAGGAGCCGGCCCCCGAGGCTCTGGGCTCCACCCTCCCAGCACTGAGGAGGCCATGCTGGTGCTCCAGCCCCCTCTCCGTCACCTCCCCGCAGGGATGGAGCACACAAAATATACTCCCCTGGGCCCCACTAGACTGGGGAGCGAGGGGACTGTGTGGAGTGTCTTTTTCCTCCTTCTCAGTTGGGAGCATATCAGTGCACGTTGGGGGGGGGGTGGATTTTTTTTGTTTCTCATTTGTGTGCAGCCCCCGACTGTGGGTCAGCAGCCCCCAACCCGAAAAAGATTCCCCGCCCCTGAACAACTTGGCGGTCAGCACTCCCACTGCACAAATTGTTCCAGCACCCCTGAAAATCTGGCCTCCAGCAGATAAGGGGGCGAGGGTTGAGCTCCAGCATCAAGAAGAATGCCCCGCCAGCAGCTCGAATGCAGGGCATGCTGCAGCAAGCGGAGTGGCAGACGATGGTGTCCCTAGCCCCTGCCCGGCCTATCTGTGTCTCATCCACGTCAGGGCAGCTCTGAGCAGGCACAGAACAAGCTTTAGGATTGGGGTTGGGATTTCATTCCGCTCTCTGCTGACTTTCACAAACCTTCCACATCTCCAGGATTTTCCCCCCTTTTTGTTTTTAAAACATTGTTTCCGGAATGAATTAAAAAAAAAAATATTTTTTTCTCGCTAACCAGAAGCCCATGTTCTGCAAATGAAGGTTCGCCTTTGAAAGAAATTGCTGCTCTGCTTCTACGACAGCTAAGAGCACCGGGTTGTAAGTCAAGGCCATGGAAAGAGCATGAAATAGCCTATTTAGCAAGAGCCCTGCAAAACTTCCCAGATTCAAATGTTCTTCTCCCGGCTGCCCCCAGCCAGCAGGGTCATTGGCCTGGTATTTAATCTCGCCCAAAGAGCTCTGGAGCATTTGCCCTAAGCCCTGTTTCCTTAACATATTGTGTGGAAGGCCTGTGTTTGTTTAGACTCCCTCTTCTGTTTGCTGCAAAAGGGTGTGTAGTTTTGTGACAGTTCCATAGCATTGATTATCTTGTCTGTTGCTTGCCGTGTTGCAGGCAGTAATTGCAGCATTTTTGCAATTATTCCTTCCCGGGCTCACTCCTGGCTTGTCACTGCTGGATTCTCTTCTCTCTTGTCTCATTCACAGAATGTTTGTATTGATTACAGTTGCATTGGCCTTATCCCTTTGTGTGCTTTCCTTAAATTGCTGTGTCCCAAGACTGACGTTGTGAATGCATTGCGTTTTGCTCAGTATACAGACGCCTGACTAGTAGAGCCCAGCACGGATACAAAATCTGTATCCACATCCGCAGCTGTAGCTACCAAAATGAGCTGCGGATAGTCACATCCAAATCCGCGGATGCTGATACGCATGCATAGAAAGTGGATATCCGTGGATTTGCAGGGTTCTGCTGACTAGCTTACATACTGCCCCCAATGACACCCTCTACTCCATGCTAAATTTTCCACAGCTCCTCCCCAGTGCCCCAACCGTGCAAAAGCCCAGTACAACCTGTGCATCACTTTTGCTCCACTAAATTCTTTCTTCTGTTGATTTAAGTTGTGTGGGCCTCTGTCAGCCATAGATAGTGCCTCTCCTACCCGTTCCCTGACCCACATACATAGTTGTGTCATGACGATCATGTGAACTCCACAGTCGGGTTTCGGAGAGGTTGTTTTTTCTTATTTGACTATGCTGAACCTGTGCCTTGTTTTTAAGACTAAAATTTTATCCTTTTCAGTACCAGATACAAAATAAATTAGTGCAGCCTTCTGTGAGGAAAATTCAGATTCACAACAACTGGGGGATTCCAGATTATGGTTCTCACGCCAAACATAATTCAGCTCCCTCATAGGAGCGTGCAGACCAAATGGCACCCCCTCCACCATTTGTTAAACTTTCCAGTGTCTTCAATACACGATTTGCAAGCGTGAGTTGCCCCCGGCCAGACAAGATGATAAATTTGCACACCAGGATCTGTGAATCTGTATTTATTCATGCCATATACAAGCAATATAGAATGTTTCCTCTAAGCCTATGGAAACTTTTTCCTTTTCAGATGGACTGAAACGCAGAGGGCATGGCTGAGAACAATCGAAAACATAGTTCTCAGAAAGGCGAGAAGGTTCCATGAAATTCCAGAACATTCCAGCAGGTTAGTGTCCAGTGAAGCCACGTACACAATACCCGAAACGTTCATTTTCCCGTTTGTCACTCACAAGAACAGCAGCCCACACCCAACACCCCCCAAGCGTGGCACCCCAGGTGGTCGCTTGCCCCTAAATCCCTCCCTGTCTGCTTATAATGAGGAGCTCACATTGCACAGGGCCTGGAGGGGAATAAGGGGCCCAATTAACTGCCCAGGCTGCACCAGCTGGGAAAGAACAGGCAGGGCCCATCAAGTCAGGAAGCTGGCTAAGAAGGGGCTGCCAATCACTCCCTGACAGGGGGCTGATGAACCGGGAGGGGGGCAAAGCAGCAAGGCAGGACCGCGGACGTCTCATCTGCTGAGCTGGAACCTAGAGCAGAGGGCGGGTCCAGGACCCCCGCCCCTGGAGAAGGGGCGCAGACCTGGCATTGGAGAGCAGATTGCCTGGGACAGTTTGCCCCTGGAATGGGAGACGTGCAGAGTGACCTGGCCGCAGGGCCAAGGGCCAAGGCAGGAGCCCCTGGAGTTGCAGAGCTGAGTGGCGAGACCACCAGAACAGGGGGCTGCCCCTGTAGGAGCTAATCCCCAAGCGGGCGGGAGGGAGTGCCAAGAGCGGTGAGTATGCCCGGAGAGGGACTCTTCAATGGCATGATCGTATGTTGCTGAGCCACGCTGCAGGCCTGTCGGAGCGCGGAACCATTGTTGAAAGGTGCTTTCTGCCCCCTCCCGCCGTGGTCACAGTTCCAGCCAGATCCGATACGTGACGGTGAGTAGAAGGAAAGTTCCTAGAAGTGCAGAGAGTGATTTCACACTGCTCACGGGGAATGGAGCCTGTGGGTTTCTTTGATTAGTGGTGGATCAGAGAGTGGTATTATTCTGCTTGTCCCGTTGATTAGAGAGAGGATGAAACTTTCACGTGCCGCGTGACAGGGACTTTTTATCCATACGTTGTAGAGATCAGCGCTGTGGGGGGGGGAACCTCCGGGAAACTCGTTTCTCTGAAAGAGGGGCCCCCTCTCCTCCCATGATGACTGCGAAGCAGCAGAATTGTTCGGTGTCTGGCTGCATGGACATTGGTGACAATGCAAGTGCTGCAGTTTGTCCATACAGGACACAGAGGAAGGATGGGATATAAGCCAATGAGTTGCTCTGGTAGAAAACAGGCTTGGTGGCATTTTAGCTGGCCATGAGCTTCTCCATTGTATTCTAGACCCTCCCATCAAAGGGAACAAGTGATGCCTTTTTGCCTATCAAGACATTGGTTTCAGTCTCATTGTATAGCTGGCAGTTACGAGAGGGAAGCGGGAATCAGCCCTCACAGGGTTCCAGTCTCAACTCTGCCACTGACTCACTGTGCACCCTTTGGCAAGACACTTCTGGGCTACAATTGCCCTCTCTGGCCAATCAGGCTAACACTGACCTATCTGCAGGAAAGATTGTGAATGTGAATGAATGTTTCTAGAGAGCCTGGGGATAACCTGCAGGAAAAGTGCCAGATACAATTAATATTATTAATCTTTTCATCAAAACCAGTCAAACCATTGTTCCTATGGGGCTGACAGAAGTTCTGTGGCACCTGAGAGACTATCAGATTTATTAGGGCATGAACTTTTGCGGGTAAACCCCACTTCATCAGATGAATTGGAGCAGAAGTTATAGAGGCGAGGTATATACATTGTGTTAATGAGGCGAATCAAGTTAGGGTAGAAGTGGCTAACACACAGCATTTGGGGTGTAGATGTGAATATCAAAAGAGAGGAAATTGTCTTTGTAGTGCAGTTAAAATCCTTATTCAGTCCTAGTTGATTGTATTGAATTTGCAAATGGGCATGGATCACTTGTGGCAGGGCCCCACACTATGATGTCACCAGGAGATTTTAGTTAATATTTTCTAAACATTATATACAGAATTGTCATCAGTCCAAGTTATTTTCTGGCATACAAAAATTACAAGAAAATGTTAACTCTACCACTTGCATTTCAGAATCATTACACACACACATTCTTCACTGGCACAGTGTTCCTCTGCTGCATTGTTATAATGGGAGATTTATAGAGCAATTGATTATCAAATATTAAAAGTGAAGCTGACAGGCACAAAAATTGTTTTGCAGCACTAATTATAATGAAAATAATGGTCAGCATATTTCTGCAAAAATGTCCAAGCCAACATATTAGGGACTTAACAGTTGCAAATAAACCTGAAATTGCAAATGCCCCGAGTTTAAATTAGGAAACATTGAGTCAGTATAAACAAACAGAGTTGGAATTCCACTAAATCAAGGAAAATTAATGCTTCACATTTTCATTTGAGCTTTTACCTCTTTCCTCATGAGAAAGAAGGAATTACAGACATAATGGGTTTTTTCCTACCCAATACAAAATATTGCTTTTAAATCCAGCCTTCCCTCCATTTTGGGCTCAGTAGGGCTGTGTCCAGACTCCATGCCTCCGTCGACGGAGGCATGTAGATTAGCCAGATCGGAAGAGGGAAATGAAGCCGCGATTAAAATAATCGCGGCTTCATTTAAATTTAAATGGCTGCCCCGATCTGCCGATCAGCTGTTTGTCGGCAGATCGGGAGAGTCTGGACGCGATGCCCCGACAAAGAAGCCTTTCTTCATCGACACAGGTAAGCCTCGTGAAACCAGGCTTACCTGTGTCGATGAAGAAAGGCTTCTTTGTCGGGGCATCGCGTCCAGACTCTCCCGATCTGCCGACAAACAGCTGATCGGCAGATCGGGGCAGCCATTTAAATTTAAATGAAGCCGCGATTATTTTAATCGCAGCTTCATTTCCCTCTTCCGATCTGGCTAATCTACATGCCTCCGTCGACGGAGGCATGGAGTCTGGACACAGCCTAGCAGAGAGCAGAATGTGATTCTGTGAGTTAGGGTCCTTTGAGGAAAGGTTTCACATTATCTTGCCCTTTGAAATGTTGCAAACCCTTTTGGTAAACAAGCTTCATTTACAGAACTGTAACCGTTTGTTGTCAGTGTGCAATATTTGCTTTAATGGACTATAAAGAGTGAGGCAGTGAAAAGCAACCAAAAACAGCATAAGAGCAACACCTAGAAAGTCCCTTCTCTTTATTTTATTGATTTTTTTTTTTTGGTCATTTGGGGGTTATTGTTGGGGGTTGGAATAACATTCTGTAAACAGACGATTGTCTTCTGTGCTGCTTCTCTCTGCTCCTCCAAAATACATAGATTTTTGCACAGTGGCCAGGTGAGCACACCCTCTGTATTAGCAAAACTTTGTTTTGAAATAACAAGAAAAGCATGTTTTAATATTCTTTTCTCCCCGGTGTTGCAGATCAATGTTTTTTTACAGGAAGTTAGGTGAAGTCAAGTGAAATCTCTCGCTAGTGAGTTGTTCCTTGTCTTACCTTAAGGAAAAAACGGTCTGGTGCAGAGAGCTAGCACAATTCCCAGCTACCAACGAAGCACTCAGAATAGAACTTAGGTGATGGGTAGGTCTTGTACTGACAAAGAGGTGAAATTTCATCTACACAAAGTAATGGGGTAGAAATTTGTAAACAACAATGTAGTAATGGGGAACGCTCAAAAGATGTAAGACTCAGCCCTCTGTCCATCATATAGCTGGCTTTTAAATACATTTCATTAAAATGATACTGCTTTTCACTGATGCATGGCCTCGCTCGTGCAGGCTTAGGCTAACCTATGGACAGTAATTTTCTGTAATTATCATGGGAGAACCGCAGCTTATTTCAATACCCATCAGAGTTGCAATTGGCCCAATATTTATTATGCAAAATGTGACAGCCAGGCAGTGTCAGAGAATGGACCACAAGAAGCAGTGTTGCTCAGATCTGTGCTTTATCCTCTAGAACAGGTGGCTGGTGGGTATGCACCATCATTCTCCACTGGCAGTTTTTCAAAAATCCACAAACACCAACCTGCTTCTGTGCACCTAAATTAGACACAATCAACAAACGTGGACATATTGAGAGGTTCAAAGACATGGATAACTAATTGGTGAAGAGTTTTGCATCATTGCCTAGCTCCACTCAGTAATTAGCAACATTGGCTGACAGAACTGAAGCAAGAAATGGTCTGTAGAAAACCAGATTCCATGCAGTTCTGGCTGAGCAGATTCTGTTCAGAACACACAGCACAGGTAGATGTTGAACTTTCTCATGTTTCTTAATCAGATAGTTCTGTTCAGTTCTAGTTGGGATCCAGTGCAAGCTAATCTAATGAAATGTAGGGTAAATAACATTAAAATTCCTTAGCCAGCTCCTGAAAGGTTTATAATTAACCATTACTTCCACTTTAACCATGTGGCATTGTATGTAAATGCTGAAAATGGGCACCGTGACATTTTGGTATAGATTACAATGAAAAATTGAAGTTACGTTCCTAACTTCATTTCACTGTTCTGCCATTCATTGGATCCATCTGTTTTAGTCCTTTTAAACCAGAAATTGGGCTGTGCTGATTGACAAGGGGATAGATTTCCTGCCACAGAGTTTGGAGGTCAATCAATCACGGATGTGCATCAACTATGCAGATCTGAAAAAGTCATTTGGGGGGGATTTTACTTCAGTGAATCCCTTGTGCTGACTGACTTCAACTTTTAAGCAAAATGAATGTTGGATATTGGTCATAGCTCAGAGTTACCACAATAAAAAAAAAGTGGCAGTTATAATAACTTTACAAATGTGCTATTCTGTTCCTCGGTTGTATGCTAAACGTACCGCAGTGGAGCCCCAAGAGACACATCCCCAGATCTTTGGCTTCTAACTGCAAGAGGGCATTCTGACATAATGTAACCAGCCTCTGATTTGGATACACATTTTTACAGTATTTGAATTAGAGAATTGCTAAAAATAAATGCAACAGCAAACACAGAAGAGATGGCGGAGGGTTTTCTTTTTTATTAGACAGTCATGGCTTTTAAACCTGTTCAGTCACTTTTAATCTTGCTGTCTGGCATAATAAAACCAATGGGTTTCTTTCTAATCCCAGTTATGTTCAGAACTGCGCGAAAAGAATGTTTCACCCAGACTTTTGGCATTTGGTTCAGATATTTAAGATGAAAAAACTCTTCCTAAATTAAGCCCAGGAACCTGCAGAGAAAGGAACAAACAAATCACATAATTAATCGTTGCTTCTGTGTTCTTAAAAATATTGCTTTATAGGCATTGAACAGGGTAGAGCCAGTAGAACACCAAACTGGAGCAAACATAAGGCAGTACATAAGTGACACGAGCCCTTTTTGTATATGTAAACATTTATTTTGAGAAACTTTTATCCCTTGCCAAATTCTGAACATTTCTAATTATTCCCAGCTGATAAAACAACAGTCACATTATGAGAGTTCTTGCCTTTTCCCTTTGTGCGCGTGCTGAGCGGAGGAGAAATGCTTGGCATGTCTTTGACAAGGGGAATTTTAGACCTCACCATAGTTTTCTCAGCACAAGAGCTATGCGTCGCGTTAGTCCCTTGTTAGACCTGTTTGGGGGGCTTATAAACCTGGGCACGATCTTCTTCATGCGGTGAATGTTCCCCTCTTGCCGGAAGAGCCTTCCCTTAATCTGACTAATGAGGATAACCTGGGTATACTGACGTTAAGGTAGATGGCAGCTGCACATAAGAACATAAAATCGGCCAGACTGGGTCAGACCGAAGGTCCATCTAGCCCAGTGTCCTGTCTGCTGACAGTGGCCAATGCCAGGTGTCCCAGAGGGAATGAGCAGAACAGAGCAGAGAATCAGTGATCCACCCTGTGTTGCCCATTCCCAAACAGAAGCTAGGGACCCCATTCCTGCCCACCCTGGCAGGACTTCACAATATGAAACTATTTCCCTAGGAGAGTGGTGAAGCACTGGGATGGGTTCCCTAGGGAGGGGGTGGAATCTCTTTCCCTAGAGGTTTGACAAGCATGATCTGTTTATCTAGATGCCCCATTCAGTATTATAGGGCTGTGTCTACAGTGGCAAGATTTTGCGCAAAAGCAGCCACTTTTGCGCAAAAACTTGCTGCCTGTCTACACTGGCCACGAGTTCTTGCGCAAGAACCCTGACGTTCTAATGTAAGAAATCAGGGCTTTTTGCGCAAGAACAATGATGCTTCCGCTCAGGAATAAGCCCTCTTGCACAAGTGATCTTGCGCAAGAGGCCAGTATAGACAGGCAACATGAATTTCTTGCACAAGAAAGCCTGATGGTTAAAATGGCCATCAGAGCTTTCTTGCGCAAGAGAGCATCTCCACTGGCACGGATGCTTTTGCACAAAAGCACATGCCAGTGTAGATGCTCTCTTGCGCAAATACTCTAAAGCAAAACCGCTTGCATTAAAGTGTATTTGTGCAAAATCTTGCCAGTGTAGATGTAGCCTAGGTGATTCTACTCATGGCACTTTTCCAGCCATATCAGAGTTGAATCCATGGGCAGGTTGCCCACACAAACATCGTTTTCCAAGTATACCTGCCTGCTTGTCTTATTAAAGGTGTCATGGCCTTTTTTGCAGTAACAGAGAGATCTGCTATGGCAGGGCATGGTCATTCACATCTCTAGATCCTATTATTTAATTTCAGAGTCTCAGATATATTGTAACTTCGCCCCTAATACATCCTCCTGTGCCTCTAAATTCCCCTTGAAATTACCACAGGGCAAAGTACTCCTCTTCCCTTTGTGTCCCTGATAGATTTGTAAAGTTGTTAGGAGCTGTTAAACAGCCACTGCCTTTCATAGCAAAGGTGCCTGAGTTTCTGCAGCAAGTGTAATGACTCCAGAATCTATAGATAGCTTTGCAGCTGAGCTTTACTAGGCTCTGTAGGATGAAAGGCACCGCATAACAGCCCGGTGTGTTTCCAGCTTGTGCACCCAAAGCGTTTCCTGGAGAGGCATCTACTCCCAGAAACGTGGGGCTGAAAGGGGCCTTCAGAGGTGCTGCAGTCCCACCCCCTGCACTAAGGCAGGAGTGGCCCTGCCTGACAGGTGTTTGGGCATCTGGGTCTGAGAACCCAGCAGCAATGGGGATTTCACATCGGCAGGAAGAAACCCGCTTTGGTGCTTAGCTTCCCTTGCAGGTAGTCAGTTTGTCCTAGTATCTAACTGCTGTGGGGCGCAGAGCTCACTTAAGGCAGAGCAGGTTAATTCAGGGTCACATAATCTGACAGGCTGCCCCTGGGGGTGAGCCTTGGACTGAAAGGCCAATTGATGCAGAAGCCCAGCTGGGCTGGGGCAGGCTGAGCTTGTACAAAGCCAGTGAGGGGGTGCAGGGCAAGCAAGCTGTGTTTGTTTCCTGGGGGAAAGGAGAGGTGGACAGACTCTGGCTAGGCAGCAGAGAGGGAAATAGCAGCTGCTGTGGAGGGGAGGGAGTTTAGGCCAGTAAAGCCAGGGTGGGGGCAGCCAGATGACAGAGCAATGAAATAGGAAGGAGTTCAGAGAATAGCATCAGGGTTCAGGAGGAAACAAACTGTAGTTACTAGACATAGTTAGCTGGGGCAACCCCCCCGAGCAGGGGGCTGGATGAAGACTGTGGATCCAGTGGGACTTTGGTACCCCAGAAGGACAGCTCTCTAGTGACCCGGCCAGAGGGCTGACTCAGAGCACCAGGTACCCCAAGTCCTGAAAAGATGATGTGAGCAGCCAGCAGAAAAGGGGCATCAGACCTGAGTGGGGCAGGCATCCCAGGAGTGAGTGGATCCCATACCACTAACCTAATCGCTAACTCAGTATTTACAAAGCCTGCCTAAGTAATGTCAGCACATGGTGGGCAATTCATACGCTTGTTACATGAATTCCCTCTTGCATGAGAGCTCCAGGCTCTCTATTGGATTGTGTGGCTGGCTTTTAAGTGCACCGAACGCGCTGTGGTCACTGAGTGGCAGCTGCATTGCTTTCCTGTCATACATTTCTGATAGCAATTGATCAATGTTACAGTCACTAGGGAGAAATCAAGTGCAACGTCTCTCTTCGGCGCACCATACAACTGACTTTACAAGTGTTAGGTTAAAGTAGGTATTGAGCAGAGGAAGTCTGTCAGCCCACACTCCCTTCTGCCTCATTAGCAGGAAGCCTTGGATGAATAGAGAAGTGGAATCAGACAGCTCGCCAGGCTGAACCCACAGATTTTCTGTTTATGTTTTATTTATTTATTTCCAGGGTGTGCAAAAGTCCAGCGGCGTGGCAGGGGAGTGCGTGATGAGGAGGAGCTCCGGGGCCGTTGGAAGGGGAGAGGGGAATGCTGCACACGTTCGGAGGAGGGAGAAGATGTGCAAGAGCAGAAGCACCCAGAGAGCACGGGAATTCCGCTGCTCCCGGAACTTCCTCACACCAAATCCAAGGAGAAAATTTGCTGCGCCGCATGGATTCTGAATGGACCAGGGAAGTTGTGAGCCTCTCTGGGATGAGTGACAGCTGCAGAAATGATCTCCTACTCTCGCCACCAGTCATCTCTGCATGGTCCAAGGGTGTCAGTTTCCAGGAAATGCAGTAATCTGACATTTCCCCTTGTTTATATGCAAATTCCTCTCTCTGGGGAATTGCTGCGTCTGGAGTGATTAATGTCACTGAGTCACTAATCTCCTAGGCCAGATCCCCAGCCGGTGTAAATCAATGTGACTGAATTTACATCGGTGGAAATATGCTGATTTACTCCACCAAAGGATCTGGCCCCATGTTCTAGTCACCCACAAGTGCACTGCCTGCCAAGCGTCTTATTGATCAGAATCATTCTAAATCAGTGTGGGGAAAACCCTTTGGGTCAAATGAGAACTAGGGCCAGCCCTTAGCCAAAGCTGGGAAGAGAACGAGTTCGTTTAGAGAGCAGGAGAGTTCACCTGGCGTTTTCTTTTTACAGTATTTCCAGTAGCGCTGCAATGCCCGACTGGACTAGAGGCAGCAAAATGCTTAGCAAGAGTACAGTGGGGGGGAGCAATAGCTCTGTGGCTTGAGTATTGGCCTGCTAAACCCAGCATTGTGAGTTTAATCCTCCAGGGGACCATTCAGGGATCTGGGGCAAATCTGTCAGGGATGGTACTTGGTCCTGCCATGAGGGCAGGGGGCTGGACTCAATGACCTCTCAAGGTCCCTTCCAGTTCTATGAAATAGATATATCTCTGTATAATTTTGTATGGCATTTCTGGCTAGTTGAAATGGAGGCAGTAGGGAGAATGTAAGATGCAGATAGAAGGGAGCCCCATCAGATGGGGGTAAAGGAAACACTCTGGGATTTTAATCTTCCTACTGCAGGAATTGAAGCAAATCAATCAGGGAATTGGAGAGATTCTCTGACAGTCCTCACCACCTCACAAGCAAGGAGAGGAGTGGGCTATTTCAAACAAGCAAGGCGGTAGCTTAGCTCGCTGCAGTTTTTGCAAATGCTGAATGGTGTAAAATGTTAAGTACTTTTGGGGAGGGGGAGCTGAAAATGCTTTATTTTCTCCAAATGGAACATTAATGATTTTTTATTCCTCCAGCTGCACCAGGATACCCATTGTAATATCCACCTTGGAAACGAGAGGGGGAGTAATTAACGCCGCTACTTAGCCTCAGACACAATGGAGGCTTGGAAGATGAACAGCACATGGAATAAAGCTAAATGCCTCGATCTGGCAATTAGTGCTTTATTAGAGCCCTGTGCACACCGCGCTCCCCATACAGCCTCTCCGAGTAACATGTGGGCTCTCCAGTGTGCTTGTTAATAACTCTTCCCGAAGTGCCGTTCAGCCATTCATCTGCCACCCACTCAGTGCTCTCCCTGAAGCTCCCCAGTTGTTTAACCATAGTTAAAGCTGGTTTCCTCGCTTCCTAATGCCAGTTCAGCAGCTGTTTCCTGATACTACCCCATATATGATGGCACTAGGATGATGGGCACAGGCTAAGAACTGGAATGGAATGGAATACCGAATAGAATCTCTTGGCATCTGTTTCCGTTTTTGCATCATGCCTCTAGCCCAGCCGTGGAGCTGTTTGAAATTGACGAGTGGAATTCTGCACTCCTGGAAATGAGGCATTCATATTACCAGCCTGCTCCGGAGGCAATACAAGCCATTTTAATGTCGGCTCCCCTCCCTCTGCATCACACTACCGACCAGCACAGACCTTCTGTTGCTGCATCCCACTCCAGAACAGCAACATGCCAGTGAAGTCCTGCCACCCCACCTGTGCAACTCTCTCCTGACCTGAATGGCCTTTCTGCACCAGTCCTGAGCCCTGGTAGGGCACATCTACACAGCAGGGCAAAACTCCAATTAAGGGACGCTACTTGAGCTATGTCAATTGTGTAGCTGAGGTCGAAATAGCTTAATTCCGCATTTTGCGCTGTCTGCACAGCAGGAAGCTGAAGGAAGAGTACTCTTCCTTCGACTTCCCTTACTCCTCGTGAAATGAGGGCTACAGGAGTCGCACTAAGAAGTCCTCCCACTCGACATTATTTCAAAATAAAGGCTTGTAGTGTAGACATGCAGGCTACGTCTAGACTGGCCCCTTCTTCGGAATAGGCATGCTAATTTCGAACTTTGGAATAGGGAAATCTGCGGGGGATTTAAATATCCCCCGCGGGATTTAAATAAACATGGCCGCCACTTTTTTTCCAGCTTGGGGAAAAGCCGGAAAAGAGCATCCAGACTGGCGCGATCCTCCGGAATAAAGCCCTTTTCTGGAGGATCTCTTATTCCTACTCCCTCTGGGGCAGCTGGTATTGGCCACTGTGGACAGACAGAATACTGGGCTAGTTGGATCTTCGGTCTGACCCAGTCTGGCCGTTCTGATGTTCTTACGTGTGGGTCTGCTGGGGCAAAGAAAGAGGTGGAAATATCTTGGTTTCCTTCCCTCCAAGAAGGAACTTGCACTCCGTGGGTACTGCCAGCCCAGAGGATGCCGGGGCAGGGCTGGGCCTGGAAGGCTGGGTCAGTGCCATTGCAGGTGCTGGGAGTGCGGCCGGCACAGCGCTTTCCCTCTTCTGCCCCAGTTAACCGCTGCTTTCAGGTTTAAAAGCGGGCCCCTTCCCTGCGCTTTCCGGGTTAACACTCACTTGCTACCAGGCAGCAGGGGTGGAAGGAGAAATGGAACAAGCACTCCAAGGTGCTCTTTAAAACGAAATTCCTCTGCCATGGCTCCATGCAGGGAACCCGCCCTCCCAGCCCCCGGTCCCACGCTCCTTTGGGGAGCCCAGCCACACACCCAGCGTGGGTTCGGCTCACAGGCCTCACAGTGGGCTGTTTGCACAGCCCTAGCAATCAGTTGTCCCCGCATCCCCGTTGTGGGCCTCTGCGTGGTCACTTACCAGGTCCAAAATATTCTCCTGCATCTCTCTGCAGACAGCATCTCCCCAGTGCTCCCCGCGGCCTGGGCTCTCTAGAAGGTGCGTGCTCTCCATCTGCACTGTGGTCTATTGGTATTGTTTTGATGGGGGGAGGGTCCCTCTCCAGCCTTGAGGTCTCTCGATGCCAGGTACAGACCTCTGAGGGCAGCCGAGGACCCTTCCTTCCTTTGAAGCAAAAGGAGACAGTTGGGAGGATGGGACAAAGGGCCTATCTAGCTACAGCTGTGGCCGGGCAGGAATGAGTTTGTGCCCGGGAGAGGCATAAAGATCTTGCACAAAATGGGGGTTTTGTGCACAAAAGACCGTCCACACTGCTTCTTTTTGCGCAAAAAGAAACGGCAGAAAATATGCTAATGCGATCGCAACTCATGCAAATGAGTCCCGCTTTAGCATATTTTTTGCCGGAAGATCTCGCAGTGTAGACTTAGCCCTAGTGTGGTTCACTGACCCATGTAGTGGCACTTAGACTACTTAGAGTGCGAGATAAGAACAAGTGAGCTCTATGCATGTAAGCTGAGAGCTAGCTGGCTTTATAGCTCAAACTGTACAGACTCCTGCATTGTGCTCCAGAGAGCCTGGGTTTGAAGCTGCCTGGTGGTGGTTATACTTGCATATCTTCCTAAAATGTATTTAGAAATGTGTCTGTCTATCTACTCCTCAGTCCATTTGTTCAAGCACTTCTCCTAAACAGTAAGAGCTAGGACCACCAAATATGGTATGCAGCTTCCTTTATCACAACTTTAATAATTTTTGTTGCTCTTCTCTGGACCTTCTCCATATCTTTCTTGAAATGTGGTGCCCAGAACTGGACACAATACTCCAACTGTGGCCTACCCAGTGCAGAGTAGAGCGGAAGAATGACTTCTCTTGTCTTGCTCACAACACCTGTTCATGCCGCCCAGAATCATGTTTGCTTTTTTTGCAACAGCATCACACTGCTGACTCATATTCAGCTTGTGGTCCACTATCACCCCTAGATCCCTTTCTGCAGAACTTCTTTCTAGAAAGTCGCTTCCCATTCTGTGTGTGTGATACTGATTGTTCCTTCCTAAGTGGAGCACTTTGCATTTGTCCTCATTGAACTTATCTATTAAGCATCTCTATTAAGGCATGTGCAGAGGAAAGCTTTCTTTCTGGGGGCTTATGCTGATGCAAAGAATGCAGTTACAAGTCTGCAATGACAATATTTTGTACTTGAAAAGGCTCTATCTGCAACTGAAAATTTAGTGCAGCCAATTGAAATTCATAGCCTCTTCTTCAGGGAATATCACAAAAGAAAACTCAAGGCTGCAGAATTGTTTGTGCTTTTAGGTTTCTATTTATTGAGAAATAATTTCCCTGTGCTGTTTTCTAAAATGCACGGACAGAAACAAAGTGGCAGGGTCTTCGTGTTGGCTTCACTAGACAGCAGCTTCACAGAATTGCAGGTTTGACCTCATTTTATCCTCGGAGTATTTAGAGATTGCCTTCATGCCTTGAAACCATATGAGAAGAATATAGATTCTTTCCGAGCACGCTGAACATGGAAACAATATGTGACCTCTAAAGTTGAAGTCTACAGCCACTGAAAGAGGCCTTTCTTTGCTTTAGAAGTGCTAAAAACAGGCTTATATCAACACAGAGAAAGAACAGCTGTTCAACTAAAAATAACCAATAAAGTGGAAATAGCTTTTCTGTTCCCAAATTACAGCCTTTTGAAGAAATCATGGTGCCAGTTTTGGAATTCCCTTGTACTTACTCTATCTCTGCTGCTTTCCAGCAGAAGCCATAGCAGTTAAGGGGACTGATTGTGTTCCTTTGCAAACATGCGCATGCAAAGTGAGAGCTCCATGCCAGGTCCTATCAGAGATTCAGGCCAGGTCTACATTCACAGGGAATGTTGAATCAAGATACACAACTCCAGCTATGTTAATTACGTAACTGGAATCAACGTACCTTATTTCACGTTTCCCCACTGTCCACACAGCGAAAAGCCAACAGGAGCAAACACTCCTCTCAGCTTCACTAACTCCCCACAGGAGCAGGAGTACCAACCACCAAAGGGGGCACCCTCTGAGTTTGATTTAGCAAGTCTTACCTAGTAAAGCCATGGCCTCAGTATCAAGAGAAATGGTGACATTTCCACTAGGAGAACACAGCTTTTGGAAATCAGAATAAGCAACAGGAATTTTAGACTGACTAGCAAGAAAAGCCCCCTATAGGTTTAGTTTATTCAGGTGTGCTACCATAAGGGGAAAGGATAGCTCAGTGGTTTGAGCAGTGGCCTGTTAAACCCAGTGATGTAAGTTCAATCCTTGCAGAGGCTAGTTGGGGCAAAAATTTGTCAGGGATGGTACTTGGCCCTGCTGTGAAGACAGGGGACTGGACTCAATGACCTTCCAGTCCTAGGAGATAGGCATCTCCATTAATTTAATTTCCCCAGCAGGAAACAATGTCACTTGAGCCCAAGTGCAACATCTGGGAAGGGGAAGCTAAGCAGATACGTCCCACTGGACTCTCATATTCTTACTCCTGTTCCCCACTTCTTACCCAACCCCTCTCCCCAGTGCACACCCAAGCCTCAAGCAGCCACAGACAATTCCGAAGCCCAGCTGGTTAAAGGTAATGCTCTCTGTGTGCTGCAAAGCGACCAGGGAGGCAGACAAACACGGTTCATGGTGCAGCCTGCTTCTAATATTAGCTTTGCACTATGGAAGAGCAACTCAGGCTCCACCAGCTCACTCTGCTGTAGTTACGGAGAGGGGCTCAGCCAAGATTCTCCAGCGGCATTTAATATGGTTACTCTAAAACGTGATTGATTTTTAGCTTTGGCTTACGTTCAGCGCCCGCCCCCTTCCCTCCCCAAACAAACACCGACAATCCCCAAAATGGAGAGGCTAGGCTGCTCCACTCCCAGGGCATTGACGGTGAGGGCTGGCTCCAAGCCTGGATTCATCACAAGGAGAAAAAGAGCTGCTTCCTAGCCCCTTGGGACACATCAAAAGCTAGCCTGTTCCTTGAAGCCCTGAACCGCCTCATTAGCTGGAAGGGGGCATTGCTCCGAGCGGTTCGGTTGGAGAATGGCAGAGGAGGAGAACGCCGTCTTTTTGTGACTGATCGTGAACCACGCTGCCTTTTCCTTCAGCAAGTAGGTGGATCCTGTAATTAAACATTCCTGTAACAGTGCACTGAAATGTTGCATTTAATTCATATCCCATTGTTGCTGAAGGTACCGACTCTGGCTTTATACAATCGCAGGCATGAGAGGAGAAACCCAAGCCAGTACCCAAGCTGTTTGCCGTCTCTCTATTGTGCAGGCTATGCATGGGATGCATTACTTCTTCCAGGACAGGTCCCCAGGTTTGGGGACGCACTTTCTTGACTGTCAGGATAACAACTTATTTCCTTTGTGCTCCGCATTCCAAACATGGGTCCTTCTCCAGGTGGCGTCTGAAGGCTGCAAAGCCGCTAGCCCAAACGATGGGATACTGCATAAAGCAACCACGCCAAAGTACCACCAAGGATCTCTGCAAAGTATTCTCTGCAAAGAAACACAAATTGCAGACTAGGTACAGTGGCTGGGTAGCGCTGCCTTTCTAACACCCGGTAAACACCGAGAGATTGGACTATTGACTTCTCTTCAGTCCCAAAACACAGGGAACAAAATACACGTAGAGGCCATGAATTTCCAGTGCTCCTCATTTTCCTGTGGAGAAAAAAATGTGATTCCTCTTCAAAGTGGTTAAATTTAATACGCTCTCCATTGGCTCATGGTTAAAAGATGCCGGGCAAATTTCAAATTGTTGATGGTATCAACACACGCGCGCGCACGCACACACCCAGTGACTTAATCACAGACAGATTTCTGCAGGTTAGCCAGCTTCCAAACCCAGCTAGGAACCGTGTTCAGCCAGCTATAGGCTTGCCTCGTGCCCAAACAATGGGGCCCAGTCCTGAATGAGACCCCTCAGTGCTCCCTCATCACTAACGTGTGGGCTCCGGGGTGGGGCGAAGGAGGAGACTTTGAGGAGTAGGAGGGGGCTCTGGCTTTGGAGGGGGCAGAGCTGGGGCAGGAAGGGCTGACCTCAAGCGGCTCCTGGTCAGCAGTGCAGTGGGGGGCTGAGGCAGCTTCCTGCCTCTCCTGCCCCACGGACCAGGCTGCCCCCCTGTAGCAGCCAGCAGCAGGTTCCCAGCCCATGGGAGTGCGGAGCTAGTGCTGGGAGCAGGAGCAGTGCGTGGAGCTCTGGGCAGTCTCTCCCCAAACCCCCCACCTAGGAGCTGGGCCTGCTGCCGGCCACGTCTGGGGCACAGCAGTCTGCAGCGCAGGACGGGCAAGTAGCTGCCTTGGCCCCGCCACTGCTCACCTGATCCCCTGCAGCAGCGAGACGCAGGGCCTGACATACCACCGTCCAGCCCTGGGTCATTTGAAAACCACTGCCCTGCTCCGCCCGTGTCTCTTCACCCCCTCGGTAACACACATTCCGTACAAGAAGATCCCCACCCGTAATGAGTGTGGTGACGAGTTGACACTGTCCTGGCGGTTAGAAAAGATTCTTCCATAGAACCTAAGAACGGCCAGATGGGGTCAGACCAAAGGTCCATCTAGCCCAGTGGCCTGTCTGCCCACAGTGGCCAATGCCAGGTGTCCCAGAGGGAAGGGAAACAACAGGGAATCCTCACATGATCCCTCTCCTGTCACCCATTTCCAGACAAACAGAGGCTAGGGACACCATTCCTACCCATCCTGACTAATAGCCATTGATGGACCTACCCTCCATGAATCTATCAAGTTCTTTTTTTAACCCTGTTAAAGTCCTCGCCTTCACCACATCCTCTGGCAAGGAGTTCCACAGGTTGACTGTGCGCTGAGTGAAGAAAAACTTCCTTTGGTTTGTTTTAAACCTGCTGCCTAGTAAATGAGCTACTTGAAATTTCAGGGGGATGGGAATTCTCTGTCGTACAGTCTGCCTGTATGGATTAGGGGCAAGGTGACATAAAACTGGAAGGAGCCTCTTGACCAATTTTTCTTTAGGATGCAGCAAAAATCTCACGAGAAGGTGGCCCAGATGGGGCGACCTTGCCAGGTTTCCATTAGCTGGGATGAAATCCTCCGGAGAGCGGTTTGAGATTCTGACACCTTCAAATCCAAGCACAGTGTGACGTAGTGGGGGGGGTTCCTTGCTGGTTGCTGGGCAGTGGGTTGTGAGTGACTCCCACTGGCTGCTGGCTGCTGGCTGCAGCACGGCCCAGCAGGGCGGGGGATGAGTCATTATGCAAGGGGCTGCGAACCTGCCTGACCAGATATCTACCAGGGAGCAACGGGAAGAAGGGGAGTGGAGCCCTGGCTGGGGGCAGGGCTGGAAGTGAGTTAGTTTGGTTTCTGGCTGGTATCATGGAGGAAGCAGCCTAGGCAATGGGCTGGGATTTAGGGACCCAGGCTCCCCCATCTCAAGGGGGCTGAGGCCTCCTAGCCCCAGTTCCTGTAACCAGATTCCATCTGTGCTGTGCTGTATCCTGGAGAAGCAATAAACTCCCTCTGTTCTACTGGCGGGTGGAGTCTGTTCGTGCCACTACGGGGGTGCAGGAGACGGGAAAACCCCAACGCACCGTCACACACAGATGTACCCCTCTCCTGTCCCCCAGCCCTGATTCAGCCCAGTTTCACTGAAAACCCTCTGGCCCCAGCCAGCACCCCCCCTCTCTCCAGTGTCTGTCCTGTCCTAGCCTTTCCCAGAATAGCTGCAGAGGGAGCCTTGTTTCCTGGGTGGTTCTAGGCTTTGTGATTTTTCTGCCAAGGATCCTGCTGCTGCCGTTAGTCCAGGGTGCTTTATCATCCCTGTCAAAGCTACAGAGCACAGCTTCCGTTATTAACTTAGCCGCACAGGGGGCCTGAGCCAGGCTCCACCAGTAAAAGAGAAATGCAGGGGGGCCTCCCCCCACCCCCACACGCTCCAGCCACTGCTGGGAGACGTGCCTCAGAGCAGTCTTATTGCTTTCGTTCATGCTCAGAAAAGAAGAAAACTTGATTTCATGGAGTTATCAAATTTTCAGCAGAAATTCTTGGTGGAGAAACCCTTTTCTGCTCCCGCCCCCCATTTTCTCCTTCCTCCCCCTGCCCTGTTATGGCTTCACACACAGCTCTTTCAATACATTCATTTTCCCACATACATGGGGAAGTTATCAAAGCCAGAGGGGAAACTGAGATATTAAAAACCAGATCCATGTAAATAAGGGTATGTCTACACTACCACTCTAGTTCGAACCAGGGTGGTAGTGTAGACATACCCTAGGGGACCTGACAGTCAGCCAGTGCCTTGCAGCTCCTACTGTCATTGCAAGGGCCAGATTTCCTGGCATTTCCTCTGCACAGCCTGTGCTGAGCTTACACTGAGCTTGGCGAACCTAGACACTAAAACTACCTCTCAGCCCCACAGGTGAAACCTGCTTGCACCAGGCTCCCATGCACCTGCGTAGGGAAACCGGCTCCCAGCCCAGCCCTGTGCCCAGGCTCACACAGCATCAGGTGCTGCTCGTGAGCCTGGGGCCGTACAGCCCTTTAAAAGCCAGGCAGTCTGGCCCTGGGGGCCCTTAGGGAGCAGCATTTCCTGGGGGCAGGGTGGAGTGGGGCAGTGGGGGCTGGAAACAGGCAGGGCCTGCCCTGGGCAGTGAAGAGTGAAAGGCTCTCTGGCCATTCTGACTGAGTCCCCCTGGGATGAATGAAAAAGGGGCTGGGAGCTGGAAGAAACAGCAGGGATTCTCTTGCTAGTTTTTTAAAAACTAAAAGCCAAATGAGGGCCTGTTCAATGTCCACCAAGAATCCCCCTTTGCATTGCCAGCCTGAGCCTCCCACCCTGCAGGAGCAAGGCCGTGGCTTCCCATTCCCCCAGCAGGGAGGCAGCCTCCTGTGTGCGGTGTGCGCGAAGGTTTAGTACAAGAGAAGCCTCTTCTGGCCCTCTCAGCTGGGTGGGGCAGGCTGACCTGTGGGAGCGCACCACGCCTCAGGTGATGGCTCTGGGCGGCCGGCAGGCAGAGTGGGGCAGGCTGACCTGTGGGAGCGCACCACGCCTCAGGCGATGGCTCTGGGCGGCCGGCAGGCAGAGTGGGGCAGGCTGACCTGTGGGAGCGCACCACGCCTCAGGCGATGGCTCTGGGCGGCCGGCAGGCAGAGTGGGGCAGGCTGACCTGTGGGAGCGCACCACGCCTCAGGCGATGGCTCTGGGCGGCCGGCAGGCAGAGTGGGGCAGGCTGACCTGTGGGAGCGCACCACGCCTCAGGCGATGGCTCTGGGCGGCCGGCAGGCAGAGTGGGGCAGGCTGACCTGTGGGAGCGCACCACGCCTCAGGCGATGGCTCTGGGCGGCCGGCAGGCAGAGGGTGCTCGGTGCTACAGGCTCCGTGCACTTCAGCAAACAGGGCAGCTCTGCTCACACAGGGCCAGGATCTGGGCGGGTGTTTCTTCCTTTGCCAGCATATGCTAGGTGCCACTTGGCTAATCTCCCTGGAAATGTCTCACTGAGCCTGCTCCTGGGTGAGAGCTTTATTTGGTGCGGCGGTGGCGATGGCTCCCCAGGCGTATGGATAATTATCCTAATGCGAGGCTAATCCATCAAAAGCAGCAGTGTGTCGCTGGCTCTGCCTTGTCTAATTATGACATTAATAAGTCACTAATAAAGTGTAAACACCCTTCAGGAGACCTTCACTGGGGCGCTGATGAAAAGGAGCCCTTTCGGTCCGGGGCTGGCCAGAGGGCTAGTGCAGTGCGGGTCCTCGCGCCTTGGGCAGACAGCAGCGGAAGGGAGCAAACTTCCAGAAGAGGGAATGGGAACTGAGGGCCGGGGCAGGCTACTAGGGTGGATGCACAGCTTGGGGGGTGGCCTGACGACGCCTCTCTCCATCTGGCCAGACCCATGCCTCTTCCCGGTGGGTTTGGCCCCTGAGGCGGTGGCGTTGCACCCAACCACGGCCAGGAAGCTTGGCCTAACCAAACCACTTGTTAAAGGCACAAGCTGGGAAGCTTGTGCGTGGGGTCAAAGAAGTGTAACTGTTTCTGCAACTGGCTTGGAGCTGCTCGGGTCCGGAATCAGGATCTTGTGCTGGCTTGGTTGGCACTTCCTGGCCTGGCTGGGCTGAGGCCGCACCCAGATGGAACGAAACATGATTCTCCTCACCCTGCCTGTCCCCATGTGCCGCCTGGGCTCTCCCGGCAAATCTCTGTGGCCTCGGATGTGGCAGGGCTGTGCCCGGGGAGGGGTCGGTCTCCAGACTAGCAGAGCGATTCATTACCTCCCTGCTCCAGAGGGCCCATGTGCGCAGGTCTGCCTCGCACACCAGGAGAATAAGCGTGTGCGCCTGGCGTTCCCACAGGCAGTAGCGACAGTAGCTCCAGAGGCGGCTGCTCTTTGGCAGCCTCTTTTCCGCTGCCTGTGCTTGCAGTTTCATTTCTAGTCATTCCTCCCCAGAGGAGCGTTTGGGGGGGGGGATATTCAGCTCATTCTCCCACCCAGGCACTCGCCCAGAGTGGGGCTTTTTCCTTTGGAGCCAGTGGGGACCGGGCAGGTCCCTGTTAGAAAGGAATCACGCGGTCAGCTCTGTCACCCGCTGGCTTGCAGCACATCTGACGGCCTGGCCTCTCCGAGCAAGGCGCTTTTCAGGGAGTGAAGGTTTTCCTGGAGATTTCCTTCACTGATTTCCCTGGCCCACTCGTAAGCCTCTCCTTGAGGCAAGCTGGGGCGCTGAGCTGCTCGTGTGCTCCGTGCTGCGCCAGCACGCAAACTTCCGGACCCACTGAGATGAAATGGTCTTGATTTCTGTGGGCTCTTAGATCTCTGGATTGCACCTTTGTGTCAGGCTCTCAGGGTGGATAAGAGAAAAGACACCAGTGAGCGATGCAGTGCGGCTGTATCCCAGCGCGATGTGGGGCTGGTGATTCAATAAAGGGGGCCACGGATCAGTGCTTTTACTGATGGACTGGCTATAGAAACTTCAGGGGGTAGCCAAGTTAGTCTGTGCAGGATAATCTTAAAAACCAACCAATGGTCAGGTGGCACTTTGTAGCTGAACAAAACATGTTGATGGGATTATGAGCTTTCATGGGCACAACCCACCGAAACAAGGAGCTGGAGGACGAGCAGAGAGGACAGTGAGAGAGACAGAATGCAGCCGTGATTTTAAGGCCGATCCATTTTATTCCGGCAGAGAAGCAGGGACTCCCAGCAGGGTTTCGTCTCCACCTGGAGAAAGGCCAGGGCAGATTTCTCTTGCGATTCCCTTGGTACGCATGGCAAGGGCACACACAGCGCTCTGGGGCAGTCTCACTGCAAATAAACGCTGCTAATCAGCCGTTTCCCCCTGGCTGAGAAGCCGTGTCGTCCGTGCTGACAGAGGTCTGCCGTCTCTGGGGAATCGCAGCCGGGGGCATTGCTCTTCGGGGCGCTGAGCCAATTTCCTGGGGCCCTTTGCCCCCAGGCTCCCTGAGCTGTCAAGGTGCCCCCGGCGCAGGAAGCCTGTGTTCTTGTGATATGCCCCGGAGCAACGGGTCATGGCTTGACCTGCTTCCCTCCAGGAGGGAAAAGCACCCCCCCCACTTTCTCCCCTCCCTCCCCTGGGCAGCACCAGGAAGCCTTATCTGGGAGTTGGAGAGCCTCGCTTTGTAAACCTGCCCTGAGGCCTCCGCTTGAGAATCTGAGGATGAGAGAGACGTTTCAGTGTAGCTGAGCCGGGCCCGGGCCATATTGAGATGACAAATGAACGAGCTGCCTCTGGCCCTGCGGTGCCAGGAGCTTGCGTCTACCTGCCCTCGCTCCAAAGATCATGCCCATCATAGAATCCCAGATTCCCAGGGCGGGCAGAGCACTCAGGAGTTATTGAGTCCAGTCCCCTGCCCAAGGCAGGAACAACCCCAACTCAATCAACCCAGCCAGGGCTTTGTCAAGCAGAGACTTAATTCCACCCGCTCCCTAGGGAACCCAGCCCAGGGCTTCCCACCCGCCTAGGGAAATCGCTTTTTTGGCACAAAGAGCTTGGGTGGGTAGTTGTAGGAGCCGTTCTATGTCTGCTGTGCCAGGGACACGGCTCCGCTCCGACACGACACACACCTGGCACCCCACTGGCTTTCCGTGTGGCTCATTGCGGTGGCGTTGTAACGGCCCTGGGGGGAGCTGATGGAGAGAGAGCAATCCCTGAAGACCTGTGACTGGAGATGGGGAGTGAAACGAGGTGGCCCTCCGGGGGAGGGGGATGTTCTGCTTAGCACAGTTGTTCAGCGAAGGAGGTGGCGCTGCTGGCAAATCCCAGCTTGGTGTGTCGACCCCCCTCCCGCACCGTGCTGGAGCGTTAAGGAGAGAAATGCTACCGATGCAAAAAGCATGTTGCACCTGCAACTGCCGGGCCTACCTGGAGCCACTGCCTCCAGAACAGGCAGATTGCAGGAGATGCGGCTGTTCGGCAGCACAGGGGAAATGGTCCGTGACCTCAACCCTGACCAAAGAAAGCCCCCTCCCAGCCCCCCACTTCCAACATCAGAGCTAGAGCCGGGAGGGGGCACTTTCCCAGCCGGACAGTGAATTTACTGCTATGTGCTGTGTTACTCGGCCCAGAGCAATTGGTGAATGTGGCACCCATGGCATGGGGCAGGCACAGGCAGCTGGGGCCAGAGGAGGTGCTGCTGCTGCCCCCACAGCCCACCTTTTGCTTTGTTTTGAGCCCGCAGCTGGGCGGTGGGAGGCCCAGGTCCAATCCCCCCCTGGGACAGACTCTTCCAATTCCCCGAAAATTCCAAAAAAGTCAGGCTTGGCTCTACCCAAACCGATGGGTTTTTTCAATTGCTCGGCCCTGCCGCCACATGGAAAAATCGGCGACTTGCTGGCTCTGCTCGCGCTCCCTCACCGCCCGGCTCAAGGACGAGCTGGGCCCCGGCACCTGCACCTGCAGGTCTGTTGGCAGAGAGGAGCGCGGCACAAGAGCTCCTCTGTGCTCTCCTCCCTGGGGACAGGCAGAGCCGCCAGGCGTGCATGCCCAAGCCGCTGAACGGAGGTGTGGCATTCTTCCTGTTTGAAGGGAGACACAGCCAGCCCACCCCACTGCACTGCTCTTTGGTCCCCCCTCCATCCCGGCTGGCTGAGAAGGACAACGTACCAGGCATACTGCCTTGGAGAACGGAGTTCCCGACAGTGGATGGAGAACTGGGGCACCCGGCACAGCGCATGCTCCTCCTTCCTGTCGCTTGCACGGGCTGCCATCGCTGGGACTCAGAGCCCAGTGCAGCCTCACGTAGCCACCTCCGCTCTGTGTCCTTCTCTGGCCAGCGACACTTCATTTCAGGGGAACATGTGGGCGCCAGAGCACCCAGTGCACAGTGCCGGAAAGGAAGCCACATTTTAGCTCCCCTTCTCTGGGAAGGAACTTTAATCAGGTGTCCCCAGATGCTTTAATTTATTTGTCCTGGGTGGAAATTAATGTCTTTGGACTTTTTCATTTTCAGTCTCTTTTCAAATCCCATCTGTTTTCTTCATGGTTTGTGAACTAAGGGGGAAAAAAAGAGCCGATTGGAATTTGCCTTATTGAGCGCCGTTAACGTAGTTAGGCTCTTGGGATCTTAAAGAAAGGTTGCACAAGTCTCGGCTGAAATCTAAACAGCTGTAGGGAATGCCCTTTAACTATAAATGCCGAATGGAAGTCATTAATAATCTGGAGTTTCATTAGATGTCGCCAGATGTTAAATCTAATGCAGGGTAAGAATAATTGGAGGTCACAATCTAGTTCTCTAATCGAGAGCTGTAGAACTTGTTTCTCCACTGGTGGTTACCAAGTGGGTTTATGGGCAGCATGATGAAAATCACTGTAGGGTGTTTGGAAAGCACTTTCCAAAAGAGCGGTTCACAACATGCAGCCTCAATTACATATCACTAGCGGGTGAGGCCTGCAGTGACCGGGCAAAATCACTTTGCGTAGATGACACTTATAGGAAAGTCACCCAGCATATTTGGTGTAAAAAGTAGTGCATTCAGCTGATTTAAGTGGCAGGATTGTTTATGCAAAATTTGGTATCTGTAGCGAGTCAGGAAGTCTGACTTTATTTTCCACAAAAAATCCACAAACAAGCACACTCTTCAAAATATATAATCGATATATATACAGAGCCTTCTGCAGTCCCTTGTTGTTCCAGCTGTAGAATGGTCCTGAAATAGCATCATTTTAAGCAACAGGATGTTATATATGCTTTGTACGGTGCTGCTTTGAAAATCTGGAAAGAATTTGTTGCATTTAACTAGCACCTTTCATTTGAGGGTCTCAGAATGCCTGAATGAGGCTGGCAATATCTCTGTGAGGTAGGTAGATTTACTGGCACGCAGCTCCCTACCACCAACAGCACATAGCAACACCGCTATCTAATTGTTACCTTCAGAGAGCACACAGGGAGGAGTCAGAATAAACCATCATGCCAACTACACACTCTTCTGGATCGCTTATGGCGTAACACTGTTGCTTAGGGTGCAGACCCCTACACACACACCCGAAAGTGAATGAGAGCAAACAGACTGCTCCCTACGGCACAACTCACCCACTCTTGCTCGAGATTAGCTCTTTGCCGAGAAACTGCTGGAGACCCAGAGCACTCGCCTCGCCTGTGAGCAGCAGCAAACTTCTAATGACTCCCGATTGCATGTCATTTTACCAGTTGTCAATACACCCTGCACTAATGTAATCAAAATACCTACTCTTGTGCCATGTGTTTAGTTTGGCGCAGTGCGTAGTATGGACATTTAAGAGAGGGGGGAATTAAAACAGACTTGAGCACGGATCGCCTGCTTCCTTGCTGTAATTCTACGCCCACTGTATTTTGATTTCAGTGTTTCAGCCCTTGGCTTTTAGCACGGTGGGGAGCAAGGCACAACAAGTAAGCTGGGGAAGGCCTACAGAGCGGATGAGGCTTACTTGGGCTGCACATTGTGTGTCACTGTCAGCAGCTGAGCCCCCTCAAGCTGCGGGGAGATGAGACATTCCCAAAAGGCCTCCAGTGGAAAGCCGGGATGCTCAGAGCGTCTCATTTTCACATGGTGGCCAAAAATGCTCTGCCCACTCCTAGCCGGGCAGGGGTCTGGGCTGCGTCATTGGGCTCACTTGTGCGTCTTCACCACCCCCAGTTCCCTGGAAGGGACACAACGCTGCCTCTCCACCTGGCGGCGAGATCAGGGGTTCTTTGGGAGCCCCTGTTACTGAGGGATTAATCTCCACGACGGCTGTCCTGTGTCCAGCGGAGACTTAAGGGTCCCTGCAGGGACCGCTCCCTGATTCACCGTTTCAAAGCTTTGATCCGGAGAAGACAGAAACTCGCCCTGGTTCTGCTGGAAAGTGGGATTCCTGGGGGCGTGATGAAAAGCAGAGGTCTGAGTGGTGACTCAGGAAAGAGCCGGAAAAGCTGTTCTCCAATTCACAGTACGGAGCCACCAAATGGGGACCAGGGCGTCTGAGCTCCAGGCCTGGTTCTGTCACTAACTCCTTACATCGGGGGTGCTGGTCTGTAGCGTATCTGCTGACAAAATTCCCTGCCGGGTCAGCGTGCGGGCTATGCAAGGCAATTCACCTTGTGGTGTCTGGAATTAGAGAGGGGCGAAGAATTGCCTCAAGGAAAAGCGCCAACATCTCTTCGATGCTGGTCTGATGGTGGACAGGCCCAACAAACCCGGAGATGGGTGTGGGGGGAATGCAATAAAAGCACCTGCCTGACCCTGGGAAAAGAAATTACACACTTCCCCCTGGAGGATGTCATAATGCCCAGGAAAAATGGCATCGGTTCAGGTTCACCTCCGATAGCATCACTGACGGTGACATTAGAAATGGAAATCGTAGATCAGAATAACTCATTCTGCAGCAAGCCCCGGCTGCCTCCCCGTCCCCCAGAGGAGTCACTCATAGGGGGGCGCAGATGTCAGCCTGACAAACCCCTTCAGTGATTGCTAATAAGGCAAATCGACTGGAGAGCCAGAAACCCTCTTTGTTCAGCGGTTGTGTGCCTGCTCCTCCGGCCACGGTGCTGACGTCGGTTTCACAGGCCAGTCACTGACCCGACAGGACCTGTGACTTGTTTTGGCCCCACAGTTCACATGGGATTCATATTGACAGTCAGCGGGCTGTCTCTTCTGTCAATGGCCTGGCTAGAGCAGGAATTGAATGTGCATTGCACATCATGCCGGTGTTTTCACTCCCGCCAGTATCACCTGTGCGCTGGACGCGGGGTTAGAACTGGGAGGAGGAAAAGGCCTGAGAGAACTTCTGGATCCTGCTAGAGTGACACTGATTTACACCAGCCTACGTTCTGCTTAATCGTGTTTGCATCTGGGGTTGGGGTCAGGTGTGTTTCTACAGGGCACCGCTCCTTTCCTGTGGCTGAGTGCTGGAGCTGGCGCCTGCCAATTGGAGGTTGTTGTGAGCTGTTGTCTCAGGAGCAAAGAGCCCTGCAGGAAAAGGAGTTAGTTTGTCATTACCTGACTGAAATGAGCCGCCCTGGCAGAGGGGATGAAAGAGTCCGTGGGCAGCTTTTCACAAGGCTGGCAATGCACTTTTAATACATCACCTAATCCCTGTGTGTCTCCGGGCTCTCTCGCCAGTCTGAGGCATTCCCTCTTTCACGTAAATTACACAAAACACAATGTGCAGCCCACGTGTGGCCCCTTGGCCTCCCCGGCTTTCATCCAAATGAATGCGCTGACCTGGCCGGGCGGAAAAGCCCAGCGCTTTTTTTAGTTACATCAAATCCCTCTTTTTTAAATATGCTCTCGCAGCAATCGGCTTTGATGCTTGGTGATTTGGGAGAAAGCTTTCCAGGGCTAACGTGGTCCCACCCCCCAGCCCACCAGGGTCCAAGAGACACCTCCCGGCTTGGCATGTTGCCTCTCCTGCTCCCTGGCGGGAGCGAGTCTCCCTTCCACCTGAATTTTAAGAGGTGACATTAGAAATGGCTCTGGGGCTCAAATCTGCTCCTCCCATTGCATTAAGCAGCAGCCTCCAAAGGGGATCAGCCGCTCCGCACACAGCGGCCTGTGATGCACCTTCTCCCAGGGAGTGAAGTAAGCGCCTGGTGGCTCGCACACAGCCGTGAAAGGAACTCCCATTCCTTACCGGTGCTGTCCTGTGGCAACCCGGCGCCCTGCCGGCTCCTGCCGTAGCTCCCTGCCGGCTCTTGGCAGAGCTGCGTGCCAGGGCGCCCCTGCGTCCTGTCCCCTGTGCGCACCCAGCAAAGGAAATGAGTGCTCCAAACACAGCTGGCACCCAAGCCTTGAGGGGCCCGCCTACTCGGGGATAAGGCACCAGCAGCTGGCCTGGGACAGCTGACGGGCTCTGGCTGCAGGGCTGGCATTCAGGCTCATCCACAGCCTAAGCGCCGGGACCCTGCACGGCGAAGGGTCCCAGAGTTCAGGCTCCAGCCTGACCCCGTGCCGTGGGGCTTTCTCCCTGTGTAGACGTACCCCCTGGTCGGCATGTGCTGGGTCACTGGTGCAGGACACAAAGTGCTATGGCACTCGGCTGGACCCGCTACAGCACCTGCTGCACTGTTAGTATCTCCTGCACCTCCCACTGGAGCCAGCCTCAGGAATCGGCCCAGCCACACGATGGGCAAAGGATCCTCTTGCCAGTGGGGTGCGGGGAGACACTCAGGAGAACAGGGGTCAAGTCCCTGCTCTACCACTGCCTCCCTGTATGACCCTGGGCCTGTCACTTTGCCTCCCCACTCATAAGGTCAGAGTCCTTGTACCACACCGTCCTGGTCCTTGACCTCAATACAGAACCTTGCAGGGCACTTTCTGGAGTCAGTGGCGCGTGAGCCGAGGGCACAAAGAGCGTTTGGCAGCTGACAACGGGGCTGAGGAGGGGGGAAACAACTGGCGCTCTCTGGGGCCGTTGTGGACGAAAGAGGCCCAGGCTGCTCGCGGAGGCATCCCAAGGAGCAGAGAGGGGAGAGGGTGTGGCAGCACGTTGGGGACCCCCCGATCCTGCACCCCGTCTGCAGCAAGATGAGACTCCTCCAGCCAGGAGAACGGGGGGTTTATTGCTCCTCCGGGATACAGCCCAGCACAGACATGATGTGGATTCAGGAGTCAGGGCCAGGATGCCTCAGCCCCCTTGGGTTAGGGGGTCCATTGTCATCCCTCAGCTAAGGCTGCTTCCTTCATGTTCTTCAGCCAGCCACTGCCCCTTCCCCTGAAACCTGGGGTTGGTCTCCGCCTCTCTCCCTTTGTCTCTCCCCCTGGGAACCCCCTGTTATCCCCTCAGGCTGGGCCCAGGTGTCTGGGCTAATCCACGTGTGGGTGAGTCAGTGGGTCTCTCACGTCCCAGCACAGGGGGTCCCCGGGATACAGAGCAGACAGCCCCCCACTACGGCACAGAGGGCTCCCGTCAGAGTGACAGGTGGCACCCGTGCGGTGCAGAAGGAGAGTTAACCAGGCATTACATACTAGTCAGATTGCGCTCAAGACTTTGGTGTGGGTCATGAAGACGAGTCTTCGTGCTGCTTTTGTCTCTCCCTTGGCGTTTGCAGGACAAGCCCACGCTGGCGCTCGACAGCGCTGTAACTTCCTGGCTCGGGGGGTGAAAGCACCCCCCCCCCCCCGCAGACGTGCTCTCGTGCTTGTGCAGACAAGGCCTGGTGCGCCCCAGCGACTGTGCGAGAGTTGGGCACACGCTGTGGACATCCAGGCCATGTCTCCGGAGAGGCAGGAAGGCCTGGCTAGAGCTGTAAGAAGGGTCAGACCTGGGCTGCTGGGGAGTTGGGGACAGTGCTCAGTAGCGTGGGCTCCGTTTCCAGAGCAGTGGATTTGGCTTCCACGCTGTCCAGGTTGTGAGACTGCTCCCATCGCCATGCCAGGACTCTGGCAGCAGTCTGAGTAGCTGCCATCTGTCGCTCCTCCCCTTGGCTTTGGGGGGCACCGAGCCTGGAGCCCGGAGTTCTCCAAACTCCCCTTTAGGAGAAAAATGCTTGAAATCCCAGCAGCCTCTGCAGAGCTCAGACATACCTCTGCATCTCCGGGCCGCACGAATGCCCCCACCCGGCTGCAAGCACAGTGTCTGGGGGGATGTGGCCGTTGGCCCCTTTTTATGGTGCCGGATGGAAATCGGCAGCCCCGTGGCCGAGGTGTTCAGCTGGGGAATGAGCTGCTCAGTGCACCCCGCAGCTGATTTTCACCGCGGTTTTTATATGGCGCATTAGCGGAGTAACAAACCTTGTTAGCATTTAATAACCCTTATTTCAGCCTGAAGAGCCGCGCGTCAGTGTTGGCTGGTGTTCAAGTCAATGAGCCGGCTTGGGACTCCCTGTGCAAGGCCAGGGAGTGTCCTGCAAGCAAAAGAGAAACCTGCCCCAGGAAAGCGCATTTGCGAAGCTCAGAACAACTCCCCCCGCCAGGTGTAGGGTGACCATCCCTCCCTCTTGGCCAGGACACTCCCCTTTTCTAAGCCCTGTCCCGGTGTCCTGACCCTCTTGGCAAAAATGGGCTTTTGTCCCATCGCTCTAGCCAGTCGCAAGTTGCTCTGACCAATGGTACCCATGTCCATTTTGCCAGGAGGTGCTTTGCAGGCCTCGGGGCCTGGAGGCATGCTTGGGGAAGCCCATAGTGACACAGGGTTCGGAGGGGGTGCTCAGGTCACGAGCCCCAAGCAGTACAGGCCTCAGATGGCTCAGGATTCGGGCAGCCAGCCCAGGGTGGGGTAGGTTTGGGCAGCCAAACCAGGGTGCCTTGGGCTCAGGTGGACACCCCCGTCCCAGGTGGCAAGGGTTCAGGTGCGCTGCCACGCCAGATGGCTTGGCACAACCCCATGGAAGGTGGGGCAGAGGCAGCCGGGGGAGCAGAGATGCCAGGCACCCTGGCCAGCCCCATGCAATTTCACTTTGGCAAACATGGTCGCCCCGCCCAGGTCTGAGCACGCCCCTGCACTCGGGCGGGCCCCAGGCAAGGGGTAATTTGCCCATCCAGTCAGGCCATGGGCTCTTAGCACTGCCGCACACGTGCACGCAGGAAGAGAGGGTAATATGTTCTTCCACAGCCCCCCAGCAGCACTAGAATGAGGGCGGTCTGTGCAGGGCCTTTAGGTTCAAGCAAGCCTGGTCGAAGTGCAGGGTCCCGGTGAAATCCCTGCACGTGGCACTAACAACGCATGGCTAAGACCCAGCACAGGCGTGGATCAGCTGCTCAAGCTGGCTTGTGCCCCAGAGAGCACCCCTGGGTGAGCGCACCCCTCTTTGGAGGCACAGCACTCAGCGATTCCCGTGCTTGCCTGCTCCCTAGAGCACTGTAGCGTGTGCTCCCCTCCTGGACAAAAGCAAAGAACAGCCTCGTGCCAAGAAAGCCTGATGATGTTGATTAATGAATTTAATTACTATTTGAGAGAGTAAACTGACTTGCACCTTAATTGCTTGTCAGAGCCCAGCCCCCATATGTCTGGAATAGATAACAGGTCCTCACCTCCCATCAAGGCAAGGATAAAGCATCCTTGATGGGAACAGAAACCCTTCCATGGCTTTGACTTCAGGGGCCAGTTTCTGCAGCAGAGTTCAGTTGCTGCAGAAGGTCCATAGATAACTCAGGTCCCACAGGGTTTGCCATCTGGCTTAGTTTGCACATACTTGCAACTGACGAGATGTGGTTCTTGGTATCAGATTCATTCCTGACAAGCTATTGATGTCAGTAGGAGATGAACCTGCCCCATCAGGTCCCAGAATGCATCACTCCCAATATTCCCTCTAAGCTTTTCCATCCATGTAGGGATATTTTCCACCCCTGTGCAGAATCACTTTTGTTCTGTGCACCCAGGCATGTGCGGATGTGCACCACTGATAGAAACAAAAAGCTGGCTGTGGGCACTCTGCTAATCAGTGGGGCAGCATTTGAATTCTCCTGAGGGGCCGCACAAGCGCCCAGCTCACAGGAAACACTGCTCCCTCTTTGGCTCTGACCCCAAACTGCAGCTCTGAAAACGGACGTGGGTCACAGGCAGCCCTTCATTGCCCGCTGGCCCCATCTGGGCCATGCACAGATTTCAAGGGAGGCGGTGGAGAATTCTGGGGCAGACATGTGGCCATGCAGGAAAACACTCTGCAGTGAAAAACTCAGCGCCGGGTGTGATGGCTCCTTGGGGTCCAGATGAAATAAGCAGGTGTGAACGGGCAGTGTCAGCAAGGACTGGGTAATGGAGAGCGGCCCCCCACTCAAAGACAATGGCCCACCAAGGTGTGTGGGCTCGCTCTGCCCACGTTGGCGCCGTAGCAGGGAACAAGAGGAGGACTGAAGATGAGCAAATGGCCACGTCCTCCCGTGTCCCCGCTATGGGCTGGCGTGGAAGGCTTTCTCCGTACCCCAGGTCTGAGCCAATGAGCCAGCTCCTTCTCTGCCGCTGACCCAGGACAGCCGACCCCCTCACACAAAGCGAGGGCCGCGTTCTGCACCGGGGTCAATGGGGACACGAGCGAAGGCATCTGTGGGCAGGCAGGGCAGGCCCCTGTCGGGCGGATCCCGGCAGAGATAAGGACTCCCAAGCATGGCACTAAAGCCATTGGAAGGCTCTCCCCTCCCCCAGGCCCCATACGAACAGCAGGAAGTAGAGGCTAGTGCTTCTCCACAGGGCAGCGTGCAAGGCACGGATGTTGGGTGCCCCCAAGCCTCTCTAATGTGTTCAGACGCAAACCGGAGCTGCGTTTCCCCCTCTGAGCCTGTCTCAGGTACGCTGACAGCAGCGCGTTCTTTGCTACAGCCAGCGATGCGATGCAGCAAACGCCGGAGCAGCTCGAACCATGGAGCATCCCGGAACGAGATGAAAATAAAAGGCCGGCACATTGACAGAAGTGACAAGTGCCGCATGCGGGAGCACAGCACAATGAACAGACGAGCGGTACAGGCGGTCGATGAATTTACATATATATCCAACCCGGGAGGCTGTGCCAAAGACACTGAAGGAAAACAAGGGATGGCTTGCTAAGTTATGGCTTCCCTTACGAGTGTGGGAAAACCATGGCATCCGGAAATGTGCGAAGGTGCAACTGGAGAAAAGCACATTATCCATAGCAATGTATAAACTCCTAGAGCACTAGGACAGGCAGGGACCTCGAGAGGTTATTGAGTCCAGTCCCCTGCCGCATGGCAGGACCAAGCTCCATCTCCATGGTATCCAACACACTAGTCACTAGCCACATGTAGCTATTTGGCTGGTTAAGTCTGGCTAGTTCGCTCTAGCAGTAGCCGCTACGGTGGCTACTGCTTCAGAACTGGTTGGACACCACAGATCTAGATCACCCCTGATATTCATCTGACCTGCTCTTAAATATTAGCAATGACGGTGATCCTACAACCTCCCCAGGCAGTTTATTCCAGTGCTTCACCACCCTGACAGGTAGGAAGTTTTTCCTAATGTCCAACCACTCTTGCTGCCATTTAAGCCCACTGCTTCTCGTCCTGTCCTCAGAGGCCAAGAAGAACAATTTTTCTCCCTCTTTCTTCTAACACTCTTTTGGATACCTGAAAACTGCTATCACGTCCCCTCGCAGTCTGCTCTTTTCTGAACTAAACAAGCCCAATTCTTTCAGTCTTCCCTCCCAGGTCATGTTTTCTAGAACTTTCATCATTTTTGGTGCTCTTCTCTGGATCCTCTCCAATTTCAAATGCAGTGCCCAGAACTGAACACAAGACTCCAACTGAGGCCTGATCAGTGCAGAGCAGAGCGGAAGAATGACTTCTCTTGTCTTGCTCACAACACTCCTGTTAATGCATCCCAGAATCATGTTTGCTTTTTATGCAACAGTGTCTCACTGTTGACTCATATTTAGCTAGTGGTCCACTATAACCCCTATATCCCTTTCTGCCGTACTCCTTCCTACACAGTCGCTTCCCATTCTGCATGTGTGAAACTGATTGTTCCTTCCTAAGTGGAGCCCTTTGCATTTGTCCTTATTAAACTTCATCCTATTTATCTCAGACCATTTCTCCAGTTTGTCCAGATCATTTTGAATTATGACCCTGTCATGATTATGAGGGTTAGCCAGCAGCCTGGGGATTAAGGGGTTAACTACACCTAGCCAGGTGGAGTGGCCAATAGGAATGTAGGTGGGACTTTCAAACTGGGACAAAGGAATTTGGGTTTTTTTTCTTTCTCCTTTTGTCTCTCTGGGTGAGTTATCTGCAGCTACAGGGAGGGACAGGCATGTCTCTCTCTCTATCCAAGGGTATGTCTACACTACCCCGCTAGTTCAAACTAGGAGGGTAATGTAGGCATACTGCACTTGCAAATGAAGCCCGGGATTTGAATTTCCCGGGCTTCATTTGCATAAGTGGAGCGCCGCCATTTTTAAAACCCCGCTCGTTTGAACCCCGTGCAGCGCGGCTACACGCGGCACGAACTAGGTAGTTTGAACTAGGAAGCCTAGTTCGAACTGCCTAGTTCATGCCGCGTGTAGCCGCGCGACACGGGGTTCGAACCAGCGGGGTTTTAAAAATGGCGGCGCCCCGCTTATGCAAATGAAGCCCAGGAAATTCAAATCCCAGGCTTCATTTGCAAGTGCAGTATGCCTACATTACCCTCCTAGTTTGAACTAGCGGGGTAGTGTAGACATACCCCAAGAAACAATACTTCACTTTCTGTAAGTAGGGTAAAGTTTAGGTAGTTTCGTTAGGCTTTATTGTTTTAAGGGTTGGGTATGGGATCTGAGATCTGGCACTGCTTAAGAGATGTTTGGCTTTTCTTTGTAACTAAGTTCTAGCCCATGGTGTAATTCCTCCATGAGTATATTTTGTTACCTTTCCATTTGATCCCTACGCTTGCAACAGGAATATTGTTGAAATAATAAAAGTTTTCTCTTTTCTTTTTATTAACCTAGCATTGGTTACTTGTGTGTCCTGATTTTTATAATAGGGGTGAGATTTCCCAAATGATCTTTCCCCTAATCTCGTTATTAATATTTGGGTGGTGGCAGCAGAAGTTTTATTCCCAAGATCTAGGTTTTTGAAGATTTTTGGGGGAAGTTTTATACCAAATCCTGGTAGATAAGGCTTTGGGGTACACTTGCTGGCCCCCACTTCTCTATTTATCATGCCAGAGTGGGGAAGGAGCCGTGACAGACCCATCCTCCAAAGCACTTGCAACCTCTCCCAGCTTGGTGGTATCCACAAACTTAATAAGCGTATTCTCTATGCCAATATCTAAATCAGTGTTTCTCAACCAGCGGTATGAGTACCCTTAGGGGTACTCAAGAGAAGACTGGGGGGGGATATGTCAACACAACTGAAATTTGGAGAAAACTGAATTTTTGTTTTAAGATTTACAGCGCTTTATTATTTTTGTATTTTTTACACCCAACAATTTCATCGCCCGCCCGGCTACGATTAAGTTGTTTGAACAAATGTGTTGCAATGGTAGAAAAAAATGTTGTGTGTCTGAAAACTGTAGGTACTGGGGGTACTTATAATTTTTTTAAAAAAAGGTTGAGAAATGCTGATCTAAATCGTCGATGAAGATATTGAACAGAACTGGTCCCAAAACAGACCCCCATGAACCCCACTTGTTAACCCTTCTCAGAGAGTAGTTATTGACAGTTCACAGTCATGCTGGAAGGGCATATCTAGCCAGTTCTGCACCCACCTTACAGTAGCCCCATCTAGGTTGTATTTCCTAGTTTATGGATAGGAAGGTCAGGCAAGACCATGTCAAATGCCTCACTAAAGTCAGGTATTGGTTGTGTGAGCCGCATGGCTGTGAATCATGCTGCTGACAGAAGGGAAAGGGGAGATTTTGAAGTGAGGTGCTGGCGAAGACCCTCGCTTACGCCGTGGGTGGGAAAGAGGAGGAACCTGGATGTTAAAGATGCTTTTGGCGAGAAGCAGACCCGGTCAGTGGAAATGCCCAGCCGCAGGCCCTTGGGTGACATTAGGCATGGAAATGGAGACAGCCTTGAGCAGATGTTTGTGGGTGGAGCGGTGGCAGGTCAGCCTTGGGGGCACAGCCAGGGAGAACAGGCGACAGATCCGGGCAGGCCCGCTGCTGAGCGCTCTAAGGAAGGCGTCCCACGTTCTGCTCCAACGCCGCCGATATCCAGACAGGCACCCAGGGGTTTATTGAGGCGCTTCGTGTCTAGCCGCCCCGTCTGGCGGCATCCACAGCTCACGGCTCTCCGAACAAGGCTCCTGACGGGGCTGAAGAGGATGATGTCAGGCCATGGGGGAAGCTCGATGAAGTGCTGCTCCGTTGCAGGTCCCGGGCCCGCTCGGCGGGAAGCAATATTTACAAATGAAATGCCTGTGTAAAAGCGGGGGAGCCGACGCCAAGAGGGTAATGGCTGCAGATTCGGATCGTGATTACTCGGCCACGTGGGCCGGGCTGGCCAGCTGAGTCCTTCCCACTGGCCACGACCTTCCGTGGTGCTTTTATTCCTGGCAAAACGGATTTGCGCTCTATGTAATTATAGAAAGAAAATAGGTTTGACCTCGGCTCCAGACTTTCCAGCTTAATGTGTCTAATTGCTGGGCCAGCCATTTATTACTGTCAACATTTCCAGGCAGGGGCAGCGCGGAGCCCCAGCGAGGAGGGGGCTAGGGCAGGGGAGGTCAGAGGTGAGCAGTAATAAAGAGCTGTTTACCATTGCCTATCAATAATAGACACAGGCTGGGTCGGAGGTAACCAGCCAGGTGCTATCAGGCACCAAGCACTCAATGCCTGGAAGGAGAGCAGACGGCCTTGAGAGACATGCTTTGCCCTGCTCCAGGATCTAGCAGCACGTGGCAAATGTCCTGCCAGTTGTACAGGCCCTATGAGGCTGGGTCAAGCTGTTCTGTAACAATCTGGCTTTTCTGTAGCCATGTTGGAAGGCCTTTGCTAGGCCTGAACCGAAGCTGCCTTCTGCAGCCAGACTGAAGAGCAGCAGCCATGGCTGTAAGGCCTGGAGTCACCTACTCACAGTTCCAGATAAATTGTATTACAAAGTGTCACCCCAGGCTGTGAGGAGGGGACTTTGCCGCTAGCTCCCCACTGTCACCAGGTAAAGAGACAGATCTCACGATGGGTAAAGCTGTCTGGCAAGAAACTGCTTCTCAATAGAGGATGTTGTAGAATCCTCACCCTATGAATATTGTCACTACACTGGCCTGTTGTTTGTCTGTGTGATCTCTCTGCTGTGTAACTGTTTCTGTCTGCTGTGTAATTAGGCTTCCTAGTTCGAACTACCTAGTTCGTGCCCCGTGTAGCCGCGCTGCACGGGGTTCGAACCAGCAGGGTTTTAAAAATGGCGGCGCCCCGCTTATGCAAATGAAGCCCGGGAAATTCAAATCCCGGGCTTCATTTGCAAGTGCGGTATGCCTACATTACCCTCCGAGTTCGAACTAGGAGGGTAGTGTAGACATACCCTCTGAGATATAAGGATGGGAATGGCCAGAGGAATAGTCTCTAATCTTAAAATATCCAGCTACACTAATTAAATAACAGTGATAGAAATGTAGCCGTGTTAGTCTGGTGTAGCTGAAACAAAATACAGGACTATGTAGCACTTTAAAGACTAACAAGATGGTTTATTAGATGATGAGCTTTCGTGGGCCAGACCCACTTCCTCAGATCAAATAATAACAGTGATAACTACAAACTCTATGTACTACCCAAAACAACTACAACACTAAGCTTATACAACAAGAAAAAATCAAATCATACATACCAACTTACACAGCACACGGAACATTTCACAGATATCGGTTCGGTTGCGAAGGCCTTGGTTACGCCCGAGAGTCGGGGGAGGTGGCTGGTCGGTTGATCAAGCCGGCAGCGCTTTGAAGTATACGAGAAGGCACACGCACGGTGGTACGTGTGTTGCGAAGACCTCCTAGAGCGAACTGTGCCATGGGTATTTATCCCCAAATCTGCACATTACTTCCCTGCACTTGCATATTACCATATATTGCTCAATGGTCACCAAGTGGGGGTGTCTGTGTCCCAGGGGTTTGGCCGAAACTGAGCAGGTTTCATGCGACCAGGTAAGCCCTGCAGTTCTCACGCCAAGGTGATGGGTGGGAGAGTCTGAGGCTATTTTCCCCTTTTCACACCTTTCCTTTTTTCGAAAGGCAATGGTATGCAGGAAGGGTGTGGCCGGTTTCTCTCAAGGAGTACTGCAGCCCACTATAACAAGAGCGTCCTGGCCAAACTTTTTTACTGGGGGACAGTTTCTTTTCTCTAACAGTGTGCATGTTTCCTTGCCCACCTGAGTTTTCCTAAAGGCTAAGATATGCATGCGGGAAGGGGGCTGGATGCAGGCCTGTGTTTGTAGGCTTACAAATAAGCAAAGCTAGGCAGGGGGGTATTCACAGAAGCCTCTGAATATGATACGAGAAAATGGGGAACTAAGATTGCTGGAGCCTGCCTGTGTTAGAAACTTACCTTGTCCCTCTCACTGTTAGGATCTTTACCATATTCTCTATCCACACCCCCGCTGGGCAGGTCAGAAGCAAATGGGAAACAGAGGCAGGGAGGTTAAGTCAGTTACCCAAGAAGTTCATGGCTGCACAGGGATTTCAGGCAACAGGGTCTTCCATGGCCCAGGTTAACGCCCTAGCTCCAGCATCTGCCTGCTAAGGCCTCCATTCTGCTACCCTAATGCACACAGAGCAGCATCTTCTGTTGCTGGTATCATCCCAGACATCCGTGCAGCTGTTTATGGGGTCCTGGGGCTCCTGAGGGCATGGGGAACAGAATCCAGCTCAAAGCAAACAGTCACAAGTACATTGCAAAGTCCTGTGACCGTCGATCAACCCGTGGAGCAGGAAAAGGGTAAATGCTGCTTGCACTGATATGGGGAAAAGGTTCACTCCCGTCGAGTTAGGTAGCACTTGGAGCTATTTATTGCCATAGAAATATTCCCTCCCTCCTTTCTTTCTTTCTTTCTTTCTTTCTTTCTTTCTTTCTTTCTTTCTTTCTTTCTTTCTTTCTTTCTTTCTTTCTTTCTTTCTTTCTTTCTTTCTTTCTTTCTTTCTTATCCATTCCCACCTGGCTGCCCCCAACAAAAAGCTTATTCTTACAGTCTCCAAGAGGTTTGCTTACAGGCACATGCACTGCTTTAGCAGAAGGAACTCACTACTCACCTCCTTGGGACAATGTCACCGTTCCAACAGGCGTCCAGTGGCCGGACAGGGAGGAATGGCGAGATTAGAGCAGCGTCCTTCACTGGGGGCGTCATTTCCCACGTTCAGTGTGCTAAACATCTGCTGTGGCTTGGAGCTCTTTGCATCCCTGCTCACACAAGGCTCTGGAAACAGCACGTAGGGCTCAGCTCAAAGCTCACTGAAGTACATCGGCTTTGGATCGGGGCAGGCAGATTTTCAAAGGATCTCAGCACCCATCTTCCTGAGCTCTCCTGGAAATCTGGCCATTCATTCTAATGCCAAAATGGGAGCTGAGCTTGCCTGAAAATTTGGCCCCAAGTCTCTAGCGAGGATGACCCTTGGGGAATCTTGTTCTGCTTGTGCATTTCCCTCCACAGGGTTAAATGTACAATCTGCTTTGATGAAAGCTAGTGATCAAATATATTGGATAAAACTGCCAGATCCAGCAATGTGCCTGAAATGAAACTACAGCAATTTAACAATCACCGAGTGGGAAGGGCTGAAATCTGAGGTGCTGGACGAGGCTGCGGCTGGCTGTGTGGGTGGCCAGCAGGTTATCTGGCAGCATCCTAGGATTAGAAATTTCTGCTCAAGTGTAGACGTAATAGGGGATCAAATAACTAGCTGAATCAAGACTATATTTGTCCTCCCATGTATTGATGAGAAATCATGTAGCAAAGCCCTTTAACAAATGGGATGCAATTGCCCTTGGCTCTGCAAAGAGATTAATCCTGTGAGAGTGGTGCCGTGGCTGTGCTGGAAGACTGGCACGCTGATGTGTGGGAAATTGCATCCCATGAGTGTGTCATTTGTAATGTGCAAACCGACACATCCCCCATGCAGCGGGCGGGATGGCGAAAGGACCGTGGAGAAGGGCGGGAGGGACCTGCGTGTGGGCGTGAGCGGAAAAGGAGCGGGGGCACGTTTTTCGATTGCCCGCGGTTCTCGTGTGGGTGGTGTTTGTACCTTGGAGCTCAGCGATGCTCCTAGCCCATCTCGGTATTTTGTAAGTGTTATGGACGGCCTCGAAGCCTAGTTTCAAAATACAGCAAAAGACCCTGAACTCCTGCCCGTTAAGCCAAAGACTGTGGCCTCGTCTCTTTGATGGAAGACGTTTTTGACTCCTCCTTACTGCAGGAAATCAGCCTGGATCAGGCGCAGGTCGGCTAAATAGCGGGATGGCCCAGTGTATGTCCCCTAACTTCCCACTGTGATGTTGATCCAGCAGGACAAATCCAGCGTAATGCGCTCTCAGCGATTCCTGATGGAGTGAAAAGTTCATTTCCAGATCAAGGCCACAGCGCTCAAATGTCTGCAAAGGGAACCCTCCCTTGCTGCATTCTGAAGCTGTGCATTCCCTCGTGGCAGGGGGCCTACCAATCTCTCCAACACTGCGCTGGAAAGCCAAGTAAGGCAGAAGGGCTTACTTACAGGAAAAGCCTGATGGCCAGTTCTCTGCTTCTACCATGGGAGGCTGTTCCCAGAAGGAAAAACCAGTGTGCAAGTGTCTTTGTTTCCAGATGGCTAGGTGTTTGCCCTTTTGCTATTACAAATTCTTTGCTTGGTGAAAGCGCCGAGAGATAAGGCCCCTGTGCTAGGCCCTGACATAGCAAGACCTAGCCCCTGACTCCAAAAGCATACAGTCTAAATAGACAAAGGGTAGAAGAGGCACAGACCAGGAAGTGACTTGCCCAAGGACTCAGAGTAGTTCAGTGTCAGAGTAGAGAACCTAGTGCACTAGCCCAGAGCGCCACCTCCTCTCTTCTACCCATATTCCATGGCCAGGAAGCAGGCAGCCTTGTGCAGTGCAATTTATGCTGCTTCTAAGATATTTATGTACTTTCAAATGCTTTTTTTCCTAATTTTTCCTACACATTCTGTGCCAGTCAGTTCTCCTGGGTGTCACTCAGATTGGAGAGGGCCTTTGTACAGTGTTTCCTCCCCTCCAATGAAGGATCCATGCTGCTCTCTCCACTTCCCAGGCTATGTCTGTGGCTTTGTTACATTTGCAAGGCCATTTGTGTAGCTTAGAACAACTCCTGCCTGCGGTTCCCGTGTAGGGTTCGGGTAGTGTTCTCCCAGAGATGCACCAGCCTGATAATGTCGCTACCCATGAGGTCCTTGATCCACACAGATCAAACTCAAAGAAAGGCCTCCTATTCCCTCAGCGTGCAGTGAAACGCCCCAGTGATAAGTGTGGTATAAGGACGAAGTTGCTCAAACATTATCTGTCATTTCCTCCCCATTAGCAAATTACTTGCAACTTCATTTGGCAAGGCAGCCCAGCCCAAGCCTTGTAAAAGGCATTTTCCTTGTTTAATGAAATCAGAAGTGCAGACTTTGAGATGCCGCCGTCAGTGAGGTCAGGTTTCTAACATCTGCACGTAACTGAGGGGCTAGACTGGAAACTGAATTGTATGTGTGGGAGGCGGTTGCGAGGGTTTAGGGGAAGGAGTGACGTTCTGGGAACAGGTGAAAGTGGTGAGCTGAACAGACACACGCGCAGGGTCTTTAAGCTGTTGGAAAAGTTCCAGGGCTGAGTGCAACTCACGTAAAAACACAGCCTTGCTCACTGGAGTGTCTCAAGAGCAAATGCTCTGGGTTTTCTGCCCAAGGAAGGATTCCTCAGGAAATCCACCGAGGTTAATCGGCTTCAGAGATGCTTTGGAATGCGGTTTACGGGTTGGGCAGGGTGTCGGACTTGTCTACCCTTCCATACGCCTGCAAAGATTGCTGTGGTGGTGATAGACATGCGGGTGGGTACAAAGCGTGCCCTCAGGGGTGGGCTGTGCATTAGCGATGGGCAGCCGAGGCTAGTGAGTGGGTCTCCTGGGACAGGGCCGTTTTGCTCCCTGCGCCTGCGTCCCTAGAATTAGCAGGAGGTGCCGATGGCACTGTAGCAGTCCGGTAATTGGGTGCAGAGGGAGCGCCCGGCTCTCCCGGTCAGTGCTGTGTGCAGCCAGCCCGCACCTCCCTTCACTTGTCCCTGCTGTATGTACATGCCACTTCTGTAGGGAAAAAATCCTACCTGGACGGAATGTGGCAACTCTGTACATGGGCAACGGTACCAACGCATCTCGTGGGCCTTACACCGAGCCCCCATGGGCCGCAGGGTGCCCACGCTGCTCTACTTCCTGCAGCGGAAGGAGGTGGAGAGACACTTAAGGAGGAGCTAGCTTGCTGCTCTTGCCATTTGGCTTCACTGTTGCCTCTCTTTAGACAGGCTCCTGGCTGCAGGTAGCACCGAGATGTGCGGCGGATGGCAGGGAACTGAGCCCTGGCATGAGGAGCTCCCACGCTTGCAGAGGAAATGGCAGCTGGCCGATAAACAGAGCACGGGATTAAGAAATCGGGGGGAAGTGTGCGGTGCACGAGAGGGGTGGGGAGTGAACTCGGTCATAAACTCACCAGGGCCGGCACCATCCCTGAATACTAACAGGAGGCCAGATGTGACACTAGAGCTCCCTGCCTTGGTATAAATCCAGCCCTGGGTTTTGTAGGTTAGCCTCTTCTCATGCTCCGGTGCTGTAAAGCAGACATGTCTCAGACTAATGTACTATTGATCAGTAGATAATAGGAAAGGCTCTGCTTGTAATGACTTGATTGCTTACTGGTCACATGCTCGCCTGCTGGTGTCCTAGACCCTCACTTACAATATACTAAGCACTGCTAACAGCGCCTCTGGAAATTAAACCCAGGCCATGTATTGAGGGCACTTGGACACAGTGCATGTGTGACGTAGTGGGGGGTACCTTGCTGGTTGCTATGCTGGGCAGTGGGTTGTGAGTGACCTCCACTGGCTGCTGGCTGCAGCACGGCCCAGCAGGGCAGGAGATGAGTCATTATGCAAGGGGGCTTCGAACCTGTCTGACCAGTGATCTCCCAGGGAGCGGAACAATGGGAAGAAGGCGGAGTGGAGCCCTGGCTGGGAGGCAGGGCTGGAAGAGAGTGGTAGTGTGGGTCTGGGAAGCAGGGGAGAAGGAGCTAGGGAGGGGGGCTGGGATTGTAGGGCCCAGCCACCCCCCATCTCAAGCCCCAGTTCCTGTAACCAGATTACATCTGTGCTGTGCTGTGCTGTATCCTGGAGAAGCAATAAACTCCCTCTATTTTACTGGCCGGTGGAGTCTATTCGTGCTACTACGGGGGTGCAGGAGACGGCGAAACCCCAACGCGTCGTCACAGCATGGTAAAGGGGGGTGTGCACCCACCTTCACCAGGTGTGTGAGGCTGTGCCGTTGGATGCACGGGGGCGAGAGTATTTGAGTTTGAAAGTGATGTGGCTTTGGTTGGATTCGCGGTCTCTGAGTGTGCTAGTGACCATGTGTACTGGCAGGAATCACCCCTGAATGCAAAGGGAATATGGGTGAATTCTTGGAATTTGCATTCCCACAAGAAACCCTATTCGAACGGCTTCTCTCAGCCAGTCTGGGAGCAGAGATGTACCATGTGACCTTTACAACCTATCAAAGGAGCTCAACTTGTGGCATTTGAATCCTTGGCACCCCCCGGGGGCTAGACTGATCCCATGGGTCCGTTCTTCTTGGCAGTGCAAGACACTAAGTCCCTGCTGGTGCTATAACCCTGCACTCTCATTTCCTTGTGAGCTGGTTTCCATGAGGGAGGCTTTGCCTTGCACTGATGGGCCGGGACAGAGGTGAGCCTGCCTGTGTACAGCAGTGCATGGAGCAGGGAGGAGTATAAAACCACTGCTCAAGCATGCGGGCCCATGAAGTGTGTTTGCAGCCAACAGTCCTGGCTCCCCATGTTCTGGGCTGTTCTTTAGCTCTAATTTACCCCTCCATGACTTCTGAGAGCCAGTGAGCAGTGGAAATGTTAGTGACCTCCCGTGATTCAGCAAATTCTCTGGTTCGGCACCGGTCAGGTCTGCCTTCGCCTCTGAGGACAGGACAACGAGCAATGGGCTGAAACTGCAGCAAGGGAGGTTTAGGTCGGACATTAGGAAAAACTTCCCACCTGTCAGGGGGGTCAAACACTGGAATAAATTGCTCCTGGCAGTGGTTCCCCACCTGTGGTCCGTGGACCCCCAGCGGTCCGGGCCAGTGCGTGGGCCCGATTCTTACTTTTCTTTTCTTTTTTTTCTTTGCTTTTCTTTTCGTTTCCTTTTTTTTCTTCCCCAGGGAAGGGGGTCTGGGAAATGTTAATAGATTGAAAAGGGATCCGTATGCTCGAAAAGGTTGGGCACCACTAGCCAAGGGAAGTTGTGGAATCTCCATCTGTGGAGATATGGAAGAGCAGGTCGGACACCAGTCAGGGATGGTTTGGTTCAGGGATGGACAATAAAGAAACCGCAGCCCGCCAGGCTTAGTCCTTGGTGGGCCCCACCTCTATGTTTACCTGCACTTCTGCCCGTATCAGACGATTGCAGCTCTCTTTGGCCACAGATCGTTGTCCACAGCCAACATGAGCAGCAGGAAGCAGCGCGGGCTGGGATGCCGCTTCCCGCCACGAACGGCAATTCACAGCCAACAAGAGCTGCGATTGTCTGATGCCTGCAGAGGTGCAGGTAAACGCAGAGGTGGGGGCCCGTCAGGGATTAACCCTGTAAACCAGATCTGGTCTGCAGGCCAGAATTTGCCCACCCCTGGTCTAGATGGTGCTTGGTCCTGCCATTGGGGCAGGGGGCTGGACTCAATGACCTCTCGAGGTCCCTTCCAGTCCTAGTGCTCTAGGAGTCTATGAAAGCCCTGGCTGGGATGATGGAGTTGGGGTTGGGCCTGCCAGGAGCAGGAGGGTGGACTAGGAGGTGACCTCCAGAGCTCTCTTCCAGCCCTAGTCTTCTGTGGTTCTACGATGTTATGATAATTAACATGAAAAAAGTAGCTGCTTGATACAAACAGGCCCTGAGAAGCCAGGGGAGAAACACAGGGGGCTTGCTTGCTACAACTTGCAGACAAGGAACATGGAATTCCTGTGGGGCCCTGGAATCTTAGCGCCCTGGGCGGCTCCCTGCGGACTGGGCTGAGAAGCGGCCTGGGCGTCCATCGTGCTAAGCCAGTCCAGGGCAGTACACCTGCGCTCCAGTGGGCCAGGCGGGACTTACCACCATCAGCCAGGCTGGGAATGGAGGCGTGAGGGTTGCTATGATTGATAGGAAAATGGATTTTTCAAATTGTTAGCTCCCCATTGTCCATGACCCCCAGGAGATTAAACTGATATTCACACTGTCCTTGCAATTTGCATTTCAAAGTAATATATGCAAAAATAATCATACATTCCAGTGGCTGCAACATTAGCAGATTAAAACAAATTGACTCTGGGTCGTTGGCATTTCTATCAAATTCATCCGGCCTTTCTGCTCCCCGGCTGCACGCAGGAAGGCGCAGGGAAACATCCCTGCTTGCTAGCTTCAGCGAGAAAAGTCAGAAACCAACGGACTGAGGAGCTAAACTGCTGCCCTGCGTCCAGTCTGGGGATCTAAACTCCCAGTGGATTAGTTAACCAGTTACCCGTTAACATCCCTAGTCTGTTTGCTGGACAGAATTCCTCCAGGAGGGAAGGGTACCTGGGGAAAGGGAGGAGAGAGGAAAGGGCCATTTCTCTCTCCAAAGCATGGCAGAGCTGTTTGATTAGTTACATCAGAATGGCCAGTCTGGGTCAGACCGAAGGCCCATCCAGGCCAGTGTCCTGTCTGCGACAGGGGCCAATGCCAGGTGTCCCAGAGGGAGTGAACAGAACAGGGAGTCATCAAGTGATCCCTCCCGTGTTGCTCATTCCCAACTTCTGACAAAACCGAGGCTAGGGACACCAACCCTACCCACGCTGGCTAATAGCCATTGATGGACCTAAGCTCCATGAAGCTATCTAGCTCTTTTTTTAACCCTGTTAAAGTCCTGTGGCAAGGAGTTCCACAGGTTGATTGTGTGTTGCATGAAGAAATACTTCCTTTGGTTTGTTTGAAACCTGCTACCTATTAGTTCTGTAGTGATACCTGCCCTTTAGTTGCTGGGGGGCGGGTGGGAGGGAGCGATGAGTAAAGCACAGTGGAGGGCAGCGAAAGGGGAGAATTAAAGCAAGCAGGTTGGGTGAGTTCTTGGGAAAGGGTCACAAACAGAGACTTCCCCAGACAGAGGCCGTTACAGCCCTGGGAGGTAGCGCCTAGAGGCCTCAGCTGAGATCAGAGCCCTGTTGGTCTCAGTCCAGTCCGCATTTAGGGTTACGACCCCACGAAGGGGGGGTGATTCCCACCTCGCACAGACAGACGTGCACACGCTCTTATGCTGGGAATGGTGGTGCAGCTGCAGTGGCCCAAGTGGGCCACCCCACAAGTACCGTCCCTCCAGGATGCAGGCAGACTGGTACGTAGGGCAGCTAACCCCCATCACTGCTGCCTGCAGCTACCCCACAGCTACTAGTGCAGTCGCTCAGTGAGACTGAGCACGAGTGTGTGCACAAGCGGGCAGGCACCGCCCCGCTGCCAGTGTGGCTGTCACCGTGGAGACCAGACGGGGAGGGACAGACCAGGCTAGCCAGGGGGTGGGAGGGAAACATGCCCCCAGGGAGTGTGACTTGCCCCAGCTCAGCCAGCCAGTTCATGGCAGAGCTGGCCCCAGAACCCGGCTCTTCCGAGTCCCCGATATTGACGTGGTACCTCACAAGAAGCGTGATCCCTCCCACCCCTCGGCCGCGCCGCCCCGCCCGCCATCAGCTTCCCACTGCTACTTAGTGCACGCTCTCCCTGGGGGGGCGTCTGCTCAGCGGGGCTGTGTCGGGATCCCGGAAGCGTTCCGGAACAGCTGCCCCGCCTCTTTCGAATGCGCCCGCTATTTCGAGCCTGGTCTTGAAATAACGGGCGTGCTACTCCAGCTTCCCGGTAGCCCGTGCTCCACGAGGGCCAAGGGAGGGCTCCAGATGGCGCGTCTACACAATGCGCTAACTTGTGAAAGGCGCTATTGTCAAATTCAGTTGAAACAAGATACGCAATTTGCAACGTCCACATTGCCTCTCTTCTTTCGAGAGGAGGCTGCTGTGTAGATGCCCCCACTGGGAGCTAGTGAGAGCCTGTCTCTTCTCTCGGCCACCCTACTAGGGCAGCCTGCGGGCATCCCTCTGTCCCCAGCGGGCCGTTCTCTGGCCAGGGGCTGGGATGCCGTCTGGCTGCCATCCGGACCAGCTGTCACGTTCTGGTCTGCAGCATCCCACGCTTGTGCACACAAGCCCTGCAGCGTCCAGGTGGAAATGAGCCAGCAGTGGGTGTTCATTGACAACCATCCGTCAAGCAGCCAAACAGCTCCAAGCCCGGTTTCTTTGGAATCACACCCTGGCTGGGCTGTAATCACCGCTTCCTGCCGCCTGCTCTACCCATGCAGTCCTGCTGCTGGCTAGGGGCGCTCCTGGCCCACCTGCATTCGGCCTTTTCAAGCTGGGTATCACCTGGTGGGCACAGCTGTGCGTCCCTCATCATTTCATCTACTAACAAGGCCACATTTCTGACACTCCGGTTTGGGCTCCGGAGTGTTTTGTTCACCCGGCCTGGTCTTCGCACTCCTTGAATTACATCAGAAGGCCATTTCATTCAGACCAGCTCTGTCTCCCTTTTGCAGCTTTCCCATGACCATTTGTTATTATAGGCCATGGGGACGCCTTTTGAACAGCTGAGCTCACAATTAGGGTAACTGTGTAGGCCGGATTGTCACAGCCCAGAAAGACCTGCCACATCAAACACTGAGGGTGCTCGTCGACCACAGTACTATGGGAAGTAGATGGGCATGTTTCTCCTGTGAGGCCGCCCCAGAAAATCAAGGCAAGGTATGTCAATTCCAGCAGTGCAATTCACTTAGCTGGAGTTGCATATCTTGCATTGATTTTCTCCACCAATGTAGATCTGGTCTCAGTAGGAAGAGGTTTAAGCTAAACTGAGGTATGCCACTCTTAAGCCAATATAAGAGCATCCATTCACCCAGGAATTTGCACCAACTGCATTTCATATGGAGGTTTGAATGAGCTTTGCTGCTCTCTATCTAAGACTTGTCTATACTTATGGGAAGAGCAATGCTCCAAGATCAATTTTCCAGGGTTCCATTTAGCAAGTCTAGTAAGGACCCGCTAAATCAAATGCTGATGGCACCCCTGTTGATCCTGGTGCTCCAGGAGGCTGTGAGGAGTATGGGAAGTCAAGGGGAGATTTTCTCTTGTTGATCTTTCGCTGAAGGAAATTACTGGAGTAATTTGATTTAAGGTACATCAACTCTAGCTATGCAATTGTCGTTGCTGGAGGTGCACATCTTAAATTGAATTTATCATGTATTACGGAGACCTGGAAAGTGGCTTTGGAGTGGGACAAGCAAGGAGCATCAGGTTGCTGCAAACTCTGGGTGTGAAATAAAATGGCAGTGACCAAAATTGCTGCTGCTAGAACATGCAGTATTAAGATAATCTCACTAGCAATACACATGTGTGTGACCACACACACGTGCACACACAGGGTTCTTTCTCTGCATTTACATTAAAATCCAGTTTAATCACTCCTGTTACGTGTGCAGCAAACTGCGCAATCAATGTTCAATTATTCAACAACTGAAAGAACGAATGATAAATATTTAAAGTGCTTGGAACCATGAGGTATTTTGGGGCATGTGGGGAGAACTGAGTCTGTTTTTGCAACAGTCACTTCCTTTCTCCTGGCCCGCCTCACTCCCCAGCCGACACTTCTAATTAAAAGAGCAATAGGAAAAGTCTCTGAAAGCAGCCTCCTGTATTTCGAAAACACCCTCTTTTACATAAAGAAACTGGGGTGTAGCTGAAACAGGGGAAGGCCTGGAAGGACCCAGAGAAGACAGTAGGTTTTCATTCTGCAGGGATGCCCGTGGTGTGTAAATGCTGATTGTGTTTTAATGCATAGATGAGCCAGAAAAATGGGTTTGACCGGTTTTCCCTTTTGCCGACTTTTGCATGTCACCAGCACTTTTATCACCAACCTTTCCCTGTGCAGCCCTAGCTCTGCATATGCCCTTGGCACAAAAGAAGCGTGTCACTGAGAACCCAGGTTCACTCATCGGGAGTTTCCTGCCTTTGGTGAGGAGCAGGAATGGGACCCAGAGACAAACTGACCCCAAAGATACTGCCCTCTCCTTTGTTTTCATCTGTCTTATTTCACTTGACTCCTGCCTTGGGAGAGGCCTAGGTTAGTTCGTCATGCCGCCGTCCCACGCTGCTGCCGTCATGGGTGAGATTTTGGCACACAGGTATGAGCGGTGCCTGTCAGAAACCCCTGGACCCAAAGGAAACGCAGTGGGGTGGAGCCAAGGGGCGGAAGCGTCTGAGAAGAAAACAATGAAATGTTTGTAGCAGAGAGAGATCAGTGAAGCCAAAGTGCCACTGAACGTAGCAGACGCAGCTGCTCAGTCATTTTATCCCGTGCGAGTTCCCCTGACATCTGGACTGAGCGTTTGCTGAGTGAGCCAGGAATGCCCGGGCTGATGTCGGTCTGCAGCCCAGCGGCAAACGAGTGCAAAGAATCGTTGCTCCCATTTTAATTCACGCTTTCCCAGGACATATCCCTCAGCCCAACTCTCCCTGCCTGGGATGCGAGAGTTCACCCAGGTGGTCAGAGATGGACGCCACTCTAAAGGGAAGAGCTGCAATTTGCCGCGATGCAAACACTGACCTGGTGGGACGGCTTCTCTGCAGCTCCCACTGTGTTCCCTGCCCAGGGGGAGGAAGGCAAGCTAAGCAGGCCGCTCTTTTCCCTTGCACCAAAGGTGCTGCATGCCCATTGGGGGGGGGGGGTGCAAATGACCTCCCCAGGCGCATGCCAATGGAAGGAAAGGCGGAGCCGTTTGCGGGAAACCACATGGGAAGTGGGACCCAGCTGCGATCCGGCACCAGGGGACATGAATCGCCTCTAAGAGGTGAAAATAGGGACCTTTCAGGGCCTGGCTCAAAGTGAGAGAAGGAGGCACAGAGCCAGCGGCTGGCGTTTACACATCCACTCACCATGCATTAGGCAGGAAGAACGTCTTCCTGGGCTGTATCTGATTGTGCTTTCCAATTAGGAAGAGCATCTTTCCCTCCTGCTGATTAGTACTCGCCAGCCAGCATGCAAATGCCAGTGGGCCCACACTTCATCATTTCCCAATCTAATTACTGGCGAAGAAGGCTGGGGGTGAGCAGCGGAATTGACTGCGTTATTGACTGCCACACTTTGTGCCTGCCAACGCGCGGGATGGAGATTAGACATTAATCCTGTGGGCACCAAAGGTCTCTTCCAGCTTGTCACCAAATCAAATATTGTTCCTATAACTTATTTAAGTTGGCGCTGGGCTGCAGCAGCAGCAAGGCGGCTGGCCAGAGAAGGGCGTTTGTTTCCTTTGCAGCTGGAGCCGGTGTCTGTGCAGTGACCTTCCTATGAACAGAGAAAGCAGGGAGCCAAAAAAAAAAGAGGCCAGTAGGGCTGCAAAGTAAACATTTAGGGTATGTCTACACTACCCCGCTAGTTCGAACTAGGGGCGTAATGTAGGCATACCGCACTTGCAAATGAAGCCCGGGATTTGAATTTCCCGGGCTTCCTTTGCATAAGCGGGGCGCCACCATTTTTAAAACCCCGCTGGTTCGAACCCCGTGCAGCGCGGCTACACGGGGCACAAACTAGGTAGTTCGAACTAGGCTTCCTATTCCGAACTATCGGTACACCTCGTGGAATGAGGAGTAACGGTAGTTTGGACTAGGAAGCCTAGTTCGAACTACCTAGTTCATGCCCCGTGTAGCCGCGCTGCACGGGGTTCGAACCAGCGGGGTTTTAAAAATGGTGGCGCCCCGCTTATGCAAAGGAAGCCCGGGAAATTCAAATCCCGGGCTTCATTTGCAAGTGTGGTATGCCTACATTAAGCCCCTAGTTCGAACTAGCGGGGTAGCGTAGACATACCCTTACCGAGGGAGAGGGTCAGAAATGAAGCGAGGTTCACCCGCCTCGTGCACCCACATGCTCTGTCCCTCGGGGCAGGAAGGAGGGAGCTTTGTCCAGGCTAAGGGTCCCCGGGGAAGCAGTGAGGTGCCCCAAAGCTCTTAGCCTTCTGTAAGGAGGGCAGCTGGGCCTCATGAGCATGAGAGTGAGGCCCTATCTACACTGCCTCATTTTGTCACCCAACCAGCCTTTTGGTGACAAAACAGTGAGACCGTTTACACAGCCATGCAACTTTTGTCAGGAAAAACACCCTGTTTTGGCAACAAAAAACCCCAGCCCTGTGAGACTTTTGTCTTTTCCCCTCCCTTAATTATTGACAAAAAGCCAGTGTGGACTCTGCTTATGTTTTGACGATAGAACTGGCTTCTGCCAATTTCTGCCAATGCCGGCCCTGGTGGCTGTGCTCAGTGTTCTGTGATCTCTGCTGCCCTGCAGGCCTGCACCCCTCCCCTTTCAAAGCTCCAGGAAGTGTCTGACAGCTGAGTGAGCTGCTCCATTTGGGGAAGAAGCAAAGAGCAAATCATTGAAATGCTTCTGTTCTGCCCAGCTAGGAACACAGCGGCAGGCAGACGGCTGCTGCAGGGGGAGAGCTAGGGAGGCTGCTGTGCTGCTCTGACATTCCCCAGCACGGAGAACTTACGGAGCTACAAGAAGTGCAGGGATCAGCTCTGCCTTCCCACCACACTGCCCGGTGGAATGCTCGCCCACAGTGCTTTGCTCTATCTGTTAGCAGGGTGCTAGCCACATGGCCAGGAAATGTCGACAAGGGGAGGCAGAAAATCCTACAACGACAGAGGGCCGGTCTGTGCGGGCAGGTGAGTTGTCAGAGCCTAGCTGGCTCTGATTTCCTACCCACTGCTGGCAACATCTTCCTCTCAGAGCTGGCCCAGCGGCAGTGGGGAGCCGTGTACGTGGCTCTCCATCTGTGCCGGTGACACTGCAGGGTGTGTCCCCCTCCGGGCAGAGGGAGCCCATGGTCTGCCCACTGCCCTGAGCTAGGAGTTCCTTTCCCACGAACATGCAGCCCCCAGCGACAGCCAAGCCACGTCTCCCTGACACGTAGTGGCTTCAGGTGTTCCTGGCAGCGCCCGCAGCCCGTGGCCCGCATGGCTGTTTGCCACTCTGCTGTCGGGACAGCTGTGGCAGCTCCATCAGCCGCTGTGCCAACCCGGCCTGTTCTGGGCACTGCTTGAGGGGGCAGCCTGGAGCAAGGGGGAGTAGAAATGGTGTTTGGAGTCCTGGCCATTGCCTCAGCCCCCATCTCTTGCTGGGAGCAGCACTTCCCCAGCGACTGGGCACCACTCTGCCCGCAGGGGCCCCCGGCTCCACACTGGGGCTCCCTGGTTTTCCCCTGGCATCTTGCAGTGCCGGGGGCAGTGGTGTGCTGCATGTCCTAGGTTAGCCCAGTCCCCTTGTGGCGCACACCAGGTCCCGTGTCCCGTGGGCCCCACAGCGGAGGCCACGTTCCTGGTGCGCAATGTAATTGCAGCGAGAGCAGGAGGGCAGCTTTGATGCCAGCAGCTACGGCTTAATCCCCATTCACAGGGAAAGGGCTCACTGGGGTGGCCTTGCTTTCTTCCCACGCCCTCTGCCCTCTCTCCCTGCTCCGACGGGGACTGAGCATGGATTAGCAGCAAGCTCCCCTCTTGCTTGGCAGGATTACGCGCCTCATCCGCTTGCAGCCATTATGCAGTCGGCTTACGCTTTTCATTGGGAATAAGATGCTTTTCCTTATGGATGGTCGCTTTGCAGCCCGTCTGGGAGAGCTGCGGCTGTAGGGAGCGCTCGTCTCCCTGCACATTCCCACGATTCCCACAACTGGCACCTCTTGTTAAACAACACAGCAGGCCGCTTGCGCGTGCTCAGGCTGCCACTGGCCGTACAGCCCCCACCTGAGATCTGTGCACGCCTGCCACCCCAGCTCCTTCTGCCAGCAGCTTGGGGTCCCTACCAGCGAGCCCTGGCATGGCCTGCCCTGAGCTAGCGGTGTGGGCAAGAGCCCCACTTCAAAGACAGGGAGCCAGGCAGCATGGGCTAGCAGGGGCTGGGGCAAGCTCCTCGGCCTACTTCTGCCACTGACTCCCTCACGTCCCTTCATGTCTCGGTGCCTGACTTGGCCCAGCTGGAGAGAAGGAGCCTTGTTCTCCCTTCACACGCATGGATGAAAAGTGCTGGGAGCAGCAACGTGTCTTTAGCTTGGTCCTGCATTGGGGTTTGTTATTGGCAGGTGACCAGGCTACACACGTATTCTGTCCCGCCCAGCAACTGCCCCTTCCTGCAGGCCCTGCTGCAACAACGGGTCTTCTCTCCCGGTCCTGCTGAACCTCAGACCCAGCCGCAGCCCCAACCCCCAGCAACGTCGGGGAAGGGCTTTCCCAGGACTCAGGTCCTTTCTTGAGGCTGAGCCCCCGCCCCTCCAAGATCAGCAATCCAGATCTGTGCCTGTGTCTGAGGAAAGCAGCCCCTGACCTCGGGTGATGTGTCTGCCCCCCTCGGGGGCAGGCCAGGCCGCCAGAACAAGAGCAATGTGCCTTAATGAGCAGAGGAGGAGGAGGAAGTGCAGCTGGAGCGTGGCGGGCGTGTTACTGACTGCACAATTAGCACTGAACAACTCCCTAATGATTGTTATAAAGTTTCAAGCCAGCTAATGGGCCCGGGGAAGGAGAAGTTCACGGAGAGTACAAAGCATAAACGCACGGACCCACGCTGTGACATTTGAAATGAGAGAGCCGGACCCAGCTTCTCTGCAAGGGCTTATGGCGTTACAGGGCTGCAGCGGGTCTCAGTCAGCGGGCGCTGTGGGGGCGCCTGGCTTCCTCTGCGTGGCACCGGCACCTCCGTGGGCCTCATGCCGGGGGAGCCATCACCCAAGGCGGACGGGGGGGGAAGGTAAAAGCACCAACGGGAGATGGACTCTGGCCAGTTTACAATGATATTCGCTTGCAGTTTAATTCAGTGGGCTCTGTACGTCCTGGCTCCCCTTGTGATCTGTCCGTCTGCCGCCGCGCCCCGGCCAACGCGCCGGCTCCCACCCAGCCAGGCTGTAGAAATGGTGGGAATTTTGCAGGCAAATCCAGAAGAGCTGGGTGCTGGAGAGAGAGTTTGGTTTGGCTGAAGCTGCAGGGGAACTGGAGCAGGCTGCAAAATGCTGGGCTTCCCCGGACCACAGGGTCCAGACTTCCCCGGGACCAGGGCTTCCCTTCCATGTAGCGCTTTGCTATGTGGGTTGCATTCCTCCTCCGAATACCTGCCCCTCACCGTGACAATGAGCGCGCTTTTCCCGCTTCGCTGGGCTGCACGCTGACCTTTCCCCTCCCCTGCAGGCCTGGCGCTGGGGCCCGGAACAAGACGAAAGGAGCAATGCGCGCAGGGCCGGGTTCTTTTGAGCTCACGCTCAGGCGCCGCGTCCTGCAAACACGCTGCCTCATGCAGGGGCCCTGCGGCTGCTGCCTCCTGAAATCGTTACCCAGACTGTTTGCACCAGGGCTGAATTCGGCTCCACATGGATTGTGTGTGTGAGCTGAGTCCTCCGACTGCGAAACCGTGTTTAAGGCAAGAGAGGAGGTCCCGTGTCCTGGGACCAACCCTACAGTGCACACAACCCTGGCTCTGACTAGTTCCTCGCATCCCCACACAGCATGGCTCCACAGAAAGCCAGTCGTCACGGTGCTAGCCAGGCCGCCAGTGGGAGAGCGCCCTGTCCAGTGCTGCTAACATTTCAGGCTCTTTTTTTCCTTACCCAGGACTTTCATCTTGTTCGCTGCAGCACTGCAATGGCACCGCTCCAATTTAATTAAACAAACTAAATTACGCAATGATTAATCACAGTGGCACGGCCTCTCACACATAAGACCTCCTGTAACTCTTTTCATTGTGGACTATACCGGGAGAATGGCTCTAAGCTGTGTACATGCCCCGTCTAGCCTGGTTACCCTTCGCCACTGGGTCAGTTAAGCCATCTAACCAGCTCGATGGCATTTGGCCACCTTTATCTGCTGCACAACTAGAGTTTCCCTCAAGAACGGTGCCTGCGGCAATGCAACGGGCGGGTGAAAAACGTGGGCCCCTTTTCAGCCTTCTCTCAGATTTGTTGTGAAAATGAAAAGCTCTTTCTATGTCCAGAAACCAATCACTTTGCTGTGAAATTTCTCTCAATCTGGCAGATTCCCAGCCATGGACAATTCCCATTTGGGCCAGGCTTTCATGATTCGCCATAGGCAAATGCAACACAAAAAGATTTGTCGAAGTTTCATTCAAACAAACCCCAGAAATTTGCTTCCGTGGTGTCCAGAACCCTGTGGATTTTTCCTCTTTTAACTTTCCTGGGTAATGTTTAGTCCACGAGGATGTGCTGCTGCCTCATGCGTGCCTCTGCAAATAGATCTTCATGCCATAAGCATTTGCACATTACCAGAGAAGCTCTGATTCCGCACCATCTTTTTTTCAAAGTTTTACTTCGCCAAGCAGGAAAAAAAAAACATACCATGTGACTGAAGTAGCAAATGACACAGCATGAATCCAGCACTTTTAATTCATCCACAATGCCTTTACCAAGAGCCAACCAATGTTCCCTCTAATCTTTTCCATCCAGGTGTGGATTTTTTTCCCATCCATGTGTGGAATAAATTTTTATGTGCACTGCAGGATGTGTGAATGTGCACCACTAATAGAAACAAAACTGTGGGCGCTCTGCTAACCAGCTGCACGTCATCTGAATCTCTGCTGAGTGGCTGCCCATGCGCACTGCTCACAGGGAACACTGGAGCCAACCTAAACTGTCTCCTGATGTCACCCTTACGTCAGATTAAGGCTTATCCTGACTACCAGGGCTAAGGAAACCCACTCCGCTTTGCCCAACAGAGTGACTAAGCTTGGAGCCTTTGCCACAGCCTTCCTCTAGGATGGTGCCGCTCCTGCGCCTGAACCGTGGGCCCAGGCAACTTCATAGAGCTTCATTTCAATCTTGCAGAAAGTCAGGAGCTTTCTTGTGTGTGGGGGGGGGGGCTTTTATGAAAGAGAAAGCGTTCCTCCATTTAGCTGTAATAGCAAAGGGGCCTTCTGAAATGACTCCGGGAACCACTCTGTTAGCACCTGATGACTTCTGCTGGTGGCCCAGGGTTCTCAGTCTCTTCACTGCTTTGGTGCAGTATGTGCTTTCTCCACGGATATGTTCTATCCAAGAGGCCCCCAAAGCCCCCAGTATTACAAACCCTGCCCCCGCACCATCCACGTAACAAGCCCCCTCCACTCTGAGCCTTTCTGCCAGTGTGAAATCAGACGGCTCAGGCCACACTGAATCTGGAGGAGTCTTTCCTGAGTGTGTGTCTCCTCCAAGGACGCTGGGACAGGCCAAATCCACAGGTCCGCCCTTGGAGAGTGAGAAAACAGGCCTTCAAGGCAGAACACAAAGCAACTGAGGAGGGCCTTGAGCAGGCAGGTGCCGGAAGGAGGGGGTGTAGTGCGAAAGTTAATTAGAGCTTTAAAATGAAGTAGAGTTGGGTGCAAAGGACAATAGGGGAAGTGTTGTTATCTGGTGACTAGAGCAAGAGACTGGGAGCCAGTACCCCTGTATGCTAAGAGCCACTTCTATCTCATTGTGCAAGCTACGGCTAAGGGCTTCCTTTCTCCTGGTCTCCCTTCCCCAGCAGTGCAATAACAGGTAAAGCAGGCCCTTGCATGGACCCCAGCGCCCTCGGAGAAAGGTGCGTTAAAGGTGCATGGGAAACAGATACTTGACATCCATAATAGATGCTTGTGTTGAATGGCTGTCGAATCGCCCCGGTTGCTCTGAGTCCTTCCATCCTTCCTATTGCGTGTGCTGCAGAACTGGCCCCAACAGGCGCTCCTTCCGGCCCGGGGAGAGACTGCAGGGGAGGAAATGTACTTCATGGCTGTGGCCAAGTAGTCTGGAGTAAACCAAGTGGCATCTGCCAGAGGCCAAGAGAGAAGCAATACTATTTATGGGATAAACAAACTGGGGATCCCCACTCAAGGTGGAGGTAGGAAAAGAGAAGATCAATATAATAGTTAATGGATGCAGAAGGGCAATTTAGTTGGATGTTGTCTTTGATAAATTCTTTGCGCAGTTCAGCACACCATGAAAGGGGCAGTGGGCTGCTGTCTGAGGAGCGCAATGGGCCAGCCAGCATCAGCTGGGCCCACGTGATGAATGTTTCCAAGCCCCTTTGTTTGCGCAGCTGAGAAGTCACCGGGGGGAAAACCAAAGCCGGGATGTGTTTAATAGGGTTTTACGCCTGGTGCGCTGTTGGGAGGTGGGCGTGGGAGCCGGTCTGTATTTGGGGAGGGGGAGGTGAGGCTGTCCCTCATTGGGGGGCTTGAACTGTGGGCAGTTGCTGGCACTGCAGGGCTGGCCCCCCGGATGTCTCCCCCGTGGCTAAGGGAGGCCCCTCTCGTTTTGCTTCCCCGGGCGCAGCGCTGGAAGGAGCCCCTTTTACACGGCGTGCCGGGATTTCAGAGGCTCCATGAGCCCCGGGGCTGGGGAAAGGGAGAGTCTCTGTGTGACGGTGGCAGGCGGGTGGGCGCATCGGGGTCTGGCTCGCTCTGAGCAGTGGGTCGGTGGTGCCAGAACAGAGCCTGCCCCAGGAAAACGGGGGACACTGTCTTGGCTTGCAGTGCATCAGGCTGCGCACGGAGCCTGCTGCTGGAACAGGCGGCAGTGAGGGAGAGCAGGCCCGCGGCAGGCTGGCCAGTGCTTTCTTGCGGGACATCGCGTGCCCCGGGTAGCACACAGTGGGGGGCACCGAGTGGAATGCAGAGGCGGCCGGTTTCCTTCCCAGCACACACTCAGCCCGTGGATTTGCGGGAGTGTGTATCGCGGTGCCCCCCGGGGGATTTACGGGAGAATTCATGTGAGTCTGTCAATTCTTTATGCCCCAGTGCACACAAGGCCACCCCGCCCAGCCTCGTGGAGAAGGGCACCCTGGGCAGGGAGCTCGCAGGCGGTGGTAACGGGCCTCCGGGGGCTCTCGCTGAGGCTGGGTCTCCTCGCCTGGTGGCATTGGTGAGGCTGGCGCGCAGTGCCCATAGGGCAGACGGCTTCCAGGGCTCAGCTTCGCTGGCTGAACTCCCCCGGGCGCCCTTCAGGAACCCTGCTGTGAGTGCTCCCCCCACGGAGCCAACTAGCCACCCCCAGCGCTGGCTGCTGTGTGTGTTCAGGGTGAGGCTAGAGCCTGGTTCTGGGACCCTCCCCCCAACGGACCCCAGAGCTCAGCTGCCAACCTGCCACAGCCACTGCAGTGCCTGTCCCCTTCGCTCTGTGGCCCTTGGGCGCTGGCCGTGGTGCTGAACTCCAGTCCGGGGCCCACGCTCCGCTCCCAGGTGACTGCACCTCCTCGTTCCGCACTACAGGAGCTGGGTCATCTCTCCCTCCCCCCCGCCATGTGACTTCCAGGCCACTGAGTCCGTCCCGGAGCTCCGGGCTCCCTGAGAACCAGACCAAAGTCTCACTCCTGGGAGCCGAAGCCCACAGGGTTATCCTTCCCTTACAACTTGTCAGTGGCTCTTCCCAGCACAGGCCGCAGGGCCAGCTGCAGGTCAGCTGAGAACCAGGCCGCTTGCGCTCGGCCCCTCACTTCGGGCAGCCACATAGCTTGTTGCGACTCCCGCATTCCATCACTGCAGGCTTGCCCGTTGCCTTGTCAAGCGTTCTGTACAGCTCTGGTTCCCGATTAACATGTTTCTCCCACTCATCAGAATCTCCGACACCAGACTTTAGTCTCAGCCTCGAAAATCTGGCTGTCTGTGTTCTGCAAAAGATCGGAGGAACTGAGCTGCTGACCCGGCCGTCAGCCTGACTCCCTGGTTTGCAGCCTCAGCAGGGCTCAGCCAGGAAGCTGTTACAATATACACATGGGCAGGTGTTGGTAAGGCTATAAAATGTATTCAAATGAAGTTGATCTCTCAGTCCTCCAAAAAAGAAAATTATAGGAAGGTGGCTAGTGGCAGGAGCACAGATAACAGTAGATTAGGGTTCCATAGAATCATAGAAACCCAGGCCTGGCAGAGACCTCAGGAGTCATCAAGTCCAGGCCCCTGCCCAAGGCAGGACCAATCCCAACTAAATCAACCCAGCCAGGGCTTTGTCAAGCTGAAACTTAAAAACCTCTAGGGATGGAGATTCCACCAGCTCCCTAGGGAACCCAGCCCAGCGCTTCCCACCTCCTAGGGAAAGAGTTTTTCCTAATTTCCAACCTAGATCTCCCTCACTGTAACTTGAGACCCCTATAATCCCCAGGTCCTTTTCTGCTGAACTGTTGCTTAGCTAGTTGGTCCCCAGGCTGTAACAATGCTTGGGATTCTTCTGTCCCAAGGGCAGGATTCTGCATTTTTCCTTGTTGAACCTCATCAGATTTCTTTGGGCCCAATCCTCTAATCTGTCTAGGTCTCTCTGGACCCTATACCTGCCCTCCAGCGTATCCACCTCTCCCCCTAGCTTAGCGTCATCTGCAGACTTGCTGAGGGTGCAGAGGGTGCAATACATCACCTCATCCAGGTCATTAATAAAGATGTTGAACAAAACCGGCCCTAGAGCCTATCCTTGGGGCACTTCTCCTGAAACTGACTGTCAACCAGACATCAAGCTGTTGATCACTACCCACTGGGCCCGACAATCTAGCCAGCTTTCTATCTACCTTACAGTCCATTTATCCAATCCATACTTCCTTAACTTGCTGGCAAGAACACTGTGAGAGATGGTAACAAAAGCTTTGCTAAAGTCAATCTCTGGAGATAAAGTTAGATAGGGTATGTCTACACTTGCTCCCTAGTCTGAACTAGGAATGCAAATGTAGCATACCAAAGCTGCTAATGAAGCGTAGGATTTAAATATCCTGCGCTTGATTAGCATATTCACGTCTGGTCTCCATTTTAAAAATCCACTAGTCTTAATTAACTCGCTGCGTGTAGATGCGGTATTCCAAAAGAAACCCCTTCCCTCAGATTAACTGTTACTCCTCATTGCACAGTTAATCTGTTAAGAAGTAACAGTTAATCTGAGGGAAGGGGTTTCTTTCAGAATACCGCGTCTACATGCGGCGAGTTAATTCAGACTAGTGGATTTTTAAAATGGCTACCGGACACGAATATGCTAATCAAGCGCAGGATATTTAAATCCTGTGCTTCATTAGCAACTTCAGTATGCTTCATTTGCATCCCTAGTTCGGAGTAGGGAGCAAGTGTAGACATACCCATAGATATCTATCAGGGATGGTCTAGACAGCGCTGGGTCCTGCTGCGAGGGCAGGGGACTGGACTCGATGACCTCTCAAGGGCCCTTCCAGTCCTAGTGTTCTACAATTCTATGATTTAGTCCATCTTTAGTCATCTCAGCTTTCAAAAAGTCATGTCTGCCATGTCCCCACTGCCCTGGAAATCAATGGAGAGTAGGTAATTTACAAGCTTGGTTTCACAAGCTGGATGACAATTGTATTTTCTGAAGAGCAAAAAGATCTACCCCACTATCTGGAGGAAGTTTTCTACTTCTCTCCTGACTAGAGTTAGTGGCTAGAACCACACACACCATTTGTGATGAAACACAAAACCATTACAACTCTCCTGGGTTGATTAAACCCTGGATCTCCTTGATAAAATGTCATGGGCTGAGTTAAACTGGGATTGTCTTTATAACGATGGGAACCAAGTGAATCTGAATAGTGTCATGTAATTTTGCAGCAAATTTTGAGTATCACTCACCTCTGGTTATGAATGTATCAAGTTTCATTTCTTGTCCCTTTCTCTCTGCTCTGTCATGTCATGAACAACTCTGAATACCCTCTTGCTACATACTTGCTACATTTGTCAGATAGTTATGTTTTTGCATACTGGGCAATTAATTTATTATGTGCAATTAAAAAATATATTGCAGCACATTGTATTCCTGAAAGTAACTCCATGCTAATGGGAGCTTTATGCCGGTATGGTTGTACTAGAGCATAACTTATAAATACTTGGATTTACATGGCAAATCAATTTGAAAAAAATGACATGCAATTGATTACTTGCAAATAAGTGACAGTTCTTTGGTCTTACATTTAAGCCTATAAAATGCTTCTGTATATTACTTACAAGCAGCCACTATGGGAATTTGTGCCAACCAGAAGCCAATTAAATTGTAACTCATCCTCTTTTTTTTAATACTTCCTCCTACTAATTAAAAATGACACTTCTTCCTTTTCATTCCCCTGACTGTGTTAGAACACAGACAAGGCTGGCTTTGGATGTTAGTCACCCAGGTCCGCATTACACTCCAGTTGCTTGTCCAGAGTAGATCTAGCTTTTGGTTTCCTTCCCGTGTGAAACTCCCACCCCACCAGATACATAGGCAGGGTTGAAGGTGTAGCTACTGGCACAAAACGGTGACTTTGCAAGCATAGCTTTTAGAGGTGCCCCATAGAAATAAGCTGTGCCATCCAAATCACACTCACAGGATCTAATCACATAAGCCACAACATCAGGGGCTCCTACAACGGCAACAGAGCCATCACCAGGGCACCGAATGTCCGTCTGACCTCACCATGGCACAGATTTTGCTCTAGCCATGTCTACGCAGTAAGGATGATGGCAGTTTAGTCAGTGGCTGGTCCTGCCGTCTGCAGAGCAAACACTACGTTCCGGTCATTATCTCGCAAATACTCTTAACGGGTTCATGGAGAGGAGAGTAAACAACTGTGAAGAGTTCATCTTGTAAAATTATGAGAAATGGTGCATAAAGGCCAATTCAGCCACCAGGCCTACACGCTACATCAGACAGTATCTACCTTGACTACCACCCTGCCTGTGTTGCTGATTTCGGGCTTTGAGGTTGCCTGGTACTTTGACTGTTCTGAATTTTGTGCAATTTCTGCAGGGTAAGATATCAGGGAGCACTGAAAATTGCTCTCAGAAATGTGGTTTTGTTATATCCAGGGGCTCTGAACGGCCCAGCCCAGGGGGGGGGGCCCAGTGGCTCTGAACGGCCCAGGCCGGGGGGGGCACAGGGCCTGTGACTGACCCAGCCCAGGGGCACCGGGAGCTCTGAATGGCCCAGCCCAGAAGATGAGAGCAGACGAGCCACTTGTGTTGGTCGCTCTCAGCGCTCACTGGCATTTGAATTCATTTCATTTCCGTCAATGCACCTCCAGCTTCTCGTTCATTTGCAGAATGGGACTCCTGTGGCCGGACATTTTTGGAGTCTGATTAACCTTTGTGCATCAACCACTAATACCCTTTCTTACTGTCTCGGCGCCGGGAGGAGGGAATACGCCTGCTCTTCTTTTTCTCCACCTCCCCAGTGAGCCTGGGCGGGAGCCACAGGTTTTAAAGAAGGCCCAGATGTCACCCCACAAGAACTGGATAAAGAGAGAGGGGTTGGCGTCCTGAGCAGATGCCGGTAAATGTTTTAGCCGCATTAACCCAGCTCCTCTTTGAATCACCTGGAAAGTCTCTGTCTTACTAAGGAGAAATAGTTCATGGTGCCAAACCAAAAGGTGTGAGGCCTGGTCACAGAGCAGGGACTGACATCTGCTCTGGCCTCTGTGTGTCACAGGCTGGAGAGGGATGGCAGGAGACAATTTGCTTGATCGTTGTCTTCGGTCCACCCTCTCTGGGGCACCTGGCCCTGGCCACTGTCGGCAGACAGGCTACTGGGCTGGGTGGGCCTTTGGTCTGCCCAGTCTGGCCGTTCTTATGTTCTTATGGCTACAATGGCCGGCTATGCTACAGATTTTCTGTGGGACCCTGGCCAAGTCACTTAAGCTCTGGGCCCCCATCTGTAACCCGGGGTAGCCCAGCCTTTTTTCTCCAGCAGAAGTGTTAGGGCACGTCAGGCTGGGCTCAGAGATGAGTGTCCTGACAAGGTCTGGACTCACAGATCAGCCAGCGGGACAGGGGCCATGCCAGGAGCTTTGGGAAGGAGCTAGGGGGGGCCTTGCACTGCGATGGCCAGGCGGGACCCCCGCTGTGCAGAGATTACTTTGGTGCCCTGGGCTATGGTGGAAAACAAACAAGTCCCTAACGCCCCCCATTGTGTCCTGCTCAGGAACGTCCCCCCACAGCAAAGAAATGGTTAAAAACAATCCCCTCTCTGCCATTCCTCACTAGCTGTTCTCCCTGGGGGCCCCCTTCGAACCTCGGGCCGCTTGCGCCTGCACACGCACTCTGCTGCACCTCACGAAGCTCTGCAGAGTCTCTGGGCCAGGGAGTTGAACCCTCGTCAGCCTTGATCCAGCCGGGTGCTCCGGCCTCCGTGACGTGTGGCTGGTTCGGCTCAGGCGCCATCTCCAGAGAGCAGAAAGCAGGGCAGCCGCTGGCCTGCCGGGGAGGGATAATGAAAGTGGCAAGCGCTGAGCTAATGAAAGCAGGGAGGAGGGATCACCGGGGCAGGGCGTCTGAGAGCTGGCACCCTGTCCAATTGATTTCAAATACACAAACTCCCTTTAATCCTCCTCCTTAGCTCATCCCCTACATCGCTGATTCCTCCTCAAACAGTTTAATATTAAATTAATTTGAGTCTGTCATTCCCTGCCCTGGCATCCTTCCCCCTCCCCCATCTCTGAATTTTAAATCAACTTGTTAACAACCCACGCGGCTGCCTTATTTTGCGGTAATAATTCACGCCCCTGGCCGCTTGTGTATGAATGTTTGGAGATCGCATCTGCTGCAAACCTAGGCCTTACAGATGTGGTTTGTGTGGCATGCTGCCTTCAAGGTGTCAGCAAAGCAGCCCCCTTCCCCCCACCCCCACCCCCACCCCCCATCCCTGTAGCAAACTGTCTCTTTAGAAGCAATAGCACAAACTGCAGCTCCTAACCCTTCAAGATGTGCTTAGTAGGCCAGGAGTAGGGAAATGTCCCAGCTTTCCAGCTATCATCCACCCTCCCTGGCAGAGATGCTGGAGCAGGTCCGAGGGGTCGGCCATCTTGGTCTGGCTCGCACGGGGAACACCTGGGGCAGAGATGTGGGGTTGCGGGAGGAGGCGTTGCCTTCAGATGCAGGGTTCACTGCGCAAGAGTGATGCTCTTGGTGAAGGTAGGTACCCAAATGGGAGCTCAGCCCCTCCCAAAACCTGCCCCGACTGAATTCTTCTGAAAGCCCAGCCTAGCACTTCTCTGGCCCTGCATCCCTGGCCCAGCGCACTGACCTGCGCTCAAGCAGCCGCATCGCTTCGCCTGGCCGCAGGCAGATGGTCCTAATGTATCCAGCGCAAAGCCCAGTTCTGGCTGAGGCTGTCCTGAGCCTGGTCCCTAATTTGTGACGATCCCTTGCGAAGGAGAACGGTGCAAATTGCATCCCTGCTAGGGACAGCCCCAGTCTGAGTGCTCAGACTGACCCCAGGGTGGCAAGTCATCCCAAAGAGCGAGGGGCCGGGAGGGGCTGCTGGGGATTTCTTGTGCCAAACACTTGCACCCACCCGCCTGCAGAAGGCAGGTCCCCCCCCACCCTGAGATTCATCCCCCGCCAGGGGCTCAGTGGGCTGCGGCTCCGGAGAGCCACTGCGGCCCTTGCCCTCCGTTCAGGAGACAGCAAGCACCCTGAGCTCCATGGCAGCTGCAAGAGGCTGCTCTCCGCATTGCAAAAAGCAGCCTCTTCCTCCTGGCCTGCTAGCGATGCACCTGTGAGGCCTTTGCCCTTCTGCTTCTCGGCTGCACCATGCAAGGGGCTTGCCGGCTCGCTCATGGCCTTGCTGCTCTGTGCAGGTGTCGCGGAGACAGAGGAGGCGAGACTGAAAGTCGGCCAGGCTGAGACGGCCAAGCACCGCTCCTAGCACCCTGTGACGTAGTGGGATTACCTTGCTGGTTGCTAGGCTTGGGCTGTGGGTGACCTCCACTGGCTGCTGGCTGCAGCACGGCCCAGCAGGGCAGGGAATGAGTCATTATGCAAGGGGGCTAAGAACCTGTCTGACGAGTGATCTCCCAGGGAGCGGAACAATGGGAAGAAGGGGAGTGGAGCCCTGGCTGGGGGCAGGGCTGGAAGTGAGTTAGGGTACGTCTAGACTACCGCGTTTTGTCGACAGAAGTTTTGTCGACAGATACTGTCGACAAAACTTCCGTCGACAAAGAGCGTCCAGACACATTGAGTTCTGTCGACAAAGCAAGCTGCTTTGTAAACAGAACTCCGTAGTCTGGACGCAACGTTACAGGCAATAACACCTTCTGTCGACAGAGTTCTGTCGATAGAAGGTGTTATGCCTCGTAAAATGAGGTTTACCAGCGTCGACAAAACTGCTGAGTTCTGTCGACGTTATGTCGACAGAACTCAGAGGTAGTGTAGACGCAGGTATAGTTTTGTCGACAAAAGTCCACTTTTGTCGACAAAACTAGGTAGTCTAGACACACCCTTTGTTTGGTTTCTGGCTGGTATCATGGAGGAAGCAGCCTAGGGAAAGGGGCTGGAATTTAGGGGCCCAGTCTCCCCCATCTCAAGGGGGGCTGAGGCATCCTAGGCCTGCCCTGTAATCGGATTGCATCTGTGCTGAGCTGTATCCTGGAGAAGCAATAAACTCCCTCTGTTCTACTGGCTGGTGGAGTCTGTCCGTGCCACTACGGGGTGCAGGAGACGGGAAAACCCCAACGCACCGTCACGCACCTGTTCGCCTGAGGGCGGGGAGCTGATCCTGTCTGAGACTCGATATGGGGGACTCATGGTAGCGCTTGGGGGGTGCACCGCCCCCTGAGTCCCTGCCAAATTTGTAATGGCTAAATGGACCACAGCAGAGAGATGCCCAGTGGGCAGACACGCTGTTCCCCCAGCCTGAGCCCCACCGAGGCGTTACCTCTCGTCTGAGTGAGTTGACAGTGTCCGTGTGCTTCCCCCCGCACGGCAGCCATGCTAATGGTTATGCCGGGGTCCAGGTAATGAAGAATCCAGGCTTTACCTACAGCTGCTAGGGCCTTCCACTTGGAAAGACCTTGTGCTGGTTGGGTAGAGAACTGGGGAGGTTCAGACGCTGGGGTTGCCGGGAAAGCGCTTTTCACCCAAGACAAATTCCCCTGAAGGAGCCAGACAGCGTCAGCGTGGAGCGGGCAATCCTACACGGCCTCGCAGACCGTGCGTCAGGTCTCAGCTTCCAGGACTTGTCACCCTGTTGCATTTTCCCAATCGCACCCTGTTCCATTCTTGCCTCTGTTTCTCAGCACAGTTCCACGCTACACCTGGAAGGTCGGCTTAAGGTACGCAATTCCAGCTAAGCAAATAAAGTAGCCGGTGTTGACGTACCTTAAGCTGAGCTAGCCGAGAAATGCTCCTGTTGACTTCTCTTACTCCTCACAAATCGAGGAGTGCTGACGTCGGCCAAGGGCATCTTCGGTGTTCGATTTAACAGGTCTCTACTAGACTCACTAAATCAAATCCCAGAAGATTGATCGCCTGAGGGTCAGACAGGGCCGACTTATCCATTAGGCACAGTAGGCACAGTGCCTAGGGCCCACGATACTTTTAGGGACCCACGAAAATGTTTTAATTTCTTTTAAAATCAGAAGAAAAAAATTAACTTTTAGGGTCAAAGAAAATGTTTTCATTTTTTTCTCACATCAGAAAAAAAATGAAACTTTTAGGGCCCATGAAAATCTATTAAATTTTGCCTAAAACAGAAAAAAAAATGTTGAAGTATTTAAAGTTATATAAAAATAATTTTTACTATTGATATTATTATGGTGGGAGGGGCCCACAAAGGTAAAAGTGCCTAGGGCCCACGAAAGTCATAATGCGGCCCTGGGGTCAGAGGCTCTTTCCAGTCTCTCCCCAAAGGGCAATGAACACTATCACATCGCATCTCAAACCTTTGAGCCCCCACTGGGCAAAGGGAGTTAATCCCACCCTACTTGGAAGTAGAGCAGGGGCTAACTGGTGTAGCAGAGATCTGGACGACTCAGGCGCCCGACAGATAGTTGAGAATGAAGGCACAATTCCATGGGCCAAACGTGGCATGTGACAAACACAGCCGACTGGAGAGTAATGGAAGAGAGTAGAAAATAATCCATCCCACATGGCTGTGAGAAAGACCTTCATCTCAAACAGGATGAGTCGTCAGAACAAGAAATATTTATGCAGACCAGGGCAGCCTATTAAAAAAAAAAAAGCAAGAACATTGATCAAATGAAATTGCAATTACTTTGATGTCTACTGAAGAATGACTAAGACAGGGCGAGTGTCTCTGGAGGTAAAACATGAGTCTTGCTCTTTAGCGATGCAATTAAAACAAAGAAATGGGGAGGCCTCTTTGGATATAGCCCAGGGGGATCAGCAAAGGGCAGGAACGCACTGCTCCCAGCGTGTGCAGGGTTCTGAGACATGAGGCGTTTGGGTGAGCACGTTCTGTGACTTTTAGTTAGTAACGGGGCAAAACGGGATAGTGCAGAATGCTAAGAATTGTTAGACCTGCAGTGGCCAAGCACATCAGGCTAAGTCACTTCTGGCTGACCAAGAACCATGGGATGGCTTTTGTAGGGGGTGCAATGAAAGGGGGTGAATTGCACACTGTGAAAAGCCCAAAAGGGAACTGGGAAGACATTCTGCTAGTTACGCTTAACATGGGATTGTGCCCTAGTTTGGGAGTTCAGCCTTCTGGTATTCTTCTTATAGCTGTCTGCTTGAAGGTTTCCTGGAGAACCACTGCTCTGGGTTTTCCAGTTCTTCAGTAGAGCTGCTCAAAAAACTCCATTGTCAACATTTTCCCATAAAAATAGCCTTTTTGAGAGAGAGAGAGAGAGATTCCAATAAAGCCAGCCAGTGAGCTAAGGGGGAAGAGGGGAATTAGTGCCCAGCGAAAGGAAACCAAAACTGGCTGCAGCTGCCCGTGACAACTTCAACTGACCTGTCGAGGAGACTGTAATGTGCGCTCACAACTCATTATAAATAATTATCGAGGCTGGTATTCTAGGGTGAGATCCCGTAATTAAACATAATGATTTCACGGTGGTTTGGCTGAGTAAGAACCAGGCATTGCAAGATAATGGCTTTTCTTGCCTTTTATTTGCAGTGTGTTAGCTCCCCATCCAGCCCAAAAGGCTGTTATTATCACAAGTGCATTTTATAATTAGGTGTATTCTAACTTGTATGCTATTCATTAACCACTTAGAGTCAGACCCATACAGTCTCACTGCTAGGACAAGGCAGAGCTTCGGTCTGAACTAATGGGTGGGCTTATTCTTGTTGACACAGGCCTAGCTCAGTCTACACAGCACAGTTAATCTGAAATAACAATGCGAGCGTCTACACAGCAATTCCATTATTTTGAAATAATTTCGAGATAACGGGTGGCTTATTCCGACATCTACGAACCTCATTCCACGATAGCACCTCTTCTGGAATTGCTATTTCGGAATAGCCGTCGTGTGGAGGCTCCACTGCTGCTATTTGGAATTAGCTCCTCCCCAGGGCCATTCAGACTAATTACTCCCCAGTGCCTCCTGGGGCTCTCAGTCGAGATAGCACGTCCACATTAGGGGAGCTGCCTCGGTCTCATTTTGAGGCTTCCCTGCAGTGGAGACGCGCTATTTCAAAATAAACTATTTTGGAGTATTTCTTCCGGAACAGCTTATTCCGAAATAAGGGTATGACTGCACTACAGCGCTATTTTGAATTAACTTAATTCAAATTAGTTAATTTGAATTAAGCTCATTCGAAATAACGCATCTACACACAAAAATTAATTCGAAATAGCATTTTTCTAATATGAAATAGCACGTCCACATTGAGTGGTCCCTGAATCAAAGGTGAGGCTGGCCAGAACCAGTGCCTGCAGGGCATCAGGGTCAGACTTAGTGTGTGGGGCTGCTGCCTCAGGCTAGCCGAGGGCTGTGCTTAAAGTTTCCTGCAGCGGGGAGTTCCCCAGGGCACTTATGAACTTGGAAATGAAATGCTGCCATTGACAGTAAGCAGCCAGGAGCTAATGTTTCCAGCAACAGTATCATTTCCCGATACTGATTTCAGGAGGCTAGAGTGCCAGAAAATGGGAAAATTATAAACACTCCTACAGTGTGTAGGGCTGTTCTCAGGTGGGTTTCAATGCAGCTGTGGAATCTGGGATTCTGCAGACCCGCTCCGTGCTCAGCTCTGGCTCAGCCTGTCTCAGTGTGATTTTGAATTGCCTCTGCCTACGCCAACGGGCTGTTTTGTTGAAGCAGAGTGGTGCAGAGAAGGCTCCTTTGCCATCACTGTTTCCCACAAGGCGGGGGAAGGGGCTCTGCCCCCTTTCCCACAGATTCCGTGAAATTCTCGTGAGCTGACACTGGGTCTCCCTGGCTGGGATTTCTCCAGCTCAGCGGCACCCACCCAGCAATCGGAAGCCGTATTCTCTTGTGCTCTTAGCATTCCACCGGCGTCTCTGCGCTCCGGCTGGACTCCCCTGCTCCCACCAATGCTGGGCTCCTGCCAGGCTCTCATGAATGAGGAAGCCGATCCGTGTGGAGGCCTTGCCAGACTCTCTGCTTGCTGCTTCGCCAGCTCTGGGCACTCCCTCTGGGCACTGCGGCTCTGCTGACGGACTCCACAGGGAAGGGGAAGCAGTGGAGACTGCAGGCTGTGACTCACGGGATTCAGGTGCCAGTGTGAGCAGGAGGCTGGCACCCGAACTCCTGAGTTTTCTGACCTCGGTCCCATCATCCATTCCTGGGCGGGATGGACGGGGGAGCAGCCAAGATGTGCTGTGCGGGTTCTCTCCACCTTAGGTCAGTCAGACGCAGGCATCTGGCCGCAGGATTCCGGGATTGCTGCTCTCTGGCTGGGGTGGGGGAGGAAGGGGATGGAAGGATTAATTTACTCACACTCCTGTGGCGTTTCTCACCTTTCCTGTCCTGTCCTGTCTCTCAGCAGGGTTCCCAGCCCTGACCATCTCCATTCAGACCTGTGCTAACAACTCCTCCCTGCCCCAGCACGTTGGCACAGGTGGGTTTTGCCTGTGGACGCTCACGATGCTATAGATCTCGATTGTCAGTCCCTAAGGCGCCACTGGGCTAACGCCTGAAGCTTTTGCTTGGGCCAGGCTGGCTCTGCTGACCCGGCTGCGGAGCTGAGTGGGAAGCAGGAGGCTGCGTCTGGCTAGTGAGAGAGAAGCCGGAACCGAGAGCGGTAAATATGCGAGGCTGGCAAATCAGTCAGGAGGCGCTACCCCCAAACGCCTGGGGAAGTTTACAGGAGCCCTTGGTTAGAGGTGACAGCGTTTAGTTCCCCTCTGCCTGTGGCCGGGGACAGTCTCACAGGTGTGAACAGCAGGGACGTTGGGGGGCGTCCATCCCTCACCGGGGCCCTTCTCAGCAAGGGTGGGATCCAGCCCCTGGCCTTCGACTCCTCACCTGGACGTGGTTTCCCACTGGAGCTGGCAGTGAAATAAGAACACGCTAAAAGGTCTAATTCTCCTCCCCGGCCTTTCCTTCTTGGCAGGAAATTGCCCCTTCTCCACCTGGAGCGGCCCAGTGGCTCCCTGTCCAAATGTGTCGAGAGCCCGGGGCATGCGACGGGCAGCAATTCCAGAGACCACAGAGAAGCTAGCGCTGCACGGAGGGGCTTAGCGTGCACAGCTGGGACGTGTGCAGACAGATCAAGGGCTTAGCCTTCTGTGGGAAGAGCCTCTTCCCCAGGCCACGTGGTGTGGCCCGGCTGGCGGAGGGGGAAAGTCGCTCCCGCCATGCAGATCAAGGCAATGAAGACATCAGAGAGGTGACACTCGGCTGTGTGGGACTTGACTCTTCATTACGGAGTCATCAGGCTGCCGAATCGATTCCATTTTCCCACACTTGATTGTAGTTCAAAGCTTGGTTAGCTTTAGCATTTCATTGTCTGCGGGCGCCGGGCTCTCCGTAGACAGACATCAAAGGCAGAGGAGCATTAGCGGGGTCAGCGCGGCCCTCGCCGGCGGCATTAGCACCCGCGTGCCGGGGCACGGCCTGCATTGAGATGTAAGACAAGGAGTCTTTCGGGGAACAGGCGGCAGGAAATCGCTTGTAAGGAACATGGCTTGTTCATGTCAGGCCGGGGGAAGATGTGCCACCACCGGCACGTGCCGGAGGAAGGACTCGAGACCCCGGCGCCCGAGAGAGCTGTGGAAAAGCAGAGCCCCGCTTCTTTTTCTTTGCCAAGCCGGCCAGTGCTAGGCAGGTTCAGAGAGCTGGTGGACTCAGTTGCCCGCCATTAAGACAGAACAGGTGTGCCCAGGGCCAGATTAAGGCATGGGCTAGCCAGGCAGCTGCCTGGGGCGCCAACCTATAGGGGCGCCCAGCTCCCAGATCACGGGCTGCAGCAGCTCCCAGCGGCTGCCCTGCAGTGGCCGCCCAGGACGGGGGCCGCGTTAACCCCCACAGCGCCGACCAGCAGTGCCTTTCCCCCCGCGCCTGCAGGGCCCTGCACAGCCAGGCTCGGACAGCCCCAGGCGGCCCTGGGCTGCGTGCCAGCGGTGGTAGCCGGGCTGGGCCGGGTCGGGCATGTGCGTCCTGCTGCCACCAGCTCTGCACGTCCTCTCCCATGCGCCGGTGTGGGGCGGGGCCGCGCATGCGCCCTACCCCAATCTGGGGTGGAATTAACCTGTCTGCCTGGGGCGCCGGAATGGCTCGGTCTGGCCCTGGGTGTGCCCGAAGGATGTGAACAGGTAACTGGTCAACCGCTTACCTGGTAAGCAGCACGCTTACTGGGGGATGCGTTCCAGGTAACGGTGAAGTGGCTGGGAGCAGACCTGCTGTGCCACGGGCCAGGGTGGAAGCTGGGATGGGGTGGGGGCCCCGTAGGGCTGCGGGCTGCTCGGCAAGGCTGGAGCTATTCCCCTCCTGTGACCCTGCTTCATGGGTTAAATGGGATTTTAATCCCTCGTGTGCCAGGCAGCAACCAGGCCTCCCCGCTAGCCTGCAGGGACCCGGGAGCAAACCCCTTGGTGCAGCAGAAGACCCTGGAGAGCTTCGCACCCCTCTCTGCTGAGGTAGCCCACGAGGGACTGCTGTGTGGTTAAGGAGGCCCCAAATTCTGGGCTGTTACACCTGTGGGCCTCCCCTGCCACCTGTGCAGCTGCACCCCGGAACGGGGCTCTCGGTCTAGCGCTGAGACACGTTTCCAGGGTGAGGGACTAAATGGAACAGAAGCCCAAGGTCTGCTCATGTGCAAAGGGAAGCTCCAGTCGTGCATGTGTTGCTGTGCCTGCCAGCCGGGGCCAGGCAGCAGGGCAGGCTTAACCCGTCCATCTGTGCGGGGTTGGGTAGGCGGCAGCATGCAGAGCCAGTGACGTTTTTATGGAGGGAGTCACCGGATGGGCTGTTCCAGTCTTACCACATTCCTTTCCTTTGCACGGGAGGAGCAGCGCTTTGATGCTAGTGTTGGGAGGTGATTTCTTTGCAAGAAGTGAAGGGGGCTGTTCTCTGTCCCACTCGCCCCAGCTAGTCAGTGCTGTGAGCAGAGCTGCTCCCTGGAGCCTGGCTTTGCTGCTGGGCTGAGATTCCTGAGGGGTGAGGTTTCCCTCCGTGCTGTTTGTAACCACCTCTGTTCCAGGACTGGTGTGAACAAGCCCATTACATTAGGAAAACACACTGATTTCTCCTGCCACAGGAACCTGAACTGCAAGGTCCCAGAGGCTGCGGAGGGAGCCAGTGCCAACCCAGAGTCATGCTGATTTCCCAACTATCTTAAGGCTACATCTACTCTATGGACTGTACAGTGGAATAGATGTACCGCTACATCTGTGCTGCTGTAAGGCTCGTGCACAGCCGCTCCTTGCAAGCAGGGGAGCACTCTCCTGCCGACAGCACTGGCCACTCCAGCACTTTTGTTGCTGAAACAGACGTTGGTCCAGGAGAGGGGTTTTCTCACACCCCAACCAACAAAAGTTTTACTGACAACAGGGGTAGTGTAGACAAAGCCTGAATCCCAAAGCTAGGCAACCCCTCCCGGCTTTCATCTCACCGCTCTGCCTCATCAGCTGCTTTCAAAACGATTCCATCAGCACTTGGCTGCAAGACCCTTCTGTATAAACCTTGCGCTGTCGGAGCACAGCTGGTAACGGCACCTTAACATGCAACTCGTTGGATGTGGACTTCCCGTGCGCGAGCCAAGAAAGCCCTTTCAATAGACTCGCTGCAGAAAACCCTCTTGGCCTGGAAGAAGGCTGGCCCAGGGCGTGCTGTTGGGCAGCTCGGGGTGCCTTCCCTAGAATTCCTGGTTTGAAAGTAACTGCTCCCCCTTTTGCTGGAGAGAGAAAATCTATCGATGGAGTCTCCCCCCAAGCGGAGATGCCCCGCGAAGGGCCCTGTGTCCTAACGGGACCGGGGCTGGCTCCAAGGCATCTGAGTGGATGAGCTGGTGGCTCGGCAGAACATGAGGGCTTTTTTCGGCATGCGGGAGCCAGGTGTCTAATGGGAGATGCACCAGGCAGCATAATAAGGCAGCAAACCATTGCATTGTAAAAAGGCCACCAGGACAGCCTCATGGGCAGCAGCACAGCCGCTCTCAGCACCTGCACTTTCCCACCATTAGCCAGCCAAAGGAATGGAGCAGCTACTTTGGTCCCGTATCTCACGCAGAGACAACCCTTAGGCAGGTTTCTCCGGTTACTGGTTAGAGAAAGGAGGCTGGGAGTGTGGGGCAGTGATTAGATCAGGAAGGGTTTATTCCTCTGGTTAGGCATCTGGAAAATGGGTATAATATTTACATACGTGGCAGGGCTGTTGGGCCACACACATCCCTGGTCTCTCCCCACTTATGCTGACAGGCAGACACCAGGAATGAGCTTGTGAGGTTTCACAAATGAATGCCCACAAACACCACAGGGCTGATTTCACCACCCTGACAACTATCCCATTCTACCTGCTGCTGTGAGCTATCCAGCAGCCCATCAGTTTCAGCCGGGGGCTACTTGCTGCGAACATTGGCAGGATCTCAGCACAAACACTTTACAACACTCAGATGCCAGGGGCTGCACAAATGCAAAGTCTCCTTAGTATTATTTATTAGCACTAGCCTCCCGTGCTGTGTGAGGTGCTTGGCTCTGGCCCTTTCCTCCAGGGGTACGGAGCGCAGGCACAAGGGGCTATGCCTGCAGGCCGTAGCTCTGTTAACACAAAGCCACTGAGCGACACTACGGCCTTTCAAAAACCCCAGGAGATGGAAGAAATTGTAGGAAAATGATGCTGACAGCCACCGTTCTGTGTAACAAAGCCAGGCCGCCGCTTTCTCCCACCATGCAATTAAGACAACTTTAAAGGAAAATGGAACAGAGGCCCAAATGAGGCTCCTTGTCTTGAGAGTCAATTCAAATATTGCTCTGAAGCATCTTCCCTTCCTTCCTGCCCCACCACACTAGATCCTGGAGGTTGCTTGGCTAATTTCTTCCTCATTGATTATTAGTCTGTGTGGCCATGGCTAGAAGGGCTCCGGGGCAGCAAGGAGCGGATTTGAAATAAAAAGTCAGCCGAGATGCAAGAGGATTGTTTTCTCTGTGTTAAATGCCAGCTTGCTCTGTGAGTTTCACAAGCCTGGCGGCTCAACAATTAGGTAAGAGCGACATCTAGCTGCAAGGCAATTATCCCACAGGGGCGAGTTGCGTTTGGTGCTTCATTCAGGAGCTGATCGCTATCGGGAACTTCCTTCAGCAGGAGGCAATTCATAGAGTCATCCCTGTGCTGAACCATTTACCCTCCATGCTTAAATCTTCAGCCTAAATGCAATGGGATGGAATCAATCCAAAGCAAGTCCAACCTGACTATCAGGAAACCCTTCCCAAGGATAGTGTTCTGGGAGGTATCACTAAACGGTAATAAACAACAAATAGTCTTGCAGCACCTTAGAGACTAACTCAGCTACCCCTCTGACTCTAGATGGTAATGTTATACAGAGTCTTACAAGTTCTTTTTGTTGGCTCAGAGGCAGGATAGAGCATTTGAATCAATGCTGTCTTGTTAGTTTTGTGATGCATGGATTTGCGGGGAGTTGTGGCAAGCAGAGAGAGAATTCCCTGTCTCCATAATCTCTAACTAGAGTCAGCTCTCAAGGGAAAGTGAGTTACAACCTGAGGCTATGTCTAGACTGCAAGCCTCTTTCGAAAGAGAGCGTCTACACTGCACGTTGAACTTTCGAAAAAGCGGCTTGCTTTTTCGAAAGAAAGCATCCAGTGAGTCTGGATGCTCTCTTTTGAAGAAGCCCTATTTACATTGAAGAACGCCTTCTTTCGAAAGAGGAACTTTCGAAAGAAGGCGTTCTTCCTCGTGAAATGAGGTTTACCGCCATCGAAAGAAAAGCCGCGTTCTTTCGATTTAATTTCGAAAGAACGCGGCTTGAGTCTGGACGCAGGGGAAGTTTTTTTGGAAAAAGGCTACTTTTCCCGAAAAAACCCCTGAGTCTGGACACAGCCTGAGAGAACAATTGGAAACAGAACACTGGTGTTTAGACACGGATTCCTGGTGGAAGAAATTGCCTGTATGTTGTTTGTGACCACCTCTGCTCCAGGACTGCCAATGTGTAACTAAAACAAGTTACCCTTAAAATACACCCAGATTCCAGATTTCTGATTTCTCCTCCAAATGGAAACCAAGAGAAAGAGCCTGACATTTGCTATTGCTCTGCAGCAGGGCACCCCTGGTCTGTTAGACAGTTGCCAAAGGATGGATGTCTCAAATCTCAACTCCTTAAAAGCAGCAAAGTCTCCTTTAGAGAATAGCTCTTTTCTGGCTCTAGAGAGAATGTCTGAAGGAGTGTAAAGGGCTCCCCTCTTGTGAGTGGGGGCCTGTCTGCACCTTCTCTACTCAGCTGTTCTCTGGAAGTGGAAGTTTCCCAGAAGGCTTCTGGTCAGTTGCCTGGGACCAGGCTTTTTCTTACCCCCTGCCGGGGCGGGGGAGGCGGGACCCAGGCCTACCCACTCCTCTGGGTCCCAGCCCAGGGACCCTGTCAGTAGTAGTTGCCTGCTGAGTATCAATGGAATCTGTTACTCTCTCTTTCTCTGTGTCCAGCCCTTTCTCTCGGGCTTTGCAGTCAAGTTCTTCCCGGACCTGGGTTCTGACCCCATCTGGAGTCCACTTGGAGCTGTCCAAAATGCTGCTGTTCTCCCAGTCAGCCCCTAGACTGGCCAGGGCAAGTTCTAGCAAGGAACTGCCAGGCCCTAGGCCAGCAGCTCCTTTCATATTGGCTTGCTGGGCCCTGGTTGGTTGCACCGTGGCGCTCGGCTGACTTCTGCGCCGCTCAGCCGGGCCGCCGCAGGGGAGCAAGTGGCGTAAGTGGCCGTTTGGGCGCCACGGTCCCCATGCAGCACTCCCATGCTGCATGGGGAGTGCGGGGCCCAAACGGCTACTTGCGCCACTTGTTCCCCTGCGGCGGCCCGGCTGAGCGGTGCAGAAGTCAGCCGAGCGCCACGGTGGGAGGGGAAGGGGACAGGGCGGTGACGGACACGGCCAGGGGGCGGGGCCTGGCCATGTACGTCACTGTCCCCCTCCCCCTTTGTGCCCCCCTTCGCTTCCTGCCATGGCGCTCAGCTAACTTCTACACCGCTCAGCCGGGCCGCCGCAGGGGAGCACACAGAGCAAGTGGCCGTTTGTGCTCCCCCGTGGCAGCCCGGCTGAATTGCGCAGAAGTCAGCTGAGCGCCATGGCAGGAGGCGAAGAGGGGCCAAAGTGGGGTGGGACAGTGACGTACACGGCCAGGAGCGGGGCCTGGACGAGCGTGCATCCCCAATGGAGACAGAAGAGAGCAGAGAGAAAGTGAGAGGCAGGAGGGGGAGACGAGAAAGAGAGAGACAGAGAGAGAGAGGCAGAAGGCGGAGGAGAGCTGAGAGAGAGGGGGGAGGCAGTAGGAGGAGGAGAGAGAGAGAAAGAGACACGGTGTGAGAGACTGGTGGCTCAGGAGAGAAGACCAACGTGGAAGAGAGACCTGAAAATCCCGTCTTATGACGGGCTAATTGGTTAGTTGCTTATAAAACAGACCTCCATGGAGACAACATGTTTATAAATGATCTGGAGAAAGGGGTAAACAGTGATAATACAAAACTGCTCAAGATAGTGAATTCCAAAGCAGGCTGTGAAGAGCTTCAAAAGGATCTCGCAAAATTGGTGACTGAACAGCAGAATGACAGATACATTTTAATGTTGGTAAATGCAAAGTAATGCACATTGGAAAACATAATCCCAACTATACTCATGAAACGATGGGGACTAAATTAGCTGTTACCACTCGAGAGAGATCTTGGAGTCATTGTGGATAGTTCTATGAAAACATCCACTCAATGAACAACAGTAGTACCTAAAGAAGAGTCACTACTCCTTCCCATAACACAAGATCTAGGGAGTCACCATATGAAATTAATAGGCAGCAGGTTGAAAACAAACCAAAGGCAGTATTTCTTCACACAACACACAGTCAACGTGTGGAACTCCTTGCCAGAGGATGTTGCGAAGTCCAAGACTATAACATGGTTCAAAAAAGAACTAGATAGATTCATGGAGGGTAGGACCATCAATGACTATTAGCCAGGATGGGCAGGATTGGTATCCCTAGCCTCTGTTTACCAGAGACTGGGAATGGGTGACAGGAGAGGAATCGCTTGATGATTCCCCGTTCTGTTCATTCCCTGTGGGGCACCTGGCATTGGCCACTGTGGGCAGACCGGACACTGGGCTAGATGGACCTTTGGTTTGACCCAGTCTGGCCGTTCTCTGTCCATGTGAGCAAGGTCTCTGAGATCCCACAGACAGATAACAGCCAGCGGCCCAGGGTCAGAGATGGGGGCAGGGTCTGGCTTTATTAACTAGTGGAACAATAGACCTACAGGAAGTGCCGCTGCCACCTTGCCCTGGCTCGCCGGAGACCGGCACCTGCCCAGCCCCTCTGCTCCATCAGGCGAATCTGGCGCTTTCCTGCTGGCTTGTCCCTGCCTGTGTGAGGCGGCAGGCACAGAAAGGAGACGACATTGTGCAGCAGTAACGCGCCAGGCCGTGGGGCCGGGCGAGCTGGCAGAGGTCCCTTTGCCTGGGCTGTTGCTCGCGGCTCGCCAGTGGCGACCAGCCAAGCGGCTGTGCAGAGCCATGCGAGAGGGGAGGTGGCTAAGTGTCTGACAGGAAGGAGATGATGAGAGGCTGATCTTTAATTGCAGACGATTCCGTTCCCAAGACGTAGGCTCATTCTCATGCCCAGCACGCCAGCACTCATTACATTTTAAACACATGTTTCATTTTCGCTCCCCCTCCCTTAACGTTCTGTAAAAAGTAATTAACTTTCTTTTCTGCAAGCAAGTAATTAATTAATACTTGGTTAATTATGATCAGGACCTATGCTTTCGATGTGTGCCGTGTTATTGCTTTCTGATGCCGTTAGCATCCAGCTCTTAGGAAGTGACGTTTGGGGGAGGCCGATTCTCCAGGAGGGGTGTGTCCTGGACGCTTGTGGCTGGTAGGCTGAGGCCTTGGGGACCCCCTTCCTGCCCGCAGAGGGGAGGGCCCGTGAACAGGAGGAGACGACAGCGCTGTGCTCCTCTCGGGCCAGCCACCAGGCCTGGCGTGATTCCGCTTCCATGTGGGCAGAGCCCAATTTGCTGCAGCTGCAAGAGCTGCAAGCCACGTGGGGACAAGAAGGGCCCCTCCCCAGCCCCCACGGCGCGTCTGGCTCCAGCAGCCACCATGCCAGAGCCGAGTCGCCACGCTCCTGCCTGGGAGGCTCCGGCTCTCTGAGACACTCCAGGCTCCCATCTCTCCAGGCCCGTGCCCACCCACGACAGAAAAGTCACACCTCTGCGTGGCCCAGCGTTGCCCGTAATTCCGGACCCCCTGCAACCCGTGGGCCTGCCAACGCTCCTCAGTCCTGCCCCTTCCCCTGCCCAGTGTTTCCCCCCTGGACTCCCACGGAGACGCAGCTCCGCTGAGCCCCAGGGCTGAGCCACGTTCCTGCCTCCTCCCCCACTGGTCCAGCCAGGGCTCCTCAGAGAGGCCTCTCAGCCTGGCTTCTCGGGCAGGGATGCTCCTGCCTCAAGAGCTGCAGGAGGGGAGCCAGTCGACCCATGAAGAGAAGCTGGCGGGCTCAGCCCCCCTCCACCACCCACCCCAGGGCTACAGCGCAGCGAGCCAGGCCCCAGCGACAGACCTCCCTTCCCAGCCTTGGGAATGTCCCCTTGCACCTTCCTTGATGCAGCTTGTAGGTCAAAGCAAACACCCCCCACGCCTCTTTGGAGAAGACCTGCCGCCGCCCTTGTCCTGTACCCCGCCCCCCCCCAGGCAAAGAGCCAGGGAGCCATCTATCCCGCCCCCCTCTGGAAGGGACCTGTGGTCGTCCCGTCACTTCCGTGCAGCGCTGCACGCTCCCGGTCTGACGTGCAGACTCCTCTTTCGGCGCGTGCCTCCGCCCTCTCGCCAACACCAGGCGGGCGAGCAAGAAAGGGAGACCTGCCCAGCCTGCTCTGCGCTAACTGGGCCTAGGGCCGCGGGCTCACAGCCTCTGCCAAGGCCCAGCAGCAGGTGTGAACTGGCAGGGGGATGGAACCTGTCCGGGGGACAGGGCCGGATTTAGGCCCAAGCTTAGCAAGCTCCTGCTCGGGGCTCCAGATTCTGAGGGTCCTCGACATGCGGAAACACAACCACTTTGTAGCTGCACCCTCGCCTATTTGCAGATGGACCTTTAGTATTTCTAGAGTCACCGCCGTTCCTGGAGGAACACTGCACGTGTGCCGGGACTGCTCTGGGGCCTCGTCAGCATGACGTGCCGCGGGCCTCAGCAGGTCTGGATCCGGCCCTGCCCGGGTTCCTGCTGTCCCCACATGGGGAGCAGAAAAGACTACGCAGGCCCTTGCACGTGTGAGCTGCAGGAGCACACCATGCTCTGTGTCTGGTACGGCCCGCGTGTCTCCTGGCTTCGTTCCCACCCGCACATGCCGCTCTGCACGCAGCCCCCGCCAGGAGCTCCGTGCCGGCAATGAGCAAACCGGCCCAGGCGAGAGAGAGCTGGGTTGGCAGCCCTGGTGGGGTGCTGGAAGGGCCGTGGAAGCCATGTGCCACTAGAGGGCCCCGCACACTGCTGGATTTTACCAAGCCACCCTGCTCCCGGAAAGGGGCCTCTCCCGCAAAGTGCAGCGAGGCGCAGTCCTCTCCCTGGGACCAGCTCCACGACCCCTTTGGCACTGATGGGATCCAGCTCCTGCTGCAGGGAGAGCTGGAGCAGAAACTATCTGAGCCCTCAAACCAAATCCCTCCCATGTGTCCAGTGGGCGTTGCAGAAAAGTTCTGCTGCTGCTGCCCGACCAGCCACCTGAGTGGCATAGGGTGCCCCAGACAGAGCACTCCCGGTCTCCATCTCAGAGAGATGCCTGAGGAGGCAGGGGAACCAGTCTCCTTAGCCAGCAGAAGGGGTTCCACCAGAACCCCTAGTTCCACTGTCATGAATGAGAGCTGCAAAGGAGAGTGACTTACCTGGAGATGAAATGCAGATAAGGAATTTCAGACGGAGAGAGGGGTTTTTCCCCTTTGTTTTGGGTCAAAGCAGTTTTTCCCTAGGTTGCAGGAGAGACGGACTCCCCCAGAAACAGACTCCTTGAATTCACTGAAATGTGTAAATAGGGAAAAGTTTAAATAGTCCATTGGGTTTTAGTGTTTTCCTTGTTTGCGGGGCTAGAAATCATGTCTGAGCTAGGGATGTTAAATATCGGTTAACTGAATAGTAAATTAACCTCATGAATTCTTATTGGGTAGTCGACTAGTCTATAGGCCCCAGGCAGCCCCTGTCCAGGGAGGAGGGTCAGAGCTCCCAGTCCCAGCACAAGCTGGAATTGATCCGGGCTGCCTGCCTTCCTGGATCCTAATACACTTTAAATGCAGAGCCTCAGCGGGGGTAGGTCCCAGACCCAGTGCTTATCAATTAATCAACTATATTATTACATCCCTAGTCTGAGCTGGTTGTTTTTCTCTTTTGTAAGTAAGGATTACAGCCCAGGGATTCTGGGAGGGATTCTCCTTGAGTCTCTTTCAATCCATGGCTTTTAACACCCAGTCATTTGCAATAGTAGTCTTGTTTTAATAATGAAAGGGTTTTCTTTTTGTTTTGGTTACCTGGTATTGGTTGATTTTTGTGTCCTTAAACCTATGTGCCTAAGTTACCTGGGAGACGCAGAGCCCCACTGTTCTCTGCAGATTATCTCTGCTTTCCCAACTCCAAGCAAAACAGAGGTGGGAGCAAAGGGAAGAATTTTGCCTCAGGGAGGGATTCCAAGTGATCTATTATCCAGGAAAAGGGATTATTTTATAGTTTTAGTTACACTTGGTGGTGGCAGCAACCAGTCTTCTTTCTTTTTGGGACTCAGGGAAACTGAGTTGGGACAAGTTTGTCTCTGGGAGTTACAGAGACAGGTTCTTACAGAGTTTATTCTGCGAGCTGGCCCCCATAGCTCCCCAAGTGCCAGGTTGGGGAATTGAGCCATGACATCCGTGAATTTCACCTTTTCCTGGAGCAGCCAATTTACCCCGCAAGTCTCCTGCCAATCACAGCCAAGCCATGCAGTGCCTGTTTGCAATGTGCTGGCTCTCCCAGCGAGTGTTTGACCTGAGATGCCTCAGGGCATTTTGTTCTGTTCCAAGACGGGACACACCTGCCAGTGGGACCACCCCAGAGGGTCAAAACAGGGATCCAATTCAGGGCACTTAAATAACTAGCCGCCCGAGCCTCAAGCAGTAGCATTGAATGGATCACTCTGTGGGGCTGTAGCAGCTGTAGGTTGTTATCCTCAGTGTGAACCAGGCAGTAGAGGAGAGCATGTGACATGGGAGACCCCTGGTGTGTCCCCTCCAAGCACCTGGCTGGGCTGATGTCACCAGAGGCTTCCTTGCACATGTGGGCACCAGTGAAACTTGGCCACATTGTGGGAAAACGAGGCCGGTTGAACAGAGGCCAACATGTTTTTCCCGGGGTTCACCCAGGGCTGAGCTGCACCTTCCTTGAGAGCCTCCAACACCCTGCAGTGAGCAGGCATCCCTCGCTGGGGGCACAGACAGACGCATCACGGGTGGGCACCGCAGCCCTCGCCGATAAACCCGGCTGAGTGTGCTGCCGGCTTGGGGGAGTCAGGAGCATGAGTCAGCTCCCGGTTGCACCACAGCCCCGCCGGCCTCCGCCCTGCTTCCAGGAAAGCAGCTGGCAGGCTCCGTAACCCAACTGCCCTCGCAGGGCGACCCCAGGCCCTTTGTGGGGGCCCAGTCCGTCCGTCCCAGCAGGGGGCATCTCTGGCCTCGTGGCCCCCCCATGCGGTGCAGCCGCAGCTCTGGGAGCAGCAGCAGAGACCTCGTCAGGCAGCAGCTGTGGGGCTAGCCAGGCCTCTCCGGGCTTGCGGACCGGCATTCCCATTCACAGACTTAGCAGCCAGACAGGGTCACCTGGGCTGTCCCCCAGGCACCTCTCCCCAGTAGCACTGGAACATCCCTCCCCTTCATTCCCAGTCCCCGCTCCTACAGCAGGAACTTTCCTCGCTCAACTCACCAGCTGTGCTGCTGCGGGAGCCAGGCCGAGGGGGCGCTGGGTCCCGGGCACCATCCCCAGAAGAGCCGCTGGTTTGGAGTCATGCCCTCACCTCGCTACCGGTCTGTTTCCAAATATACACTTGATTCCTCGTGTCCCTGACCTGCCTGGGAGAACCCCGCGCTGCTCCGGGAATGCTAGGGGGCCTCTCTCGCGTGGCATGGCGTGGTGCGGCCCTGGGCCGCAGGAATACCCAGGGACCAAGCAGTGGCTGACCTGGGTCCATGACTGAGCCGCAGCCGGGTCCCCTCAGGCCATGTTTGCAGGAGGATTCAGCAGCAGGTGGGGGCGTGGCGAGCCTGCAGTGACTGGCCCGGGCTGTGGAAAGCAGCAGTGGGAACAGGCCACCACGGTTCCTGGCTCTCAGTCCTCTGCTCAGCCACCGTCTGCCCCACAGGGCTGGGAGAGCCCCTCCATGCTCACAGCTGGGCCTGCCCCATGCTTGCCCCGTGCTCTGCTTTGCAGCATCCCCCGCAGAGCCCGACTCAGAGCTCAGGCCGGAAAACGTGAGCGAGACACGTGGTGCCCAGAGGCCTGGACTGCGGCTGCTGATGCTCGCCGGGCAGAGGGCAGGCTGAGCCAGTGCACCCGCAGGGCGCGGGGAAATGGCCCTTGGGTCTGAATGTAATGATCCCTGTTAACAGGGCAGTGGCTGCAAGCGGGGTGCCCTTAGGATGAAGATGGGGAAGGTGTCTGGGCCCCAGCGCCCCCGCCCCGGCCTGGGCTCACGCCGCACTGACTTGGGCCAGGGCACTGATCAGGTCTTAGCAGGGCGTCCCTCGACTTTGCGGGCGGGAAAAGCCTGGAGCGGTGTGAATCCCACAGGCTCTCCACCAAGGGCGAGCGGCCCCTCTCTGGCCTGGTGGCTCTCCCATTGCCACCTGCCGGCTTCCATCCCTAGCTCTGCGGCCGAGCGCCAGCACGAGTCCCTGTGCCTCAGTTTCCCCCAAAACAGGGCTGCTGCCCCTCCTCCCATGTGGGTGCGAGGGCGGCCTGGTTGGTGCTCTGGAGCACTCTGTTCATGTTCAGCTTGGCCTGGTGCACCAGCAGAAGGCCCAGCCCTGGGACACACGGCTGCTGTGGCCACAACCGCTGCAGCAGAGCAGGCTGCGTTCGAGGGCGGAGACGGGGCAACCCCTGCGGTCGCACACAAGGAAGAGCCAGTGTCACCCCCACGGCGAGCACATGGCCTGGGGCTGTCAAGGGAGGCAGGGTGAGGTCCCATGGCGGGGGGGCTGAGGGACATGAGCTCTGTGGGCGGGGGGGGGCTCCCCAGACTGCAACCGCAGGGGGTGGCACTGCATCCCACACTGAAGCGCTGCTCCCTGGCTCTCCTTCCGCGCCGAGCTGTGCGAGGAGAACCCGCCGCTCACTGCCCTGTGCTGAGGGATGCTGCAGCTCCTCCCCCATCCCCGGGCTCAGCAAATTCGGGACGGCCGGGGTCCAGACGCAGCCCTGGGAGCTGGGCGGGGCGGGGCAGGACCTGCATGCTGCGAAGGCTTGGCGCCTGGCTCTGGCGTGCGGAGCGGCTGAGCAGCGAGGAAGGTGCGCCCGCAAGACTGGGGGTTAGTCAGACGCTCCTCCGCGAGCAGAGGCGCCACACGGGACATGCCTACACCCAGCAGAGCCCCGGGCCAGCCTTGCTCCGGAACGTGGGCTGGGCGCTGCTCACAACATGCCTGCCCTGGCCCGCTGCCACGCCAGCCTCGCCCCCTGGCACGAGGCTGCCGGAGCCGCGGGGCCAGGACTCGGCCCCTGTGCTGCACCCTACTGAGCGCGAGGGATGTGCATGGTTACCCAGCCAGCCGCAGAGGGCTGGGGCCTCGAAGCAGACAGGAGCAAACCCAGCTGCTTGGGATCGGGCACTGTCTGCCTCCCCGCTCATCCCACGCAGAGCCTCGATGCCAGCTTCCCTGCGGCGTTGGCACGGGGATCGGGCTCCGCTGCCCTGTCGCGGGCCCAGGCTGGGCCCAGAGCCGTTTGCTCCGCCAGGCTGGGTGGCTGCTGTTTCCTACGTGAGCCCGTCCTGCAGGGGTAGGGTGAGGTCGGAGTGTGTCAATGCTCAGGGGAAATGGCCTCACTTCCTGTACCGGCAGGAGCCTTTCCAGAGCCCCAGGAAAGGACCTTTGACTGGGGGCTTTGCATTGGATCCTGCAGGGAAATCGGATGGTGAAGTCATTGCCATGGTAACAGACTGTGATGTCATGTGCACAAGATGATGACCTCGCTACTAGCACTGGCAGGGAGGGGTCACAGGGAGCGGGGCCAAGTCACTGGGATTACTAAAGGCAAAGTCCTTCTGTGTCATGAGCCCCCTGCGGAATGCCACCGCCTGAGGGGTCAGCATCACTTGGGTTCGTGGTACTCTGTCTGGTGGGCCATCCGTGCCCCCGGGAAGCCGGGCGCTTGTGAGGCCGCTCAGGAGAGATTCCAGTGCTGCCCAGCTGGTTAGCAGAGCGCCCACAGCCAGGTTTTTGGTTTCTATCCGCGCAGGCCTCGGTGCACAGAACAAAATGTATTCTGCACATGCATGGCAAAGCTTAGAGGAAAGTGTGACGTAGTGGGGGGGTGCTGTCTGCTCTGTCATCCCGTGTTCCCCTGCGGTGCTGTGTGATTCCCACTGACTCACCCACATGTGGATTGGCACAGACACCTCCAGCTTGAGGAGTTAACAAGCCTCTTCCCAGATGGGGCAGACAAAGGAAGGGAGGCGGAAACCAACACCTGGCTGAGGGCAGTGAGGGAACTAAGGAAGAGAGTGCTGGAGGAGGGGTCAGTCTTGGGCTGGAATCATGGAGGAACCAGTCTAAGGAGGGGGCTGGAATCTAGGGGCCTAGGGCCCCATCTCCAGGGGTCTGAGGCATCCTGGCCCTGACTCCTGAATCCACATCACGGCTGTGCTGGGCTGTATCCCGGAGAAGCAATAAACCCCTCTGTTCTCCTGGCTGGAGGAGTCTCATCTTGCTGCTACAGGGAGAACCCCGACACTCATCACAGAAACATTGGCGGCCATCTGGCTGCCCTGGGGCCCTCATGGCCTGCCATTGAGTTAGGTTAGAATTCAGCTGGGGCAGCTCCATCGATTCCCCTGGTCCCGGATGCCCACCCACCCTTTCAGGTCCATGCCGAGCTGCCTTCGCTCAGCCAGCCTAATGAGAGACCCCCGCCCCACCCCTCCAGCTGTCCGGGGCCCTGTGGTTCCGTGTGAGAGGTGGAAACCATGGCTGTGAGGCCGGGGTGGTTCCGGGCTGAAAGGGACGCATAGCCACGGAGGCTGGGTGCCCACAGGTCTCTGCCTTTGCTGGCCCTTGACTGTTCCGGTCACTGAGCTCTGGATAAGCAGCGTTTCCCCCTCAGTCCCCCAGGGCTCCTGCATGGCACCCTGTCTGGCCTCTCCCTTGGGGCAGAACTGTTTGCCGAGCTGCAAGCCCCCTGGTGAATGGGAGCAAGTGGCCACGACCTCGGGGCTGGGTACGCGGCTCCCCTCCAGCAGCCCAGCACATGACGGAGCTCTGCCACCCGGAGCCCTCGGCCTGGCCCAGGGATTGCAGCGTGGCAGGGAAGGTAGCAGGCTGAACAATGCTGTGCGGACACGCTCTGGGGACAGTGGCAGGAGCGCAGGCCTGGCCACCTGCAGCCTGCCCCCGTCCTTGCTGGGACGGCCCGGGGTGTGGGCACCAGTGCTGCAGGCAGGGCAGGAGAGCAGCTCTCCTGCGTTCACAAGAGAGGCCGAGAAGGCACCCAGAGCTGGGGCGGCCAGACTGGATCAGTCTCAGGGGCCAGGTAGCCCAGTAACCGGGCTCTGACAAAGGCAACAGCCGCTTCAGGAAGAGACCCCTGCACTGGGCTGTGTGGGATGATCGACCCGCATAACGTTACCCTCTGTCTGCGACGGGGAGTGAGCGGGTGAAACCCTGGTTTGTCTCTCTTCTCCGGTGTCTTGAGCGTTCCCTCCTCCGTCTCTGGACAGTCCAGCCACCCACCCATGGCCAGCCTCTCCACCAAGCTTGCAACGTCCTTGGCCTCGGTGCCAGCCTGTGGCAGTGAGTTCTGCAGGCTCGTCATGCATCTTGGGCAAGTGTTCCCTTTGGGCAGATCTGAATTTGGCCCTTCCAGTTGCCGTGACTGTCCCTTGTGCCGAGGGACACGAGGAACAGAAGCCACTGGTCAGCCGGCTCTAGACCTCGCACTTTTACCGGGTCCCCTCCAAGGCAGCAGTCCTTATTTTTCAGTTCCTTTGCAGGCTCCTTAGCATTCCTGCTGCCTTTCTGTGCCTCCCCCACCCCTAACGCGCGCCTGCTCTGGGCTGGGCTTCGCAGCAGCGAGCAGAGAAGCAGCTGTCGCCTCTCCTGACTCGCGCAGCCCTGCAGATTCACCGTCCCAGCCTCGCCCAGCACTCACAGCGGAGAAGTGCTTTGCCCATACCAATGGCGGTACACTTCAGATAGGAAGGAGGAGAAGAGTGACCCAAGGGCAGGGCAGAACTGGAGCAAGGCCACGTGCCTGCCCCTGTTGCCAGGTGTCCCGGAGTAAGAGCTATCGGAAGGAAGCCACCTGTGGAGCACCTGCAATTCCTGCAGGCAGGGTGGGAGAGCCCGCGGCTTCTGGCAGGCACAGCCAGCTGCAGAGCCATTGGTTTTACAGAGCAGCTCTGCCTTTCCAGTGCATTTTACTACAGAAATAAAACATCGGGTCGCAAATCCGGCAGTGCCAAGCCAAACTGTTGCTTGTAAAACCGAAAGCATTCAGGGTTAACGCACGGGGAAGGTTCCTTTCGACTCAGCTGCCTTAGCCACTGGCGTGAGTCCACCTGTGGGAACCCTGGCTGCAGCGGCCCCAGTATGTGAGTGCGGAAAGAAGGAGCATACCCCAGCCACACTCGCAGTCCCCGGCAGCCAGAGGTCCTTTTGCTGTCCAGGGCTCTGGTGAGAACTCACCTGGGGAATTCGGATTCGGTGCTTTCCCGTGCACAGCTGATAGGGAGGTGGCTTTCGGGCCTGTTTATCCATTTCCCCAGACCGGGCAGTTATCAGCTAGCCGGGAGAAACCTGACAGTGTCTCTTGCACACACAATGTGTGTCAGCCCAGGCTCCATCTCGCCACCCTGGGCAAGCATTGCCATTCCTTACTTGAGACACACATCCTTGCAACTCACTGCTCCGCTGTACTCGGGGCCTTCTCGTGGGTCGTTTTAAAAAGGGCCCTTTCTGCACGTGGAGACGGGCCTGCTGCACCCGAGAGCACGCGGTGCAATGACCTTCAGCCAGAGACGGGCAGCTTCCCTGTGTGGTGACGGCCTGAATCCTGAACGTGCCAGTGACTAGACTCCCCGCAGGCCAAGGTGCGGCCCTGTGGACCAGAGCTGACACCTGCAGGAAGGAGCAGCATGGGACGTGCACGTTTGACTCCCCCCGCCTGTTCCCCTCCTGCCTTTCGCCCGCGCTAAGCTTATGAACACGAATCACGTTACAGCGTAAGGCTCAGCCTGCAGCGAGGAACGCAGTCCCGGCAGCTCAGCTGTCCCCAGGCGCATCGCCATTCAACCTCCCCCTGGCCTGGTTACGCTGCTGGGCCATTGTTCCCAGTGGTGTGTCCTGACTTCGCCCCCAGACAGTGCTGGCTCGCGGGCGGTTGCCTAAGAGCCCCTCGCGCTGCCATGCACAGAGCCCTTGTGAAAGCTCTCCTGGCAGACAGCCTGGAAGAGGACAGGGAAAACAAATGACGCGGGAGTTAATTTCCAGCTATTTCCTCAATTGTGCCTGCTATGAAGGGAATTTTTGTTTGTTTGCTACCGAAAGGGGGAGGCGGCGGGGGAAACCTGGCCAAGCATGGAGCGGAAATCTCTACCCCCTGGAAGGGCTGCCGATCCAGAGGGAGAAGAGCACCCCCAGTGGGGGCTGGATGCCTCTGGCTAGTGAGTAATTCCCCACGCTTGCCTCCAGTTGGCAGCAGCGGCTTGCTTGCTCTAAAGAGCTGGCAGCGCTCTCTGGGCAGCTCCTGAGCCTGGGGCATAGTGAAGATTTGCTAGCGTAGGGTTCGACAAAAGCTTAATTTTGTAGCTGGTTTTGCCCCCATGACAGGTGCCTGCCCATACTGGTTGTGTGACCGTGCACACAGAGTCGTGACAAATCGGAGACCTGGCCTGAGTTCAGCACGGCGTGCCTCACCCAGGACAACTACCAGGCACTCGCCGTGGCCACAGCTGCACTCCTGTCGAAGCTGCCGCAGCCCATCACCTGGGTTTCGAATTAGCGGGTCTAGCAAAGACCTGCCCATTGAACAGAAGAGGAGGAAGGGAAGCCGCCAGCAGCATGTGCGAGTTCGCGTTAAGATACTGGGACTCCAGCGATGTAGCTGGCGTTGCATATCTTAATTCAAACTTGTCCCTAGCGCGGACCTAGCCTGAGGCAGGCAGAACTCAAGTGCGCACCTCCACAGCGGGATCCTGCCCCGGCGGCAGTACCGCTGAAAGGAGCTGGTTACAGTGGGGCGCAGATTGAATGGGGGGCAGCATTGCGAGGCTGGTGCAGAAGGGGGTGTACTCACAGCAGCGTCGTAGGCAAGACGTGGGAGGCCATCGGACTGCTCGACTCGACACTGGGGAGGCCTCGGCCAGCTTCCCAGGCCCAACTCTAGAGCCAGGTTGAAGGGGAAGGCTGGATAAACGGGAGAGTCCAGAGGAGAGCGACAACCATGATAAAAAATGACCTGCAAGGAGAGGGTGAGCCCGGGGCATGTTTAGCCTCAGGAAGACACGGGGGAACCTGGCGAGTCTTCAGCTATGTGGAGGCACCTTACGAAGAGGACAGGATTCAATTGTTCTCCACGCCCCATAAATACGGGGCAAGCGGTGCTAGGCCTAACGTGCAACAAGGGAGGGGAGGTTAGGTAACAGCTCGGGGACAACTCTCTCCGGGCAGTATAGCAGCAGGGCAGAAAGCCCCGGCACTGGAGGGGTTCAGAACAGGCAGCACAAACTGGTCAGGGATGGCCTAGGCTCGAGGGTTACTTGCTCCTGCCTCCCGGAGCCACCAGTCCATTGCGGCGGTTCGAGCAGCACGGCTGCAGGGACGGACACAGGCGACTTCCAGCCTTGCAGGTGCCAGAGCCACCCCGGGCTCGCAATGAAGAACACTGACCCCATCTGGCACATGGCACTTCCCCAAAGCTGTTCCCAAGGGCCAAGCTGTTGGGCTACCGGCTGGTCTGGGTTAGGAAGTGGTCTGCGGTGGAGCGGCAAGTTGTTCCAAGGGTTAACCACCTTAATTCCAGCCCTGGGGGCAGGCTCCTCTGCTAGACTGGGGAGCCCACTAGCAGACTCCTTCCCCTTGCGAGTTGCTAGACTAAGGGCCTCACCCCTTTGCGAATGAGACCAAGCTGCTGGCGGCTCCGTGCACTCGCAACGGGAAGGGTTACCCCCTTGCAGTAGGCCTGCCAGAATGCTCGCCAGGTAACCGGCTGGACAGCCAACCACACCAGGCCAGAGCAGCCCTGGCTGACCCCGGCCAGCTGCGTGGGGGAGCCAGCAGGGGCCGCACCTGCCTCAGGCGCCCAGCCCCAGTAGCCCCAGACCTGCGGGAAGAGCCCGGGTAGGTGGGCTAACAGGACCCACCAGTGTTCCCTGCACAGCCTTTCAGGAGAGTCCATGGCTGCCCCCCGCAGCTCGGGCTGGTTTCTCCTGGTGGTGCACAAATTCTAGATACGGGTGGGCACGCTTAGAAGGAACACTGGACGGGTCAGGCAGGACCCTGGCCACGCCGGCAGCCTGGGAGGGCAGGCAGGAACCTGGCTCTGGCTGCTGGCACCAGCCCGTCCACTGTGATTGGTCTCCGTCTAACTGGTTAATGGTTATTTCCGTGCCTAATATGCATAGGCCCATTCCCTCTCCAGCTGCAGCTTCCATGCCACACAGCCCTTCAGGGGTAGCCCTACGGGCTTGGGCGGGACCACGGCCGTGCACAGAGCCAAGCGTGTGCGCAAAGGCTCGGCCTGGCTGGACCCTTGCACCTGTTCCTTCGCTCTGGGCGTTTTCCTGCCCAGGATCACGAGAGCAGGGGGTGTAACAGCCTGACCCTACCCCACCGGGCAGCCCCACAGCCTCATCTCTGGCCAGGTATTAGAGTGCCCAACGTTACAGCTGAACCGTGTGTTAGTCAGGCGCTCCCCCTCCTCTGCCCGGAGGCCCTTCGGAAGAACCGGCAGTTTTCACTGCCGGGAGGAGGGTGTTCTCCCCAAGCCAGCCCCTACCCCGCTGAGCGGTGGGAGTCTGACGACCAGGCAGGCAGAGGCCAGCTGCACCTCGTGCAGGGGGGCAGAGCGGAGCTCACCTCATGCCAAAAGCAGCAGGGACAGTCGCCTCCATCAATGTGCTATTCAAATATCCCCTCCCCTCCTCTCCCCAGCTTTGTGGCAGTGCAGATCTAACGTAAGAGGCTCTCACAGGGCTGTGGGTGCTAATGCCAGAGGACACAGCCATTTCACAGGCCTGACGCTCCAGGAAAAGAGCACACAAGCCACAGCACCAGTCAGGGGTAACAACCATGAGCAGTCACCGTAGGGCGGCTTTGTCCAGTTTCACGGTGTTCACATCGCCCTTCCCACAAGGTGACTGAAGGGGCCAGGGCAGGCAATTCCCCATCTCCCCGGACAACTCGGCCCTCACGGGAAGACTAAGCCCTGGAGAGGAGGTTCTGTCCCCAGCTGGGCCCGCTGGTACCGCCCTGGTGACATTTTTATAGTGTTCCCAATGCACCAGGCAAGAATCCCATTGCGTGGTAAACTCCAGGGCAAGCATCCTTAGCAGGGGGTCATTTGTCTCCTTGATGACACAACAGCACAACCACCCCAGCAGCAATTTAAGGTTAGTTTATTGCCATGTGAACTCTGACAGACATACGGAATTTATAAACGTACAATAACTTGGTTTTACAAAGTCACACCTCAGTACAGTACAATAAAATCTGTTGATACAAAATACTCTATTGGCTTTATAGAGTTACTCTAGAGTATGAAGACACCTTGACCTGCTCCGTTTAGAGGTTTACAATAGACTGCAATTAACACACCACTTGCTACGTATGCAGCCAAGCAAACAGGCCAGAGACATCACAGTTTGTTGTATAATACTGTCCAGGGCTCCAAGTGACAGAGCAAAGGCCGCTTGCAGTATGTTGTATACATATAAAAAGTCTCCAGAAATTAGTTTCAACTTTATTCCTACTAGCCCTAGATCCGTACTAACTACCCCCACTACTGTTTGTCTGGCGTCTTATGTTGTGCAAACTCAGTTCTTCAGCAGTTATAGCTTCTGCACTGTCCTCCTAGTTTTGACCTGGTCAGTTTTGATACTGAAGAAAGAAGCGATAAGCTGTAACAACTATGGAAGATTTCCCAGGACAGATGAAGGAACCAGGTGGGGTTTCATTTAATCAACCTCCCTCCCCATCCTTTAGCTGTCTGATGTAACTTTCAGGGCTTTTGTTAAGAAAAAAATCCTAAATATCTAAATTTCCTTAAAACAATTTATTTTTAAACCAAGACAGCATGAACAGCTTCTAAAACTCCTCTCCCAAACCAAGTAAGGCAGCGTGTGGCACCCCGATTGACTGACTGGGGCTACAAGCACCCCACAGACAAAGAGCCTTTTTGGGCGGCTGAGCAGACCTTTTTTTTTTTTTTTAAGTCTAAAGCGAGTGAATGCACTTAGCCTTCTTTGGAGCGACAGCAGCCAGGGTCTGGAATGGAACATTCCGTTAGTGTTTTCACTCTCCACTGAGCTTTGTGGAGCTACGTTTTAGACAGCGTTCGGCTCAGGGTGCAGAGTAGTCTCCAGACACGCAAGCCTTTCATTTTCTTTGACTTAATCTCACAAGAAATGCTGCTCAGAGGATCCCTAAACATGCTTTTTTGTGAAATTAAGAAGTCTTGTCTCACACACAGTTTATTTTAAAAGAGATTTGAACAAGACGTACAGGTCGCTTACTGTACCGACCCCACGACAAACAAGAACACGTCTTCGGCCTTCAAACGGAAGGACTGAAGTTCTGTTTTTCTGTTGCTTCATCTCTTGCCACAGGCTTCCCGCGCTCACGGATTAGGTGAATTGCTTTAGTACCGACCAGCCTGAAAAATTGGTAACTTCAAATAGTCCACACGCATCTCCCCCCAAAACCCTACCACATCCATGCCAACGGGCACGTTTCTGGAATATGGCTATGAAACATTCTGCCAACATATGTGACTGGGAAAAGAAAAAAAATCAACATGGAGTGGGTGAATTATAAAAAAGTTTATTAGAAAACTCCCCCCCCCCCCCAAACCTCAGCCTCTTACAGGATTTCTGTTTAACATTCACTAGGATACAAGCACCCGGAGCCTCTTCGCTCACAGGCCATTTGCTTAACCCTCTTCACACAAGCTGCGATATTTACCAGCACTAAAAAATAAATATGTCCAACAGACGACCCTCCCCTCCCCTCCCCCCTTGGATGTCTTTGATCGGAGCAGTTAGAAATTGCTTTCCACCCTCTCTGGAAGAGTAAGGAAAAGAGGGTACTTTGGAAGGGACAGCTACCTAGCTTTTGCTGTCTTACAGCATGAGCATATGAGAGCATCTGGTCCCATTTAGTGTGAAAAGTCTTAGGCCTCCGAGCCATGTGCCCAAGAGCATCTGCACCCCAGTAAGGGAAGCAGCCACGCTCTGAACACCACGGGGGAGGCACTGAGAATGTAACAGCCCTGACACCTCCTCGCTAAAAGCCAGCCCCACCCCCACTGATGCGCACGGGACTTCTGCCGGGGCGCTCCAAAGGAGCAAGAGCGCCATTTGCCACGTCTCGTTTGGAACACAGCGCCATGGCTCCATTTCACCTGCAGGGTGCACGGGCTAATGGAGGCTTCAGGACAGGCTCAGGGCTGGGGGAGGAGGAAGAGACGTAGCCATACTGGCCACACTGGGAGAGACCCAGATTCCCTAAATGAAGGAGCAGCAGCACGTTTCCAATTTCCAAGCCCATCTCTGCAGTAGGATGGGAAAGACCGATGCACAGACCAGACACCTGCCAGCTTAGATTCCTTCCATCCCAGCTAAAGCTGGTTCCTAACTACACTACCCAGCCTTCGGCACGTGTACCCATTTGGTTTCATAGTGTTACTTCCAGGAGAGGCGCCACCAAGAGAGGTTGGAAGTTCTTTGCCTAGGAAAAGTGGGATAGTCTAAACCTGAATTCTTCCTGCATCTGCAAGTGTTGTTTATTGAAATGGGATGATCCTAAAATGAGGCTCAACCCCTACAAAGGTGGCTGTGAAGACAGTGATAAAAAGAGCCCTCCATTAATTTGAGTCATCAATTCCAACCCAAGCGTTCCATGAAATATTTAGCTAAAAGGGGAGGTTTAAAAAAAACGACAGTAACTAAAAAGGTTTTCAAGAGGTGCTAGAAAAGCCTACCAATAGAGGCAGGTAGTGTCTGGCATCCGGAGGAGTTTGGATTTTGTCTTGTTTTATCCAGACCACCCCTCCCACTAGCCCACCCCAAAAATATCCCAACTTCCACTAAGCCTGGCAGTTAAGAAGTATGTGAAGCAGTATTCATTTTAGATTCAGCACTGAAGCCAGCTGAGCCTCAAAATATCCAGTATCCTTTTTTATGGCTTTAAAAACAGACACACCCCAAGCAGATCACAACTAACTAAAACATGGTTCACAGAGCGGCATTAAGGCTCTTCCAGAATAGTCTAGAGGAGGAAACTTTAAGGCACCTATTAATACATTCTGGGTACTGTTAAAAAAGCCAGAAGATTAAAAAAAAAAAAAAGTTTCCCATCGACATAAGAGGATCTGAAATATTTCACGGTTACCTCTGCTGAACCCAGATGAAAAAACAAGGGAGAGCTTTGTTAAAAATGAACACCTGGTTTATACACTTCTGATGACTGCTCACTACCAGCACAGCGTTTTCCCCAGACACCCTTTTAGTGGCAACACTTCCTCCAACCTCCAGGATTAGAAATCAGTCCCTCACATGCGACTCTCCTCCTCTTGCGTACCATCCTCTGTGCTCTTCGGCGGCATGCTGGCCACATCATTGTTTGCCTCTTTCTGTTTCTCGGCCTCTTTGTGTTTCTCCACCTCATCGATGTTGGTTTCCTCCTCTTTCCCTTCCTTTGTCCGCTTCTCCTCCGCTTTCTGTTCTTTTGCCAGAAGCTGGTAGTTGATGCCCATTCCCACAAACAGGTAGATCCCAGAGAAGATCAGGATGACGCCACACGACCAGTAGGTGTATTTATAGTCACCGTACATGTCGTTGAGTTTCCCTGATGGAGCAGAAAGGACAACATATGAATGAGAGGCAGTCAGCCCCGCTGAGAGCAGGCAGGCAAAAGCTCTCCCCAGCGGTTTCGTAACGCAGCGCGCGTGTGCACGTGTCCGTGTCTAGACATAAGAACAAACCAGCTCTGCTTACAAACAACAGCGTTTTAAGAAAACCATGACCCAAGGGTTCAAGGCAGGGCTGGTTAAATGGCAATGCGCATGGCCACCAACTCTAACCAGCTTCAGTTTTACAAGCAAACGCACAAGGAATGAGCCCAGGTTAAAGCTCCTTTTTGTTCAGATCAGGCTTTTTTTGGGGGGGGGGGGGGGGGAAGTGGGGGAGGACCCAGAACATCCAGCTATTTTCCAAAACAGACTAGGAGTCACCCAGGAAAATCAGTTTGAGGAGATTTATATTTTGACCAGGGTATCCAAGCTTACTCCAGCTTCCTCTAGTCCTACCTCCCAAGGTTAAAAACCCAACTTTGCTTTGCTGTGGGGGGACTTCCCACGGACATTTCACACAGCGGGGGGGTTTCCATTCTCTCCCTGCACCAGGGCCTAAGCCGCACACGTGGTTACATATGTAACCACTGGCCACTTCTTATGGAAGAGCCCTCCCATCTGGGCTCCGGCCACACACACGAAGGCCCTTCTCCAACTTCCCAGCAGGGGTCCTTTGGGAAGGAGCTGTGCTTGCCTCCCCCTTCCACAGACGCGCTAAGGAGGGACACAAACATACTCTACCTAGGAGCGGTGGTCCCAGGAGCACGGGGCAGCATTCCACAATGGTCACCAAGCCCACGGCACTGGAGAACCTCTGAGTCCCGACCAAATCCATCAGCGTTTCAAACAAGACGGAGCTGAGCCAGCCGAAGGCGAATCCGAAGAACCCGGCGTAAATGCAAAAGCCCATGTAGCTGGTGGAGAAGGGTGCCAGGAGGTGGCACACGCCGTTGCACACCACAGAGACAGCGAAGAAATATTGGACCCTGGGCCTGACCCACTTGGTGTTGGCCACCAGTCCCATGGACGGCCTCGCCACCATATCTACGAAGGCCAGGATGGAGAGCAGGAAGGCTGCCGACTCTTTAGGAATGTCCTTACTCTTGGCGTAATTGCTGAGGAAGACTAAGGGCGTGAACAGCCCAAAGAACATGATCACGTTGCCGGAGAGATAGAGCAAGAAGCCTCGGTGTGTGAACAGGGACAAATCCAAGAACTTGTTAACCGTCTGGAGAACAGAGGCCTTCTGCTTCTTCGTCTTCCCAGCAATAAGGTCCATGCTGGCATCGCCAGCTCCATCGTCCATCTTCCCAGCGGCCTTCCCAGCCTCCTGCAGCACCTCTTTCGTAACCTCCTTCTTCAGCTGCTCCGGCTTGGGGCCTATCGGTCGCATCAGAGATCCAGCCACACAGCAGTTCAGCAAAAGGCCACCAAGAATTAAAAAACTCCCCCTCCAGCCAAATATGCCAAAGAAGTACTGGTTCAGGGGGGCCAGCGTAGACAAGAACACGGGGCTACCTGCCATAGCTAGTCCATTGGCCAATGGACGTTTCTTAAAGAAGTACTTGCCAATCATGGTCAAGGCAGGATTCAAGTTGAATGCAAGCCCCAGACCTGGAAAACAAGAAATAGCACGTGAGTTTAAAATTGAGACACCGCTGCATTTCTGGGGACCTTGGGATTAACGGCATGGGTCCCTGCACTGAACATACTGGGCAGCAAGTGCTGGGCTAAGTTCCTCCCATGGTTATAGAATCATAGAGCACTAGGACTGGAAGGGACCTCGAGAGGTCACCAAGTCCAGCCCCCCGTCCTCACTGCAGGACCCAGTACTGTCTAGACCATCCCTGATAGACATTTATCTAACCTGCTCTTAAATATCTCCACAGATGGGGATTCCACAACCTCCCTGGGCAATTTATTCCAGTGTTTGACCACCCTGACAGTTAGGAACTTTTTCCTAATGTCCAACCTAAACCTCCCTTGCTGCAGTTTAAGCCCATTGCTTCGTGTTCTATCCTCAGAGGCCAAGATGAACAAGTTCTCTCCCTCCTCTTTATGACACCCTTTTAGATACTTGAAAACTGCTATCACGTCCCCCCTCAATCTTCTCTTTTCTAAACTAAGCAAACCCAGTTCCTTCGGTCTTCCTCCATAGGTCATGTTCTTTGGACCGTTAATCATTCTTGTTGCTCTTCTTTGGACCCTCTCCAATTTCTCTTATGCTACATTTAACTTGCACTGACCTCAGCAAAATTTCATAGGGGTTAACTAATGGCAGGATTGGGCCAGTTATTGCAGGTTTTCAGTGATCTACAAAGAAGGTGCCAATTTTACTAACGAGCAAACTGTTGCTGGTTTTGGTGGGGGGTTTTTGGAGCCAGCATTGAAGGCATTTTGAGAGAGACGTCAGTTTACTCGTGTGAAGTGTCTGCTTTGAGCTAAGATGGGGGTGTAGTAGAGCGTTCTCAAAGGAGGTGTACACCATCCTGAGCTGAGGAGGGATTTCGATTCAAGGTGGGTGAAGATAAAAAGCGATTTGGATACTGACTTGGCATCTAACCATCATGCCTCAAATGTGGAGTTTTACAAGTGCAGCATAGCCGTGGCCTAAGTCACGATTGGGTTAAAAAGCCCTTCTGCACCTGAGATCCTGGCTCTAACACCGACCACGAGGAGTCACTCACCTCCCACAACCCCCACGCAGAAGTAGAGCTCTTCCACTGTGTTACAGAAAGAGGCTGCGATCAAGCCACACCCAGATAGACAGCCTCCGGCGATCATGATTGGCCGACTGCCATACTTGTTCACCAGGACACTGCTGATGGGACCTAGAAGAGAGGGAAGGAGAGTTAGACACCTTGGGGTGTATTCCAGAGCAGAGGGATGCTTACAGGACTGCAGAGGGGTCAGCGAAGGCGAGGCACGGCTGATCGAGACGAGCGATAGCCATTGCTCGTGTGTCAGCTGGAGAGACGGGCAGGAGACGGAGATGGAGGACGTGAGGCCATGTTGGGTTAAGCGCGTGGACATCTCGCTCCACAGCGCAACATGATGGGCAATTGAGAATCCAGACTGAAACGGGGTGCAGCAGAACACTGCACTTCCTCCCCGCCCCGCCCGGCTGTCCACTCTGCCTTTTGAGAAAGTGTTTGAGTCCGTAGGGTTGCAGAGAGCCGCACAAATACAAAGAGCTGCAGTGCTGCTTCCCCGTGTCTAGACACACAATGGGGCAGATTAGGCTCTCCTGTAACTCCAGGGAATTCAGTGGTGTTGCACCACACATTCATTTGGCCCAATAGACACAAGATCTGATGCCACCCATCCCTTCTAAGGCAGTGGCCTCGTGGCTCAGGCCCCACCGGGGAGCTAGATCTGCCTCGGGCCTGCTGGGTGACCCTGGATTCAGAGAGCTCGTGATGCAAGACGCTAGAGAGGAGCCGGTTACTCTGTCACGGACAGAACCCAAATGCAAACTCTAGTATACGCAGCATGCAACGAACAAGGTTTGTGTTCTTCCAGGATGCAGTCAGGAAATACAGCACGGATGCTTTCAAAACTCTGCATGGAGAAGACGCTCTAGTAAGAACTTTTTATGTTTGGTCCAGCCCAAAATACCAAGTGCACATGGGGGAAGATGGGGAGATTTGAAGGGATTTTGTAAAATGCGTGAGTGAGTCAGAACAGGAAGAACTGTGCTCAAGCAAGAATGGAATTTCAACTGAGTCCTCCGCCCACCCACCCCTTGTTTTAAGGTTTCACTTTGCTTCAGCTACAGAAGCCTGATGAAAACCTGAACATCCGAGTGAAACCATCCGACCACAGTAGCCCATTTTGTGTGCCCCAGAGATGCTGGTGTGAACCGTGATCTGTTTTATTAGATCCAGCTTCTTATTTTCACACAGGTGTTCTCAACGTCTAGCTAATCCCATGCATGTGCGTTTTACGCCAAACACAGAGAAAGTTTAGGACCAGCCTGCTTTATTCAAGGCATTTAGAGGGAGACGTCAGTTTACTGGACTGAAAAAAGTCATCGGTTGTTCTTTACAACTATAAGCTAAGGGACATCTGATTCAGCCTGATCAGCCGTGGCCACCTCTGTCTGACCAATACAGCTTCTGAAACATCAGCATGACTCATCTTCCTCTGCAGTCGCAATAGCAGTGCAAAATGTGCTCAGCTAGGTCCCAGGCAAAGCCTTTTCAATCTGTACATATTTGACTCCTCCAGCTTGGCGCGCAGGACAAGAAAAATCTTCCACAGCCGCAATATGCAAAGCAAATAATATGAACTTTCATTATAGCTCACCAGGCAAAGGAGGGGAGCGGTTTTAAAGCAGCTTTCCCACAGCGACTGGGACACAGCAGAGCCTGTGTTTATTGGTGCTGCATGTGATGCTGTTTGATCTTCAGGATAAAACAATCCCCTTTTCCAGACTGGTTCTGTGGGGCCATGCGGTTTGCACATTAGATCGCTATGGATATGGTGGGGACAGAGGGAGTCAGCCAGGTCAGGGCTCCCCATGCCAGGAACTGTGTGAACACTGGGTAAGACGGTGTCCCTGCCCCCAAAGGGATGACAGTCTAGAGCAGGGGTGGACCCGCCAACCGAGTTGATCCGGCCCTTGGTGATCCGGGCCTGGGGGCAGGGGAACGCACGTGACGTCTCCTCCCGCCCTGCCCCCGCCCTGCCAGGAATGCGTGGCACTTAGAAGCACCATGCGCTACCCTCGCCCTCAGACCCGGATTGGCCTGGGGGCAGGTGGGGGGAGCATGTGAAGTCTCCTCCCACCGCCAGGGGCACAGGTACCTAGAGGGAACCACCAGCTGTTCAGAACATCTGGTGGCTCTCTCTGGGCAGGGGGGCAAAGACTTTGCATGCTCCCCCACCCCCACGCCAATCAGCGTTGGTGGGTGAGGAAACACGGAAGTGTCCCCACCCCCACACCCCTTCCACTGAGGCCCCGCCTTTTCCAGGGCAGCCTGGGGCCACTTCAATAATTTCTGACGTGGCCCCTGATCAAAATGATTGCCCCTCCGTGACCTAGAGCAGCAGTTCCCACACTCCCCCGAGGGAGGACCGTTCCCCTGCAAGGGAGGGAGTTTTGTTCTGTTATTATTGTCATGGCTCCGCCAGTGTTTGAGCAGCCAGATTGCTGTGTGCACCCCCAGGTCCAACTGCTGCACTGCGAGCCATCCTAATCCAAAGTCAACAGGGCCTGAACCCGGCAGTGCCCGCCCTGCAGACACGGGGCGTATTTCAACGCGCTGGATGAGCGCCCTCTGAACATTAACAGATCTGGTTTCACCATTAACAGACAGCAAGGTCAGCCTGCTATTCGCCGCCACTCACGTGGCCTGACCTTCTCCTGGGGAGCCGGGAAGAACCTGGAAACGTTTGAAGAGCCAGTGGCTGTGTCAACAACCCCCTTCCCAGCTGGGACCAAATCCCAGCTAAGCCTCCCCCCCCCCAGGGCCCTGGCCAATGCCTCCCGGCAGGCCCTGGGAATGCCGTACCGCCCGGGAGCCAACCTTTGCGCCTGGAGTGGAACAAGTGAGCCAAGGCCTGGTGCAAATCCTTCAGGACTGACCCTTCCTCCTTGCAGTGGTGGCCTCTTTCCTTCCCTGCCCTGCCCCGCCCGTGCCACCCCAGCAGCTTAGCCCAGTCGGACCGACAGGCAGCCGCTCCTGTCCCTGGGGCAGATCCTGAGCACGGCACGCACACTGCCCTGCCCCCTCGTTATGCAGCAGGCCCTAAGGCTGAGGATGGGTTGGCAGGGAGCAGCGTGTTGCGCCTGGCTTCGTGATGTCCCATCTCACGGTGGCGAGAAGCAACGCTCCTGTCGCGCAGGGCCCAAGACTCCGGCTTCATAAAAAGCCCTGCTCAGGCACGAGCCACACAGAGTGTCTCCTGCAGCACTGGCCTTTCAGCAGTGCCGACGTATCCCCGCGAGCCCCTTCCCCCGTGCGCCCATGCCATTGCAACTGGCCAGAAACGTCACTAACCCAACACTGACGGGGCTATTTTCATTGCCGGCGCCGCCAGCAGAGCAAGAAAGGGAGCGGGAGCGGCTGTGCCGTTTCGCTAGCGTCATTAGGAACTGCGGCCGGGGGTTCGATTCAATGCTGGCCCTTCAACTCGCTTGGAGCAAGATCAGAAGCAACGAACACAAGCCAGCTTTTGAACTCAAGCGCCCTCCCCCGCACAGGCCCAATGAGCCTCTCTTCTGGCGAGTCGCAGAAGCCTCGGCCTTGCCCGCGCCCAGCAGCGCGCCTTGCTTCGCCGCAGCCGCTTGCCAGGAGGAAGTAACTGGCCCCTTAAAGAATGTGCAAAGGCGTCTGGGAGGAACAGAGCGGGCATTGTCACTGCTCCTCCAAGGCTCGGCCAGGCAGAGTTTAGTGCTCTCAGCGATCTGCGGGAAAGCAGACGCACCGGGGAGCTGCCTTTGCAAACGTCTCACCCTCAGCTTCCTGCTAAGTGATACTGAGAAGCAAATTGCGTATGCAAAGCACCCCTACTTCCTGGAACAAGAGTTAGTCACACGGCCTAAGATTGAAAAGAAAAAGGCAGGCATTACTTGGGGGAAGAGGGCGGGACTTCACAGCTGCTGACTAATGCTTGACTAATCCATGCCCAGCAAACCAGCAGAAGTCTGCACTGCAGAGTGGCCAAATGTAACGCCAGGGGCCGCGGAACAAAGGATGCAGCCCTCGCTTACGGGAGAGGGGACGGAGAAGGATCTGGAGGGGGGGCATGGTGGATAACAGTGGAACATCAGCTCCCACGGTGCCCGAAAGGGCTAACGCAACCCTGGGATGTATCAGTTCTAGGAGCAGGGAGGTTTTCTCTCGATTTGGTACCAATGTGACCCCTACAGGAATCCTCTGTCCAGTTCTGATGTTCCCAGCACAGGATGGACGTGTGGTAACTGGACAGGGTTCAGAAAAGGGGCATGCGAATGATTCAAGGACTGGAAAACATGCCGTCTAGTGACACGCACAGCTCCCCGAGTGCGAGAGAACACAGCGGGCTGGGTGACGAGCCGGCTCGCTGCGTCTGCAAGGACCTACGTGAGGAACGGGCTCTCAGTCTAGCAGTGCCACACGCATCCGTGGCCAGACGCCACCGCGAGGCAGATCCGCACCGGAGAGAAGGCTCGAACACGTAGGCTCACCACTACGCCTATTTACCACGGAGCCTCCTCGGGCACAGCTTTTAAATCAAGACGGGATGTGTCTCGGAGGGGCTCCAATTCAGAAAAGAGTTCGGTGGCTTGTGTTACAGAGGAGGTCAGGCCAGACCCCCCAGGGCTCCCTTGTGGGCTCAGCTGCGAACTGGAGCCAGGCGAGGATCTGTCCCAACCCAGCAACCACTGTGTGCTCGTGAACAGTTGAGTGACCTCACGAATTCTTATCGATTAGTCGACTCTTCTGTAGTCCCCGGGGGCGGAGCCGGCAGCTGCTGTATCAGGCAGCAGTGCGGGGGGCCAGGCGGGAGCTGGTCCACAAGGGGAGCCAGTTTAAAAGCCAGCTCCCCTCACGGACTAGCTGCCTGTCTCCCTGTGCAGCTGCCTCCGATACCCAGTCCAAGGTGGGGCTGAGCTCCTGGACCCAGCCAGAACTGAGCTGGGCTGCCTGGCTCCTAATACACTTTAAATGCTGAGCCGCAGCAGGGGTAGGTTCTGGATCCTGTGCAAGCCAGGACTGAGCCAGGCAGCTGGCCGGCCTGCTAAAAAAAAAGTGTACTGGCAAGGGTGGGGGAGGAAAATGCATGTGGTCCATTGCATTACTTTTGCTAAAGTAATCACTAAAGCAACACTTTTGCTCATCTGTTAATCGACCGCACTCCTACATCCCTATCTCCAACTCCCCTTTTAACAGCAGAAAGATGGCAGGAGGGACCAGGCGTATGAGAAAACAACTGGACAAAGCCCCCGGCTGCTTTTTCTTTTAGATGTTGATGAAGCGTCCTGTCCCTCGCTTTGGAGGGGGAGAGGGGAGGCAGGCTCCGCGCCACACCCCATCTTACACTGCTTTCCTGAACTAGGTAACTTCTGCATACACTGGGCTGGTGTGTCCTCGTTTCCCCCGCATCCCGTAGCAGCTTCTCACACGCACTCCCAGCTACGTGGCCAAGAGCAGCTCCCGCTAGGTCAGAACCGTGGCCCCCACCCTGGACGCAGCGCTGACCACAGGGGATTCTCATGCTGCCGCCACCCCCCACCGGCAAGGCGCCTGACTCATATTTGCATTTGTGCATCAAAAGCAGCTGACGGCCGTAGCTGGGCACGGAGGCTTTTCCTGGGGGGGAACAGGCCCTGCTTTGTCCTTGCTTAGCTAGTGAGACAACCGGCACATTTCCCTGCCTCGCTGTTGTCACAAGCTTGCAAACTGTCACGGTCTTAATGAGACCTGATCTGAGCCATCCCCCTCTGTCCAGGGGTCCCGAGAACGTGTTCTTGCGAAGGCTTGCGGCAGCTCACATGCAGCAGGATCCTGACAGCTCAACCCTGCCTGCTCCTGCAAACTGGCTTGCTAACGCACATGTGACCTGCATGCTGTTTTATCATTTAAAACTCAGGCCATAGTGCAACTTTCCAGAGCCGGATCAATGCCTGTGCAGTGGCTTTGGTGTTTGCGCGAGGAGCGGCACGAGAACACAGCCACCGCATGGCTGCTTTCAGCGTTTCCACAGCCCCTACCACCAGGGCCAGGAGCTTGTAAAGAGATCGTAAATAATCAACTGTGCGTGGCCTTAGGATCAGCGCTGCAGGCAGCAAGGTCTTTCACCTACAACTTTGTGCAGGGACTCCTGCATTCTTACACCGCCCGTCTGGTAGAGGTCAGCAGCAGACATGTTGCAGCTATGGTCTAGCAAGGCCAAGTGCAGCATTACACAAGTTCTATTGCCTTGGAAAGATTTTACTTATCGCTTTGCAGAGGGGCAGGACAGATTAGCCTCATTTTCCCATCTTGGGCATTAAATAAAGTTCATGCCAAGCTCCTCCAAACCAACCTGCTTAGAAAAATGTCACCCCAATGGGAAACAGTCCCCATTAGGGTTTTGGGGAAAGGCACTGCAATAGGGCACCATTAATCAGACACGGCCATCATCATCCCCTCCCTAGAGTCGTCTGCTTGCTTACCTCCTGCGTACATAACAGCCAGCATGATGGAGGAGATCCAGGAGACTTTGCTGCTAGATGCATTGAAGATGGCCTCAATCTCTTTGAAAAACACGGTGATGGATTTGGGAAACGCATAGGAGAAGCCAATGGAGATGAAGGCTCCAACGACAACAGCCCATCCCCATCCTCCTTCTGGGGGGGTGTATCCCTGAGGCCCTCCAACGGCTGGCGGCATCTTGAATGGAGTTGGCGGTAATTCAGCTGGGTCTCAAAGATCTGCAGAGGACACAGATGCCAACACTTAGTAAACACCACAACAGAATTCCACCCCAAAGTCTCCAAGGGTTGCTTCCCTTCCCACACAATTCCCCATCAGCGAGGGATCAGAATTCGATGGAAAAGGCAGACACTTTCGTATGTGACTAGTGATTCTAAGTGCCTTGCTGTTTGGACTCCTGGCCCGAAACCCCTTACACCGAGCATGTTTTCAGAGAGGGAGAGCTCAGCATTTCCAGAAAGTCAGGTCCCAAAAGACGCTCTAGAAAGGCTTTGCCAGAAGGTATTTCTGGCAGGGAATTAAAAGCGCAGCTGGCCCTTTGAAAGCCGGCAGCCCACTGGGGTTCTGAGTGTGGCCCGTGAGACATTTTAAGTACCGTCGCCCACTGCAGGGGTGCCAGGTTCTGCTGGGCTCCCTCAGCGTAGTTTTTCCCTCCGGGTGTTATGAAAGTGACAGGCACTTAAAACAAGGGCACATGACAGGAGGTGCACACTGATTGACACGGCACTGACTGGGAGAGCCAGGCGTTCCCTCTGCAGCCAATCACAGCGCTGCTACGGTTCCATCCACAACCCGCACATTCTAGGGACTGCAAGTGCAGTGAGCGAAACTGCCCTGTCACGGGGACAGCCTTGGTTCCGACAATCTTGTGGCCCACGGAGATGGAGGGCCACTCCAGCAGCCCACGCACTGGCCCAGGCTGCCCTTGGCTGTTCTAGAGCCTTGGGATCTTGCAAGAAACAGGGCTGTACAAACGCTATCAGCACAGTCGTCTGTTTTGTAAAATGCCACATGACGTGGATTTTTGCAAGTTAACTCCCAGCCTAGCTGGTAACCACTTCCTCTTCTAAGCTGTAGCCTTGACGCAGCCATGAGCTCCATTGTGCACACAGCGCATGCTCTGAGCTGGGGGGAGGCATCCAGACCTATTGCAGAAGGGAAGCCCAGGAAACACACATCAGTCTCCCTCCTCGTGTCACCGCACGGATGGGCGCTGTTAGACAAGCGGGCAGGGCAAACTGGGAAGCAGGTGGTGTTTTCTACAGGAAGTGACATCCACCTTGTGACTAGCATACATCTGTATCACGATGACCTGCCACACGCATGCTAAGCATCTGAAGTATTTCCATAGCTAAGGCTGTCCTGCATTTTTGGATAACCCTCTACACTCATGCCAAGGATCCCCCTTGGCTAAAGCGAGCCTGTCCGCATCCGGGCAGATGGTATCTTCAGAGCAAGAGGAAAGGCGTTCCCTGTGCACTTCCAAGAGGTGCCTTCGTGCACCCTACTACAAGGCTGCACGCACTCAAGACAAAGGTCGGGGAGTGCCGGGGCCTGCAGTGCTGGGCTTCGGAAGGAAAGATGAAGGGGGCATTGTAACTCCAGAAGCCACCGAGACAGAAAGTGGATTCAATCCAGGTTCCAATGACACATCCGGGACAGCGCCCACATTCCGGATGGCAAAGTTAGAGGTGTCACTTAGGAGCGCACACCTGTGTAAGGGGAACAACATCGCGGCACAGAAATGCTCTTGGGAATCCGGTGCCAAACAGAACTTTTTTCCCTGTACCACAGTACTAAACCCAGCTGACATGGGTTATCTGGTCTCTCAGGTAAATTTCATAACACAACACAACAAAGTAGAGTCAAGCAATTTATCAGCAACCCCCAGAGCCCGTCCTACAAGGAGATTAGGGCTGGCTTCTCCTCTTCTATCAAAAGGCAGTCAGATTTTAATACTATCAAATGGCAGGCTGATGGGTGGGGAAGGGGAGACAGGAGAAGTCGTATCACATTTTTAATACGTGCTCCTCAGAAAAAACACATCTCTCTCCTCGTGCCACATCAACATTTCTATTATGCTGGTGCACAAAGACCCCTCTGAAGGTCATTAAATGCAGCTAAACTTAGCCATGACTGATAACAATGGAAAGTTTCAATAGATGGCTTGAATTCTTGTCTGCTTTGATGCAGCTTGTGTTGCAGCTTCACCATCAGCGCATCCCCTATAATTTTGTAGCCTCATTTCACAGGTTGAAACTACTAAGGATTCCCAGCCACATTTCCCAGATACTGCCAAAGAAATGACACTGTCTACACAGTTGACTCATCCTTCCACATCTCTTCTCTCAGACCCCCTCCTTCCTAAATTACAATTCTGCTACCTCAGAAATCCCTCTTGGGCAGGAGGAAGTGAATGTCCTGGACTGAAAAACAAGATTGTCTGTGCTCAGTTTTATCACAAACCCCTCGCTATTTGTTGGTTTTTGGTGAAGGCCCAGCTCCTTGACTCATGTAGTTACAAGTTACTTTCATTTGTAAAGAAGCATGTTTCTCCCCATCCTGGTTGCAGAGAAAAGCTTGAAGGCATGAAGCAAATGCATGCAAATACAGAGGCAAGAATACATTTTTAAAAATAGTCTCATGATACTTTGGAGCCAGAGGTGTAATTTTTCAATGCTTGGGGCTGGCTATCCTGGATGAATTTACACCCACACCAGCTTTCACTGTTATCCCAAACTAAACTGACTTTGGGACTTACCTCATTGTGGGACCATAACAACCTTACGCTGGATCGTTAAGTCAGAAACTCAACAGAAAGTCGAATTTAGACCCATTTCTGTAGCCCTAAAACGGACAGACGATCCCTACAGCTTCCCCCTTGGCCGTCTGTCCCAGCAAGTGTTGAGAGAGGTGGAAGAGAGGCTCACAAAGACAATGGAGGGGAAGATGCCACGTAGGGTAGGTCTCCAAGCTTCCATATTATGCCAGGGCCTGGTTTTGGCTGAATGCCTCACAACACAAGCGGCAGCTGAAGCCAAGCTATGCCACCAAAGCATGCACAACTGGAGAGACAGCAGAGTATTTGTGCTTACAGCAATGGAGCAGAAAGAAGATGGAAGGACTTGAAAGGAGCAGATGAGCCGAGGGTAAATGCTGTTCATGCAGACGTTTGCCAGCACCGCTGGTTTTGCACCATCTATCACATGCTTAGCTGCTGCAGTTATACAGAGAGCTCAGTACAACCCCAGCACTTTCAGACCCAGGACAGAAAGCAAGACAACGGGAGGACCCCAGACAGGCATCAGAAACTAGCCAGCCCACCCTTACCCATTACAGCTTTGCTGCACAGCGCCTGGGCATGCCAGCTACATTCACATGGGACCTGCTAGGCCCTCACATTTGCAGTCCTGTGTGCCCGCAGTAGAGAGGCACTTGTAAGACACCAGGAAGGCAATTCAGAAGTGCGGGCAACTTGAAGCAGGAAGTAGAAGCTGCCATAAAAAATAAAACCAGATAGCTGCCAGTTGGCCCACATGCATCCGCACAGATCCTGCACCTGTGCACTGCAAACCCAAGCAGAGCACTTTACCGGGGAGAACTACACTCTCTGCAGAGAGCCGGCAGCCCTGTGAGACTAACAAATCTATCAGGTCGGGCATCGCGCAGGCCTGGGAAGCTCTCCCAGGACCCCCTAAGCGCACCCTGGCAGGACACTGCATGGCGGTGAAACCTGCTCTGGCAAACTGCCCGTTGTATTAACTTTGGAGGAGATGGCGCACGGTATTCCTCACAACGGCTCAGAATCTATTTCACTCCGGGCTGTGCACCACGCCCTGCAAAGTCAGAGCATTTCTACTGTACAACACGTTTCCAGGCTGACTGGGTGTCCGCAGACGCAGCCCTGCCTTGCTGAGCCACTGGGGGATTTCTTGTGGTGCCTCGGACGTTGCAGGAGCAGGGGTGGTGGGCACTGGTGTTCCGCCATGGGGTGGTCGGCACCGGCCCCCTTCCCTACTCTGTCCCAGCCTCTGCTGCCACTTCCAGCTACCAGCAACACAGCAGGACTCGGCCTTCAGCCCTGCCCCCCGCTCCCCCAATCACTCCGGACCTCCTTACTCCCTCCCCATCCAAGGGTTCTCGTGGTCCCCAGCTTGCCGCGGCGGAGTGAGTCTGCTGGGAAAAGTGACTGTAAGAAACACACAAATGTCAGACTTAACTAGCAAGCGTTAACAAAAACAAACCAACCGAAACAGGCAAAGCTGCTTCTTTGTGTTTCTATTCTGGTTGGGTCCAACAGAGACGAGAGACAGCAGCACGTTATTTTTATCATCGAGGCGGCCAAAAGCCCCAACAGAGAAGTTACAGGGCACTTGCGTATGGGCAGATGTATTTGTTTTTCCTAAAGAGCTGGTGGCCACCATTCTGAGCCCACCAAAAATGTGGTGAGAGGCCCTAGAGCCTCAACTTCCCTTCCCCCAGCGGCCAAAACCGCCAGTAGCTCCTGCAAAATCAATGGGGGTCCCATCAGGAACTGAAAGTGCAGGAGACACAGTTACACAGAACAGAGTGTTCGCCTCCCACACACGGCCCATTTCTAACCCTCACATTCATCTAAATGAAGGTGAGGCTCATTTGGCAGCCTTCCTGAAGCATCAGAGAAGCCCCTTGCAGAGTTGAGCTCATCGACCGGCAGGTCACAGTGGAGCTGGGGGCTATGCACCCCAACCGAGAGGTGCCCTGGGAAGACTCGCCAGGACACCCGAGGAGGAAAGGAGATCTCACGGCAGGGCCATGGGACCCAGAACTGGAGGTCCGGTTTTCTGAAGCCTCCCAACACTAGCTCACACCCAGGCAGGCACCTTCAAGGAGCATACAGCAGCAGCAAGAGCCACCGAAGCCCTGGAGCCTGCCTTAGGGCTGGTTTAGTCTGTTTGACCCAGCCACCGCTGGGTTTTTTTGCCCTAGAAACATATTTAGGCGGCTTTTTGGCTCAAAGCACATGACCGGCATGAGCAGAACCCAGTCACATTGCAGCCCCGACAAAAGAATCATTTACAAGATCACCCCCCCCCCCATAAGCCCCATGCTCCCGAGCCCACAGGAGTATTTCTGCTCCGTGCTGGTCAGGTGACTGGCGCTTCCATTGGGCTCCCTCAGGGCGGAGGGAAAGTCACACATGGTAGCCTTAGTGCAGATTAAAGCACCCAGGCGCTTGGGAAAGAGCTCAGGATTGCCACAGCTTCCTGCCCCACTTCTCCGGCCGAAGGAGAGGCCAGATGCGCACTGGGGAGCACCAGGCACATGTGCTGTTCAGACTGGATGGCCACGTGGCCGACTAGACACACTTGCCACCCGAATAGAGATCGGAGGCGGCTAGACAAGGCCTGTGCAGGGCAAGCCAAAAACAGAATCCCCGGCCACAAAAACCACAACATCTGGGGAATTTTCATTTTCACTCTCAATACCAAGAGCCCACTCGGGGTGTGAGCTGGTTTCCATACGATTAACTCTGCCCAAAGCCTTTAAACAAAGGCGTGATTTGTCTTTTTAACTCACGTTAATGTCACTTTCCAGGGGAGCTTGCACGCCCGCGTTTCCAATTGCCTTTTACCGTTAGAGTCATCACCAGCTTTCATGAGGCTCACTGAACTTCCCTTTCAGCTGCTGTCATACCACGGCTTGACGCGTCTGGTCCAAGGTTTGAGGAGGACGCTACTAAGTGCTGCAAGGTTTTCCCCCCCCAGTCAAGAAATCAAATCTTTACCTACTCCAGGAAAACTAAGCTGACTGATCTTACTCAGACCTGGGTTCATTTGTTTGCCCTTTCTTAGCAATTCTCCCACCCTTCCCTGCACTGACTAAGGTCACACTATTTGATGAGCAACACAGACCTCAGTCACCATCTCTTCCCTCTCCCCCTCCCCCACCACTTTGCACCTTCCCAATTTCAAGCCAAGGAAAATGCAGGACAATGTAGCACTTTAAAGACTAACAAGATGGTTTATTAGATGATGAGCTTTCGTGGGCCAGACCCACTTCCTCAAGTGGGTCTGGCCCACGAAAGCTCATCATCTAATAAACCATCTTGTTAGTCTCTAATGTGCTACATTGTCCTGCATTTTGCTTCAGCTACCCCAGACTAACACAGCTACATTTCTATCACTAAGCCAAGGAAAGAGACAGTTACCAACTGCAACTCACTGCTAACATGGGACTGAGGTAGGAGTTTCCCTTCATCTGAGATCACCAAGCAAAATTCGTAGCACATAGGACCAGGGGGAAGAAATGCAGATTTACATTATGAATTTGGCATGCAACAGCACTTCCCTTCAAGCATTCAAAGCCCCTAAGGCGACTGGTTTTAAAAGCTTCTCTGAGGATGGCTCAGGTTTCATCTTTCCTACTCGCAGAGGGAAGAGGTTCAGCCAGAGGAAAAAGCCACACCTAAAAATAGGAGTCCGTTCAACACGAACCATTTCCCAAAAGCCGAGTCACTGCTATGACTCTTCCATTTCGGTTTGGGGAGAGCGGCTGCGTGTCAGACGTGTTTGGAACTCCAATTCACAGCTGCCAAGCAGTCAGCCATAGTTTGCCCTATTTAGGCATTCAAGTCGCCCGTTTGCAGCAATTAAGGCTGAGGAGACCAAGCAGTGACTGCAAGGGTCACGTTTTCCAATTCTTTCTACACCTCAGCAATGAATAGCCTCAAGCGACCTCTCCTGCCTCCCCCAGTAGCGATGTAACAGAGCTCCGCTGAATTCCTTTCTGGCAGAGGCTGTGGAATGGAGAAAGGAGCAGGAGTCGAGTCCCCACACCAGGATAATCTGAAGTGGGTTTTGTCCACGAAAGCTCATGGTCCCATCGACGTGTTTTGCTCGTCTTTAAGGTGCTACTAGACCATTCGTTGTTTAAGTTTGTCCAGGTCCCTCCAGACGGCTATCATCACCCCCTTTGTTTTATTTAGAGCTATAACAGCAGACTATCCAGGATGTGTATTTATCCCACGCAGTAAATTACTTTGTACTGAAAAGCCCAGCTTGGCAGAACTCCACAATCAAAAACAGAAGCTCCCATTTAGAAACCATTGCAAAATGCAATGAAATATTTGCAGCAAGCCCTTAGCAAAGTCTCCTTACAATGCCCCTTTATGAAAGTCGCAGGAGTAGCCTTCTCGCAGCTAAGACCGGGAGGGAGTGCGTTCGGTTTTAGTTTTCGGTATACGGTTTTCATCCGGCAAGCGGCATCTGTTATCGTCCCCATCTGCTGAACTGTTACAAGCCATCACTTGGCATATGGTACCCAGAGCAATTAGAGTTTATCCATGAAGGCTGAAAAGAGGAAGACTTCAACCTTCTGACTTGCAAACAAGACATCAGAGGGCATGATCCCCGGAGTTCATCACCTGCAGCTGATGCAGCATTCCAGGCATCCATCTTAGAGACATTCCCACAGCATCCCCTGCTGCTGCAGAACAAGCAGCCTGTTCTCTAGGACACTGATTTTCAGCACTGAGACAAACTGCTGAATTTTTACCTTGTCACCCTACCCGGCTCTAAACTAATACCCATCCTGTCGACGCAGCTGAACTTGTACCGAGCACCCGTCTGCTTCAAATTCAGACAAACCGCATTTGGCCCTATTTCAGAAACAGAGGCCAAGACCGCTCCAAGCAAGGTTTATGTAACACGGCAGCATTTTTTGTAGTACAGGCAGTCCACGAATTACACAGATCCGACTTACGTTGGATCCGCAGTTACGAACGGGGTTTGCTCCGCGTCTTCCTGGTCTGCTGGAGACCAGTAGACCAGGGAGACGGGGAGCAAAGCCGCGGAGCACGCGGGCAGCGGACAGCCCAGACGCACCGCGGCTGTCCCGCTGCCCCCGGGCTCCGCGGCTTTGCTCCGGACGCAGCTGGTACAGCTGGGGCAGCTCTAGGCGCTACTGGACCAACCTGGCAGCACCCCAGCTGCTCTGCCCCAGGCGTCCCCAAGTCAGCCGCTGCTGAAACTGACCAGCGCTGACTACAGGAAGCCGGAGGCAGAGTTGCTCTGCCCCGGGCTTCCTGGAATCAGCTGCTGATCACTTTCAGCAGCAGCTGACTTGGGGACGCCTGGGGTTCTTAAGTTGAATCTGTATGTAAGTCGGAACTGGCGTCCAGATTCAGCCTGTTGAAACTGATCAGCAGCTGATTCCAGGAAGCCCGGGGCAGAGCAACTCTGCCTCCGGCTTCCTGTAGTCAGTCGCTGGTCAGTTTCAGCAGCGGCTGAATCTGGATGCCAGTTCCGACTTACATACAGATTCAACTTAAGAACAAACCTACAGTCCCTATCTTGTACGTAACCCGGGGACTGCCTGTACACTAGCACCAGAAGGCCCCAGTGTGCTGGATGCTGCATAAAACACATAGCAAGAGACAGTCCCGTGCCCTAAAATGCTTACAATCTAGACCCCTAGGTTAGACAGCACACAGCCACTGGAACAAGTAGGGTTGCCAGGTGTCCAGTTTTTGCCTGGATAGTTTGGTATTTTCGCCTACTGTCCTGTAAACAAAAAAACAAAACAAAAAAAAAAAAGAGAATACCTGACCTGTAAAATGTCCAGTATTTTCTGTTTTCCTCAGACAGAAGGCCAGTGGTGTCTGTGAGGGCAGGGGGAGTGCGGAGCACAGTAATTTAAAGGTGCAGCAACTTTTTTTTTTGTTTAACAACTTTGGTCTCTCCCCCTTTCCCCCCCCCCCCCCAACAGAATTTTTTTCTGGTGTTGTTGGGAGGGTTTTTTGGGGGGGGGGGGGGGGTCGGTATTTTTTTGTGAAACCATCTGGCAACCCTCGGAACAAGGATTACCTATTATTCCTACCACACATGGTGTGTGTTCTCTTCCCACCCCAGACTGCACGATCTGGCATGCTGCTGGCCCCGTCACGAAGCCATGCTTACTTCCGAAGTAAGACACTTTTATCAGGCTTTAGGTATGTTTGTCTGTCTCGCCACTAACTATGGCCTCATGCATTTGGGAAAATATTTTGCTTCTTCCTGCTGCTGCTCCTGCAGCAGAACCTAATCCAGCTGCCTCCTGATTAACTTAATCTGTGCAACAGCCTTGTGGCATTTAGCGCTCCAGAGACGGGTGTTATCTGCCCAGAACAGCAGTGACTATGGGCAAACTCAGCTCTGCATCCCATTCAAAGCCTTGCCCCTGTATGGGGTAGGGAGGGAGGGGCAGAATGCAGCGCTGAACTGCCCCTTAGGAGCAGCACCAGCTGCTGGACAGGCACTTGGTCTTGTGGGAGAGGAATGCAACAGGGTTAATCTCTTGCTTCTTTCCTGCTGCTCAGCACCACCTGTATGCTCCTCCTGCAGCCATTTAAAAGCACCCCCGTGCTTCCGAAGGAGCCAGCAGGCTTTCCCCATGGGCCCACGCTGGAAACTTGGGATCGCCTGAAAAACCTACCCTTCACTTTTACTTCAGCCGCAGCAGAGTTGCGCTCCCAGAGGGCATGTCGACACTGGGAAATCCTTTCCAAACAACTCCCAAAATAACTGTTTTGAAATCAGCGTATTCCTCAGGACGAGCAGGCGTACCAATTTCGAAATAACGGGCTGGGCGGTGGGGACTAGTCTCTGCCATGCCGGCTAGCGCGCCGCACAGATACAAAGTCTGTACCTGCGTCTACAATGAGCCCGGATATCCGCAAATGTGCAGGGGTCTACCCATAGCACACTCCTCATTTTGAATAGAAGGAGCCAATTGCAAGCACCTTATCTCGTAGCCCAGAGAGTGCAGGGGTCAGAGTGCTCTCTCCCAGTGCTTACTGTCCAGACCCTGTGCTAGGCCCCACCCCGAAACATTCCTCTTTTGCAGGGCTTCCTCTCTCCCAGGACTAGGGAGTCTGGGGTAGGAAAGGGAAAGTCCTTCTAAACCAGGGGTTTCACACTGGGGGTCATGAACTACCAGCCTCCACTCCCACGCCCGGCTTTGCCTCCAGCATTCGGCCATAGTGTGAAATGTAAAAAAGCGCTGTAATTGACAGGGGAGTGTTGCCTGCAGCGGCTTGGCGGGGTCACCGGTACAAAAGTCTGAGAACCACCGCACTAAGCCGGGCCAGGCCCCACAGCTGCGAGCTGCAACGGAGCGATTATCCGGACCGCTCGGAGGCGTGTTGTTATGCAATGGCTGCTGTTAGCCGTTACAAAACGGTGACACACAGAATCAGGGAGGGAGCTACAGGAAAGGCGGCTCAGGCAGCTTGTCTGATCACTGAGCCGGTCGCACACCACCCCGATTCTAGCAGAGGGCAAGACGCTTGTGATGCAGCCGGGTGCGGGGACAAAGTCCGTGCGCACTGGCTGGACAGCAGGCAGCAGGCACACCTCACAGCACAAAGGGCAGTGTTACCCAGGGATTCTCCCCCCACCATTAGCCCCGCCTGGAAGAGCCCCAAGAAAGCATACGGCCTTACTGGCTTGCAGCCAGGAGATGTGCTCCCGAGCGAGTCACCTGCCTGTCCGCCACCGGGGAGCTGTGAACAGCTCAGGGCCTTTGCCTGGGCAGGAAGGAGCGGAATTAGGGCTTGCTGGGAGCTACTCGGACACCGAGGTGGCCGTGGCTAAGCAGATTTGGAGAATTAGGCGGGGGACAGAAGTCCGCTCCGTACGCCGAGCGGGGGCTTTAACGCAGGGATGTGAGGCTCACAAGGGCGCCACATGACACAATGGCCAATTGAATATCTGCCCCGCAACACTATTTGTGCTGGGGTGAGGTCAGGTCAGCAGCAGGCCGCCCGGGAACGCGAGGACATCAACCCACAGAGAGCAGCAGAGAATGCTCGTTGTTTCCTGGGGACCGTTCAGTGTGTCCCACAAGTAGATGGCAGCGCCGTTCCCCTTCCCCTGCCCCCCCCACACACACACTCAGCCCAGCAAGGCCTGCTGCTGTATTCCAGCACCTCTGGGGAGGCACGCCAAGCCACAAACACAGGGTGACCCGGGCTCTGAGAGCCGACTGCAAGACGCCCAAAGGAGCGCCCAACACTCCCAGACTGACCAGAGGGCAGGAGTTCTCAGCGGCAGCCCAGAGAAGCAGTCTCCAGAAGCTGCGATACGCTCACCAGAGCTCAGATTAGATCAATCACAAGCACAGGCGCTTCCCACATGCCCCACGGACTAGTCACATCCTTAGGCAGCGCCAACTTTTACAGCCACAGGCTCCCATGCTGATGTGGGATGCTGCCAGCTTTCTATCGCCCCTCTGCACCGGCCGGGGGGGCTGGCTATAGCAAAGTCGCGCCGGTCCCAGGGAGGGCAGGATGCAGTTTCATCTGGGACTAGAATCCTTGAGCACGTCCTAGGACACATGCAAGATGGGAGCAGGTCCCTAGTGCCTGGTGGGGGCCGAGGCGCCATGTGGTGAGAGCGATGGACTCCACACGTGATTCTCCAGGGCAGGCTCTGAGATTTGCGCGGGGGGGAACACAGGGAACAACCCAGACAGAACAGGGGAGGGAGACGGTACCACAAGAGCATCACCCCTTCGCTCAAACACATTGTGATTCCGTGGACCAGGAAGATGGGCTCAGCTCTTCCTGGGAGGGACAAGCGTGGGGGAAGGGGATGCAGTGGGTTGGGCTGGATTACCCAGGGGGTCCCTTCTACCTCCACGGTTCTACGCCACGGCCAATAAGCACGTACGTGTCTGGTGACCCAGAAACAGCCAGTATGGTCAAGGTGAACCACGACTGCCCAGCCCATCCCAGACAAGGGAAGAGCGCCTCCCTCTTGCTCCAGCTACCTAGTTCTGGGATGTTTCACTCCTGAAGAGGAGCGTGAGGACAGCAGGGTGACAGCAGCCGCCTGGGCATACCAGAAGAGCTGGGGAAGAAACACTTTCCCTTCTTAAGACCAAACTGCTTCCTGTTGACAAGCGTTTCCGGAGGTCACCTGTAGCCACTCTGCCTTCTAAGTGGGGTCCGGAGTGCAACAAAGCCGACTCTGCTGTTACCCAGGCGTAGCACACAGACGGCCATTGAATGCTTTTAGAGGGCTTGCAGGTGGAGTAACACAGGAAAAGAGCAAGGAGCTAACAGCAGAGACTTCACATCAGACCCTGGCCCAGGGCTGATGAGCAAGCAGGGGGGTTGGGCAGGAGCCTGCCAGTGCACAGAGAGTTAAATATGAGCGAGAGATGGGAGGGTGGGGGTTTTGCACTTCCCTCCCCCTTGTGTGTGGCCTCCAACTGAGGGTTCCTCTAACCTGGAAGGTTAAATAGTACAGAGAAAAGTTTCCTGATAAGGGATCTTTAAAGTCTGTCCAAGCCAGTAACAGGAATCAAATCACACACAAAAATGGTATTTAATAACACACAACACATCACACAGGGGGAAGCGAGTCCCTACTTCCCACAGCAGAGTAGAGATGTGAATGGTTAACCGGTAAGCTTACCAGTTACGATTAACTGGCAGGAGCTGCAGGGGAGGGGTGCTCCAGTCCACCCACCTCCGTTTAATCCGTTAAACAGTTAAACTTTGTTTGACAGGTTAGCTAATTAACTGGGATTCTGCAGAGCTTGCTGAAGTAATTAGGAGGCCTGCTGTTGAGGGACTGAATTTAACAAGCCCAGAGCCATACCTCTGCAAGGAGAAACAGTCCAGGCCTGGATTCTCTGCAGGAAGGTTGATTATAACCCCCAAGGTATTTCTGGTGGTCTGCAGGGTGCTGGGGAGGTCTTCCTGCAGCTCCTGGAACAAAGGACCAGTCTGGGGCTCAGCTCCGGGCAGGTTTGCTCCCTCACCCCATAGCGTGCCTAGGGCCGTTCCTTCCTGACTGGGATGCAGACAATGTCTTCCGAGGCATCCCCATCACTACCAATGGTCCCTAGCCTCTTGTGGGCCGGTAGGGAGAAGAGCCAGCACCTCCTGTCTACGCCAGACAGGAGCACTGCTAGTGCCCCAAGTCAGTGTGCTCCATGGGGCAATGGCACGCATCAAGGGAGTGCTGCTGGTGTGCTTGCTAGGCTGGGCAGCCAGGAACAGGCAGGAGACCAGGGGATGAGGAGAGCAGACTGAGCAGAGCAGCCAGTGGGACAGCTGCCGGACAAACGCTCGTGTCAATACGCACACCATTCCAATACCCCAACCGTGGCTCCAGGACACCCAGGGAGACGGTTTGGCCACGCTGCTGCAACAGGGCACTTTTGTCAACGGGAGACACAAATTAATGCAGATACGGACACAAAGAGGTTGACCCCAGGTGACACACCGTGCCCCCAAATTCGGCGCACACACAAGGCATTAGACTATCAGGGAGTGTTTTAAAGTCACTTATGAGACAAAACTGGAGCAGAAACAGCGCCAAATGTTAGCTAGGAGCCTGCAAGCACAACTGAAAATTGCACAATTAGAGTCTGACTCATTTATGAAAAGTACCATTATGATGCTGGCAAACTGACAATGGTGGGAAGAGACCCACGTTTACTTGTAAAACAAAGCCATATAAGCTGGTTTCATGGCAGGAGGGAGGAGGAAAAAGTTGTAAAAGCTGCAAGTGCAAGACTAAAACCAGCGCCGTGCCGTCAGCAGTGGAATCTCTCCTGAGCCTACATGCAGCTTTCCAAAAAACGCACACAAGCGCACGCAGCATTCCCTTGTGCAAGTGTTTCATCCTGTGCACGTTGTTGGGCATTTTCCACATCAGCACAAAGCTGGGATCAAAGTTCAGCAGCCAAGGCATAAGCAAGCAAGCTTCTTCCCACACCAGGACTGGGAGTCCATTCCAGGCCTAACTGACAAGCCTGACGCTCTCAGTCCAATACCTAAGGGGCGGGGACAGCTTGAGGTCACGTCCAGCAATACAGGGGAGCATATAATGCAGATGGCCAATGCAAGTGGTCGGTAGATTTCACTTTTAAAGTCAGATATTCAGTTATTTTGATTTCAAGCATAAGACACAACCCCCCTCCTCCCTCCCTGTTACCGCACAAATTTCTCTATCCCTTCCACACTGTAGGGGCACACACCTTTACCCAGTTCCTAGGGCTCAAGATGCAACCCTGTTAATTTACACACCCACCCTTACCCAAGGGATGGAGAAACCAGCAAATCCCTTGCTAAGCTGCTCTGCTGGTTAATTACTGATTGTTAAAAATGCAGTCCTTATACAGCTTAGGAGTTTGTTGAGTTACTGTAGGTCCCCTGGAAGCCAGCCAGTTCACACCCAAGTCAGCATCGAAACAGATAGGTCACCAGTCTCTGAATTTTCCTCCTACACAAGCGTTTATTACTTTTTAGCCATTTCTGTGTCAAGGCTGTAAAACGGCACAAGGGCATTAAAAGAATAAAAAGCTGCAAGTAGGTCAGAACAGTAAAGCTCAAACACTTTTATAGGACAATTCTGTTAATTCCAGCTTGATCTTTATAACTCAGTCTTCTCCTTTTAGCTAACACTTGAAATGTGTCGGTCATAAAGAACAGATTACTCTGAAGTACCATAACTTTATATGACCAAGTTAAAAACGGGCAAAAGAGTTGGCTAATTCTTGCAGAGTCACCAGCAGAAGTTTTACAACTTGAGACACTGCAACTTGAGTCTATTTCTTGTGATGATTTTTAAACATAAGTAAATGGAAAGATTTCAAGGTCTATTCAAAAGCATCTGGCAATCCGGATTCAGCCTGCAGCTTACCTATTAACTACCCCTCCCTTAAGCCATTTTCTTTACTATTCCTATATGTAGAAACTGAAGAGATGTAGGTTGGATACTAAGAAAATGAAAACCACCATTCTCTTTAAGGATTTATTTGTTTTTACCTGAAGAGCCTGTGCAATAGCATGTGCACAGCATACATCCTGTTGTGTTAAAAACAATACTATGAGACCAGCTGACTGAGTCGTGCTCTGGTTCAAACTATTTATTTAGGCTACAATGGTTGGATTTCAGGACTACTGAGCCCTACCAGTTCTGAAGCACTGCAACTCTTTAAATCAATCAGGCCACGGATTCTAGCACGGGGAGCGTGGGTGAGTGCAGCGCATCAGTTAAATGCGATGCCTAGACAGTAAAAAACAGAAAGTTCTACTCCACTCCACAGGTCTTTCAATACATGAGGGGCCACAGGGCAATTTGTCAGCACAATAGCCAGCAATCTGTGTGTGGGTGTGACAGCAAGTGGACTGGTTTCTAAAAGTGCTCCATTCTCTCCATACACAAGATATTCAGATACAACTCACCTGAAAGGACTTGCACTTGACGTGCCTGGTCAGTTTAGGTTTCAGGGGGAATTTTATCTGGTGGGGTGAACATCCGAACGTTGCTCTTGGCAATGCTATTTTGGGTACAGAAGGCACACCCAGAAGCGCAAGCATGAAAGACTCTTGAAGAGCACAGATGAAGTTTGCTTATATTATACAGACCCACTCCTAGCTGGCGATAGGTCAGTGTACCTCCCTTATGGAAAGGCACACAGCATTAGTCACGGAGCAAAGTATGTTACATTGTACTAGCTTATGACTGCAGTGCCGTACCCTGGATTGCATCACAGTCATGAGACAGTGTCAAACAGTGCTCCCAACAACTCAGTTTGACAAGAACAAGCTGAAGTGACTGTCCCAGCAAGGTCCTGTGCAATCTAGACAACACACAATCATTGCCTTATATTGCAGTATCATATGAATAGAGCAGGCACAAGCACCCGGTGAAATGCAAGGGACCAAGAAGCAGGACGCACTCCCTGTTCCAGACTATTACCGCTCACAATAGCAGGAGTTTAAGAGCCTCCTTAACTTGTCCAAATGAAGTCTTAAAAGGTTTCGTTCAGCCTCTTCATTTGCAAGAGCTCTCCAGCAGGCAGTCAATTCACACGTCCTTAGTGACATAGCTAGCTGCAAAGACAGTGGCAGCCTTGGAATATGGCAGGGACCTCAGCAGGAGCAAAAGGGGAAGTGCTGTTTTAGAACTGAAATCCCTCACTCAGTAGACTCCAGACCGTAACAGGAACTACCTCCCCCCTATATTCTGCCCACACAAAGTGGCTGGCCAGGTATCCTCTTTGTTATTGTTACAAATATCTGTGTAATAAGGGCTTCTCTCTTCCAGTCCCTAAAACAAACTTTTTGCTGCCAAACCATGATTTCAAGCTTGCCTAGCATCTCACCTGGAAATAAAGTGACCCTCAAGTCACCAGGATGGCACAGAAAGGAGGCAGGCGGGAAAAGGGCTTCTGTCCCTTCCTAGCAAAGGCCACAGCAGAATAAGGGATTTCCCCCCTTTCGCAGGAGGAACGCCATCTCCCCAAACAATGGAGCTAGGTTGGTGGACTCCTGCTTCCACTGACCCAGCGGTTAGGTCCGCGTAGCTACAGCGCTCAGGAGTGGGACTGGACATCGTACCTTCATCAACCTAAGCTTAGGCCTCACTTAGGGTCCTGGTTTTAAGTGAGAAGTCACTTGGCTTGCATAGTTCTTCTCAGAGGATTTGAAAGGATTTCATGAGAATTAGTAGCTCTGTGATATAGGCAAGTATTATCCCCAAATGGGGGGAAATGTGGCAATGGAAGTTAAGCAGCTTCAGGGGTAGCCGAGTTAGTCTGTACAGGAAAAACCAACCAATGGTCTGTTAGCACTTTACAGACTCACAAAACACTCGATGGGATCGTGGGCACAGCCCACTTCTTCCGGTCTTCTGAAGAACTCCGGTAATCTGAAGTTAAGCAACTTGCCAGCAAGCCAGGGGCAGAGTCAGAACGCTGCTCTGAGCTAACTGCTAGTCCACACTGCACGGGGACTTCAGCCAAAGGGGGTCCAAGCAGGGAAGGTTGAGACGTTTATAAGGAAGGGTCAGCATCTCTAAGACTCAGAGTCACAGAAGTGAAGAGGCACTAGACAAATCCTTTCCAAAAAGCTAACAGAGAAACTTTGATTTGATCCAACCCAGCATAGCCCTTTAAAGCGCTGCAACCTGGAATCACAAGCCCTTTCCTAGGGAAACACCTGCCATGTACTGAAAGAGGGAGGTCTGCCTCCCGTATGTGTGTCCAAGTCAAAGAGCCCTCCACAGCCCGGGAAGCCCCTGCCTTAAAGCAAGTATTCTGCAGGGTACAGGGCAGAGGCTGCTAGTGCCAGTCCGCTGACAGCATGGGCGGCAGCAGTGCAAGCCCTGCTCGGGGATGGATTCTCCAGTTCCTCCCAGTGCCCCCAGCAGGGGGCTGTAATGGAACGGGTTCCTTTAACCCACAAGGCCCCTATTAGCCCATCCCCTGGACCCCCAACCAGCCAAATCCGTCACCTAGCACCAGTTCCGACATGGCTAGCAGCTAACCCCCCCCCCCATGAGCCTGGGAGGTGCGTGGGGAGGCCCTGTGCCCCGGAGAGCTGGCATCCAGGCTAGGGGTCCCCATCCATCCGCCAGCGAGGCCCGACTGCCGCCCCGCTGCCACTTTGGCAACAAACGCCACCGGGGAGATCTGACCCCACGGGCACCCCCGCCTGAGGCAAACCTGGGCCTCCCCACACCCAGCAAGTCCCCTGTGGCACCCCACCCCGCCGGGCTCCCCTCCCTGTCCCTGGGACCCCCCCGCCTACCCTTTTCCCACCCCCAGTAACCCCAACCTGCCCCAATGACCCCCCACCCCAGCCTCTGCAACCCCCCACCTGCCCTTTTCCCAGCCCCAGTAACCCCAACCTGCCCCCAATGACCCCCCCACCCCAGCCTCTACAACCCCCCACCTGCCCTTTTCCCACCCCCAGTAACCCCAACCTGCCCCCAATGACCCCCCCACCCCAGCCTCTACAACCCCCACCTACCCTTTTCCCACCCACCAGCGATCCCTCCAATAACCCCCACCCCATCCTGCCTCCCCAGCCTCTGCAACCCCCCCACCTACCCCTTTCCCAGCCCCCCATCGATCCCCCCGTAGCCCCCACCCCATCCTGCCCCCCGTAGCCCCCACCCCATCCTGCCCCAATGATCCCCCAGCCCAGACTTCGCAATCGCCCCCCCTTTCCCGCGCGCTCCAGCCCCGGCCGAGCCGCCACGTGGGGAGCCGCGGCCCTACCTGCGCCGCAGCCCGCGCTCCGCCGGCCGCTCCGCTCCCAGGCGGCTCCCCCGCCCGCGGGCCCTTTAAGGGGCGGCCCGGGGAGGCGGGGCCCGCAGGCGGGGGGGGGGGGGGGCTGTGAGCCCGGCGTGTCCCAGGTCGGCTAGCGGCGCCCCCTGGCGGCTCCCGGCGGCGCTGGGTGTCCTGCCGGCTCCCCCTGCCCCTGCCCTGCAAGGGGGCAAAGCTCTGGTGCTGCCCCGCATTCGGCCCATGGCACGTCTGGCTCGGGGCCCGCACCCCTGTACCCGCCCTGGACACCCCCCCGCAGAGCCCAGCTGTTACAGAGCAGCCTTTGTAGAGCCAGGCAGGGAGCGGGCGCAGGTCTGGGGGCTGCCCCCAAAGCAGCAGTTGGTGCAAAGTTTCCAGCTTTTCATAGTTGGTTGTTTGTTCTGTTGTGGAAGGAAAGCAGAACGTTTCTGGGGTGTTTTGTTAAACAGCCCGCACAGGAAGGAGCCCCACAAGTCCCAGGGCTATGCTGAGGTAGCAGCTCTGGGGGGGGGGGGGGTTGTGTACCCATGGGCTGTATGTAGCCGTTTTCCAGGGCATACATCCACTTGTCTAGATAGTTGCCTCCTTTTACAACAAACTACATAAAAAGCACCAGCAAAGTCGGCACAAACTAAAACGTCACATCATGACTAAAGGTTAGTACAATATTTATATGAGCATGGTGAAAATCAGAAATTTGTTTATACTCATGTGCTGGGATGTTTTTGTATCTTGGTCTGATTTTTGAAAGCAAGTAGTTCTTAAGTGAGCTGTAACTTGGGGGTACACAAAACAAACCAGACTCCTGAAAGGGCTACAGCAGTCTGGAAAGGTGGAGAGCCACTGGGTTAATGGACACCCTGGGTCTGTGGGTGACCCTAGCTGAACTCCCCATTCTGTCAGGTCTCAGGGCCACTGCACCCTTCTCTCACCTGACTAGGAATTCTATTATGGACCTTAGAAACACTGCACAGCCAGCATTTTGACAGAGTGGATATATCTCCATGTAATGTTTCAGTTTCAACAAAATAGCATTTGCCATTGAATACATATTTTAGTCAAATATTTTTGACCAGCTGTGATCATTTTAGCTGCATAAAAAATAGAGCACCAACCCATCCCTGTTAGTGATTGAATCTTAGGTTACAGTAAATCTCAGCTGTCCTGCATAGACCTCAAAATCCTCCCCCGGCTCTGTTGCTCATCGGGAGGCTTCCAGGTTTGGCCTTCTCCTGCAGGGGAAGGCAATGATCATTTGCCGCTGGGCACCTTTCAAGAGATGACTCTAAGCCAGGGGAACTGTTCCAGTGACTTGTTGAAACAAAAGGCTTGAAGGACTCTGTGGTTTTAATAGTTTAACAGCAGCCTTTTATGAAGACATAAATATTAGCTGCTGGCAAATAAGGTACTTCATGTATTCCTTTGGATTTGCACTTTGTACAGAAATTGACCAGATTGGGCTTGTGCACCTAGAAAGAAGGAAGATTAATGCTTCCATGACCTCATCAGACTCAGAACACCTAATTCCCTATTATATTGATATCTAATTACATCCTCAGTGTTAATGGTATATGACATTTTAGCTGGCCGGGAGGCACTTTAAATGTCTATTAAGTTTCCATGCAACATACAAATATTTTTTTTAATTTGTAGATGACCTGCAACATGCTGGGCACGTTACAGAGATGGGAAAGACGAGGTCTCTGCTCACTGTCAGAGTACACAAACAGAGGGCAATGGGAGAGAGACAAAATAAAATGTCATCAGTGAGCAACAAGTGGGACACTCATCACGGTGTCCTGCCATTTTGTCTCTAGTTGGAGAATTAGATTGTCCCGTGTCTTCCCCTCTTGCTCCAAACTGCAGCTCAGACCCATAACTGGTGTCATAGCTGTCTGGGGTTTGTCGTTATTCACAAGGAAACTAAGAACAACACAACGTACATTGAAAAGCAAGAAAGTTTTGCTTCTGGGCATCAGTTTTTCAGAGACTTAGTTGGGCTCTACCTTCCAGCAATTTTATTGTTTCAGTGATGTGATGTCTGCGCCTGCCTTTTCTCTGAGATGCTGGAAAACTAAAATTTTCAAACTTTTCTATTTCAGACTCTTTTCTCTTACTGGCTGATCATTTTCTTGATCATTCAAAATGGGTGCCTTTGCAGTTAACACTAAGTTCTGTCCCCACCCAGCAAGAGGGGGGTAGTGCATAACATTCTGAAGCATCACACCACTTTTCCTTGAAAAACTGAGCCCGTTAGCTTGCAGATACATTCTGTGACTTTGATCCATTCCTCCCTACTAAGGATCCCAATTTGATGTAATTAATAGTATTTCTGATAAACACATCACCTCAGTACTCGGACACTTGGGAGTCTAATGCTTTTGTTACATGTTTGACACTCTGAAAGGCTGTTGTGTTTTCCAGAATTGCACTTTCAGCTTTTTTCTTCTCTCTCACACAGTGTCACAGCCCTGGATTTTGACCCCTTGTTTTGCTCCACTTGTAGTTTCTTCCCATCTAGTTTACCCAGTAGTCAGGAGAATGCTCCTGCTTTCACCTAGTGTAAGGGCAAAAAATCCCTGTATTCCATTAGCAAGTCTCTGTACCAGCCAGGAGGAGTTGCACAGGATGGTGCAAATGTCTTGGTTCTCTTTCTAGGACAAATAGAAAAAAAATAGTACTTTTGCATTTTAGGAATACTTTTCCATCTAATGGCCTCTTTAAGGAATTATTCACCTTTCTATCCAGGAAATAGATCAAAAATAGAAGATCTATGAGATTTCCAATGATTTTGGTGGTTTTCATAATGGATGTAAGAATTTTTATTATCATTTTAACCTGATTATGTCTTTTAATGATTTCAAATCCATTCATGATTACTGCATGTCACAGCCCATGGCCCATCCCTGATGGGTGACAGCTGGTAGTATTATACATAGTTCAGAATGTGAGGCACACTAGGGTTGTTTTAAAGCCAAAAACATGGTTTGGGGGAAAGATGTATTAGTTATCCAACATCATTCAATTCAAAATGATGATAAACTGTTTTTAAAAATAGATCGTGTTAAAGAAAAATAGAAGTTGTGATGAAAAAGGTGGTGTTGATAAACTGCAGAGTCAACTTTTGACCACACTTTGGGTCGTTATGAAATATAGTCAAGAAACCATATAACTCCGGTTATCTGAAGAAGTGGGTTGTGCCCACGAAAGCTCATGATCCCATCTACATGTTTTGTTAGTCTATAAAGTGCTGCCAGACCATTTGTTGTTTTTTTCTGTACAGACTAACTCGGCTACCCCCTGAAGCAAATAACCAATGTTAGTCAGGTTTATTAATATGGTACTGGAAAAAGGTTCAATATGATCCCAGTCTCTGAGGAGCCACCCCATCCAGCAATGTTATATTTACCTTACACGGAAGCTCTGCTCCCCCCAAATTACATATTTCAGATGCTCTTATCTATGTGATGATTTGACAAGTTACTGCTCTGTTTACACATTACTAAAATTCAACCCATCCATTTGTCCCAGTTTCCTAACTTGTTCTGTTCCTTATGTTTATTTTGGAAACAAGCATTCCAGGTATTGGTCTGTGTAGGTACTGTGCTAGCTTGTGCTGAGCCCTAGGATGAATTTATCTTAATTTTGACAAGTTTCCTATCGTTTATGCCAAATGTTTACTTCAGCAAATGCCAGGAGTTATGGGATACTTGTAATAAGTGAACTGGATTATGGGATAAGCCTGTGTAGGCTACTTCACTGGTATAGGTTTCATGTTATGGGGCTTAGTGTGTACTGACATATATTTACATACATTGCTATATTATTGAAATATATTTGTGTGCTAGCTCTGTATTAGTCTATAGAGCTAAAGAAAACCATATTTGAGAATATGAATTAGAGAGAGATGTGGCTACTAATGTGAAAAGTTCTTCTACAGAAACAAGTTGCAGGCATGTAGTCATCTGCGTATTGCCCATAATAGTGTTTTCAGACTCATAATGAGTATTTCTAATGATGTAACAGTTATATATGTCTGTACATTTACACTGCACTTTAAAGAATTCACCCTAGAATCCCTGTTCCAAAGGGATTACAGGCCTGCCAGGACCAGGGCTGGTCACGCTGAGCGAGTAACTAGTCAGCTGTGGGCAGGTAAGGGAGCTCAGCGCATTTCAGGGCTGCACTGTACATTTTTGGATTTCTGCGCTCATGTAGCAACTCGCTGTCTCTGGCAGCCCCATTTGACTAGGGAACGCAGCAAAACATCTTCACTGAAAAGATAGTAGACACCATGCAATGCGCTCATATGTTCATGGGAAAACGGCTTATTGCTGCTAGCCTGAATGGGTAATTTTACTGTCTTGACCCTGCCATACAGTAGGTGGGATTCCCTGCTACATCAATGGTTATTCCACAATGACAGCTTGTCTTGGAGTAGCACCCAAGCTATGTCCCATCTCCGCACATGCAGGTAGGAAGCTGTTCTGTCTGGCAAGAATGTTCCCTGAAATGGCAGCAGCCTGTAGCTGGCTGTGTGCTGGGCGGTTGGGATTAGCCTAATAAAGTTTGCATCTCCTAGTGCTGCTAAGTCATCAGTAAGATGATGGCCAGCGTGCAGGAATGAGATGCAGCAGCTGATGTGTTCATCAGGTGGGCTTTGCTTACCCCGTTTGGGGAACTGCCTGTTGCCCCAAGGCACAAAACAGCCCTTATCCCCTGCGTGCTTCCCGGGACCTGTCACAAATACTGAGAGCTCGTTCTCAGCCACACTTTGTCTCGCGCCTGTTGCTTACTTTCCAACCATCTGGTGCTCTTCAGAGGGAACACGGGAGATAAACCAAGTGAATTGTTTCCTGGGCTGTTAAGGCTGGTCATTTGCTTTAGGTGAGTGAGAAATATGATTCCATTTGACCCAGAACCATGGGGAAAAAACCATACTGTAAGCCAAATGCAGGACAATGTAGCACTTTAAAGACTAACAAGATGGTTTATTAGATGATGAGCTTTCGTGGGCCAGACCCACTTCCTCAGATCAAATAGTGGAAGAAAGTAGTCACAACCATATATACCAAAGGATACAATTTACTGTAAGCCAGTGACTGTCCACAAGTGGAAAACTGGAGCAGCTGCCAAAAGAGATCAAGTTGCTTTCACATCAAAGGAAACCACTGCCTTGTCCCCCCCCCCTCCCCCACACACAGCAGCAGGCTCCTTTAAGGTGCTCTGTAGACATCAAGGCACATCATGGGCCTCCTAAGAGAAAAGACCACATGCATGGAATAACACAGGACCAGGGATTCTAAGAATTTCATTCAGCCCCTTCTACGATGACCCTCGGCATGCACTGATGGGCTAGTGAGCTGAACAGGCTTTTCAAATCGCTCCGTGGGTTAAAAAGCAGGGATAGTGTTCGGGCTAGCCCTCGGCACTGCTTTTTGCAGACAGCAAGGTATGTGGTGGCTAGAAAAGGAGACGCTCTGAGCTTACCAATGCACCCCTTCACATTGCTAGTCTGGGGGACGTTTCTTCCTGAAACGGTGATGCTGGAGGTGTTATGTGTGCATGGCCTATGGGTGCTGTTCCCAGCTCTGGCACTGAGCTTCCAGGTAACCTTGGGCAACTCACTCTGGTACTCTGTACCTTTGGTTTTGTTCCCACCCTTTGTCTGTCTTTTCTGTGTAGATTGAAAGGTGCTTGGGGGAGGCTCCGTCTCTCCCTCTGTGTGTGTGCGTACAGGGACTAGTACAATGAGGTTTCACTCTAGGGCCATCACACCAATAATAAATAATGTTGTGATGTCAGATAATACTGTGGCATGATGGGGAGACCACTGGCTGGACTTAGGAGACCTGGCTTCTGTTCTCAGCTCTGATCCTGTCAGCTGAACTAGGGAAAGTTGCTTCATCGTTCTAGGCCTCAGCGTCACCATCTAGAGAAGTGAGAGGAGGATTCAGCCCTCCTTTTGGAAGCACTTTGAGACCAGCTGATAAAAAGCGCTACAGAGCAGCAAGCTAGTAATTGTTCTAACGGGAGCCCAGTCCTCCTCCACGGAAATGCGACCATTTCTGAGGTGGAACTTAGCAGCAGGAATATTACACAGTGGGTTACAACAGCAAGGGCAGCTCTTATATACAGATGAAGCTGAAGGGGGATAAAGATGAAGAAGAATATATTTTTCCCAAATTGAAATTTGACCAGAACTCAGGGGCTAACAGCTGGGTCTGGGATTTCCCATGGGCACAAATGGTCCAGGCTTTGGTTTTACACCTCATCTGGGAGGACAGATTTAATTGTAATCCCCAAAGGAAAATTTGCTTGGAAAGGAAAGAGGATGTTGTATGAAAATATTGGGCAACAAAGCTATACTTGTAGGCTGTGTCTACACTGGGCTGCTTTTCCGGAATAACTTGCCAGCTGTCTACACTGGCTGCTTGCTTTTCCGGAAAAGCAATGATGATCTACTGTAAAATTGTCAGTGTTTTTCCGGAAAAACTATGCTGCTCCCGTTTGGGCGAAAGTCCTTTTCCGGAAAAACTATTCCGGAAAAGGGCCAGTGTAGACAGCACATAGTCTTTTCTGCAAAAAAGCCCCGGTCACGAAAATGACGATCGGGGCTTTTTTGCGGAAAAGCGCGTCTACATTGGCCACGGATGCTTTTCCGGAAAAAGTGCTTTTCCGGAAAAGCATCCTGCCAATGTAGACGCGCTTTTTCCGGAAATACTTATAATGGAAAACTGTTCCGTTTTAAGCATTTCCGGAAAAGGGTGCCAGTGTAGACATAGCCATAATGTAACTGCATAAGCAGCCACATTTTCCTTCTGGTTGTGCTGCTCATTAATCAAGTTCAAAAGTGCTACAGCCAAACTCTTCTACTCCCAAAATAAATGTGAGGTAACTGCAGACATGTTCAAATCCAGGTTTTTGGTATCTCCATTGTAAATCCTAAGAAGATGTCTACTACTCAACCATGATTACCGACTTTAATTTCCACCATGGTTAACCTCTACAGCAGGTGTAAGAAGTCTAGGACATACATTTATCCTGAATTCCCGGACCCTGCTTGCTAAGAGATGGGACTTGTGACACCCAAACCAGGAATCACTGGGAATCTCATGGGCAAATCTGTTCTTGGGAAAGATCCACCCCAATTTCACAAGCTGCTTCAGAGAAAACCGTATTGGTGTAACTGAGCCTCCAAACCTTTGGAGGCACAGCCTTTCTTGTAGCAATCTGCCCAGTTGGTCAGCAATGGGTTTTTGTTATGTTCATTAATAAATCACACACCGAGACCTCACTGGGTCTGTCTCATCGGATTGGAAAGGTGTGATACTGTATAAGGCTAGAGTGGTGCAACAAACTCTCTGAATAACAAACCTGGTACAGGTTGAACCTCTGTAGTCTGGCACTCTTGGTCCAGCAACATCCACAGTCCAGCGTGATTTGAGTTAGCCGTGTGTCCTCTTATCGTGGGTGTGGCCAAGTTTCCTGCGGTCCCATAAAGTTTGTTTACAGCCGCCAGTCCTGGCGCCCAGTGTTCTGTGCTGTGATTTAGCTCCAAGTTACCCGTAACTGTCCCCTAGCACCCCAGGAAGCAGGGCAAGTGTTGGTGAAGCTACTAGACAATAGCAACCTCCTGTGGTCCGGCAAATTCTCTGGTTTGGCACCGGTCAGGTCCGGAGGGTGCCGGACTGGAGGGTTCAGCCCGTACGTCCGACGGCAGTCGCTGACTAGCTCGGTGAAAGGTCGTCAGCTTGGTGATCTTGGCTAGAATTCTTGGTCACAAATAGAGCACTCTCGTATTTGTCTGACCCCAGCTTGGGAGGGCTTTGCACTCCCCACTCAGGGTCACTCCGGGGCACTGGGGCAAAAATACCTGATGCCCTCCCGCGAGCCCGGTGTCCCCGTTTGTCCCGAAGCTAATAAGAAAACAAAGGGTAGTGGCTGCTCCCCCCCGCTTGGAGTCACAGGAAATGGATGGCGCCCCGGTTCTTCTAGCCGTGGGTTCTTGCTGTGCGCCTCGTCCGGCCCGTATGCCCTGCAGGGAGCACAAAGACTGTCCTCCCTCCCTCAGCCAAAAGCTGGGACACTACGATGCCCGCCTGCCCTTCCTGCCGGCGCCCCCGCGGGCCCGTCTCTGTGGTAGCTCCGAGTCCTGCCCGCCGCCGAGGACGCTGCCGTGGCAAGCGCATGCCAGCGGCCTTGCTCAACGGGCCGCACAAGCGCTGCCAAAGCTTCGTGCAGGAAGAGGGAGGCGCTGATGTTTGCAGTGCGAGGGAGGTGACATGGGACCTGCGGTCAGGCCCAGGGCAGAAGTTGGGCTCACAGCTCATGGCATGCCAGGCTGGGCATGCGGCGTCCGTGGCCTGTGTGTCACAGCCATGGTGGGCAGGGCAGCGTCCCTGGGCTAGGACAAGGATTTCGGCCACGGAGGAGTGGCTGGCATGCCTGGCAGCTGCAGGAAAAGCCAGTGCAGCCGGGCAGACAACCATCCGGAGTACAGCCCCTTGCAGAGAGCAGTAACCCCTTTCCTAGACACCGGCAATGGGCTACAGCTTGAGACACCGGCACTTTACGTTCCAGGGGGTGAGCGCCCGCGGTTCCTGCTGACTTCAGCCGCCGCCACAGGAGTCACAGCAGGGCACCGAAACCAGATCAGAGTGAAGGAAGCCCGGCGCCCGGCAGGGTGGGAACGCAGCCAACATGCTTCCCCCACATCCAGCAATGGCAGAGCCCTGCCCAGCTGCAGGAACAGACTTCTTTCCTCACAGTCCACTGGGCCGAGTGAGCAGAGAACGTTCAGCCTCGGGGGCAGCGCGCGCTGTTGCAAGAGACGTGCGTGATTGAGAACTGGGCCGTGCTCACCGCGGGGTTCTCTCTGCCTTGGCCCGCACAGGGATCGGCTGAGCATGCTCGCAAGGGCAGCGCTTGCCTGAGACGCTCGTCCTGCCGCAGCACCTCGGGTCACCGCACACACTTGGACCTTTCACCAGCACCCCAGCTGCGCACGACTGTGTCCCGTGCTGACAGCCGGCCGTCCAGGTGCACGCGAGCTGATCAATTAAGTTGCATTGAATGGTGACATGCTGGCATGGGAGGGTCCCTTCGTTTTCTCCCAGAACAGGCGTGCGGCCGAGGAGAGGCTGAAAGCCCCATCGCTGGGGCCGTGGCTGGGGGACGGGAGCCCGCAGGCGCAGGGGGAGCAGAGGCAAGGGGAGAAGTGGGGAGAGCTGGAAAGAACAGAGGGAGTGAGCTGGCCGGCTGGGAGAGAGGATGCGGGTTTGTCATTGGGGAACACTCCATGCTCAGCAATAAGCGCTGCTGCTCCCCCTGCACATCGCTGGCCCCAGCGGCTCTCCAGGAGAACCGCATTCCTCTGGCTTTCCTTGCACAATAGGGAGGGATTCCCGGCCCTCGGCTGCTCCGGCCCCACCTCCCGCAGCCCCTCCACACTCGGACGGGGCCTGGTCCCCTGAGCTCAGACCCACAGGAGTGTCGCTGTCTCCCTCTCTCCTCCAGCCGCCCTCGTTGGGCTGATGCAGCAGGGGGCTGGGGCTGGGGTGGGCTGGAAAGGGCTGCACTGATCTGGAGGCTGGAGCACTTTGTCCACTGAGAAAGCAGCGGGGCCGTTCTGCTTGCCCGGATCACAGAGCCCCGAGCCCAGGCCAGGCCACCTCCCAGTGCAGCACAAGGAGAGCGACCCCCCAGCAAGCCGTCTCGCGGTGCTGCTGCCCGCCAGACAGCCCTTGGGCTCCGGGGGGATTCCGCTCACTGCACTGGGGGGTGCAGATCTCAGAGCAGCCGGGGGGGGGGGTTGGGTTAGTTCCTCACAGCAGCCTTTCCATTGGCTTTCCCCAGCCCTTCCAGGGCAGCGAGCCCATGAGCCCGGGGCAGGTGTTGGGGTGGGACGATGGCTCTCGCTCCATATCAAAGCCTGGTCAGCTTGGGGTGTGCAAGGCCCGGGGATGTGTGTCCTGTAGGGGCACGGTGGGCATATGTGGGAAAAGGCCTCCCAGCTCCTGCATGGGAACCCCAACCAATTCCAGTGTCTGGGGCGTGCCACTGGGGGTACGGCGCCCACTCTGCATCCCGGGGCTGGGCGCTGCCGAGGTCCCACCAGCAAGGGAGCGGCGGGGCGCCAGGGGCTGCATGGACAGTGGCAAGCTAGGCCCGACTTGGCTGGCGGGAGGCCCCGGCGGCAGGGAGTGAGCCCTAAGCGCACCTGCTTCCCTCCACATCGCTCACGTCCAGTGTGCCCAGGGCTGAGCACAGGCAGGGGTGGGATGGGCACGTGCCCTGGGAGCAGAGCGGGAACTTGCTCATCTGGGCTCCCCACGGGCACCCCCTCATTGAACCTCCCCAGGGAAAGTCGGACCCCAGAGGCCTGTGACCCCCTCAGCTTTACGGTGCTGCTGGGAGGGGGTGAGGCCCTGCCGTGCTGCGCCAGAGGGAAGATTGCTGGGGGGTGCCGAGGTGCCCCGCGGGGGTGTGGTGGGCACCCCCAGAGACGTGGCAAGGGCTCAGTGAGGTGCAAGGCGCTGCCCAGCGACTGCCCCCTACAGGAGCCTGAGATGCACTTTGACTGATAAGGTGGCAGCCTGGTTAAAACCCGTCCCCCTCGTTCTTGCCTCCTGGGCGGTGAGCGCACAGAAGAAAGGCACTGGGCGGAGGGGAACTCCCCTCATGGGAACACAGGTGAATATTTACATCGCAGAAGATCTGGGAGTCACACGGTGCATCAGTCCCCAGCCGCCTGTCTAGTGGCCTGGCCAGCGCCCTGCTGCGTCCCATTATCAGCCGAGCACAGGGAGTGGGAGCAGCAGCTCAGGAAATGTCGCAAACAAAGATCTAGCCAGCCCAAGCTGGGCCCAGCCCTTGCACTGCCAAGGAGTCATCCCCTCCCTTCGCGGCGTCCATTTCCCCGTCTCCCTCCACAAGCAGAGGGGGGCAGTTTGCAATCATAGAACTGGAAGAGACCTCAGAAGGTCAAGTCCAGCCCCCTGCTCTAGGCAGGACCAATTCCAACTAAATCAACCCGGCCAGGGCTTTGTCAAGCCAAGACTTAAACACCTCTAGGGATGGAGACTCCACCCCCTCCCTAGGGAACCCAGCCCAGTGCTTCACCACCCTCCTAGGGAAATAGTTTTTCCTAATATCCAACTTAGACCTCCCCCACTGCAACTTGAGACCATTGCTCCTTGTTCTGCCATCTGTCACCACTGAGAACAGCCTCTCTGCATCCTCTTTGGAACCTCCCTTCAGGAAGTTGAAGGCTGCTCTCAAATCCCGCCTCACTCTTCGCTTCTGCAGACTAAACAGACCCAAGTCCCTCAGCCTCTCCTTATAGGTCATATGCTCCAGCCCCCTAATCATTTTGGTTGCCCTCCGCTGGACCCTCTCCAATGCGTCCACATCCTTTTTGTAGTGGGGGGCCCAGAACTGGACACAATACTCCAGATGCGGCCTCACCAGAGCCAAATAAAGGGGAATAATGACATCTCTGGATCTGCTGGCAATGCTCCTCCTAATGCAACATAATATGTCATTAGCCTTCTTGGCTACAAGGACACCCTGTTGACTCATATCCAGCTTTTCATCCACTGTAACCCCCAGGTCCTTTTCTGCAGAACTACCACTTAACTGGTTGGTCCCCAGCTTGTAACTATGCTTGGGATTCTTCCGTCAGTGAGACCCGGGGCCTGCAGAGCACGTCCCAAAAACAAAGCCCCACCCGTGTTTGCTCTGCACTTTGTCCAGTTCGGTTGGCCTGGCCCATGCAGGAGGTTTGGTTTCTGCAGCATTTCTCAGCCTGCTGCCTGCCAAAGACATTTGGCTGGGACCTGCAATTTCCTGGCATGAACAGCTACGTCTACGCTGCAGGCTTCTTGCACAAGAACTGTTTTCGGAGGAGATCTTCTGCAAAAACCTCGTGCGCAAGAGCGCGTCCACACGGCAAGAGCCTATCGGAAAAGCAATGCGCTTTTGCACAAGAGAGTGTCCACACTGCCTGGATGCTCTCTTGCAAGTAAGCAGTGATTGCCATGGACAGAATGGCCACTAGGGCACCTGTGCTTTTTCCTCTTCTCGCGCAAAAGCATCCATGGCAGTGTGAACACTCTCTTGCCCAAGAAAGCTCCGATGGCCATTTTAGCCATAGGGGGTTCTTGTGCCAGAAATTCATGTTGCCTGTCTACACTGACCTCTTGTGCAAGAGCTCTTGTGCAAGAGGGCTTATTCCTCGTGGGGAGAGGAGTAACTCTTCCTGAAGAAGCCCTGTTTTACCGCGCTAGACTGTAAATTTACTTGCACAAGACTGCGCATGCAGTGTAGACAGCCGGCAAGATTTTGCGCAAGAGCGACTGTTCTTGCGCAAGAAGCCGCCAGTGTAGATACAGCCTAAGTGCGGTGCCGGTGTGGACTCCTTGGGAGTGACAGCGCTGCTCATGATCAGGAGCCCTGAACCCTTTGAATTGCCAGGCCTGGGGCAACCGCCCCCTTTGCCCTCCCTGCTGGTAGGCCTGTTTACTCGACATTAAATGCATGTGTCAGCTCACCTTCACACCCTTTTGTGTTCACTTTACACAAACCCTGGTGTCACTAAGACTTGTAGGCATAAGTATTCCCAGAAAGCAGTTACTAAATCTCACGCTCATGAATTCATGCAGGAAAGCATAATGCATTCAGCCCGTCAAGTGACGGACACCGTGTTGTTTGACCGACCTAGCCCATCACTACTCAGCAACACTGCTGGAATTTCAAATACTTGAATGCCTAATGAATGTGGCGCTCGCTCTGTTTGTGAGCCATTCCGACAGCAAAGAAATTCAGAAGACAATCCCTTGAATAAATTCATTAGCAATTTGAAGAACTCATAAATATTCCACATGCAGAAAAAGAGGTTAAATATGCTTGATCAATTATTTACTCTGAATTATCCACTCTGTGCTAATAATAAAGAAATGGTCTGTTTCTGCTGTAAGAAATATACTCTTTCCTATTGATTCCCAAAACTAACTTCACACTAAACACACTCCACTCTAACTACCAAGGAGGAAGACATGCCGCATGTCAAGATAAAGTCTCCTTCCACTGCCTAAATGCAGCTGGCTCCAAGGTTACTCAGTGAAGGGGAGGAAATGTACCCAGTGGTACAAAATGTTAGGGAGGAAGGTAGGAGCAGCTAATGCAAAGTCAAAAGTGCAGACATCAAATGTGTATTTGGAAGATAATTTGTTATCTGCTCAGTACAAAGTTAACCCGCTTGAAACCTGCTGTCTGGCATGTGGCCTCCTAGCCCATGACTGAGATAGCAGCTCGTGTTTTGATTAAATGTTTTGCTGCTGGGTTGAAAATAATTCTCTGAGTAGGTGGAAGTTCACGAGGGCTACGCCATAAAGACCATTAGCAGCGGCAGGCCTCTGGCCCCCGGTGCGATATGGACTTCCAGGCCCAAGGTCTTCGCGTAGTCACGCTATGCCAGCTTTGCAGGGCGAGCAGGGACCTAGTTTGGTCACACGCCTGGGCCAGTTCCTTTCCAAAGGACCTTTGGCAAATGGCTCTCTGCTGGCAGCCAAGGTTAGGTGGAGGGGACCCCCCCACCGGGCCAGCCCTTTCCCTGAACACTCGGAATCCCCACAGCAAACGATAAACAGGGCAGGAAGACAGAACTAGCGCTATCAGGCCCTGCAAAGGTGGGCAGTTGTGCTGGACCCTGGCAATTCAACAGGGGCCAGGCACAGTAGTGGCAGTGAGCACCCCAGGCCTCTTTGAAGGGCTGCCAGAGCACTGCGCTGCACGCTCCTTGCGGCTTGGAGAGCGTGCCAGGGGCTGGCTGTCCTCAGCCCCACCCCTTCCAGGCGCACAGAGCCAGGCCCCCCCCCCCCACACCCAGGGCCCCCCAGAGGGACACTCAGGCAATGAAGGTGGCAGGGCAAGGGGGAACAACCAGTCATTTTTTGTTACTATCCCTCGGGCATCCAGGGACTCTGATGGTAACTAGGCAGCTTAGCTCAACCCAAATCCAGCCCAGGGAGCAGCCGGCCCACAAGCCAGGGTCAGCACCTACTCAGGTTCACTGCAGCATCCGCCTTCCGTGGCCCTGCTCTCTGCGGAGTGCTGAGCTGCACGAGCAGGTTGAGCGGCCGTGACCCCGGCATCCTGCCCAGGGTGTCAGGACTGTTCCTGTGGCCTGCTGCAGGGGGCCCACAGACCTGCTAGCCTGCGGCCTGATGGAGAAGAGGGCCTGACTCCCCAGCGCTGAGGTGTGCAAACATGGCGGGTTGTGCTACACGTGCCCATCCCCTCAGCGGCGACTGCGCTGCGGCAAATAAGCCATAGCAAAAGGGGAAAGAACCAGCCACGTGAGCTCCCGCCGTTGGTGTGAGACCCCGGGACTTGAGACAGCCTGCAGCACTGGGAGGTGCAAACCCCTAGAGGCATCCACCTAGCACAGACTTAGCCCCTGTCTACATGAACAGGGGTCTTGGCAGCCAAGCAGCGAGTGTACACACTGCAACGTGACTTCGGCTGCAAAACATGCCTACTTGTGGGGACAAAAATCTTCCACCCCATGACAGACTTTTCTCTTCCCCTCCCTTCATTGTCAACAACATCCAGTGTAGACCACCCTGCCACTTGCTTTTGTTCACTTGTATTGGCCTCCAGAAGTGTCCCACAAGGCCCATGGTGACCGCTCTGGTCACTGTTAGAACACCACTGCCCTACAGCCCAGTAACCAACCATCCGCCCCCTTTCCTTGCCAACCCTGGGCACTCTAAATTCCATTTCCTGCCTGCTGGCTCAGCACGGAGAGGGCTCTGGGCATCCTCCCAGGTGAGCAGGCCTGACAGTGTACCCCAGCACCACACCCAAGGCCCACCGGTTCCATACAGAGTGGGATGCGATGCAACTGTCACCCCACCTCTGCACCAAGAGACTCCTGTGTACTTCAGAGGGCAGCAGAGACAGGACCAACCCGGATGAAGTGATGAAGCTAGACAAGGATGGGGGGCTCCCAGAGGGGTCACCCACGAGGCAGGCAGCCAGCAACGGTTCTCCCTGCCTCAGGGCAATAGCCAGTCCCAGCAGCTGCTCGGCAGGAAGCAGATGACAAGAGCACATTGAGTGTCTAGACTACAGGGTTTTGTCCACCAAACTATACCTGCGTCTACACTGCCGCTGAGTTCTGTTGAAATAACGTTGACAGAACTCAGCAGTTTTGTCGACTGCTGTTAACCTCATTCTACGAGGAATAACGCCTTTTGTCAGTTCTGTGGACAGAAAGCGTTCTTGCATCTACGCTGTCCTTTGCGTCTACACTCTCATGTCGCCAAAGTGGCTTGCTTTGTCCAGAGAACTGGCTGTCGTCTAGATGCTCTTTGTTGACAGATACTGTCCACAAAAGGCTGTAGTCTAGACATACCCTAAGTGGCTGTGGCATGTGTGGGGGTAGGAGGGTGCAGTAAAGGGGAGGCTGGCTATAGTGCCCTGACCTAGACATTGCCCTGCCTACCTAGTCGGCATGACCCAGCAGGTGGACAGACACCGTGCTCTCCAGGGAATCCTCCTGAGAGGAGGCCTGGAAAGTTTCCTGGAGGTACTTGCTAATCCTCTGCCACAGGTCCCAGGGCAAGGAGCTGTGTTCCCTCCCCTGTTGTAGAACACTGTCCCGCCCTCTTGGATAATCTGTACAGGGACCAAAGCTTAGAAGTAGGCAGTAGTTGTACCTGTTTCCTGGCGCAGTGAGATCCCTGCCTGTGGAAAGTGGGGGGTACTTTCCGAATGAGCCCCCTGCAAAGCTGCCCTTCTGTACCCCTCACCATGCTGCAGGGGCTTGCAGAGATGGGGACTAGGCCCCGGCCAGAGGTGCTGGAATGTAACTGTCCTGCTTCTGTGCCTCGCCCACATGTGCCTCAGCAGACGTGCCCCTGCCACCCATCTCAGCAGACAAACCAGGGCAAAGACCACATGCTCAGGGAGGTGCTGCACAGGAGAGGGAACAGAAGGAGAGCCAGGAAGCTGAAAGGCAGGAGAGAAGAGGGAATCGAGGGACTGCTAGGGCTGTGGCTGAGTGAGCAGCTCCACTGTAGCACGTGCACAATTCTCTGCCCTCTAGGCCCACACCTTCCTTTCCACCTCAGGACTCCTCAGTATCCCCTCACTCCACCTCCTCCCCATCTGACAACGGTTGTCAGACCAACATGCAGCAGCAAGGTTCTACCCTGTACAAGCTCCTCCCTTACCGGCAAAGGTGTGTTTTGGTGAGCACCATTGTACGGTCTCTTAATAAAGACAAAATGTTAAGAGGAACACACTTTTATTTTGTGTTCCACAGGTACATACAGCGAACACTTCCATCCCAGGTACAGGCCTTGCAATCAGCTCCTTGCATGGATGTGTGGCCCCAACACTTTACATGGGGTGCACCAAGGAAACTCCTCTAAAAAACAAATACAATGTTAACACCCCTCATTACCCAAGTGCTAAATAGGAATCAGTGACACTGTCAGGAGGAAAAAGCAAACCTGGTTCTGGGCTGCATTAGCAGGAGTGCTGTGAGCTAGACATGAGGAGTCGTTCTTCCGCTCTGCTCTGCGCTGGTTAGGCCTCAATTGGAGTCTTGTGTCCAGTTCTGGGCACCACATTTTAAGAAAGGTGGAGAAATTGGAGAAGGTCCAGAGACAAGCAGCAAGAATGATTAAAGGTCTAGAGAACATGAGCTATGAAGGAAGACAAAGAATTGAGCTTGTTTAGTTTGGAAAAGAGAACACAAGAGGGGGCATGATAGCGGTTTTCAGGTATCTAAAAAGGTGTCACAGGGAAGAGCAGGGAAAATTGTTCTCCTTGGCCTCTGACAGGACAAGCAGCAATGGGCTTAAACTGCAGCAATGGAGGTTTAGGTTGGACATTAGGAAAAACTTCCCACCTGTCAGGGTGGTTAAACACTGGAATAAGTTGCCCAGGGAGGTTGTGGAATCTCCATCTCTGGGGATATTTGAGAGCAGGTTGGACAGACCTGTCAGGGATGGGCTAGTCAGTGCTTGGTCCTGCCATGAGGGCAGAGGACTGACTCAATGGCCTCTCAAGGTCCCTTCCAGTTCTAAGGACTGTGATTCTAGGATTCCTTAAAGCCACCCTGATGTTAACAGCCCTCTAGGCTGCTCTGAAGGCCCCAGTAACTACATGCTCACATTCAGCAGCAAAGCGCTCTGGCTCAGTGCTCCACCCTGAGCAAACATTTTGACCTGGGATTCAGATACTATGCAAGATGTAGCATGTAGCTATGACCATGGAAATGGTATCCTCAGCAAGGGAGAACCTGCCCTAGAGGCACCTCCAGTGTGCCTTTAATCAGCCAAAGGCCCATTCAGCTGTTGACAGGCTGAGCAAGTGCTGCCTAACACATGAATTGGGTCTCCCCAAATTACTTAGGGGCATTTGCATATCCTCCCATAGTCATGTGTTTGAGGAAGTGTACATCATGCACCTTTCTGGACCAGCCTGCATTGTCTGTGAAACATCCCTGGGTATCCACACACCTGTGAAAATGGTGCAAAAGGAAGATGGAAACCACTGGAGGGCTGGGACACAAAGCAACACCTGGCAGGACATTTTGCATGGTCCCAGGGTGCTCCATGCTGCCTTCCACACAACACCTACCGATTGCATCGCCAGGCACTGTGGGATACAGGCACTGCTCACACACACGGTGCCCCCCAATGTGGGCATGATCTGTCAGAGGGAGCAAGTGTGAACACCCTCTGGCAATTTGGCATCTTTATTTGTGCATATGTCTCTACATGAGTGTCACTGAGAAAATGTAATAGTGAGGACAAGCTCTTAAACAACCCTTACACCTCATGGGGTGGGTGGCTGGCACATTTACTATGCTATTTATATAGCCCCAAGGCATGCAGCAAATTCTTTACCTGGGTTTCTCAGGATGAGGGAGCATCTGGTCCCTGCACCTCCCCGCTCCCCCGGGCTGCGCAGCCAGCAGGAAGGGATGAGAGGTCTATAAAAATCACGAGTGGTGTGGAGAAAGTGAAGAAGGAAAAGTTATTTACTTGTTCCCTTTATAAGAACTAGGGGCCACCCAATGAAACTAAAGGGCAGCAGGTTTAAAACAAAAAAGGAAGATCTTCACACAGCGCATAGTCAATCTGTGGAACTCCTTGCCTGAGGAGGTTGTGAAGGCGAGGACTAGAACAGGGTTTAAAAAAAGAACTCGGTAAATTCATGGAGGTTAAGTCCATTAATGGCTATTAGCCAGTATGGGTAAGGAATGGTGTCCCCAGCCTCTGTTTGTCAGAGGGTGGAGATGGATGGCAGGAGAGAGATCGCTTGATCATTACCTGTTCGGTTCACTCCCTCGGGGCACCTGGCATTGGCCACTGTTGGCAGACAGGTACTGGGCTGGATGGACCTTTGGTCTGGCCTCATCTGGCTGCTCTTATGAAGAACAGGAGGATGATTAGTGAACAGGAACACAGAACAGACTTGTCAGCACAGGAACAGCCAGTACCTTCCATCTTGGAGAGGGGGACACAGAGCCAGGCTCCTGGCTTCCCAAGCCAGCTGAGACTGCCCCATCCCCAGCCTGGCTGCATTCCAGGACAAAGGCATCACTTGGCCAGTAAGCCCCCCTCCTCCCCCAGGCTCCAGTTACAAGGGGCATTGGCCATTGTGTACAGGCAGGAAGCTTTCACCATCCAGGTATTACAGTGCCCCAGGAAACTGAGGCACACCCATGGGGTTACTCTAGGGCACTAGAACTCACATACAACCAAACAAGGCAAATAAAATCCCCACTTGGTCACAGCCTGGAAAGCTCACTCCAGCCACCTTTACCTTGCCAAGCATGCGGTCTGGTCCCTCTGGGGCACTAGCAGGAGACACACAGCAGGGTTGGCACGTTCCTTTCTCCACCAGCACACAAGCTCTTCACACATCTCCTCCCAGCGCTGAGCCCTGAGTGCGAGAAAGAGTCAGCATGGGCCACACCTTGGGGGCAGGGGGGAGAAGAAGAGAAGACCCAAGCCCACCCACAACCCTGGGTCCCAATCCAGAAACCCTCTGGCAGCAGCCTTGCCCTCCTCATCCTGCCGTTGTTTCCCTGGGCCACGTCCTTGCAGCAAGGCCTGCAGGCTGGAGCCTCCCTCTAGCCAGTCTTCCCACAAACCCTGCCCTAGACCCTCACTGACCAAACCTCACCCTCCTAACTGTTTGCCTGCTGCTGAGCAGCTCCTTATATATCCAGCTGCCTCAGCAAGCTACCCTCTGGTTGGCTTCTTAAAATACACTCCCTGATTGGCCAGGGCTCTGTGCAGCCTCCCTCCAGCCTGATTTAGTCCTCTCCCTGCCTGTGCCGGGCCCAGTCCTGTAAACCCAAACTGTGGTTGGGCCTGGAAAGTCATATGACCACAAACCTGCTGCTGAAGCCCATTTTGGTTTTGGGCTTGAGAAAAGTTTGAGCAAAGCACAAAGAATTCCCACCTTGGGCAAAAGGGACAGGGGAAGGAGACAAAGAACAGGGCAGATGCCAGATGCCAGGAGAGCCCCTCTTACCCCTTACCCAGCTGGAAACATCTGAGACTGAGCAGGAAGAAGGATCGGGCCCACGCTAGGAGGCTGCTTAGCCTGTGAAAGAGACACTTAGAACTACTGCTTAGGGTAAGAACTTGCATGTACAGGTTTCTCAGTGGATTCGAAGGAGCTACAGCTGGTTTATTCGTTTTAGCTTAGTAACTCACTTAGATCTGTCTGTTTTCACTTGCAAACGCTCACTCCAGTCCCATACTTCACAGCAACACTTTTGTTTGTTATCAAGCCCAGTGTAAATAATTGTAACCTGTGGTGGGAGTAAGCATTGTGCAGATCTCTCATCAGTGAATGGGGGAGGGAGGAAGAACCTTATGAGCTCTGAGTACACCTTTTACACAGGCTAAGACGGATTTGTTTGGGGGCTTGGGTCCCTGTTGGGGGTTGGTTTCCTGGGTGTTGAGCCCTTATAGCTGAGCCCTCCTGGAGCTGAACTGGCCCAGTGTCTGTGGTGCTCTTCAGAGGGGTGGTTCCCCGAACTCTGTATCTTGGCTGGGGGGAGATCAGAGCGTCTGGCCCAGGAGGACTGTGGGGTGGGAGCTCCACAGGGCAGGAAGGCGGATGTCAGTGGCTTGATCAGCACAACAGGGGCGGGGGGGGCAACCCAAGGGGACTTCTGTGATTTCACCCGGTCACAGATTTATCATCCCCACCCCCTGTTCCGTCTGGACGCGCTAGCCCCATTTCACAGAAGGGGGCGGAGTCCCCTCTGCCCCAGCGCAGGGAGCCAGGCCAAAATCTGGGCTCCACCTACAAGAGGCCAGCGACCGGCCAGCACCGCCCAGAGCAGCTGACGGCGCTCGGTGAGAAGTAGAGCCACTTCTCAGGGGCTGGCTCTGTGCCTAGCACCCGGCAGGCACCCGAGGCACCAGGCTGTTGCTTTTGGGAAAGCCAAGAATCTGTGCAGGACGCTCCCATCTGCCTCGTCCCCATCTGGGAGAGCGCCTGCAGGCTCTGGTGCTTCTGGCTGGGGACTGGCGGGCAGGTGAGATAGTCCGTGATGTTGCCCCAATACCTTGGGAGCTAGTGAGCTGCTGGTAGGCTAAGGAATGGGTTGTGCCCGCGGCTGAGTGGGTTAAAAAGCTGGCGCCGTTCCCAGGCAAGAAATCACTTTTCCACAGTGAGGGAACCAATCTTGGGTCTCCAGCTGGAGACGCCGCGGCCCAGATCCTGCCTAGGCGAGGGAAGGGAAGGAGGCTAGAGAGCGACCAAGAGCAGCAGCCCAGCCAGCCAGCACGGGAATGTGGAGAGCAGGGGGAGGACAGTGGCTGGGCGGGAGCTGGCAGAGACGCCAGTGGGGGCAGATAGGAGAGGCTGATGTTTTCTGGCAGGAGCTGGGAGAGAACCTGGAGAACTGCCACCCTCCAGCTCACCCTGATCACATCCCAGCACCCTCTGCAGCCAGGGAGAGCCCTAAGCACTGTGCGTTGGACGCTGGCTGCCACCCCCTTCTCCCTGGGCATCCCCTTGGAGGCACAGCCGCCGTCCAGCAGCCTCCTTCCGGGGAGGGGTCCCTGCACCAGGGAGCTGTCATGTTGGCAGAGTGGCCGTGCCTGCGCTGCCCTGTCCCCCCGCCAGCGAGGGAGGGTGTGTGCCGGTGCTTCCCCCTGCTCTCGGCAGCCGCCTGGGAGCAACAGAGGGTGAGGCCAGGTTAGCCCTTGGCAGCCAAAGCCAAGGGTCCTGCAGCCCCTTCCTTGGGCTCCAAGGCAGAGAGCAAGAGATGGCCTGGCAGGCCATGGTGGCAGGACAGTGCAGTGCCCCCCCCCCCCGAGTCAGGTACTAGGCTTGATTTAGCCCCTGCTGTGCCCCCTTTGCAGAGCTCTGGGGACCACAGTGGCTCCCTGGGGAACCCTGAGCTGGGAGAGGTGTGGCAGGAGGCAGCGGGAATGGGCAGAGCAAGCCAGGGACAGCCCTGCAAGGCTGCCAGGAACTACCGGAGCCCTAGGAGACACACTACAGTGGTGTGATGCTGCCCCCCGCCCCAGGGCTGGGCTTTCCGTGCTGCAGCTCTTTGCCCCCCCCGCCCCTCCCAGCATGGCCACCAGCAGATTTGAAACGGCTTTCTCAATGAGGCGGGAGGCCCAGCCAGGAAGATGGCGTTGCCGCCGGCTAGCACCAGGGGGACCGAGCGGAACGCGGTGCAGGGGCTGTGCAGCGTGTCCAGTTGAACCGCCCTTGGACAGCCCGGCCGAGACATGAGCCAATCCCAAGAAAGGGCCCGAACTCCTAGAAACCGAGTTGACCAGAACTGGCAGAAAGTGTCTAAACACATTCGCTGATGCAGCTGTGAATTGAGCTAGGACAGCCTTGGGCAAGCGGGACAGATTCAGCTTCAGGCGGTGTATTTTATGCATGTTCCACTACTTTTCTGCCCGGGGCTAAGGCAGCAGCCTGCAGTCACACGGCAGTCGGTGTTTGTTTGTGCCGTGTAATGCATCACGGTATTGGTCATGCACTGAAGAATGGACTGATGGGAGAAAAGTGTTTCTGTCTGCTGCCAAGAGAGAGAGAGTCTGAGTCTGCCTGTCCGTTTGTTCAAAAACTCCTCCTAAACAGTCAGAGCTAGGGCCACCAACTTTGCTATGCAGCTTCCTCTTCTCCTAACAGAGAGTGAAGTCAGGGTTTGGTTGTGCCAGGACAACGGGATGCACCTGGAATGGGATTGTTTTCCAGAACATGGAAAGGGAGGGGACTGATCGGAGGACAGGTCACCACAGGTCACCAGCAGAAGAGGGACAAGGGACAGAGCTTCACTTTGCTGGCCACTGGATTGGGTAAGTGGCCCCCCGGCCCCAAACAGTGCAGGACCATGGGGAGCCCCCCTATGCCCCAGTCCCTCCACCACAGCCCCTGGGGACCATCCAGGGTCCAGGCAGCCCACCCCACCCACCCAGCAAGGGGAAGCTCTCCCACAAAGAGTGGCCAGGGCCAGGAACCACAGCCCCCACCCTGAGGAGATGCCCTCCTCCCTGGAGGAGAGGCCGGGATCCAGGGTCTGAGCCCCCATAAGAAGAGCCCCCCCCCAGGAGATGTTAGGGCTGGAAAGCACGGCCCAGCCCTGGACCCACTGCGGGTAACTGCAGGCTGGGCCCAGCCCCCCAAACCTCTTACCCAGCCCCGTCTTCCAGCATCAGAAGGGTGGGAGGGATTCAGCTGGAGACCACATGCCAGCCCCTGGAGATCCACCCCTGCTAGACAACCTGAAGGCCAGGGCTGGCCCCTAGAACTCTGCCCACTAACAAGCTGGAGGCCCCAGCCCCTCAGGAGGAGCAGCACCGCTCTCGCCTCAAGGGGCGGCCCCGGAAAGCTCCCCCCTGCCCTGAGTCCTGCGCCCCACCCCCTGCCCTCTACCCTTCCACGCACCGAATCCTCAGCCCTCAGCCCCCTGCCCTGCTCTCACTCCGGCACCCTCACCCAAACCCCTGCCCCCTCAGCCCCCTGCCCTGCCCTCACTCTGGCACCCTCACCCAAACCCCTGCCCCCTCAGCCCCCTGCCCTGCCCTCACTCCAGCCCCCCAGCCCGCTGCCCTGATTCCTGCAGCCCCCGCCCTCTTGCTATTCTGGCAACGGACAAGAAAAACGGCAAGTCCTGTCTTCCAGCAAGCACTGTCTGGTGCTGGACGCGCCTTCCTTCCGCGACGGACACACGCGACTTTCCTCCTCCGCGTCTGGCCGGAGTGGTTCCCACAGCGCAGCCGGGCCCACGGGTGTCCGGGATGTGGGCCGTGCATTGCGGGCTGAAGCGATCGGTGGCGAACAGAGCTGAGCCAATGGAGAGACCAAGCTGAAGGGGCCAGCAGCTCTCCTGGGCAAGCAGGGCAGCGTTGAAGATCTCCTTGCAGAAGCCAGCATCCGTGGGGTCCAGTCAGCGGCCCTGCCTTTCATCCATGGCCCCACAAAACCGCCGGACGTCCTCACTAGGGCCAGTGTGACCGCAGGGAGCAGCCGCACCAGCAGGAGAGCGGCCAGGAATGGGGCTTCACTTTGCTGGCCTCCGGATTGGGTAAGTGTCCCCGCTCCTCCAAATAGTGCCAGGCAAGGGGACCACCCAGGGGCCAGGCAGCACAGCCCATCCCCCACCCAGCGGAGGCTCCCCCAAAGAGAGGCCGGGGCTGGGAGCCACGTGCCCCCCCCACAGGAGATGCCCCCCCTTTACGTGACACCAGAGAGTGGAGGTTGGCTGCAGGAGGGGCCTGTTTTCATTCCTCTACCCATGCACGCAGCTGGGCAGAGTTCCTCTGGGCGGCTGCCACTGGCTCCCTCTGTGCCAGCTCGCCGAGCCTGGGGCGGGTGGGGCTCGGCCCCCTTCTGCAGGCTCAGCAGCCGCATTTCCCGGCGGGGCTGGGGGGCTCTGCAGCGGGGCTCCCTGCTCGCTGGTGCACGCGGCTCCGCTGCCATTCGCTGGGCACTGGGCCAAAGGAAAGCTCACGGGAGGAAGGGCTGCTGGGGGCTGTGCGCTGCCTGTCAGCGGTGCCCCGCGGGGAGCTGGCTCCGATGCCACCTGCTGCAGAGGGCTACGTCAGTTCTGCCATGTAACCGTCCAGCGGGTCTGCTCTTTGACACAGGGACCCTGCCAGACCCGACCACCACCTGCTCGTCGACACTGCCCGGCCGTGCAGGGCGATGCAGAGACACCGCGCACAAGGGCTCCTCCAGCAGCTCGGACCCTGGGAGCAAAGGCGCCGAGGAGCAAACCTGTCATCTTGCCTGCTGTGCGGCCTCTGCCGAGCTCTGTGACGCTGAAGCAGAGACCCCCGGTCAGCCCTGCGAGACGGTCAGAGCTGACAGTGGACGGGCTATTCAGGTAGGGTGTGGGCCAGGCTGGGCCAAGCCCCCTTCTGCGATTTCCTGTGTCTCAAGTGGGCGCCCTAGCTCTGGCCACGCGAGAGCCACCCTGTGCGGCCTAGCGCTCAAGTCACTCCCTGGAGCGCTGGGGTGGAGGCTTTGCTGGGTCAGCAGAGGCCGTTGGGCTTTCCTGTTGCAGTAGGGCCCCTTTTGTTAACTACTGATAGGGCCCAAGCAAACACTCACTGTGTGAAGCCCTCCATAGCACAGGGGTGTAGGTGCTGGCTTGGAAGGTTGAGTCTGTGAGTTCTATTCCCCCTGTGCCTGGTAAGACAAAGGGTTTTGAAAAATTATTTGCTGCCTCTTCGGCTTTTTAATAAAACTCGGATCTCTCTTTTGCCCCCTGTGGTCCTGGCCTGCCCAGGAGGTGGGAGATCCCAGTTCCAGTCCCGCCTCTGCGAAGGGACTGGAGCGGGTATCTCCTGCCTCCCAGGGACCGCCCCCCCACCACCCGCCCCCTAACCCCACCCACCCACCCCCCTCCCTAGCCCACCCACCCCACCCCCCACCCCCACCTAACCCCACCCCCCAGAGAGGTGAGAGCTTTCAGTCTAAGTCCCGTCTTTTATTCTTAAGACAATGGCTCCACCCGGAGCAGGGACCTAAATAGGAATCTGCCACCTCCCCGGTCACCTGGGAGAGAGGATTTCCCCAGTCAAACCCCTTCTAAAGGGGCAGAGGTAGGATTCGAACTAGGAAATCCAAGGATCTCCCACCTTCTAGGCAAGCACGCAACCACTGGGCTACAGAGTGATCCAAACGCTAGAGCTGCCCCAGGCCACACTTAAGTAAAGGGGAACAGCGCCAACAGGTAAGAGTAATGGCACTTGCTCTTCAAATGAAACACTTTCACCCCCTGCAGGGACTCGAACCCCTTCTGTGAGCAGCCTAGGCAAGTGCTGTGACCACTGCCCTATGGTGAGTTTTACAGAGTTAGCTCTCTCTTTGGCCCAGTTAATAGTTTATTAGGAACAAGTGTCAACAGAAAAGCCAGACCAGCTCCTTATTTAAATCTACTTACCCCAATGGGGACTTGAACCAGTAGCACTCACACTACAAGCAAGCACACTAACCACTGCCCTATGGAGAGCTTTACAGAGTTGCCCCTCTTTCTGGCCCAGTTAATAGTTTATTAAAGTGGAACATGTGTCAATAGAAAAGTCAGGCCATCTTCTTATCTCAGTGGGGGCTTGAACCAGTAGAGTACACACAAGGCATCAATACACTAGCCACTGTGCTATGGAGAGCTTTACAGAGTTAACCCTGTCTTTGGCCAAGTTAATAGTTTATTGAAGTGGAACACCTGTCAAGAGAAAAGCCAGGGCATCACCTTACCCTTGGGGGGACTTGAACTGTTAGAGTATACCCCTGGAGTCAACACACTAGTCACTGTGCTATGGGGAGCGTTATAAAGTTGACCCTCTCTTTGGCCAAGTTAATAGTTTATTCAAGAGGATCATGTGTCAATAGAAAAGCCAGGCCATCTCCTTAACCCAGGAGGGACTTGAACCATTAGAGTACACACCAGTAGTCACTACACTAACCACTGTGCTATGGAGAGCTTTACAGAGTTAACCCTCTCTTTGGCCAAGTTAATAGTTTATTCAAGTGGAACAAGTGTCAAGAAAAAAGCCAGAGTATTTCCTTCTTCAAATCCACCAAGGGCTCCAACCACAGCCCAACACACTAACCACTACCCTACCAGGAACTTTATGGAGTTACAGCTCTCTTTGGCCGAATTAATAGTTTATTAAAGTGGTACAAGTGTCAACAGAAAAAGCAGAGCCCTTCATTGCTCAAATCCACTCACCCCACCAGGGACTTGAACCAGGGGCACTCATACCACAAGCCAATATAGTAACCACTGCCCTATCTAGAGCTTTACAGAACAGAGCCTCTCTTTGGCCCAATTAATATTTCCAAGGGGTGGCTCAAGGACCTGACCAATAGAGTTCACACCCCAGCCACTGCCCTAGAGAACTTTACTGGAGAAAGCCTCTCCTTGGCCAAATTAATAGTTTATTCACGTGAAGAGCCAGGGCATTTCATTGTTCCAACCCCTTTGGCCCACAGGGAAATTAAACCATTAAAAGTCACATCACAAGCCAACACACTGACCACTACACCAGAGAAATCTTATAGCTGTAGGGTGAGAAGCAAAGGGCTCACATTGCAGCAAGGAAGGTTTAGGTTGGCCATTAAGAAAAACTTCCTGCCTGTCAGGGTGGTTAATCACTGGAATAAGTTGCCTGCGGGGTTGTGGAATCTCCATCACTGGAGATATTTAAGAGCAGGTTGGACAGACACCTGTCAGGGATGGTCAGATGGTACTTGGTCCTGCCATGAGGGCAGGGGACTGGACTTGATGATGTCTAGATGTCCCTCTGAGTTGTAGTGTTCTATGAGTCTATAGACTTTTGCTGTGTCTCAATTAACAGTTAATTAAAGTGCAAGGCACTTCAACAAAAGGCCCAGCTGGTAAACAGGCACCCCAAACCAAACCAAGGCCATGCACAGCAGACATAGCCTCACCCCACTATGCCACAGGAGACTTACTACATGAACACCCAGAAAGCCTAGAAGGCAGGATTGTTCAAAGCCCTGTTTACCCCACAACCTCCTCAGCACGGAGGGGGGGGGGCCTTAATCGCAGGGCTGCAGAGGGCTGCTCCTTCTGGGGCGTTGCTTTGGCCATAAATAGCTAATGAACGTGGGACAGTGCCACAAGGAAGGCTGACCTAAGCTGAGCGTTAACAAGATCCAGGCCGTGGCTGAGCCAAGACGTCCTGGCTCAGCACAGTTTGAAAGTAGGGTGCAATGCACACGCAGCAGCATCCTTGTTCTGCAGCCACAGCCAGCGGTGACGGGGGGCATATGAGGCCCCTGTCAATCACAGGGACAGGAGAGGCCACTGCAGCAGCTGAGAGCTGGGGGGGTGGGCACTACTTTTTGGGAAGGGTGACTGACGGCAAAGGGGGCAGTTTTGCGGGGAGGACTTTCTAGGTTCCCCCCCCCCCTCAGCACGTGGTATCCACATCTCTGCCAGTTGTTTGCTACCAACCACCCAGCAGGTGAGAAACGGCCACCAACAAGGGCCTCCTTCAGCCAGCACCTGACACATGTAGATTGTGTCACTCAGAGGGGTCCTAACACAGTTCAATATCATCATGTGACCCTGCCAACAGCAGATGGGCCAGCGATAGTACAGGTCATCTAGTTCCCAACATCTGGTCCGGCTCCAGCCACACAGCTGTCAGTGCACGCATGGGAATAGCTTGTAGGCAGAGGCTGGGGAACCCAGAAGACCACATGTATACCTGCTTATTCAGCCATTCTGCGGCCCTGACCCGCTACTGGTGTCTGAGTAGTTTACATGGATTACCATTTAATTCAGTGCTCGTAGGAAGATAATTACAAGAAGGCATTTACCGTATGTGCGTTAGACTTAAGTCTCTGATGAAGCAGCTAACGTCAACGAAGTATATTCAATCATTCTATTCTATACTGCATAACTTCCTAAAAACAGCAGGCAGAGAAAACTTCCTTCCCATCGTTTCAAAAACAACCAATGGTCCTGCAGCATCGTTGAGCCTAACAGCATGCAGCTGGTGCCGTGAGCTTTCGTGGGCACCACCCACTTCTTCAGATGCTTGGAGTAAATCAGTCCATTGTACAAATAATGCCAAATAGTCTGTTTTAATTCATGGCACAAACACACTCCTGCTGTCAGGTGACTACAGACATTGGCTTCACCCAAGGGCAAAAGTACAGCTAAATGCATAAAAGCGATCACCTGGGGCTATGTCCAGGCTTTCCAAAGCAGTACTAACTTGGAGTCCACAGTTGCATTGTCAATTGTATTTAGAGGTTTTCTGAGCTTTTTTGTCAAAATTAAACAATGTTTCTATGAGTCTGGGCCCTTTCTGTGATTTTTTCCCCCCAGACTGGATGCCTGAAAACATTTCAGCATCGCGTGATATAGAGAAGCTGCACCACATCCAGCAACTCCATCCTCCCTGGTGATGGCTGGCACGCTGTCGGGGGTTGTTAACAACCTCAGGGCAGGCTGCCAAACTGCCTGTATGTTCTATAATTGGATGTCACCAGCCCAGGAAGAAGTGTGATTTCCTGAAGTACAGTCACAATCACAGACAGTCTCTTCAGGCACTCCAATCTGTCTCGTCCCCGGGGCAAGCTGGACTTGGCTCTAGCTGGCCCTACCCCAAAGACAACACAGAAGATTGAGGTTGCTTTCCAGTCCCAAGAGACCAGCCACTTACCCCAGCTCAATTTGTAGGTTAGCTCTCACCAAACACTTGTCGGAAAAAGAAATGAGCTGGTTATTCCCAGGTGAAAGCCGGCAAACGTAGGTACAGAAATGAGTTGCAGGCTGTGGCTCCAAAAGGTGACGGAGTTGTAGCAGCCTGTCAGCTCTGAATGCCTTTTAGGGGTACCCCTGGCTGACTCTGGGGAGCTCAGCTTCTGGTTCCTAGTTCTAGCCCGAGGAGGGCCCAAGCAGCCACAGAGATGAAAATATTTCTTGTCCACTTCCAGGGTTCAAGCTGATGGGATGAGGCCTTCTGCACAGGGCTGCTTCCTGGGTGTGCAGTGGTGATTAGTAAAGTCTGGCCATGCTGCCCCACAATGGCCGGTTTTGTTCTGATAGCCCGAGTGCCAGCCCCAAATGGTCAAAAATCATGAGTCAGGTTCACCAGAAATCATGAGATTGGCTTTGAAATCCTGGGAGCATCATATATCTAGTAGCCCAGTGTCTGAGAGTCTGTAATGCCGAAATGCCGGCTGTTCCCTCTGGGGGGCCCGTGTTGCATGAGGAGTGCGGGGCCCAAACGGCCACTTGCACCGCTTGCTCCCCCGCGGCGGCCCGGCTGAGCGGCGCAGAAGTCAGCCGAGTGCCACGGCGGGAGGGGAAGGGGGGTGGGGCAGTGACAGCGGCTCCAGGCCGCCGTGGGGGAGCAAGTGGTGCAAGCGACCATTTGGGCTCCACACCCCCCATGCAGCACGGGGAGTGCGGAGCCCAAACGGCCATTTGGGCTCCGCGGTCCCCGGAGTAAGAGGCAGGAGGGGGAGGAGAGCTGAGAGAGAGAAAGAGGGGGAGACAGTAGGAGGAGAAGGAGAGAGAGAGAGAGAGAGAGATGGAGCAAGAGCAAGAGACCGGAGGCTCAGGAGAGAAGACCGACATGGAGGAGAGACCTGAAAATCCCGTCTTATGATAGGCTAATTGGCTAGTGTAAAAAAAACAGATCTGGTGCCCTTAGTATTTGCCTGCTGCTTTTGGAGCCGTTCGGGTGCACTGGGGTCACATTTTGAAGCTTTCTCCTAAACATTTATTTTTCTTTAAGAATCAAGGCTGAAATCATCACATATCCACTTAGTTCCAGGAGTGGGGGCATTAAGAGAGGCCGTCACTGTAACATGCCGGGATGTTACCCTTTGCACTAGCAAAAGAGTTTGTTCTCTGTTTGGTGAGCTGCATAGTTCAGAACAAACATTTTACAGCTCTAGCACAAGACCCATAATATTACATTACAGGGTGGGATAGACATGTTGTAAATGGGATTAATACATGTAGCAATTTACAAGCCTTTCATAAAGGTCTAAACAATAAACACATTGTTATAAGTCCAAGCGTGGCCATACTAATGCACTAGTGAACTGGACCAGTGTCCGGCAATGAATTTGTCAGGTCTCAGCTGAAGCCAGATGCCATGGCATGAGCTGGCACCTGGTCTGCTGCGTCACAGTGACCATCAGATAGCTGCCTAATGAGGTAGCACTGACATTTTCTACCCCTTGGTGCCCTCATGGCGTCTGGCCACCACATAAAGCGCAGTCACTCTCCTTCCCCTAACGTAAAGCTGAGAGCTCGGGTTCTTTTTCCCCTTTGGTATCAAAGCCCAAGGCCATCATTTCAATATTCACAGGGAGGTGTGTGTCACTGAGGCTATGTCTAGACTACAGAGTTTTTCCGGGATAACTCTGCCGCATCCAGGGAACGCGTCTGCTCTTCTGACACTTTTTGCAGAAGAGCAGACGCGCTCTTTCGGAAGCCCTGTCTTCCTCCTTCCACGAGGGCTCTTCCAAAAGAGGGTTTTTTTCCAAAATTTGGCCCAGTGTAGACGGGCCAAATTTCAGAAAAGCCTCTTCCGAAAAAACAATCGGAAAAAGGTACACCAATTGTGGGGGGTGCAATTTACGTACCTTTTTCCGATAAAAAGCAGCAATCTAGATGTAGTCTGAGACCCTAGGACTGTGCTCGGAAGCTGCAAATGAACCGTGCATGCAGCTCACTAAGGGTACGTCTACACGGCGGGGCTAATGCCGAAATAAGCTATGTAGGGTAGTCAGTTGCGTAGCTGAAGTGGAAATACCTTAACTCAGCAATTGGCACTGTCTATACAGCAGGAAGCTGAAAGAAGAGCACTCTTCCCCCAACTTCCCGTACTCCTCATGAAATGAGGGCTACAGGAGTGGGAGTAAGAAGTCCTCCCACTCGACATTATTTCACAATAACAGCTTGCTGTGTAAACATGTACTTGGTTATTTCCAAGAAACGTCGGCTGAAATAGAAACGTCTGAAATAATGGTGCTGTGTAGACGGAACCTAAGGCGCTTCATGAAGCCCATGGCAGTTGTTCTAAGGCTGCTGCATCAAAAGAGGGGCTGTCAGCCTATGGGACAGGGATTAGGAAGTGGCTGGGTAATTGTATCAGCACTAGTAACTTTTGGCGCGACATATGTAAAGAGAAGTATGATCCAATGATCAGAGCAGGGCACTGGGTGTTAGGCGACCTGGCTCTGACACAAGTGTACAGTGTGACACTAGGCAGGTCTGTGACTTTGCATCTCCATCTGTAAAATGGGGATAGTTAATCTAACCCACCTCTGTGACGAATGTAGAAGGCCCACAGGTCTCTTTTTGACTATGATGCATCTTGCACAGCTGATCTACTTGCTCAGGGGTGGCTACAGTTCTGGATGCTCCGAGTCAAGCCAATCTTCTCTTCCCACGGTACTAACTATCTGGTTCATTTGCTGATGAAAGTTGGGGTGGAGAAAAACGATTAATCAGAAACCAGGGTAGTCCTAAAACCAGAGATTTTTGAAAGTGGCGTGCTGAGGAAGGCAGGTGGGTTTCTGGCTGGCAGACACAAAGCCAGCTCTGCCCTGTTTGGCCAGGGTGTCCTCTCCAAGTCAGCCCAGGCCCCTGGGAGAGCCAGCAGCTGTCATGCTGCGGCATGGAATTATCATTCTTCTTGCATTACTGATTCCTATCGAGCCTGATATTTGAAATACGATCATTGGACTGACTGAAAAATGGGGACAGGGGCGCTCTCTCCTCTGAAATTGCTGGCTCGGCATGGGCTTGCTGCTGAGTCCTGATAAAACCTCAGCAATTCCATTGCAGGGCAAACCTGTTTCTCTTTCCCGTCATGTTGTGCCTCTGACACTAATGAGACGCCTTTTGAAAGGAGTCCTTTCCCCTAGGTAATCAGCAGCTCACTCAGTGGCTTATAGATTGCTGTCTGCCCACGGGCCCAGGAATGCCTCCGCCCGCCTCTCTTGAGGAGGGGGAAAAAAATAGTGTGATGACAATAACTCTTTGTGGAAGACACAGCGCTGCTCCTGCAGATAGAATCACACACCACAGAGCAGCCTTTGTAGCATGGCTGTTTTTTAGGTACATTTGCCGGAGCTTTGGGGATAAATCCTCGGCAAAGGTCCTTCCCCTACAGGGAGGTGAGAGCCCTCCAAACCACACCCCGCGGCAAAATACAGGAGTGCGTTCCAGGGCAGGTCTCTGGGGTCTTGACCACTCCGTGACATCTAAATGAATTGGCCAAGTTGAGCTCTTTGGGTGGGCACATCAAGCACATTACCCAGGCTGCTAACCGCCCAGGTGGGTACGTGTCATCCACACTCGGTTATTTTGCATTTTGGATATGGACGTTTTCCGGCGCTGGCTGAAGCCGAACACAAAGGATTCCCACCTTGGGCAAAATCTGTTTATAGGCAAGGAACCCGACAATCTGGGGCAGCGGGCTGTTGGGAGACACCAAGACACACACACACACATACACACCGACTCACCAACCCGTGCTTAGCACTAAAATGCCTGCTGAAAACATCTGAGACTGAACAGGGAGAAGGATTAGGAGACTGCCTAGCTTGTGAGAAAAGATCACTAAAATTTCTGTTAGGGTAAGGAATTGCACGTTACAAGGTTTCTTAGCTGCTTGTTTTGTTTATTTTAGCTTAGTATCTTATTTGATCTGTCTGTTTTCACTTGCAACCACTTAATCCTACTTTTTATACTTAAAAAAATAACTCTTGTGTGTCATTAAACCCAGTGTAAATAATTGTTCCTGGGAGGGGCAACAGCTATGCATATCCCTCTTCCATTGATAAAGGAGGCGAACACCTTATGAAGACTAAGGCAGATTTCTCTGGGATTCTACCCCACTGGGGCCCTGCACCTGGGGACTGTGTCATGTCCCTGTGATTAAGCCTTCCCAGAGCTGAGCCGGTCTCAGTCTCTGCGTGGCTCTGCTGTGGGCTGTAACCCCAACTCTGTGCCTTGGCTTTAAACCAGGAATTGCTCCTGTTTTATTGATACAACATCACAGGTGCATGTTGCCATGTTCCTATCCCCACAGAACTTACTGTCCTTAGAGGAGACAATGTCATGTGCTTCCATGCCAAAGCTGGCTAGATTGGTGGGCCCAACGGGGAATGACTAACAGATCGATGTCTGACTGGCAGTCAGTATCAAGCAGAGTGCCCCAAGGATCAGTACTGGGGCTTTTGTTCAACACCTTTATTAATGACCTGAGTGAGGGGATGGATTGCACCCTCAGCAAGTTCGCAGATGACACTAAGCTGGGGGGAGAGGTGGATACGCTGGAGGGCAGGGAGAGGGTCCAGAGTGACCTGCACAGATTAGAGGATTGGGCCAAAAGAAATCTGATGAGGTTCAACAAGGACAAGTGCAGAGTCCTGCCCTTGGGACGGAAGAATCCCAAGTATTGTTACAGGCTGGGGATCAAATGGCTAAGTTGCAGTTCTGCAGCAAAGGACCTGGGAATTAACGGCATATTAAGGTGCATTAGGAGGAGCATTGCCAGCAGATCTCCACAAGGCAGCAATATGCAGAGTTCACATCTCTGTGCATCTCTCCAGTTCACGGGTCCGGGTAAAGGCAACGGGGGCCTATGTTCTACCCTGATCATGGGAAAACTGCTCACTGCCGCGTCCTCACTAGGGTTTTACCTACAGGCCAAGGGCACAGCTTTTAGCCTAAGGAAAACAAAGCCAAGGAGAAGACTCAGGCTATGTCTAGCCTGCAGGCTCCTTTCGGAAGAAGCTTTTCCGGAAGAGATCCTCTGAAAAACCTTCTTCCAACAGAGAGCATCCACACTGCCAAAGCGCATCGAAACAGCCATCTGCTGTTTGGACAGAGAGCGTCCACACTGAATGGAGGCTCTCGCATGTCGGCTGTGATTGCTGTGGGCGGAGTGGCCACCAGGGTACCGGTGCTTTTTCCGCTTCCCTCTTCTTCCCAAAGAACTCCCTCTTCCCCGCCCACACACGCCTTTCCCCAAAGAGCTCTTTCGCAAAAAGGCTTCTCCTCGTAGACCGAGGATTACCAGCGCCGGCAAACCCCTCTGCTCTTTCGACTTTCTTTCGAAAGAACGCAATTGCAGTGTGGACGTAACTCAAGTTTTTTCAGAAAAACAGCTGTTTTTCTGAAAAAACTCTGCAGTGTAGACATTCCCTTAGGGCCCTCTGGCAAATGCAGGGCCGGTCTGTGCGCAGCTGCACCACCTAAATAAACCAGGCTTCTCCCAGGTTAGTTTAAGACCTGGGATCAGGTTTAAGCCTTTAGCAGAATAAGCCTGTCCACACAGGATGTTGCACCGATTTAATTAAACTAGTTCAAGTTTCTCTGCAGGCCTAAGGCCGGCTCCATGTCTAACACATCAGCCAGGTGACATCGCCCAGGCATGGGGGACCCCGAGAGACATGGTTCAGATGACTTGAGTCCTGATAGACAATGGAAGTAACTGTCGTCGGGTGACCCCCCTCGAGGGGGTATTTACCACAGCAACGGAAAAGCCCCTGTCACTGCAGAGTGGGTCTACCCTCCACCGCACCACAGCAGCCCCGTAGCTGAGCGGCGGTAGCACACACTGTGACGTAGAGGGGGCACCTTGCTGGTTGCAGTGGGCTGTGGGTGACCTCCACTGGCTGCTGGCTGCAGCACGGCCCAGCAGGCAGGGGATGAGTCATTATGCAAGGGGGCTAAGAACCTGTCTGACCAGTGATCTCCCAGGGAGCGGAACAATGGGAAGAAGGGGAGTGGAGCCCAGGCTGGGGGCAGGGCTGGAAGTGAGGGGGTTAGGTTTCTGGCTGGTATCATGGAGGAAGCAGCCTAGGCAACGGGCTGGGATTTAGGGGCCCAGGTTCTCCCATCTCAAGGGGGCTGAGGCATCCTAGGCCTGCCCTGTAACCAGATTCCATCTGTGCTGTGCTGTATCCTGGAGAAGCAATAAACTCCCTCTGTTCTACTGGCTGGTGGAGTCTGTTCGTGCCACTACAGGGGTGCAGGAGACGGGGAAACCCCAACGAGCCATCACACACACCGCGTGCCAGCATAGGCCCAGGCCAAAAGCCAACCCACTCCAAGCACAGTGCCAGGTGGGCTCAGCCTGGTTCCATCCAGGCCAGCCTGAAGCCTGTGAGAGGAGCAGCACCAGATGCTTTAGAGAAAGGCCCAAGCCCCCTGCAGCAGGCAGATGTTGGGTCAGATGCTCTCCAGAGAGGTCTCACCCTTCCCTTCCTCAGTCAGAGAAGGTGAAACCCTGCAGCAGGAGGGCCAGTTCTCAACACCAAGTCCAGCCCCCTTCAAAACACAGGCCAGGGAACCGCCCCCAGTCACAGCCATGGCCAGCCCAGGTGGAGCTAGGGCTGAGCCCTTAGAAAAGACGCCAAGTCCCTCCTCAGCCATGCTCCCTGGAAGCAGGTGTGTGTGCGGCTACTCAGGAGTGATTCGAACGCTGCCCAGCTGATTAGCAGAGCGCCCACAGCCGGGTTTGTGCTTCTGCTGGTGGTGCACATTCAAACGCACCTTGGTGCATGCTGCAAAATGTATCCTGCACACAGATGGCAAAGATTAGAGGGAACAGTGCTCCTGAGGACCAGAAACGTTCCGACCCTGCTGCTGAAATGCCTCGAAGAGAGCCACCCTCCTGGAATCTCCAGCCAGTGCCAGAGGCGCCAGGAACGGCATACGGAAGCCGGTCTGAAGGCTCATCCGACGTGAACCAGAACTCTGACCCTTCTGCAAGTCGCCCAGTGCTTGCGGTCGCCGCTCCTTCCCTTGGCAGTGGCACCGAGACACGATGATCTGTGTCCTCTGTTCTGCCGCACCGGAGGCAAACTAACAAGGGGGGGCTGGCACAGATCTATAGGCCATGCCTCTGCAGCTGGTCCGTTGTTAATGAAGCTACCTGGGGCAGTTCACCGCAGCTTTGGGCTGGAAGTGGGCAACCCAGTTTGGCTGAGCTCCGCAGTGGAGGGGCTGCACAGCAAAGGCCAGCCCGCCCTAGGCGCCTGGGAAGAATGCTCTCCCCTGCATTTCCTGGTGCCAGAATGCCACCAGAGCTGTATCCCTGTGAGCTGAGCGCTGAGGCGGCCGTCCAGGAGAGAGTCAAATGCCGCCCCGCTGGTTAGCAGAGCGCCCACCGCCAGAAGCCTGTGTTTCTGTTGGGGGTGCACATAACAAAAGTTATTCCACACACAGATGGGAAGAAAATAGTGGGAACATTGCACCAAAGAGCCTGTGGTCACAAGACCCTTGGCACTGAAAGAAGCTGAGAGGTGTCCCTGGACTCTCCGAGCCAAACCTGCGAAGCAGCGAGTCCTGGCCCAGTGCTGGGATGAATGCAGCCCAGCCGGCCCGGCGGAGCAGCATGCACAGTGCTGCTAGTGCCCATCCTCTAGTGCACTGGGGCCGCAGCTCGGCGGCCGTGGTACGTGTGCAGTCACAACTTTCCTCCTCCATCTTATGCTGAGCAAAGAAAGCCTCGCTGTTCCTTTAATCATGTGAGCTACAGGGCACTTTTTTCCCCAGAGTCACCTACTGGCTCGCATATTAGTCCAACAGGCATCTCAGCTAGTAGCATAGCAACAGGGTGACCCGGGGGTCCGCTGGGCTTTGCACGTTGTATTAGCTGCACTGGACGCTCTCCATCTCTGCCCATGGCTCTGGGCTTCTGAGCCCCTCATTAGTACAATTAATAAGCCGCTTCTGTCAGTTCAATCAAGCGCCCAGCTCGGGAGCAGCAAGAGGCTTTGGCAGACCGAGTGGGACAGATTCTGGGCAGCGCTGGGAAGTTGCAGGAGCCCTTTCATCTGCCTCACAGAGCCGGCCAGGACTGGAATGGTGGGGCTGGGATTCTCTCAGGGCACGTTGACTGAGGGCCGGCTCGTTAGTGAAATAAATCAGATCCCTTGTAACTCTGAATAAAGGCCCAGGTTCACTGGAAGGCACTTGGCAGAACACCTTGATATGATTAGTGCACGGTGGACAAAGCCCTGCGAGAGACGGTGCCTTGGCACACACTGATGCGCACGCACGCTTGCACTCCGTGCGCCGCACCAGCGGGACAGCCTCATTTGGGGCAGCCCGGTTCATTGCAGGGCAGGCCCTGAAAGGAGGGAAGCGCTTCCTGAGCAGAGCAAGGGGTGCGGTGCAGCCATGGCTCCGAACAGCAAAGCCGCCCCAGACTCACGGCTCCTCCAAAGCCCCAGCGCACTGGACCAGCCTGGGCACTGTCCTCTCTGCCCCGGAAGTCCTGCCCGCAGCGCTTCCTTCTGCCCGTCCTACACGGTGCCCCTGGGGGTGGCTCCAGTGGGTGCAGGTGCAGAGAAGTGGCTCGACGTAGCTACTCAGTGGCTAGGACTCAGCTGTCTGCTCTTGGCTCAGCCATTGAGCTGCTGGGTGACCTTGGGCAAGTCACTTTTAATAGTGGAGTCGATTAACCGATTAACCGGTTAGCAAAAGCTGATAGGTTAATGCTATAGATTGCGCGCATTTCCCTCCCCCGGCCAAGGCCTTGCGAGTAAATATTTAACGGGCCGGCCAGCAGCCACGCTCAGTCCTGGCTCATGCTGGGTCTGGAACCTGCCCCCGCTGCCGCTCTGCACTTAAAGTGTATTAGGAGCTGGGCAGGCAGGCAGCCCCACTCAGTTGCAGCTCATGCAGGGTTCTGGAAGGGGAGCTGGTTTTTAAACTGGCTGCCCTCGCAGATCAGCGCCCGCCTGGCACCCTCTGGTACAGAGGCGGCAGCACAGTGGTAGGGGGCTCTCCAGAGTGCGGCCGGAGCGCACTGGCTGTCAGCCCCGCCCCCGGGAACTATAGACTAATCACTAACCGATAAGAATCTGTGAGGTTACTCGACTATTCAATTAACCGATAGTTAACATCCCCAGTCGCTTTCCCTTGGCCACGTCTCTTTAGAGCGTGCGCGCCCCTGGGCAGGGGCTGTCTCCTACTCGCTCTGTGTACAGCACCTAGCTCATTATGGCCTCATTCTCCACCGGGCCGTCTGTTAGTACTAACAGATGCCTCTCCCTGTTACTGCCAGACATCTGTTGTCTGCCTTTGCTGGGCTTTGCTTCCCACTGCTCTGTAGTTACTGCCGAGATTCCTACACAACGCAGAAGGACTCTCTCCCCTACACCCTGCCCGGCCGGCTGTGCCTCATTGCTCTTGACCTTGCTCATCCACTTGTTCTGTTGTCTGCGCTGGAGTTGCCACCTGCCCCCAACTCTGCTCAGGTCTTGTCTCTCTTCCTCCCAAACGGCAAAATTCACCTGTGCCTCTGTGGGACTTTTGCCTAAGCGAAGGTGGTGCAATTGGGTAGCTGAGTCCTCACCAAGCCATGATTCTGGACAGCTTTTAAGCACACACGCTAGTCAATCCCTATTTAGGGCAGCACTTAAGCAGGAAGTCCCACTGAGGTAAGTACATGCTGAAGCCCCGTCCTGAATCGAGAGATTGCTAGAGACCCGAATCCAGCAGCACAGTCTAGTTCACACACCTGACGGATGAATTACAGGATGCCAGGACTTGGGTGGATAATGTTCCTCTAATCTCTTCCGTCTCTGTGCGAATTTGTTCCATCCATGTGCAGAAACATTTCTACGTGCACTGAGGAATGTGGGAATGTGCACCACCAGGAGAGACACAAACCTAGCCGGGGCGCTCTGCCAATCCACTGGGCGGCCTTGGAACCTCTCCTGAGCAGCCGCCCATGTTCTCTGTGTCCAGGGAGCGTGGGAGGAGCCCCCTTGAAATGCTCTTTGCCAAGCCAGGCTGGCTCCACACTGGGGTTTGTGGTCTCCCCGCTCCCTGCACCAATAGGGAGAGCAGAGACGGTGCCGAAACGGGAAACAGCGAGGGGGAGATGGCCACTCTGAGTTGCTCCTCTTTTATCTGAACCAGGGAGGGTCCCTAGCATGAACCCAGGGGGCCTGCAGAACAGTGCCAGCAGTGCCAAAGCACAGGGGCTACCACACAACAGGGCAAAGGATGGGCCAGGTTACGGCCCAGGGCCAGCTGTGGTGCCCGGGGCGGCCGTGCTGTTATTTCTGAGCGCTGCATTTTGTCTGCAGCCTGAGGCCAGAAAGGCAGGAGACCCACATGCGTGGCACCTCTGTCGCCCACCTGCCCCCAGCAGAGATTTCACCCAGAGACGGGAGAAGAGGGAGGGTCTATAAAGTTCATTAGGGACTTGGCCATTGCTGTGGATGTTGTCTGGAAGAAGCCCAGATACCACGGTGACGGGCAGCAGCACTAGAAGGCCCTATGAAGGAGAGACCCCCCTCTTGCCAGCACTATCAGCTCCAGCATTTAGGGGAGGCTCCCTGTCCCACCCCACTCGTCAGTCTCAGCTCCAGCCTCGGCTGAGAGAGGAGAGAAAGGCCCAAAAGGGCGCCCAGCCTCCCGCCAGCCCCTGCCAGTGAATTGCAGCCCTGGCCGGTGGGTGTAAATTCCCAGGCAGCGTGCAGGAGAGGAGAGGCCCTGCCTCCCCCCCCCCCCCCCCCCCCCCCCCCCCCTCCCCCCGGGGAGGAGGCCCAGCTGCTGCCAGTGTCTGAGTGCTGAGAAGGAGGAAAATGTCAATGAAGCGGGGGCTGGGCACTTGCCCTGCAGCCTGTGAATGGCTCGGTCCGGTCAAGGCACTTCCCTGTGTCCGGGGCAGCCCCGAAGCAGACCCCCACAAGCTGGTCTGGATCTGCGCAGCACCAGGCAGGGTCGGAGAACAACCCGGAGAACAACCCGGCTGCACCCTGGCCTTGGGGCTGGGCCGCCCCCAGAGTGGAGGCTGAGGCCCAGAGCGGAGCAAGTGCCCCCGAATGGGGAGCAGAGGGTATCAAGCCAGTGCTGCGTGTGCTGCCCTGGCTCTGGCCGTCCCAGATAACACACGCAGATGATGTTGCTGCCTGTCCCCCTGCAAGCCCCTCGCTCTGTTTGGCTCAACTTTGCTCCAGCTTCTACGTCAGCGAGGAGGGGGCAGCCGTTGGATCCGGTTCCAAGTTCAGGCCACTTCAAACCACCCATCCTGGAGCCCCAGAGGCGGCCAGCAGAACTCGCCTTGGCGTCACGGGGCCAGGGCCAGAGGCAGGAGAGGTAAGGCCTCCTGCAGCAGAAATAAAACGAAACACGCAAAACAAACAAAGGAAAACACCCCGTGTTTGCTGGTAAGGTCAATGCTCCTTTCCCTGAAACAACCGGCGAGATGTCAGAAGTGGACTCGGTGTCCGGAACACATTTCGAAGTATCCCCCGAAACTCCTAAGGTGCAGGGCCCACTCAGCACAGCCGAGACACCTGGAGGGCTTGCAAGCATGGTTTCCCTGCACTGAGCCCATCAGCCTGGGGCATACAGGGAAAGAGAGACAGGTATCCACAGAGCAAACCCACCTCCCTTGAACTAGGCTCCTTCCCAGGCCAGAGTCTGCAAGGAAGGATCCTCTGGTGACATCACAGTTTGTTGCTATGGAAATAACTGTGATGTCACCAATCTAACATTCTGACTTCGCTGCAGGAGCCAATCACACAAGCAAGTTTGGGGAGGAAGGGGCGGAGAAGGGCCAGGTCTGAAGTTGAAAATCCTCTTTGCGAACGCGGAAGAACATGCTGGGTCAGAAGCACAAGCCCATGTGCTTCAGGGTGAAGGCCTCTCTAGGACACAGCGCCAGGGTCAGAGCATGGGAGCCTCACGCGGACCGGAAGACAAACGTGCTTAGCTCTGGGTCTGAGCTGAAAACGCACATTTTCATGAAAGGGATTTTTTTAGTTTTTAAACACTAACTTCCCGAAGTGCCGCTGAATGTAGAGAGCCCTTTAAGGTTACAAAATAATGGTCATGTGTGACTGTTAAATGTACCACTGTATTGGCCTCAGCTCTGGGATAAATATTAAATTGTGCCTAATTTATTGCTCATAAAATCTAATTTAGGCAGATCGCTAATGCTTGATTTCATAGTCGCTAAGAGGGCCATCCCTGCCATTAGAGAGTAACTAGACCATTAACTCAGAGCCGCCTGTTTGCTTAAGAGGAGAAAATACCCTGCTGCGGAGGACACCACACCCTCTGTGAGCTGGCCTGAGGGATGTATTGCTGGGCAGTGAGAACCTACCTTCTGGTAACCTCAGCCGAGTCCCTGCCCAAAGCCTGGAGGTTTGCATGGGGGATTGTATGCACTGGCGGTGACACCCTGGACACCGAAGATGCTGCAAAACAGAGAAGGCTGCAGGCTTACCCTGTTCCTAGGGGAATTTCTGACACTGCTGGGCTGCTGGACCATTGGCTCAGTACCTGGGGAGATCTAGAAGTGGGGGGAAGGGAAAGCTCAGAGGGCGAGGTGATGGAGGAATGGACCAGTGCATGTCCCTCCCACTGTGTACACGTGCCTAGTCCCACCCTGTGTGCAAACAGAGGGTTAATGGTACACGCGGTACACCGTGGCTTGGTGTACACTAGACAATAGATTGGTTTAGCTACATCGGTCAGGAAAGTGATCCGCCACCCGCCTGAGTGACTAAGTAGGGATGTTAAAGGTTAACCAGTAAGCATAGGCCTTACCTGCATGTTTACTGGGTAACTGGTTAACTGGAGCATCCACCCCCTGTCACCTGTGGCAGCGACAGGGAAGGAGCAGGCCGACAGCCCGCAGCCGGTGGTTAACCAGTTAACTATTCTGGGGGGTATTACACCCCTCGACCCAAGTCCCCACCCTGGCAGCGCAGGGTCACCAGGAAAGCTCTGCCGTCGCCCCAGCGAGTGCCCCGTGGGGTGGGGAGGCGGGTTACCCCCGCGATGGGAGAACCCCCCGTCAGCGTCACTGGCGTCTGCCTGCAGGCACTCCCGCCGCACCACTGCAGTGACACAGCTGAGTGCAGAGCAGCCCGGTGGGGGTTTGGGATGGGGACCGTGTGCATGGCGAGGCAGTGCTGGTCACCCCTGAGCGGCAGCAGCACCCCATGACGGGCGCTTTGTCCCCCTTCCAGGACCAATGCCAGGGGAGCAGCTCTGCTTTCCAAGGCCTCTTGCTTCACTGGTGCCGTGTGGAAAAGTGCTGGGCCGGGCTCTTCTCTGGGCCTGTGCTGACAGGCGCGAGTGGGGGTCGCGAAGGCCAAGCATTGAAGGAAGGGGGCGGGGAGGCGTGGCTTGCATGTTGCAGGAAAGGCAACTCCAGAACTCCTTGGGGAACACTTCCAGCGTCCCATGCAGTGTAGTGGGAACACGACATTGATGGGAACTTTCATGCCCACAAGTGTCAGGGCGTCAAGTTTCCATCCAGCTGAAAAAAGAGCGCTTCAAATTAGTCACAAGCATCTGGCCTCTAAAGACCTCCACCCACAGAAAAAGAGACACACCCATCCCCCACTGCTGCCTGCGTCACTGTGTCCAGGCATTTCAGGCCCTGTGATGCTTTAATTCTGTCACCTTCCGACCTATTTCCATAGTTAGCAGCCCCGGGGATGATACAACTGTCGTACCTGGGCGCTGTTTTTAATTAACAGTGACCTGCGGCCCATGCCAGGCAGCTGCCATTTCCCAGACGTGTAGGTTCTTTTCCCTGAATTTGGCTCCCTTGCTTTGGAGGACAGGCTCTGTAGACGAGAGGAAGTGCTTCCCCCAACTTCCATCACAGTGCGCATAGCAATAAACGGAGCCAGTCAGAGTCTCTCATCCCACCCATTTCTAGCGTGCTGCTGTCCCCTAGCGGTGCTCGAAGGGATGGAGCCGTGTAATGAGGTGTACCGGTAGTTCGAATTAGAAAGCCTAATTCAAACTACCTACTCCTTGCCGCGTGTAGCCGCGGGCACGGAGTCCACACTAAGGGGGATTTAAAAATGGCGGCGCCCGGCAAGATGCAAATGAAGCCTGGGATATTTAAATCCCGGGCTTCATTTGCAACTTCGAATGCCTGCATTAGCCACCCTAGTTCGAACTAGGCAGTGTAGACATACCCTTGATTAGGTCCAATAATGGTATCAGCAGAGTGAATATGTGGACAAAGCTGGCAAAGGGGTTTGTTGCAAGGGAAGGTACCAGGGTTGGTATTAGTGTGGTATGTCCTGTGCTTGTTGGTAAGAATCATCTTGAGCTTAGGTGGTTGTCTATAGGGATATGTCTATACTACAGCACTAATTCGAACTAACTTAATTAGAATTAGTTAATTCGAACTAAGCTAATTCGAATTAGTGCATCTAGACCTAAAAACTACTTCGAATTAGCAAAACGCTAATTTTGCTAATTCGAACTAGCATGTCCACATTGAGTGGACCCTGAACCGGGGTTAAGGATGGCCGGAAGCAGTGCCGGCAGGGCATCAGGTTAGGACTTAGAGCATGGAGCTGCTGCCTCAGGCTAGCCGAGGGCTGTGCTTAAAGGGACCCAACCCCCACCCCGGACAGACAGTTCTCAGGGGTGCCCCGCTTGCAAAGCAGTCCTGATTTGGAGTGCCCTGAGTGCCCACACTCAGCACATCACAGCACTCGGCCATCAGCCCGGCTGCACTTGCCGCAGGCTGCCATCCGGGAGGGGGTCAATCGGGGGGCTGCAGGAGAGCTTCCACCCCGAGGAGCCCGCAGAGCCACCCCAGTCCTCTCCATCGGGGGCTCGTAACCCATTCCTCCCTCACCTCCTTCTACTTACCCCTCCCTAGCCCCCCTTCCTGATGTAAAAAATAAAGGACACGTGTGTTCAAAAATAGAAACTCTCGTTATTTAACAAAACTGGGGGTAGGGAGGATTAACCTCTGGGGAGACTGGGAAAAGGAGGTGGGAGAGGAGAAGAGAGAGGGTGGAAGAGGGAAGGGGGAAACCTGGGAGGAGGGAGCTGGAAGGGGGAAGCCAGGGAAGAAGGAGGAGGGGAAGTATCAAACTATGGTATGCCATATCTTCAGTACTATGTACAGATGTGGTCTCCTTACCCCAGAAAAGATATTTTGGCCTTGGAAAGAGTTCCAAAAGGGGCAACTAAAATGATCAGGGGTTTGGAACAGGTCCCATATGAAGAGAGGCTAAAGAGACTGCGACTTTTCAGCTTAGAAAAGAGGAGACTGAGGGGGGATACGATAGAGGTCTATACAATCATGAGTGGTGTGGAGAGGGCGCATAAAGAAAAGTTCTTCATTAGTTCCCATAATATAAGGACTAGAGGACATCAAATGAAATTAATGGGTAGCAGGCATCAAACTAATAAAAGAAAGCTCTTCACAAAGCAAATAGTCAACCTGTGGAACTCCTTGCCACAGGAGGCTGTGAAGGCTAGAACTGTAACAGAGTTTAAAGAATCAGAGGGGTAGCCGTGTTAGTCTGAATCTGCAAAAGCGGCAAGGAGTCCTGTGGCACCTAATAGGCTCCAACACTTCGGTTAGTCTATAAGGTGCCACAGGACTCCTCGCCGCGTTTGCAGAGTTTAAAGAGAAGTTAGATAAATTCATGGAGGTTGGGTCCATGGAGTGCTATTAGCCAGGGGGTAGGAACGGTGTCCCTGGCCTCTGTTTGTGGAAAGCTGGAGATGGATGGCACGAGACAAATGGCTTGGTCATTGTCTTTGGTCCATCCCCTCCAGGGTAGCTGGTGTTGGCCACTGTCGGCAGACAGGCTACTGGGCTAGATGGACCTTTGGTCTGACCCAGTACGGCCATTGTAAGCTCAGGGCTCAGGGTCGGGGGTCTCACTGGACCACCTTGATTTTCATGCAAACCTGCTCTTGGGTTCGCATGTGGCCTTTGGTGGCCAGGCTGGCAGCTATCCTGCCCTAGACGGCCACTTTCCTGTGCCTAGTGTGGAGGTCGTGGACGTTGGAGGCCTCCCCCCAAACCTGGCTGAGGTCCACGATGTCCGCACTAGACCAGGTGGGCGCCCGCCTCTTGCGGCCCCGGGCAGGCTCCTGGGAGCCATCAGCCTGGTCCTGGGAAGAGGCGGAGGGCTGGGTGGCAGCGGGTGGCTGGCTCGTGCCGTGCCCGGTGCAGGGTCTGCTGGCTGGGTGCTGGCAGGCTTGCACCTGGCACGAGCACCGTAGCCAGATCGTGCCCCTATAAGAGCTCCAGGGCCGGGAGGGGGGCAGACGAGTTTCCCTGGTGGTGCACAGAGTGGCCACCAGGGCAAGCTGGGGAGGGCTAGCCTCCCACTAGTTCGAATTAAGGGGCTACACAGCCCTTAATTCGAACTACTTAATTCGAACTAGGCTTAGTCCTCGTGGAATGAGGTTTACCGAGTTCGAATTAAGCGCTCCGCTAGTTCGAATTAAGTTCCAACTAGCAGTTTCCCTGTGTAGCGCCTATGAAAGTTAATTCGAACTAACGGCTGTTAGTTTGAATTAACTTTGTAGTGTAGACATACCCTAGGAGACTATGGGTCTATCTCCCAGAGCCTCTTGGAGTTTAGTATCCTGTTTAAATTGTATCCTTTGGTATACATGGTTGTGACTATTTTCTTCCACTATTTGATCTGAGGAAGTGGGTCTGGCCCACGAAAGCTCATCACCTATTAAACCATCTTGTTAGTCTTTAAAGTGCTACACAGTCCTGTATTTTGTTTCATACTTCCTATAGGAGCCTTGCTTAGCCCCCTCGGGCAGAGCCAGGTGACTGCCTGGCCCCTGTGAGCTGGAACCGCCCATGGCCAGTGTCGTGGCGTGGCTGGCCAGGTTGGCGCTGACGGGTCTGAGAGGGCCACGCTGTGGCTGGCCACGGCCTATCTCTTTCAACAGGATGGGGGATTTTACCCTCCCAGCCCCGGGGGGCCTGGTTTCCAGGGAGAGCATTCAGCATTCAAAGAGCACCAGGCCCTCTTAAGGGGTAAAATCACTCTCGCTCCAGAAACTCAGACCCACACTTGTCTGGCTTTGGGGAAGTCCCATTCAGAGTTCTTGCCGATGACCCATGGTCTGGCTTCCCATAGCCCCGGCCCGTGTTTCCGACCACCTCCTCCTGGCTGCCAGCCAGCCCACCCCTGGAGCGCGGGTGGACGGAAGGCGCAGAGGAGGTACCGGCTGCAGCAGGACAGAAGGAAGAGTGAGTTTGGGTGATGTTCCCCAGCAGTGACGTGCAGACAGCTGGCCCCTTCTGGTCTCACTCACTGCAGCGTTCCCCTGCACGTGTCCCAGAGAGGCCCTGGATCAGAGGCAGCAGCACAGGGTGACAGGCAGCCGGTCCGCAAGGGGAGCTGTTTTTTAAACTGGCTCCCCTCATGGACCACCTGGCATCCTGCGCGGAGTGGCAGGGGACTCCTCAGGAGTGGGGCCGGAGCACATTGGCTACCAGCCCCGCCTCCAGGACTATAGAACAGTCAAGTAACTGATAAAAATTCACGAGGTTATTCACTATTCAATTAACTGATATTTAACATCCCTAGTAACAGAAACTGCATCCTCTGGATCTCGGTGTTGCACTGCCCGTTGCCGGGGGCTCCCAGAAGGGGTGCACCCTGTGGGCTGCAAGATCAGGGCACAACCCGCTGGAGCAAAGGGCCACGGTTCACGTGCTGTCAGCAGCAGATTCCAGAGCGGCACTAGGACAGGGCTGGTTCTTGTGTGGCTCAGCCCTCGACACAGCATGGCCTCCCTCCAGTACCACCTCGCCGCCCCTCCGCGGAACGTGGGCTGGGGCTCACAGGATCCCATGCTCAGTCTGGGCGACGCATTCCTTCCGCCACTGAGCCAAAGGCTGCTGCGGGCCAAAGTTCTGTGCCAGAGCCTGGGGCGCTGCAAAGGCAGTGCCAGGGGCGCCGAGAGCACGGGCCTGCGTGTTGGCACCCGTCACCTGCCCCTCGCGCCAGAGGGGACCTGGCACAACCAGCCGCCTGTCAGTTACAGGCCTGTTGGTGTTCATGGGTGGCTGGGAAGGTGCCAGGGTGTGAGAGCAACCCACTGCGGGCCTGGTTTTCAGAGGCGCTGAGCACTGACTTCAACTGGGGCCGCGGGGACCCAGCGCCCTGAGAATCAGACCCCGACTGCAGCACGCCGCTGGGCTCACCGGCTGGTAATTCCCAAATGGCCACCAGGTGGCGGTGCAGGCACAGCTACCAGCACAGGCATGCCCCCCCCCCCCCCCCATTACTAGACACAGGGCCACGCTTTCAGAAGGGGACACAAGTTTGGGGCTAGTTTGGGGGCTGATTTCCAGAGGTGCTAGGAGAGCCTGGAGGGCTGTGGGTGCTCTGCAGAAGCCACTTTGGAGGATTCTGGCTGTCAGCCCGGACAGCCTGGGCACATGCGTTGCAGGGTACGAATACTCCCGCCGGGGGCTCCAGGCAGAGGCGTGTTGTGACTGGTACTTTTCCATCTTGGCCTGCTGTGAGGCTGCAGTAACCAGGCCGGTCCCCTGCAGACGGACCTCCCAGCCCTGGGGGGAACGAGGGTGCACTTACTTCTACCCATGCCCAGGACACTTTGTATTGCCCACCGGGGTGGGCTCCTCCCGAGCGCGGCCAGACAATGAAGGGCTCCCCAGACAATGTGAGGGGCCCCCCGCCTGTAATCCCTGAGCAAGAGCACGCTGCCACTTCATGCACTGGGCTGCCTCTAAAGCCTCCGCAGCTGCACCAGGCAAAGCAGGAGGGGTCAACAGCCACGGCCATTGGTTAGAAAGGGGGGATGCCCCGGTGGGAAAGGCACCGCAGTAGGACTTGGGAGGGGTGGGTTACGGATGTGAATGGATAACCAGTTAGCCGGTTACTCAGTAAGCATCACTCACCAGTGCCTGAGAGCAGCTCCCCACCACCCCTCCGTAGGCGGAGGGCTGCCTCAGCGTGACTGGGAGCCGGCAGCAGCCCCAGCACCGGAGCTGGGAGCCTGCTGGCAGCAGCAACCCCAGCCTCAGGGCCTGTTGCTGGTGGTGGCAGTCCCGGGGCTGGGCTAGGATCCTGCTTAGCTGGTTATCCAGTTAAATGTTACGCTAACCTAACGTTTAACCCGTTAATTGTGTGGATTCAGCTGCTGCTTTGTCGCGACGAGGGCCAGGTTCTCCGGAGAGCTCTTGGCCGACGCTGAGCGCCTGTGGGAAGCCGTGTCCAGCAGCCTCTTTGTTCCAAGCAGCGTGTGCGGCTTTGGGGAGCAAGCGCAGGGAAGCACCTCCTGGACCAACTCCAGGGACAGCTCCCATTCGTCTCCTCCAGGTCGGCGTGCAATGCTAATTAGAAGACTGATGGCAGCCGGCAGTCTCCGTGCCCCCCGGCTCCTCAGGGGGGAGGCTGCCCTTAGCGCTACTCATTACTGATGGTTTTCTCATCACCGTCCCCATATGACGCGGAGGCAGAAAGCAAGGAAAGGAGAGTGAAGAGCAGCACCGAGAATGAACGACACGAATGCAGACGAAAGCGGCCTGGTGGCAGGAAGTAGGCCTAGCCTGGACTGCCTGTCAGGAGCAGGGAGGAGGCTAACCGCTGTGTCAGATGTGGACATGCATCCAAGTGTCTGCACTTAAAAGTTTTGCAATGAAAGTGTGGCCACCGCCCCAGAGGTGGGAGAGAGCTCTCCCAGCGCTCCATAAGAACCACTTCCACGCTTCACACTGGAGCTCTCCAGCACTGCCACTTGCTCTGCTCCGGGGGCGTTTTACTCCCCTGCGCCAGAAAGTTAGAGCGCTGTAAAGTGCCAGTTGTGGACTTAGCCTTAGAGACGAGAATCCAGGGCAGGATGGTGGAAAAAACCAACAATGCTACAGGCCCTGGGGACCGAGTTCCATGCTCTGTTCCCAGAAGAGGCCAGGAGCTGGAATTCATTCTCTGGGTTGGGATATGTCTCCCAGGAACAGCATTTTTCTTAAGAAAAACAGAGTTCTTCCAAAAAGTCCCTGCCTTATTGCTAGTTGCTTAACTAGCTCGTTGGAGACTGCAGCCACTTCCTGATTTTACAAACTGAGGTCTTGCCTCTCCTTCCATTGAGTCAATGGCCTCGTTATTCTCCTTTGCCTTGGCCCCTCGGGGACTCATTTACCCTACGCACAGTTGTTGTGAAATCCCGTCAGTGCAGCCCCATTCTGCAAAGGATTTCGGGGCTAGCTTTTCAAATGCTCCGTGCCCATAGCTCGGGCTGGTTGTGCTCTGAGCCCATGTCCTGAGCACCATTGAAAACCTGCTCCAGGACTGTAAATCGCTAGATTAAAAATCCTCCCGATTAGGGGGAGAGAAAACAGATTTGATATGGAAAAGAATCACGTGCATTTGTGTGGGTTTGTTATCGAGCAGTTCCGTTCTTGTTTTAACATAAACAATGTAACTGTAGTCTGCTTGCACTCCAATTAAGATGTGAAGAGCAAAAAACCTAGTAACACGACAAATGCGTCTGGCAGGCGTGGGCAGGAGTGAGTCTGTTTAGGGAGCAATATTGTGATGGAACAGAGATTTCAGTCTGATTTCTCTTCGCACCAGGACCTGCCCCAAACCCTTATTTCTCAGGCTGCTGGATAAAGCGTGTCACTGCGAACAACAGCGCCTCTGTGTACGTGCAAGGAGTAAAATAGACTGGATTGCCACTTCGCATGGAAACGGAGCTGGCAGCAGCTCCCGCTGAGGGCCAAGGGAGATCTCAGCCCATGTTACTGAGGATGCTAGATGAAAGAGCACCCTTTATAGGGGACAGGAGAGTTTGCTGAACTCGTAATGAAGGGGCGGGGAACTTTTTTGGGTTGGGGGCTGCTGATCCATAGAAAAATAAGTCGTGGGCCGCACCAGAGCCTAGGTGCGTCTACACAGCAGGCGGTTATTCTGAAATAATGTCAAAATACTGTCAAGCTGGAGGACTTCTTACTCCGACTCCTGTAACCCTCATTGTACGAGGAGTAAGGGAAGTCGGAAGAAGAGGACTCTATTCTGAAATAAGCCCTATATAGACACTTCCTATTTCAAAATAAGCTGCATAACTGATGTAGCTCAATGTGCATAGCTTATTTGGAGTGTAGACGCACCCAAGGGCAGCAAGGTCAGATGCGAGAATGTACTACGGGTTGGACCTCTGTAGTCCGGCACTCTCTGGTCTGGCAACCTCTGTGGTCTGGCATGATTTGAGTTAGCCAGATGTCCACTTAGTTTCTTGCAGTCCCATAAAGTTTGTTTGCGGCCACCAGCCCTGGCTCTCAGTGTTCTGTGCTGTGATTTAGCTCTAATTTACCCCTACATGTCCTCTAAGAGCCCAGTGCACAGTGGAAGTGTTGGTAATGCTGCTAGACAATACTGACCTCCCAGGGTTCAGCAAATTATCTGCTTCAGCACCAGTCAGGTCCGGAGGGTGCTGGACTAGAAAGGTTCAACCTGTAATTGCACCGCTAAGGACAAGGTGTAGTTTTCCGGTTGTGCCACTAGGTGGTACTCCTGCCTTTATAACCAGCGTGATACAGATAATTTTGTGGCAGGAAGGTAGCCCTATCCCTGGAGGGGTGATAATATAATTCATGCCATTCCTGGGAGTCAGCTCAGGACGCAGATGGATTTGACCTCAGGATATGCCCTCAACCTAGAGAGATGAGAAAGTGCCCTCGCTCCAGGAGTGCCCTTGCCCTCTGCTTCAGGAGGATGGTGTTGATCTCCAAGTACCTGAGGGTATGTCTACACTACAAAGTTAATTCGAACTAACAGACATTAGTTCGAATTAACTTTGCTAGGCGCTACACAGGCAAACCGCTAGTTGGAACTTAATTCAAACTAGGTAAACCTCATTCCACGAGGACTAACGCCTAGTTTGAATTAAGCAGTTCGAATTAAGGGCTGTGTAGCCACTTAATTCGAACTAGTGGGAGGCTAGCCCTCCCCAGCTTTCCCTGGTGGCCACTCTGGGCACCACCAGGGAAACTCGTCTGCCCCCCTCCCGTCCCCGGAGCCCTTAAAGGGGGACGGGCTGGCTACGGTGCCCGTGCCAGGTGCAAGCCTACCAGCACCCAGCCAGCAGACCCTGCACCTGGCACGGCTCGAGCCAGCCACCCACTGCCACCCAGCCCTCCCCCTCTTCCCGGGACCAGGCTGGCGGCTCCCGGGAGCCTGCCCGGGTCCGCAAGAGGCGGGCGCCCGCCTGGTCTAGTGCGGACATCGTGGACCTCATTCACGACCTCTGCACTAGGCACAGGAAAGTGGCTGTCTAGGGCAGGATAGCTGCCAGCCTGGCCACCCAGGAGCAGGTTTGCATGAAAATCAGGGTGGTCCACTGAGACCCCCAACCCTGAGCCCTGAGCTTAGAATGGCCGTACTGGGTCAGACCAAAGGTCCATCGAGCCCAGTAGCCTGTCTGCCGACAGCGGCCAACACTAGGGACCCTGGAGGGGATGGACCGAAGACAATGACCAAGGCATTTGTCTCGTGCCATCCATCTCCAGCCTGCCACAAACAGAGGCCAGGGACACCATTTCTACTCCCTGGCTAATAGCACTCCATGGACCCAACCTCCATGACTCGATCTCACTTCTCTTTAAACTCTGTTATAGTTCTAGCCTTCACAGCCTCCTGCAGCAAGGAGTTCCACAGGTTGACTATTTGCTTTGTGAAGAAGAACTTTCTGTTGTTAGTTTGAAGCCTGCTATCCATTCATTTCATTTGGTGTCCTCTAGTCCTTCTATTATGGGAACTAATGAAGAACTTTTCTTTATGCACCCTCTCCACACCACTCATGTTTTTATAGACCTCTATCCTATCCCCCCTCCGTCTCCTCTTTTCTAAGCTGAAAAGTCCCAGTCTCCTTAGCCTCTCTTCATATGGGACCTGTTCCAAACCCCTGATCATTTTAGTTGCCCTCCCCTCTCCCACCCTCTCTCTTCCCCTCTCCCACCTCCTTTTCCCAGTCTCCCCCAGTTTTGTTCAATAAAGAGAGTTTCTATCTTTGAACACACGTGTCCTTTATTTTGTACATCAGGGAGGGGGCTAGGGAGGAGTAAGTGGAAGAAGGTGAGGGAGGAATGGGGTATGAGCCCCTGATGGGGAGGACTGGGCTGGCTCTGTGGGCTCCTCGAGGTGGAAGCTCTCCTGAAGCCCCATGATTGACCCTCCCCCTCCGGATGGCAGCCTGCGGCAAGTGCAGCCGGGCTGATGGCCGAGTGCTCTGATGTGCCGAGTGTGGGCACTCAGGGCACTCCAAGCCAGGACTGCTTTGCAAGCGGGGCACCGCTGAGAACTGTCTGTCCGGGGTGAGGGTCGGGACCCTTTAAGCACAGCCCTCGGCTAGCCTGAGACAGCAGCTCCACGCTCTAAGTCCTAATCTGATGCCCTGCCGGCACTGCTTCCAGCCAGCCTTAGCCTCGGTTAAGGGTCCACTCAGTGTGGACATGTTAGTTCGAATTAGCAAAACGCTAATTCAAACTAGTTTTTAAGTCTAGATGCACTAATTCCTATTAGTTAGTTCGAATTAGTGCTGTAGTGTAGACATACCCTGACATACTCCCCTGAGGGATTAGCTGCCCCTTTGTTGCTCTCAGATGAGTTGTTCTCATTGTGCCTCAATTATTCCACATAGATACACAACTGCCCTATTTACCTCATTCTAAACTGGCTTCTGAGAGCAGCAAGAGGAAGGCACCAGCCCTGTAGGCAAGCAGCAAACTTCCCTATTCTTTTAACTAGAACCCAGCGCTACATGAACCAAGGCCTATTCTCCTTCTTGGGACTAAGGATTGGTCAGGCACCTCCACATGTAACTGCTGCAGGCCTAGAACCTGTAAAACTACAGCAAACTGGATTGGGATCCAGCCCCCGGATTCGTTACCTGCAGCAGCTCTAGCTTCCTCCTGCAGGCTGGGCAGCAGCCCACTGGTGCTCCTAAAAACTGCCAGTTTTGTTCCCTGGGCAATGCTCACTGCTGATTGGGCGGAAACACTCAGCTTTTAATTGGGGGGGTGTGTGCACACGCAGGGGTATCGGCCCGCCTTTAGTGAAACTTTCCAAAACAGATTCAAAAGAGCCACAGAGTGTGTTAAACACCTTCCCGCCGCCCTCCTCTGGTGTGCGGAAATAGCAACTGCTTCTTTGACAGCCACTCCAGGCGGGAGGCTGCCACCTTGTCTGAGAACATTTCCATATCAACTCCCAGCATGTAGAACCAGCAGCTGGGATTACAGCAAGGAGAGGATGGACCAGCCCCCATGAAATAAAAAAAGGGGGTTACCTGCACAATGGGTTTCTGCCTCTCAGCTGATGCAGAAAAGGGTGGATTGAAGGGGAGAGTGACAGGCCCACCTGAGAGGCAAACCAGCACGGTTGTGGTGACCCATCCCCACTCTCTGAGCACATACCTCTCCGCTGTCGCACCAGTTTCAGCTGGCCTAGAACCATAGAACCCTAGCACTGGGAGGGGCTTTGCACTCATAGCAGCATTATCCATTATTAGCTGAGTATTATCTCGACCGGGGTGGGCAATAAAATGGTGGCGGTTCACCTGGCGGGCTGCTACCAGGGTTACCAGGGTTGGCCCCTCGTGGGCTGCTACCATTATTTTTGCCTGCACCTCCGCAGGTACGGGTGATCGCAGCTCCCATTGGCCGGGAACAGCGATCCGCAGTCAACAGGTGCTGTGATTCCCTCATACCTGTAGAGGCACAGGAAAATAGGGCAGTGTAGGGCTGGTATTTGCCCACCACTGATCTAGACCATCCCTGACAGGTGTCTGTCTAATCTGCTTTTAAAAATATCCACTGATAGAGATTCCACAGCCTCCCTGGGCAATTTATTCCAGTGTTTAACCACTCTGACAGGTAGGGACTTTTTCCTAATGTCCAACCTAAACCTCCCTTGCTGCAGTTTAAGCCCATTGCTTTATGTCCCTGCTCAGTTTTCTCTTCTACCGACTAAATACATACTTTTTTTTCAGTCTTAGAATCACAGAAGACTAGAACTGGAAGGGCTCTCAAGAGATCATTAAGTCCAGTCCCCTGCCCTCATGGCAGGACCAAGCACCGTCTAGATCATCCCTGACAGATGTCAATCCAACCTGCTCTTAAATATCTCCAGTGATGGAGTTTCCACAACCTCCCTGGGCAATTTATTCCAGTGTTTAACCACACTGACAGGAAGTTTTTCCTAATGTCCAACCTACACCTCCCTTGCTGCAATTTAAGCCCATTGCTTCTTGTCCTATCACCAGAGAACATAAGAACGGCCATACTAAGTCAGACCAACAGTCCCTCCATCCCAGTACCTGTCTGCCAACAGCAGCCAATACCAGATGCCCCAGAGGGAGGGAACACAGCAGGTAATCCTCATGTGATCCCTCCTCTGTCACCCACCTCCAGAGAAACAGAGGATAGCAACACCTTTTAGAAACAACTTATAAGAACATGAGAACGGCCACACTGGGTCAGACCAAAGGTCCATCTAGCCCCGTATCCTGTCACCTGACAGTGGCCAATGCCAGATGCCCCAGAGGGAGTAAACACAGCAGTTAATCATCATGTCTTCCCTCTCCTGTCATCCATTTCCAGACAAACAGAGGCTAGGGACACCATTCCTACCCATCCTGGCTAATAGCCATTGATGGACCTACCCTCCATGAATCTATCTAGCTCTTTTTTTGAACTCTGTTCAAGTTCTTGCCTTCACCACATCCTCTGGCAAGGAGTTCCACAGATTGACTATACGCAGAGGGTATGTCTAGACTACATGGCTCCATCAACAGAGCCATGTAGATGAGTTTACTAGGCATAGGGAAATGAAGCGGCGATTATTTAAATCATTTCACGAGGCGTACCGGGGTGGTCGACAAAGGCTTCCCTTGTCGACCGCGGTGCGTCCAGACTACTGCACTGTGCTGCCAAACAGCTGATCGGCACAGCATGGCAGCCATTTTGATGTAAATGAAGTGGCGATTATTTAAATTATTTTCCTATGTCTAGTAAACTCATCTACATGGCTCTGTCAACGGAGCCATGTAGTCTAGACATACCCAGAGTGAAGAAAAACTTCCTTTTGTTTGTTTTAAACCTGCTGCCTCTTAATTTCATTTGGTGACCCCTAGTTCTTGTGGGAATAAGTAAATAACTTTTCCTTATTATCTTTTTCCACATCAGTCATAATTTTATAGACCTCTATCATATCCCCCCTTAGTCTCCTCTTTTCTAAACTGAAAAGTCCAAGTCTTTTTTATTCACTCTTCATATGGGATCCATTCCAAACCCCTAATCATTTTGTTGCTCTTTTCTGAACCTTTTCCAATGCCAATATATATCTTTTTTGAGATAAGGCGATCACATCTGTATGCAATATTCAAGATGTGGGCGTACCATGGTTTTATGTAGATATCTTATTTGCTATCCCTTTTTTAATGATTCCTTATAGTCTATTTGCCTTTTTCACTGCCACTGCACAGAGTGAATGTTTTCAGAGAACCATCCACAATGACTCCAAAGGCCAAGGAGAACATTTGTTCTGCCTCCTCCTTATAACATCCTTTTAGATACCTGAAAACTGCTATCCTGTCCCCTCTCAGTCTTCTCTTTTCTAAACTAAACAAACCCAATTCTTTCAGCTTTCCCTCCTAGGTCATGATTTCTAGACCTTTAATCATTTTTGTTGCTCTTCTCTGGACCTTCTCCAATTTCTTCACATCTTTCTTGAAATCATAGCCGTGTTTTCCAGACCTTTAATCACATTTGTTGCTCTTCTCTGGATTTTCTCCAATTTGTCTACTGCTTTCCTGAAATGTGGTGCCCAGAATGGGACACAATACTCCAGCTGAGGTCTAATCAGTGCAGAGTAGAGCAGAAGAATTACTCACAACACTCCTGCTCATACGGCCCAGAATCATGTGTGCTTTTTTTTGCAACAGTGTCAGCCCTAATCCCTTTTCCAGGGTACTCCTTCTGAGAGAGTCATTTCCTATTTTGTATGTGCGCAACTTACTATTCCTTCCTATGTGCAGCACTTTGCACTTGTCCTTATTGAATTTCATCCTACTTACTTCAGATCATTTCTCCATTTTGTCCAGATCATTTTGAAGTTTAATCCTGTCCTCCAAAGTACTTGCAACCTTTCCCAGCTTGGTATCACTGCAAACTATAAGTATTATCTCTCTGCCATTTTCTAAATCATTGAGGAAGATATTGAAAACAGACCCAGAAGTGATCCCTTCGGGAACCCACTTGATGTGCCCTTCCAGCTTGACGGTGAATCTTTGGTAACTACTTTGTGTGAATGGTTTTCCAACCAGTTATGCACCTGCCTTATAGTTGCTCCATATAGGTTGTATTTGCCTAGTTTGTTTATGAGAAGGGCATGTGAGACAGTATCTATCTAAACCTTATTACAGTCAAGATATATGGTACCACATCTACCGCTTCTCCCCACATCACAGGGCTTGTTACCCTGTCAAAGAAAGCTGATGATAGCCCATCGACCGAATTACATTTCAATTGTATGCGCTGCTCAGCATGTCTGCAGGGCAGATTACTGCTGTAGAAATGGAGTTTAGTGACTTGGGCCTAATAAATCACAACGTCTTGCACTCCAGATGCTGTTCCCCCCTACTCTGGATGCCCGGAGGGGCTTAAGAAGAACTTTGTTCAATGGCTGAGGCTTGTGTTTCCATTCGCCTGCCCTGCTTTAGAAGCTGCACTGGATGTTCGCTGCTGGGTAGCAATGGCCTGTTAATGAAGCAGTTTGGCAGAGCATGGGGCGGGTGCGAAGAGCTGGATCAGAAGCCCAGGAGGCAGCAGGGCAGGAGCAAGACCCCAGAGCAGGGGGCACAGGCAGGGTCAGGCTGCCACAGGTATCTCCTAGGCACTCTGCAGGCCTTTGACTTCGGGCCCCGTTTTGTGGGTTTTCTCCAGGTGCTGTACGCCTCCGCGGAATGTTTGGTCAGGCTCAACTGGACCTTGATCAAGCCAGTCAGCTTTGGGCGGGGGGTATGTCAGGGGTGTCGGTGTCAGGCCAGCTGTACGCCCTGGCGATCGAGCCCTTCCTCTCTCTCCTCCACTGGAGGTTGATGGCGTTGGTGCTCTGAGAGCCAGGGCTACAGCTGGTCCTGTTGGCGTACGCCGATGACATGGTCCTCGTGGTCCAGGACAGGGTGACCTGGTGCGGGTGCAGGCTTGCCAAGTTGTCTACTCGGCGACCTGCTCCGCCTGGGTCAATGGGTCAAGGGCTCTGGCCTGGTGGTCAGGGAGGCTCCCTCCCACCCACGTGTCAGGCCATCAGGTGGAGTGCGGGTCGCTGCTCTATCTGGGTGTCTTTCTATCCACCACATATCCCTCTCCACCGCAGAACTGGCAGGGTTTGGAGGCCAGGGTGGGTGAGCAGCTGCGGAGACAGACGGGACTGCTCCAGTGTCTCTCCTTTTGGGGGAGGGCACTGGTACTGAATCAGCTGGTCCTGTCCATTCTCTGGCACCGGCTCAACACCCTGAGCCTGGCCCCAGAGGTCCTGGCCAGACTCCAGAGAATAGCCCTGGAGTTCTTCTGGCCAGGACTGCACTGGGTCTCTGCAGGAGTCTCGTGTCTTCCCTTGGAGCGGAGGGGGGGGGGGGGGGCGGGAACAGGGCCTGGTCTGCATGCGCGGCCAGGTCTGGGCCTTCTGCCTCCAGGACCTGCAGAGACTCCTCTATAGTGCAGGTAGTCCGGCGTGAAGCCTTTTGGTGCACACCTTCCTCTGCTGCCTCCAAGGGCTCCGATACGACCGGCAGCTCTTTTTTCTCTACCCGAGGGGTCTTCCACGAGACCTCTCAGCGCTGCCAGAATTCTACCAGGAGCTCCTCCAGACCTGGAAGCTGTTCTCAGTGACCAGATCCGTTGTGGCCACCGAGGGAGCAGACCTCCTCGCGGAGCCCCTGCTCCACAGTCCAGCCTTGTGCGTGCAGGTGGCGGAGTCTCCCTCAGTTTGCCAGAGGCTGATCCTGGCAGAAACCACCAAGGTCGGAGACCTCCTGGACTACAATAGGGGGACTAGATGGAGCCCCAAGCGCTTGCTCAGTGCATGGGACTCTCCACCCCCCCAAACTCCCTGTGCCTACTCCAGGAGGTGAAGGCAGCTTTGTCGCATCCCGCCCTTGATTACCTGCAGCGAGCCCTGCAAGAGGGGATGCCCCGCCCCGCCTCACTGCAAGCACTCCGGCCCTTCTTCTTAGGATCCTGTTCCACGGCCCCTCCCTGCCGGCTTCCACCGGACCTCCACCTGGCCACTGTGCTCCACACATTACATTTCCTCACCCTCGTGTCCCACCCTGACACCAAGTGGTGGGACTATCTAAGACCAGTTGAGGGTGGGGAACCCTGAAGGGCCAGCGTGTATTCCACCTTAATGCCACGGCCCATCTGGGACTTCAGTGGCGGCTCCTTCCCGGAGCCATGAGCACGGGCGTGTACCTGGCGCAGTTCACCCCTGCCCCTGCCCCTTTTGTGGCATGAGGGAAAACCTGGCACATGCATATCTGGAATGTGCCAGGTTGCAGTCCTTATCCTGGATCCTCCTCTGGCCGCACGTCTCCCCACACCTTTTTATTTATGCACACCTGTGACGGGGTAGGCGGCTCGTCCACGCCACCCCGCCCTGAACCGGACGCCAGGGCAGGGAACAAGCGCCCAAGAGGGGGGGCGGACGAAGGGGGGCGGACCGCGGGGAGTCTGGGAGCCACACCAAGGGCCGACGCGGCCGGCAATCTGCAGGTCAGCCCGACGCCTGCGGATGACGTCAGTGGAGGCGACGGGCGGGACGCCAGGAAGGGTGGGGCCCTAAACCCCGGGACAACGCCGGCCCAGGAGACGAAAGGGCGGGGGATTCAAAAGGGCGGCGGCCACAGCCAAAGGGGGGGAAGCTCCTGGGTGTGGGAGAAGTCCACCCCCCCGCCAGAGGAGCCGGGGGTGAGGGAACCCTCGCGGCCGGACCCTTGCCAAAGGAAGGGGCTCCAGGTGAGTCTATCCCCTCGCTGGGGAACCGACTGAGGCTAAGCCGGGAAGAAGGGACCCAGGGCGGGACCGCGAACCCCGCGAGTGGAGGGTTTGGGGAACTCGACCCCCTCCACTGAGAAGGGATAGGCATCCCCGTCTTAGGGCCCTGGGTTGGGGCTTGGAGAGTGGGAGGGCCCGAGCCCCCTTCCCGGCCCCTCGGGTCCAAGTAGGCCCGAAGCACACCAAGCTACAGGCCATAGACCGCGGCTAGGCGGTCAGTCAGGAGACACGTCCTCTGTTTAGGACGCTGGCGCACCCGAACTCGGGGTGGCCTCCGGGGAGTGGGTAACAACACCCCATCCGAGGCCCCACAAAGTCGCGAGACCTCCTCGTCAATCTCCTCCTGGCCCGGCAAAAGCTGGGAGGAGAATACCGGATGAAAGGTTGCTCTGTGACTGTTCCTCCCTGGTGTCACGTGCCCGTGCAGAGCTCCCCTGGCAGCGTCCAGGGCTCCATGGGCAGCTTTGAGGAGCCGCGGGCGCTGTCCGGGGTTCTCTGCTCGGTGTCCCCGCCCGGCTCCCTCGTTTAACCGCACCCCCACCCTGTTTGTCATTATGTGTCCCTCGGGATCAGTCGTCCCTCCTGCAAGCGGGGGGAGGGGCTCTTAGCAGTGGGCGGGTTTTCAGGCTCCCCTACAGCAAAGGGGTTGCGCCCGTTCTCCCACCTTGGAGCCAAGGCCCTGCCCACGGCTTGAAGCTCCACCCCCTCCCCAGGCTGGCTCCTCCCACTTGAGCTGTCACTCTCCAGCCTCCTCCCCCCCTCCGCGAGCGCTCAACTCGTCTCCTCCCCCTCCCTCCGCTCTTGGCTCCTCCCGCTTCAGGTGCCTGGCGGAAGCCCCGCCCCCTGCTGCCTCTCGCCGCCTCCCCACCTGGCTGGCCTCGCCGCCCCGCCCCCCGTGCGCGCTGAGGTCAGCGCGGCGACCCGGCCTGCGTGCGCCCCGAGCCGCCTGGGGCAGGCCGCGGCCGGAGGATGCGCGCGGCGGGGTCCCCGCGCGGGGCGCTGCCCCTGCTGCTGCCGCTGCTGCTGGCGGTCTGCGCGGCCCGCGCCCCGCCCGCCCCGGCCTGCGCCGCGCCCTGCTCCTGCCGCCGCGGCCTGCTGGACTGCAGCCGCCAGCGCCTGCCGGGCCCGCCGCCGCTGCCCGCCGGCACCACGGGCCTGTGAGTGGGGGCGTTGCTAGGGGTCCGTTGGGGGGGCCGTTGGTAGGGGGGGCGTTGCTGGGGGGCCGTTGCTGGGGGGGTCGTTGCTAGGGGGCGTTGCTAGGCGGTCCGTTGGGGGGGCCGTTGCTAGGGGGGGCGTTGCTAGGGGTCCGTTGGGGGGGCCGTTGGTGGGGGGGCGTTGCTAGAGGTCCGTTGCTGGGGGGGGCGTTGCTAGGGGGCGTTGCTAGGGGTCCGTTGGGGGGGCTGTTGCTGGGGGGCTGTTGCTATGGCGCCCGGCGCGCGGACGCTCCCCCGGCCGTTAGTTCTGCCGGCCCGCGCGGCGGCCCCGCACACGCCCCTGGGAAGCCGCCCGCGGGGAGGGCTCGGCTGCTGCGTGCGGAGCTCGCCGGAGAGCCCAGGGCAGTGGCGGTGTCCGCAGCGGGAGGGGGTGCAGATGGGCACCCCGTGCCCCTCCCGCCGGCCCGCGGACGTGTAACCCCCCCCCCCCCCCGCGCAGCTATGGCCGGGGGGCGTCTCGCTGGCTTGGGCGGGCTGCCCCCTCGACATCCGCGGGCCCCGCCTCGGCAGCTCGGGTCTGCGTGGCCGCGGCAGAGATGGACTTTGTGTCTGCGCGGGGCGCTCTCCCTGCTGTAGTCGGGACACATCCGAGCGGCCAGGCCAAGGCCCGCCCGGCCCAGTGTCCTGTCTGCCCAGGGGGTGGATCGCACCCTCAGCAAGTTAGCAGATGACAATGAGTGGGGGCTGGTCTTGATGGCCTCCTGAGGTCCCTGCCTGCTCTAGGATTCTGAGAGATGCTGGAGGGCAGGGAGGGGGTCCAGAGTGACCTGCACAGATTAGAGAATTGGGCCAAAAGAAATCTGATGAGGTTCAACAAAGACAAGTGCAGAGTCCTGCCCTTGGGACGGAAGAATCCCAAGCATTGTTACAGGCTGGGGATCAAATGGCTAAGTAGTAGTTCTGCAGAAAAGGACCTGGGGATTACAGTGGATGAGAAGCTGGATATGAGTCAACAGGGCGCCCTTGTAGCCAAAAGGGCTAATGGCATATTACGTTTCATTAGGAGGAGCATTGCCAGCAGATCCAGAGAAGTGATTATTCTCCTTTATTCGGCTCTGGTGAGACCACATCTGGAGTATTGTGTTCAGTTCTGAGCCCCCCATTACAGAAAGGATGTGGAGGGGGTCCTGTGGAGGGCGACCAAAATGATGAGGGGGCTGGTGCGCATGACCTATGAGGAGAGACTGAGGGATTTGGGTTTGTTTAGTCTGTAGAAGAGACAAGTGAGGGGCGATTTGAGAGCAGCCTCCAACTATCTGGGGGGGTGGAATTCCAAAGAGGATGGAGAAAGGCTTTTCACAGTAATGATGAATGGCAGAACAAGGAGCAGTGGTCTCAAGTTACAGTGGGAGAGGTCTAGATTGGATATTAAGGAAAAGCTATTTCGCTAGGAGGGTAGTGAAGCATTGCAATGGGTTACCTAGGGAGCTGGTAGAATCTCCATCCCTAGAGGTTTTGAAGTCTTGGCTTGACAAAGCCCTGACTGGGTTGATTTAGTTGGGATTGGTCTTGCCTTGGGCAGGGGCCTGGACTTGATGACCTCTTGAGGTCTCTTCCAGTTCTATGATTCAGAGGGAGGGAACACAACAGGTAATCCTCACGGGATCCCTCTCCTGTTACCCACCTCCAGGCAAACAGAGGCTAGGGATACTATTCCTACCCATCCTGGCTCATAGCTTTTGATGGACCTAACTTTCATGACTCTGTCTAGCTCTTTGAACTACATTCCCTGATGGAGGGATCAGGGCCTGCTAAATTCTCCCTTGCTCCCCGTTAAGCTGAATAAAACAGTTGCATAGCTGTCAAAGCAGCTAGCAGTTTCTTTCCTCTCAAATGAAATAAACAAATTCTGCTTAGCAGAGTTTTGGAAAAGCATTGTGGTTCTATATGGTTTCATTGTCAAATGTGTCCTGCTTCTCAAACTTTGTTTATCCAGGGAATTAACTCTTAATGATAGCTCATCTTCCAAAATATATAGGGAACCTACGTTATTAATAGATTACAGAAAGTATTGCTTAGCAATAGAAAGGTGTTTTGAAATAATGCTGCATCGTAATGTATATAATCTTATATCTGGGGGAAAGGAGAGAGATTGTACTGTTGTGGCTGAGAAACTGATGCTAATCATTAGTATTGTATTACTATAAAGTGCAAATTTGCTTTGCTCAACTGCCAAGAGAGGTAGGTGTATTGTGTGGAGTTGCTGGTGTTCTTCTGATGGAGAAGAGTGTAAATGGATGTTAGGTACCTTAACTACTTTTGTACGTATGGGCCAGAGTAAAAGAATGGGCAAGACCCGGTCATGAACCAAAAAATTGCTCCTTTTCCCCTATGTAGTTTAGGTCCAGTTGTCTTATATTGGGTTAATGAAAGGCAAATTTAAACGCTCCAAACTGTTTAATAACCTCTTTCTTTCACAGCCCGTGGTACAAGGTGGTGATGTGAAATGGGTAATGCTTACCAGTTCAGATTTACAGGAATCCTATGAGGGCTGGAGCAGCTTCCCACCTGTTGGGGGCTGCTCCAGCCTCACAGAGAACCCTGCTCTCAACCAGAGCTGCCTCTTATCTGTCTGTGGGAAGCCCAGGTGCCCTGCAGGCAGGTGCTGCTCTGGTGGGGGCTGGAAACTGACAGCCAGCCCTAGTGGAGCGCTGGGAGCAGGAGCCCTGCTAGCTGGGGGCTGCTCTTGCTGGGCTAGTGCAGACCCCAGCCTGGATCCCGCTAAGTTGGTTGACCAGATATTCCCCTTTAATACATTCTTCCCAAAGGCCTGAGCCTTATTCTCCTTCACACTGTCAGCTTTTCCCTGGAAAATATTCCGTAGACTAGGGATGTTAGATATCATGTAATTTAAGAGCTGTGTAACCAAATGAAATCTTAAGGGTTACACGTCTTTTTGATAGTCCCTGGGGGCAGGACCAGCAGCCAGTGTGCTCCTGGCTCCATACTATAGACTTTTTAATTTTCTGTGCCAGCAGTCTGGATCTGGTTTTTGGCATTTTGGTTTTTTAGGTGGAACCCATCTTTTCTGTGCAGGCACCTCCTTTTCCAAAAGTTCCCAGTCCCTCACTTAATCTAAAACTCTCCTTCCCACATCATCATCTTACCCAGGCATTTAGACCTTTTAATTCTGCCTGTTGTTTTGGCCCTGTGTGGAGCTGTAGGCATTTCAAAGAATGTTACCATGGAGGTCTTGGATTGCAATCTGTAATCTAGCAGATTAAAGATGGTCTCCAAGTCTTCCCTCCAACCTCACCCCATGTCATTGGTACCCACACATAACATTACTACTGTCTCCTCTCCAGCACTGAACGCACATCTCTCTCCCTCTCACTTGTGAGATCCACAACTTTTGCACCTGGCAGGCACCTTACCATGCAGTTCTCCTGATCATCATAAACCAACTATTTATACTTCTAATAATGAAATGAGCAACACAGAGGCTGTCAGACTGAGGTGGAATTGCTCTGTGGTGTGCTTGAAAGTCTAATTGTTAGACACCATTTATTAAATACTAATAATCTTTGCATAATTCTTCCTGTCATATGGAGGAGGGGTAATACCACAATGGTATTTAGGCACCTAACTTCGTTTGCAAACCATGGACATTCAGAATCTCATTTGTGGATTTGGGCCAGAATTTGAGGGAAATCAAATGCCCTTGTGTGTAAAAGAATGTGTAGGCCTTAGGGACCAAAATATTCTCTCTATTTCTCCATGTAGTTTAGGCCCAGTTGTCTTACATTGGATTGGTGAATGGAGAATTTAAGTGCTCCAAACTATTTAATAAAAGCAGCGAGGAGTCCTGTGGCACCTTATAGACTAACTGAAGTGTTGGAGCATAAGCTTTTGTGGGCAAAGACCCACTTCGTCAGATGCATGTAGTGGAAATTTCCAGAGGCAGGTATAAATATGCAGGCCAGAATCAGGTTGGAGATGACAAGGTGGATCCAATCAGGGAGGATGAGGCCCACTTCTAGTAGCTAATCTGGAGGTGTGAATTCCAAGAGAGGAGAAGCTGCTTTTGTAGTTAGCAAACCATTCACAGTCTTTGTTTAATTCAGAGTTGATTGTGTCAAACTTGAAGATGAACTGTAGCTCAGCAGTTTCTCTTTGAAGTCTGGTCCTGAAGTTTTTTTGCTGCAGGATGGCTACCTTTAGATCTGCAATTGTGTGTCCAGGGAGATTGAAGTGTTCCCCTACAGGTTTTTGTATGTTGCCATTCCTAATATCTGATTTGTGTCCATTGATTCTTTTACGTAGGGACTGTCCAGTTTGGCCGATGTATATAGCAGTGGGGCATTGTTGGCACATGATGGTATATATTATGTTAGTAGATGAGCAGGAGAATGAACCAATAACAGTATGGCTGATCTGGTTAGGTCCTGTGATGGTGTTGCTGGTGTATATATGTGGGCAGAGTTGGCACCGAGGTTTGTTGCATGGATTGGTTCCTGAGTTAGTTATTATGGTGCGGTGTGTAGTTGCTGGTGAGAATATGCTTCATGTTGGTGGGTTGTCTGTGGGCAAGGACTGACCTGCCTCCCAAGGCCTGTGAAAGTGAGGGATCATTGTCCAGGATGGTTGGTAGATCACTAATGATGCGTTGGAGAAGTTTTAGCTGAGGACTTGTAGCCAGACACGAACCCCGTCTTGGTTTCCGCCCTCCCCCCCCCCCCCCCCCCCCCCCCCCCCCAGAGAGCAAGAGAGAGAGAGAGAGGCAGTCAGCCATTGATGCCCTGGGAACACAGGTGTGCTGCCTGTCCCTGACTCTACCATAAACAGAAACCAGACAGTAAATGGGCTAGCTGACGACCCGGGGCCTCCCGTCGCCCTGATGGCTAGTACCAGTAATTGACATGCCTGCACTGTCCCAGGAGAGGAATCTTCGCCCATCACATACCAGAGGTGCCCATTGTCTGCATTTTCCCAGGTGTGAATTATGCTTTGCACCCTTCATGGGAAACTTGGCATTCAAAGCCATTTTTTCTAATTGGCCACTTGAGACCAGGAAGAAGCCTACATGACCCGAGGGGTATAGTAGCCCACCCCATTTGAGCTCCAATCATCTATACCTGCTTGCAGGTATTGATTGTCTCCCGAGGTCTGTGGGATGCCCAACCTCGCCCTACTTCTTCCCAAGAGATTGAGAGAAAGATGCTGGCCACGCCAAGTCTGGAACGCAGGGGTGAGAATTATACCTGTTATGTGTCTATTTTGCATGCGTTTAATAAGAGCTCAGAGAACCAAAGGGGTTTCATGGTACCTATTAGTGACTTATTAGTGTAATTTCTGTCCTGTCCTTTGTAGTGGCTGTGTTATCTGTAACACAGCAACAGCATTTAACTACTAAGTTTACCCTGTAACAATAAAATAGTAACTGTTTAAGCTTTAACCTGACTCCTTCAGTTGCTGTAACAGAACCGAGCACAATTTAAAAGAACTTCAGCCGGTCATAAGGGACTCACTGCCCTGACCGTAGGCTGACAGGACTGTAGGTGATGGCCAGTGGTGTTCTGTTGGTTTCTTTCTTGGGCTTGTCCCATAGCAGGAGACTTCTGGGTACACGTCTGGCTCTGTCAATCTGTCTCCTCACTTCCTCGTGTGGGTATCGTAGTTTACAGAATGCTTGTTGAAGATCTTGTAGGTGTAGGCCTCTGAGGGGTTGGAGCATATGCGGTTGTACCTCAGTGCTTGGCTGTAAACAATGGATCGTGTGGTGTGTCCAGGATGGAAGCTGGAGGCATGCAGGTAAGCATAGCAGTTGGTAGGTTTTCGGTATAGGGTGGTATTGATGTGACCGTCATTTATTTGCACCGTGGTGTCCAGGAAATGAACCTCTCGTGTAGACTGGTCCATGCTGAGGTTGATGGTGGGGTGGAAGCTGTTGAAATCGTGGTGAAATTCTTCCAGAGACTCCTTCCAATGGGTCCAGATGATGAAGATGTCATCGATGTAGCGTAGGTAGAGAAGGGGTGTAAGTGGATGAGAGCTGAGGAAGCGTTGTTCCAGGTCAGCTATAACATTGTTGGCGTATTGTGGGGCCATGCGGGTGCCCATAGCAGTGCCACTGGTCTGGAGGTATATATTGTCACCAAATCTGAAATAGTTATGTGTGAGGATAAATTCACAGAGTTCAGCCACCAGTTGTGCTGTGGCATCATCAGGGATACTGTTCCTGACAGCTTGTACTCCATCTGCATGTGGGATGTTTGTGTAGAGAACCTCTACATCCATGGTGGCTAGGATGGTGTTTTCTGGAAGATCACCAATGCATTGTAGTTTTCTCAGGAAATCCATACTATCACAGAGGTAACTGGGAGTGCTGGTGGCATAGGGTTTGAGTAGAGAGTCTACATAGCCAGCCAGTCCTTCAATGAGAGTGCCAATGCCCGAGATGATGGGGCATCTGGGATTTCCAGGTTTGTGGATCTTGGGTAATAGAACAATCCTGGTCGGGGCTCTAAGGGTGTGTCTATTTGTTCCTGTGCTTGTGTAAGGAGTGTCTTGAGCAGATGGTGCAGTTTCTTAGTGTATTCCTTAGTGAGATCTGAGGAAAGAGGCCTGTAGAATTTGGTATTAGAGAGTTGTCTGGCAGCCTCCTTTAGGTAGACAGGCCTGTTCATGATGACAACAGCACCTCCTTTGTCAGCCTCTTTGATTATAATGTCAGAGTTGTTCCGGAGGCTGTGGATGGCATTGCGTTCTGCACGACTGAGATCTATTTAATAACATCCGTTTGGAAGATGACTATGAAACCCATATTCAAATATCTGTAACAAGTTCTGAAATTTCATAACTTATGTCCATAATCATAAACAAGACTTGCCTATGAAATGTTGTAGCTCTGGCAGGAATCAAGGATCTGAACTGTGGAAAAAAAGTAGGGCATGTCTCAGTTAACATGCTCTGTCTTCTGTTCACTCCCCTGTAGGTAAGTAATGCAATACAAACGGTATGTTTTCTTTTGTAAACAAATAGGAATTGTTAAAGAAAAACTACAAAGTTGAGTTCAGTACCAGCTACAGCTTGCTAACCATGCTATTGTAAGAGTTAATAAACCTTGAAAACCACTGCCAGTGGGGTTTTTTGGGAATGCCTCAAACTTTTTCCAAGGAAAGTATTCTGTTCCTGAAGAATAACTATAATTCATCAGGTAGCTAATCCCCAAAACTGAACAAAAGCCTTCTGTTTTATTAAATGAGGGCAGGTTTTCTAGTTTACAAAAGTACGTATGTGGTTCTCCAAGCAGATAAAGGGGTGTGTTTTAAAACCTTCATGCAGAATGCAATGCGAAGAAGTGTTGTTGGCTCCTTTGCAAGATTGTGCAATCTGACAACTGCTGTAAACAATAATTAAGTGTGTTTTGTCTGTTATGGCTTTCAGGAGTTTGGCACAAAAAGCATGTAGGGCAAGGAAAGTCTTTTTATTCTTTTACTAACTACTCTAAATATTCAGGATCCAAACATGGGGTCTGCCTCTTCTTGTAAATGTGAATTACTTTAAGGCCCATAAATTATCATCTTACTCTTTGCATAAAAATTTCCCGACCAATTGGCAGATAAAGCTTCAAGCAGTCTGTTTTTTATTAGACAAGTGAGTGAGTCCTAAAAACGTGGGTTTGTGGTGAAGTGTTCAGAAAGACATAATTCCATATGCTTCTTTTGTCTCATAATGGAGGGAGAACCTGTGATGAAATATGTCTAGTACTGATTAGATTCCATAGTTTGTGTGAAGACAGACTCCAAAAAGCTAAAGATAACTCTTTTCAAAGGGTTTTAAAAGGTAGTTGGGCAGGTAGGTGTGTGTGGTGGGAGGGGGGGGTCAAATGTTTTTATAACTCTCAGAACACTGGGGAAGTGCAAAAGGACTGGAAGAAAGCTAAAGCTGTGCAGGTACTGGAAAAGGCTGAACAGGGTAAGCCTGAGAGCCTGACTTGAATCTTGGGACATGGGGGCGAAGGGAATAATGAAACAGCTGATTCAGAACTCCATCAAGCAATTATTAAGATTAATATAATGTGATTGTGGATTTATGGGAAATAGATCTGGTCAAACTTACATTTTGAGATTGCAGGTTTGATCAATAGAATAGTATTGATTTCATATACTTACATTTCTGTAAGGCATTTAATTTGGTACTGTACAGCAATTTGATTCAAACTAAAATGAGACAAAATCAACACACATTAAATGAATTAAACTGGATAATACATGGATTTCATAAATGTAACTGTAAACGAGGAATCATCAGTATTCTATGCCTCTAGTGGGGCCCTATTCTGTTTAATCAGTGTGTCGGAAGAAAACAATCATTGATGAAAGTTTGCAAATGACTCAAAGATTGGGGGAATGATATATAACACAGAAGTCTCTTTCAGATCAATATGAATTGCTCAGTAGTCTGGGCACACTTTAAAAAAAAAAAAAAAAATAGAAGGCACAGATTGAACCTCTCTAGTTCGACATTATCTAGTCCTGCAAGGTCTGTGGCCTGTCATGATTTTAGTTAGATCAATGTCCACTTATCATTGATGTGGCCAAGTGTCCTGCAGTTCCATAAAGTTTGTTTACAGCCTCCAGTCCTGGCTCTCAGGGTTATTTGCTGTTATTTTGTTCTAATTTACCCCTCAATGTCTTCTAAGAATCTAGTAAGCAGTGAAACTGTTGGTAATGCTACTAAACAATATTGACCTCCTGTGGTTTGGCAAATTCTCTGGTTCAGCACTGGTTAAGTCCCCAGAGTGCTGGACTAGCGAGGTTTAACCTGTATTTTCAGTGGTAATTGGGTAACATTTTTCAGCCAAAATGTTTTGGGAGAAAAGTTTGGCGACCCCAAAAGTTTATAAGTTATATAAACTTATCTGTTGCAATGACTTGTTTGTCAAAGGGAAAAATATTTTGAATATTTAGTTGGACACTGTTTTCAAAACAATATTTTTGGGGGAGGGATTGGCTTGAAATAGCACTTTACTTCAAAATTTTTATTTATACAATATTAAAAATCAAGATATAAAAATAGTCAAAACATTTAGGAGTTTAAAACAAAACACTTGGCGGGACTGTAAGCATGCTTTTGACTCTTTAATCAACTGACTTCTTTTTAAAGTTCAGCTTGAAATGACTTTTTGTTGACTTCTCAGAATTTCCAGCTAACTGAAACATTTATTCTCACAGTTCTAGTTCTCACAGTATGGCCAAATGCAAGGTCAAGGTGATATATAGAAAAAGAGAATGTAAGCCATATGTATGGGGTGAGGGAGACTCATCCTGGTATAGAGTCTGGAAAAAGATGGAAGGGGGATCATGATGCATAAGTAGCTGAAGATGAACTTCTACTGTGACTCTCACTAAAGGGACTAATATGGTTCTTGAATGTATGAATAGAGACTATCAAATAGAAGCAGACGATCTTGTTACCTCTGAGTGGCATTGGTGAAACACTATAGAATATTAGGTCCAATTCGGATCTTCACAACTCAGAAAGGAAGTTGAAAAAATGAAGAGCTCAGAGAAGCTACAGGGTGATGAAGATTAGAGGACAAGCCTTACAGTAAAAGACTTGATCTCACTCCATATCAAAGAGAATGTTAAGGAATGACTTGATTCGTCTGTAAGTACTTGAATGGGAAATAGAAATTTAATAATAGAGATCTCTTCAATCCAACATACAAAGGTATAACAAAATCCAATGGTTGGAAATTGAAGCTAGACAAACAATATTCAGAAATAAGGTACACATTTGTAAGTTAGGGTACGTTAGCAGAGGCCATGGCAGTTTCTCCATAATTTAAAACCTGATTTTTTTTTTTTTAAGAGCATTATCAGTTTTCAGATAGAAGTTCTGTAGTTAACCACAGCTACTGGACTTGAAGCAATAAATATGCTGGCAGTCAGACTAGGTGATCCCTAGTGATGATTACTTCTTGTCCTTCCAATTTATGCTGGGCGAAGCATCCATACAGCTGCCATCTATTGGAATGCATTGGCAGATAGTGACATCTGATTTGACATCAAACCAGTGAACTGACATGTATCCATTTTATTGTTCGAGAGAAGATTTGGAGACTTCAGTTCAGCCTGTTCATATGGTTGTGATCAGCTGTAGTTTACAATATATTTTCCACACGGTGTGAACTTCGGACTGCATATATATCATTAAACTATATCAGATGTTAAATATTATATGCGTAAGCAATGGGAATACTGTGGTCACATCAGATTCCAACATCTACTTATTCAATTCAGTTGGATTTGGATAGTTCTCTGGGATTTATAAAGACCCTTTGATATGTGTATTTCCTCTTATTTACTTAATAGATGAACAAACAGTTTAGCTCATAATGAATGTTTAGATGACTTTATATACCACACAAGATGAACCTTTAAAATAGTGATTACACAGAACAATGTGCATAATGCAAAACATGAACTTCACAGTGCAAATCAAAGCATATTTAAGACAGCAGATTTTTCAGGACAGGGAAATGCATATTCTACTTAGTTTAGGATGAAAGCAGCAGAAAGTCTTACCTGTATGACTGAATAATTTGTTCATTTGTTTGGAAAGTCAAACTTGTTTGATCACTAAATGTAGAATGGTAGAAAAGCCAAATAATCTATTTGGAAATAAATGGCATAAGCAATAATAGTGGCTAGTTATAAACAGAGTCTCAAAATTATGCTCAGAGGCACCAAATGCAAAAATTCTTGAAAAAGCAAGTAATCGTACGTCAGTATCTAAGTGAAAAACTATTTTGCAATTTGGATTTAGTTCTTAATAAAACACCTTGTTTTAGAACTTTGTAATCGTCTCAATGAAACGAGTCATATCCTTCAGTATAATATCATTTGGTAGACAATGAGAAATTAGTTTGGTAAAACGGTGACCTTTGAGGATCTGATTATATTCAAAATCAAGATGCACTGATCTGATTATATTAAAAATCAAGATGTTGTTATGCTGTGATTAATCTCTGCCCATCATAAAGCAAACTCATTGTTCCACTGCAAATCCCAGCATATTTTTGCAGTAAATCTTTTCTGAATTATTTTCTGGAAAATGATTGATTAGTCTAAACATTTGAATATATCATTTCTTTACATTTTTTTATAACTTCATGAGCATAACTCCTGCTGTGGTACTCCAGGGTTCATTTAATTAGTTTCGTGATATGTAAAATTAAGGAGTATAATGAAATGAAAAATAGTTCAAGCCGGTATCACCAATAGCCTAAAGCAGGAGAGCTGTCTCTGTTCCCAGATTTAATCAGAGAAACTACACAAATCTATAGAAAGGCTAGAGCTGTTCTGCCTAGCCACGCAGGGTAATTCTATATTGGTATTTTCCTAGACGCCTTTTTTCAATGTCTGATTATTTCATGAACTGTTCTAGCCGGCTTGCAAATTGTGGCTCTTAATTAACCAGGCCATTTTGCAGTGTCCATGTTATTTTGAACTGATATGCTATAAATGTTTAATCTAGCACGTAACAGGTTAGATCACAGAAGTCTCTTTGGGGTTGACTCCCAACGTGCTGATCATGACACTGACATCCATCTTCCTGTCTTGCTGGGCCAGATCCTCTGATCTCCCCCAGCCAAGATACAGAGTTGGGGAATGCCTCCTTGCAGCAACACACACTGAACCAGTTCAGCTCCAGGAGGGCTCAGCTATAAGGGCTCAACACCCAGGAAACCAACCCCCAAAAGGGTCCCAAGCCCCCAAACAAATCCGTCTTAGCCTGTGTAAAAGTTTTACTCAGAGCTCATAAGGTTTTTCCTCCCTCCCCCATTCACTGATGAGAGATCTGCACAATGCTTACTCCCACCACAGGTTACAATTATTTACACTGGGCTTGATGATAAAAGTGTTTTTAAGTATAAACAGTAAGACTGAAGTGATTGCAAGTGAAAACAGACAGATCAAAGTAAGTTACTACATTAAAATAAACAAATGCCAGTTAGTCCTAATCCACTAAAAACTTGTTACATGCAAATTCTTACCCCCATACAGTTGTTCTAAACATCTCTTTTACAGGTTAAGCGGCCTGCTCTTTTCCCCTGTTTAGTCATAGATGTTTGAAGCAGTCATTTTAGGTGGTAAGAGGAGTGGTCTCTTGGCATCTAGCAGCTGCCCCTGTTTAGTTCTTCCCACCTGCCCCCTCTCACCCCATATCTCTTTTACCTAATGTGAGAATTCTTTGTGCTCAGTTAAACTTTTCTCACTTTGTGGAAAAGTATAAGATCTAAAATGGGTTTCAGCATCAGGTGGTCTGGCCATATGCTTTTCTAGGATCAACCCCAGTTTGCTTACAGGACAAACAAGACTACTGACAGGTGATTTGTGTGAGTACTGAGCCATTATGTTCCTGAAGTATCCTTAATGGCCCTCATCCCGCACATTGAGAATTAAAACCCAGTTCACACTTCATATTTCTGACTTCACATACAAGAATGATACATGCACAACAATAAGATACAATCTGCTGATTCTGTGTAACTTTAAAATTGACATGCTACATGGTGCATTTTCCATAGTGTCTTTGTATTATATGTATTCGTATTCATAAACCAACTTTCATAAAGTATGGGGGAGTGTGACCTAGTGCATCTGGGCATTGAAAGCCCAGGAAATGACCTGGGCTCTTGGATCATAACATTACTGTATTGTATTATACCTGGCTAGGTTTTTTCTGTTCCACCTCGAAGTTTGTACACCTTTGAAATTGTCTGAAAATAAGCGATTTGACTACTGTTCCTGATGGGGAAGATGATAAAAGATTGGCTGTAGACTGACACATTTGTTCAAGACTGGAAGTGTCCAATGGCAAAGGTAGAAATAAGTGCAATAGCCTATGTTGAAAGAGCTAGTGGTGAATCTGTAGACAGGACCCTAATGGAAATGCCAAGACCAGAAATTTGGTTTGTACTTTTCTTTTTCATCTGTTTTGGGTAACTATAGGTTATGCTTCTTATAGCGCAGGTTTCCACAAGTGCAGAATAAAGATCTGCATTCTAAAAATACAGTGTTCTTTGCGTAACAGGATCCTAATTTTTCATTTTTTAAAAGTCATAGGAATTTAACTTTCTTTACACGTCTTTCCTAGAATTTCTCATGCTATTAGTAGGTATAAGATGAGTAATGGAGATAATCGAAATTGTGGGAGTTTGGGGGGTGGTTGTTGGGGTGGCTATTTTATTTGTTTTATTTTGTCTTTTTTGGCATCTTAATTAGCTGCAGCATAGTATTGGATATACCATGTGATGATCTACCAGTCTCCGGTTCAGAGTTGTTTTCACTGAAATTAGCTTACATCCTGATGGTAGCACATGAGTCTGCAAGGAACAAAAAAGGTCCAGAGTTTGCAATGTTCAGTTTTCTGTCAGTACCAAGACAGCAAGTGTGAGGAACCAGTAAGACTTGAAGTAAACCATCAGTATAAGTCATGTATGCTGTATTACAAGTAAAATTTTTCAAACTGTAAAAAGATGGTTATCTTGGGGTGATCTCCCTCTTCCCATTCCACTTAAAACTGAAAAACTTTTCTAGAGCGATTGTACCAATTGCTGATATGGAAAGATGATGTTAGAAAATTATGTTGTGCTAATGTTAGTTACTTTATAGAAATGAGGAGGTAGCACCAAGTGAACAGGCATCTCTCCATACAGCAGTAACCAGTGGCCCACACACTAAATCTTAAACTCTACTGTAGAATAATGGAAAGCTGCAGCTTATAATTTGTTTCCAAGGTGTAGGATCTTTTACACATCATTCTGATTCTCATTTGTGCTCTTCCCCAGCCTCAGTTCTGAAGTGACTTCAGCAGTTACTGTTTCAGGCTGTTAACTTCAGCACAGGTCTGTAGCACTATGTCCCCTCTGGAACTGTAGACACACAGGTGTCAAATGACATTAAATGTAATCTTACTGCAGAAACTAGTGGCAATGACTGCTAAAATATGCCTGAAATTAAAGGCTTGTTCAGTCTCTCCTGACCTAGTCAATTTCTGGTTCCTTGTCTTAGATGGCCAGCTCAAATGGTGGCTTTTGTGTGTGAACTCATCTTTTCTGGAAGCAGATTAAAGCCATCAGACCTTTCAATCAATAAACACCTTTCATAAAACTCTGGGTGACTACAGACCAGTGCTAGAATTGAGCAACAGGTTCTAATCCACTGTTGCTCAAACAGTCCAGTCTCCAGATTTTTATCTTGTTGACACTTTTTGAAAAGAAGGATTTCACCCTGTGACTGCAACATTAATTAGTGGATAAAAACCTACAAGACTTAATTTATGTGCTTTCTGCTGTTCTTTCATTATGTGTAATTGACTTACTCTAGCTGTGACCCAGTGTTCCTCATTCATCTGCTGTGATATTTTGTTTTTAGAACTATGTTTTGGTTTTACCTGTTAGTGCCAAAGAGAGTTGCTTTCAGTACAGTCAGAGCACAAAACAGCCCATAAACACCAGTTTGGAGAGAGGGACTATCCTTTTAGAAGTAAATTCTTCTGTTACTGCTGTGGCACCTCCTGATTCTTGGGATGGTGTCTCCACTCAGTTTGAGACAATTGGTGAAATGTAATGAAGATCACCATGTAATTGATCAATCTGCAAAAATATAATCAGATTTTCCACATGTGGCAACTGGTGACTTATTTGCACTTTTTGTAACTTGAGTGTAGGAAGTTCTGAGTAAGGATGTTAAAGACTAGTTGACTAATCAGTCGATTTTCTCCCCCACCCTCTGCTGCCTCTAAGAGACAGACAGCAAAAGGTAGGGAAGAAGAGGTACTTCGAAGTGGCAGTATGACACAGCTGGTCTGGGGATCATCTGGGCCGGGGGATCAGCTGTGAGGCACTACTGCTTTGAAACGCCAAAGCGGTGTTTCAAAGGGGCAGGGCCATACAGCTGATCCGCAGCTCAGCTGTGCGGCACTTCCCCTTTAAAATGCTGAAGCGCCATGGAGCCCTGGGTTAGCTGAGGACTCCCCAACTGATACCAGGCTCCACCCGGCATTTCAGCAGAACCCGGGATCAGCTGGGGACTCTCCAGCTGACCCTGAGTTCTGGGGAAGTGCTGCTGCAGAGCCCTGGATCAGGTGGGGAGTCCCCAGCTAACTCTGGTTTCCACAGTGCTGCCCCTTTGAATGCCCCATCTTAGCCACTAATGTGCAAGCCTAATTTACACATGGAGTATATGATTTCACTTAAAGTTTCTGTTCAAAAATAGTTATACATGGTGTTCTTAAGTCTCAGTTGCTTGTTACCTGGGTCAGATTAGTTACAACAATATGCATCACCTCCTGCTGATGTGCTTATCACCTCTAACTCCTATAGCCTGTATCTCTAATGTATTTGTAACTCTGTTAATGATTTAACCTTTTATAAACAACTTATAAGAACATGAACGGCTACACTGGATCAGACCAAAGGTCCATCTAGTCCAGTATCCTGTCTCCTGACAGTGGCCAATGCCAGGTGCCCCAGAGGGAGTAAACACAGCAGTTAATCATCATGTCTTCCCTCTCCTGTCATCTGTTTCCAGACACAGAGAGACTAGGGACACCATTCCTACCCATCCTGGCTAATAGCCATTGATGGACCTATCCTCCATGAATTCATCTAGCTCTTTTTTTGAACCCTGTTGAAGTCCTGGTCTTCATAGCATCCCCTGGCAAGGGGTTCCACAGGTTGACTGCACTGCATAAAGAAAAACCTTCCTATTGTTTGTTTTAACCCTGCTACCTATTAATTTCATTTGGTGACCCCCTTATTTACTTTTTCCACACCAGTCATAATTTTATAGACCTTTATCATATTCCCCCCTTAAGAAGTGTGACTATTACGTCAGAGAGGAGCTCCACAAAAGGAGAACAGCTATTAATTTAATTACAATATCATGGATAAAGCTGTAATGTAAGTTCAGGGTTAAAGTATCTAATAGGCAGGCATGACTCAAGCTAGATGAGACAGAACATTGAGTTTTAATAGTCTTGTTTGAAACCTTCAGGCATTTGTTACTGGTGTGCTTGTTAGAGTGAGAGAAACAGTTATCCATATCTGTTATCTCTACTGTTTTGCAAAGTTGCTGTTGTTGCCAGCCCTGTTCTAATATACCACATTTGGACTGTCAGCACAAGCCACCTGGGTTTTATCTCTGCCCTGGATAGAAGCCAAAATGCATTAACAAGGTGCATTCTCTTAAGCTGTCATGGGATAAGAGGGGGAAGGTCCTTTCAAGGACTGATAACTGATTAAAAGATAAGAAACAAAGGGTAGGTACAAATGTTGCATTTTCAGAATGGAGAAAGGTATAGTAGTGGTGTCCCGCAGGAGTGTGTACTGAGACAAGTCCTATTCAACATGTTCATAAATGATCTGGGAAAAGGGGTAACCACTGAAATGGCAACATTTGCAGATGATACAAAACTACTCAAAGTGGGTGATTGGACAGCAAGATAGCAGATGAAATTGAATGTGCATAAATGCAAACAATACACATTGGAAGGTATAATACAAACTATAAATATAAAATGATGGGGTCTAAATTATCTGTTACCACTCGAGAGAGATCTTGGCGAAAGTAGATAAGGAAGTGCTATTTACTTACTTCAATAACATAAGAACTAAGGGTCACCAAGCCCTGGTATACCCTAGGGCTTTATTTCAAAATAACCCCCCTTAGGTCAAATTTAGAAGCGGAGTATCCATACTACCAAGCCCATTATTTCAAAATAAGAGTCCACTTATTTTAATATCGGTCCTCCTGCTTTTCTCAGGAATTAACGCTATACCGTCAGTGTAGATGCCCCAGAGGCGCTATTTCAAAATAACTACTCCTCAGAGTAATTCAACTAATTACTCCCCAGTGGTTCCTGGGGCTCTAAGTCAAGGTAGCATGTCCACATGAACAGAGCCTGCCTTGGATTAATTTTGAGGCTTCCCTGTAGTGGGGTCGGAATGAGTCACTTGATGATTACCTGTTCATTCCCTCTGGGGCATCTGGCATTGGCCACTGTTGAAAGACAGGATATGGGGCTAGATGGAGCTTTAGTCTGACCCAGTGTGGCCGCTGTTATGTTTAAAATCTTGTACTACAACCTTGTTATGGAGTGACAGTTGTATGTCTCCATAGTTAAGGCTAAAACCAGATTTCTGTTGTCAGCCTGATGTTTGGTAACCATTGTAAGTGACATCAGCCTTGAAATAGATTGTAAGCTCTTTGGAGCAGGGACTATATTACTATTTGTAGAGTGTCCTTGTACACAGCTATCAGTAAAAGTTATTTCAAATCTTTTATAAACTTCAGAGGTGTGGTAGGCAATAATCTCTAAAAGAATGATAGTAAAGAAGGTTTAAAGCCTGCTGTCTATACTCCACCTATATTCCTCAATTCACAAACTTTAAATTCTCCAAGGCAAGACAAACTACATGAAAAAAGAACATTAAATAGCCTTTACATTTGGGTAAATAACGTTTTGATGATACAGTAAATCAGTCAAAACTGGAACTATAAAGGGGGGGGGCTTATGGCATGAGCTATGCTACTATAAGGTGGGTGCATAACTGGCTGGGTAACTGTTCTCTCCTTATGCTGGAAAGGCATAACAAGTGGGAGTCTGTTTTGGGACCAGTTCTGTTCAATATCTTTAACGATTTAGATGACAGCATAGACGGTATGATTAAGTTTGCAGATGATACCAAGCTGCGAGGGGCTGCATCTGCTTTGGAGGATAGGGTCAAAATGATCTGAACAAATGAGAGAAATGATCTGAGGATGAAGTTTAGTAAGGACAAATGCAAAGTCCTCCACTTAGTTTGAAACAATCGGTTTCACACATACAGAATGGAAAGCGACTGTCTAGGAAGGAGTACTGCTGAAAGGGATCTAGAGGTCGTAGTGGACCACAAGATAAATGAGTCAACAGTGTGACACTGTTGCAAAAAAAGCAAACATGATTCTGGGATGCATGAACAGAAGTGTTAGGAGTAAGACACAAGAAGTCGTTCTTCCGCTCTCCTCTGTGCTGATTAGGCCTCAATTGGAGTACTGTGTCTGGTTCTGGGCACCACATTTCAAGAAAGATGTGGAGAAACTGGAGAAGGCCTAGAGAAGAGTAACAAAAATGATTAAAGGACTATAAAACGTGAGCTGTGAGGGAGGACTGAAAGAATTGGGCTTGTTTAGTTTAGAAGAGAGACTGAGAGGAGACGTATCGGTTTTCAAGCATCTAAGGAGGAGGGAGAAGAATTGTTCTCCTCGGCCTCTGATGATAGAATAAGAAACAGTGGGCTTAAATTGCCGCAAGAGAAGTTTAGGCTGGACATTAGGAAAAAACTTCCTACCTGTCAGGGTGGTTAAACACCGGAATAAATTGCCTAGGGGGGTTGTGGAATCTCCATCCCTAGAGATATTTAATGGCAGGTTGGACAGACACCTGGCAAGTATGGTCTAGACCGTGCTTGGTCCTGCTGCAAGGGCAGGGGACTGGACTCGATAACCTCTTGAGGTCCCTTCCAGTTCTAGTGTTCTATGATGGGACTACAGTGTCAGTTGGGGTCTGTAGGACCCATTGTATAACAATTGGCATGTTAAGTTGGAGGCAAAAAGCAAAGCATTTTACAAAATGTGAGGCTTAATGTTTCCAAGCTCTTCCATTCCCTTCTTACTATCCCATTTGACCTCTTTTCCTCATTAGAGCCCTTCATAAACAAAAACAAACTGGAGCTGAAACAGTACTTCTATGAATGCCCTGGACAGGAAGTTCCTTTTCCCTGGCCTCTTGTTTGACTCTTGCTTATGTGCTCTTTGTGCAGGGTTGCTTCTTTAAAATAACTCTCCTTAATTGCTCAAATGTATGTATCTGTCAAGGTTTACCCTTGAAAAGGGTGTTAAAAACAAGAGTACTGCTGCAAAACCCTTTCCAGAGGCATTTGTGGAATCTGAAAAGGGTGTTCTCAGCACATCTTTTCTAGTGAGCTTTGGAAAATTCTGCTAATAGGTGCTCTCAGCAAATATTTCATATGATCTCTTGAACTGCCAACCTGTATGTTTTTTTGTTTTTGTTTTTAAACAAAGAATGAGTCCATTGGTGTCATAGAGAGCTAGATATTTCCCAAGTGATTAATATAGCAAGTTATAGGAAGCCTTTCTGATTGCTTAGTGTAATATGAATAATATGTTCCAACAAATATGAAAATGAATTTGAACTGCTTGTGAATTTTGTGAAACAACTTGTAATGTACAATAGGGATGTGAAAGGTTAATTGGTAAGCATTACCTGTTAAGGGTGATGCTTACCTGCACCAGTTACCCAGTGGGGGTGGAGCAGCTCCCCGCCTGCCATGGGCAGGCAGCTGTTCCAGTCCTGTGGGGCCCACTGTGGGCAGGGGCTGCTCTGGGCATCCATAGCTGCTCCTGTTTGTAGTAGGCTTGGGTGCATCGCAGGAAGGTCTCCCCTTAATTTGGCTAACTCATTAATCTTCCAAGTTTAATGGGTTAACCAGTTTAACAGGATTTTACATCTCTAATGTACAACTCATAACTACTTGGACCCAGAAAGTAAAATAAACTCTTGTTTGTTTTTATTCTCCAGGGATTTAAGTCATAATCACTTACTGTCCTCTAACTGGAGCATTGATTTGTCTACTCACACACTACAAGAAGTGTAAGTTGCCATTGTTTCTTTTAAACATGTTGTTGCAGAATTCTTGCACTTTTTATGATTAGCTTTTTAACTTGTCAGTTTCTAAGCATTGACTTACATCCAGATGGTCTGAATTACTTAAAAATATCTGATGCAAGGTAGCGATGTTAGTGTGTACTTGCTAAATGATTAACCGATAAGTCTGGGCTCATTGGTTAATCCTCATGAATACATGCGCGCACATCCTTGCTACCTCTGTATTAGGGGCAGCAAGGGGGGGAGGTGGACCAGTTTTTCCCTGCCGCCGCCTCCCACAGAGGCAGCAGGATGGGGGGGCTGAGGAGAGCCAGTGCTTGCCGGGGGTGGGAGGAGGAAGAGGGGAGCTGGCTTAAAAGCTGGCTCCCCATGAGCACCAGATCCCACTGAGCCACCTGTCCGCCATCCCCTGTGTGTAAACATGTTACCTTTAAAAATTCGAGTGGTTACACGTTTACACAAAAATGCATTGTTTAAAATCCCTAATGCAAGGTAGCAGAAATTGACAGCCCCGTTTTAGTGGCACAGTATATGTAAGGCAGAGATACAGCTAACCATCAGAACCACATTGGAGAGGAAGCAGAGAAATCTAAAATAATGGAATGAGTACTAAAATAGAAACAGGGCATCACTGTTATTGAATAAAATTAATTTAGTAGCATCTAAAAATTAGCTAAACTATCTGTTAACCCCCAAAATGCTTTAGTCTTTTTTTTGGCTTGCTGAATCTTCCAAACTTTCCTTACTAAATTAGGTCGTAGGGAGTCAGCCAGCACTGTCTACTGTAAAATGTCATTTAGTGTTCACAAGGTAACAGTATTAAGAAAAGTGTTTCAGTTGTTTTGCTGTCTAGAATAGCTTTTTTTCCCCTTTTTTCAAGTGCCAGTAAAGAAATCTCTTTTTCAGGAAGATGAATTACAACGAGCTCAGTGAAATTCCCTACTTTGGAGAATCAACTTCTAATATTACTATTCTGTCATTGTAAGTAAATATTTAAAGATTTGAAAAAATTGCTTTCTTTTGTAAATAAGTGGAAAAAGTTTCTCTCAAAGCTACTGAAAGCAGTTAATTTTTTAAAGCTAAACATGTTGATATATTTTTGTTTGAAATGCTACAAGGCAGATGTGTAGCTGTCTTAAAAAACACACCCATAAAAACATTTTAGTAACACAATTGACCAAAAGTTAACGCTAAATCACCGGCAAATGCAAACTACTGGGGGTCAGGGAGGAAGCAAGAGTGGGAAATTTCTATCATACACTTCAATAAACAAATTTTCGGTGCTTTGAAGCATTGTGGGGAGGGGGGAGCTTGGGGAGAGGAGGGGAGTCTGTTCTAAAATATTACTCCTAGAAAAAGCACCTTTACTGTCAGGATGCTTGTGGGGAGGGGACTTCCAACATTGCCAGGACCTGAAACAAGGTTTTATGTATCTTCATCAACAGCCTGAACTGTACATCAGATTTTTTTTGGTTAGGCACAAGTTACTAATCCTAATCCTTGGATCACTAATTATAGCTAGGTCTGGTACTCATCCCTACTAGTGGTCTGGTGATAGTCCTCATGTGACTGGTTTGTTTGTTTTTGTTTGTAGAGTACACAATATGATTCCAGAGATAAATGCTGAGCAGCTGCAACTTTATCTTTCATTAGAGAACCTAGACCTTAGCTCTAACCTCATATCAGAAATTAAAACTTCTTCGTTCCCACGAATGCAGTTGAAGTACTTGTAAGTATAAGGAGTTAACTGATTTGTAGAATGCTGAAAGTGCATAGTTACATTGTAATTACAACCTAACATCACCTTTTTCCCAAGGTAAAACATAGGAATTGAGATTGGGATCTTTCCCCCACACATGCTGACTTGTTGACCAGGCATGTGATTTTTATTTATGCAAAGTTATAAACCTGTTTTTACTTGGTCAAGAGTCATACAGTCAGTGGTCCCCTCTGTAGCAGGGTACTGACCTATTGTGTACAGCAACGTGTCCCTCTGAATAGAACAATTGCTAGTATAGATGGGATAAAATGACTGAAAACACCATGATACCAGGTCGTCGTCATGCTTTCTCAGGTTGTTGAAAAGGTTTTGTCCCATCTACACTAGCACTACAGTAACATGCCTCTGACAGCATTGGGTAACTTCCCAGCATGCCCTGGTTTTTGCCGATCTTGGCCTGCTCACTTGACTGCCATTGTCTTAGTCATGCCTGTTCAAAGAGCACATAAAAGTAGCTCTTGCATGTTGTCCCCTTGGGATTGAATACATTAACCCGTAATACCATAAATAGACTTTCTGAAACTGGAGACTGGATGAGAACTAAATAATTTTCCAAAAATTTAGTTGGAATGCAAATATTAGTTTGATATTCGTATGTAATTTTAAAGTAGAATTTTCCATGTTGAGTAAAATCTTTTTTTCTCCTTTCTTAGGAATTTGAGTAACAACAGAATAACTACTCTAGAAGCAGGCTGCCTGGATAACTTATCCAGTTCTCTAGTGGTGGTGAAACTAAACAGAAATAGAATTAGTATGATTCCACCAAAGATCTTCAAATTGCCTCATGTGCAATTCCTGTAAGTGACATCCCTTAAGCTTAAAGAGCCATGCCTAAAACTGTATCATTTGCTTGAGAATGTGTTTTTTGGCGGTTGCAAGTGTTTCTTAGCGAAAGATGTCTAAACGCTTAAGGCTCACTTATTTTATTTAAGGGAACTTAAACGGAACCGGATTAAAATAGTGGAAAGTCTTACGTTCCAGGGTCTGGAATCCTTAAAGTCATTAAAAATGCAGCGCAATGGGATTAGCAAACTAATGGATGGCGCTTTCTTTGGATTGGATAATATGGAAGAACTGTAAGTATGGCTGCTTATGGCATTTTGTTAGGTATCCTTTTCAGGCATTGATGGGGAAAGTGGTCCTTACTGTGCCTCTCATGCCATGCTTCACTAGAATGGTTGATGAGTAGTACAGAAAATGTGTTCACATCTTCCCTCTTCCTTGTAGAAGCTTATGGCTTCAACATCTTGCATTGTAATTCAGAAAGATGTGATGGTATTACTGTCTCTCTCCCTTCTGCCATCTTAGCTCTATTCGGCCAGGTGAGTCAGAAAGTGTTACCTTCTCACTACTCTAGTGATGGAGTCTGTTTCCAGTATGCCTAAGATTTCTCCAGTCTTCTCCATGTAATGTACAGCTATTGAGTACGCTTTAGGATGCTTGATATGATGATTACATAGCAATCCCTACAGCTTCAGCCTTATTACTGTGCTGCAGCTATTGGTGCTGCCCCAAAGCTATGATTAAATATGCACTTTGCCTTCCCAACCTAGTCTTCCAAAAATATAAAAATGAACAAGTGTTTCTGATTATCTGATGGCATTACAAATAGGACAACCTTCCTATTATGCTATGGCTGCTATTAAAGCTTGGTGTCCCTGTAAGATCAGTGTCCATTGGGAAGTCTCCCAAAAACTTGGCAAGGGTTTACTAGACTTGCCATTGTGTGAATAACTAAAATGAAATTGTGCAAATGGCTTCATTAGAAATATCATTACCATAGGTATGTTGCGGGGAGGGTGGGACGTGAACTCACTTATCTGTAGGAATTATAAGAATGCTCATAATCCAGGACTTGCTTTATGTTGGTGGTCTAACTCAATGAAACAGAGGGATCTCATATGCATCACCAACGCAGTGCTACCAAGAGATTTTAATAGAGTTGATTTAAAACAAGAGGCCATATTTTCTAGTAGCTAGAACAGGGAATTTAGAGTTGGGAACAGAGTCCAGAGTTCTGACTCTGCCACTTGTTCTTGGACAGTCACTGACCCATGTTGCAGGCATCCATTTGTTCATCTGGCCTCTACAGATTGACCCTCTCTAGTCGAGCATCCTTGGGACCTGACTGGTGCTGAACCAGAGAATTTTCCAAACGACGGGAGGTCAATATTGTTTAGTAGCATTACCAACACTGCCACTGCTTACTGAGCTCTTAGAATATGATGAAGGGTACATTAGTGCTAAATTACAGCACAGAACACTAGGAGCCTGGAGTGGTGGAGGTAAACAGACTTTATGGACTGTGGGAAAGTTGGCCACGCCCATAGTAAGTGGCCATCCAGCTAACTGAAATCATGCTGGACTAGAGAGATTCAGCCTGTGTAACAAAGGCATAATCTGGTCTATTCCATAGGAATGCTACAAGGTTTTCTGTTAGCAGATCGCTAAGATCAACTGATGAGAAGTGCTGTAAAAATGTGTTACTCATTGAAAACTACTTGGAAAATATTTTCTTCTCTAATCCTTTAGAGAACTGGAACATAATAACCTGACAGAAATAAACAAGGGCTGGTTGTATGGCTTACGAACATTGCAACAACTCTACGTTAGCCAGAATGCTATTAACAGGATCAGTCCAGATGCATGGGAATTCTGCCAAAGACTTTCTGAACTGTAAGTGCTGGGCTACATTTCAGTGGGGACGTCATGATGTTACCAAGCACAGATTGGCTAGAACATACATAGAAAATGCTGTATGTCCTTGCTAGGTCTTTGTCAAAACATTCTAATTGAATGTTGAAGTGAAAATAAATCTTGACAGGGAATCTTGATTTCTGGTGACCTCCTACTTGGATATTGTTGCTTTCAGTTAGTCTCTTGTCTTTTCCCTTACTTAGTACACTTAATGTTTCTAGAGACTTGTCGTACAACCAGCTGACCCGCCTGGACGAATCTGCCTTCGTGGGACTTGGCTTACTGGAGAAATTAAATCTGGGTGACAACAGAATCATTCACATTGCTGATGGTGTCTTTAAAGGGCTGTCAAATCTTCATACTCTGTAAGTGCAAGCAGGTTTTAAAACTCCTGTTTTCTTTTGCTAGCTTCTTCAGTTGTAAAGCAAAGGCTGTAATTTGACTCTATGAGCCTGTTAAGCCTTCAGTGGGAGCCTTAGTCTCTCGCTGTGCTTCCATTTTGCCCCTGAAGGGATCAGTTGGATTCAGGGGGCTGTTTGTCTTATAGCAGTAATCACTGTCCAGAGTCTTAAGTGCTTAAAAACAAACAAACAAACCCCTCAAAAAAAAACCACTGACTTCAGTGTGGGAGGCACTTGACAGTCCTGGAGAACATCCTGTTACCCAAGAGGAAGAGTTGGGGTATGCCATCATGCCAGGTTTCTTGAAAACCTGTTCTGGAGGAGCTGTGTGTTGGCAAGGGCTGTTGGAGGCAGTCTAATCATCCTTTTCATTCAGTAAGCCAGCACCAATATCAGTTGTTGAGGATGCATTGTCAACTTGGGCCCAGATGTTACTTTTAGATCACTCCATTTACAGTGACTGGGTACCAAAGGAATAATCCATGAACAGCATAAAAATCACTGTTTAAGCCCTCTCTTCTTCTGTGCCTCACACATGCTCATTTCGCAATGCATACATAAAGGTGTAGAGAGGTTTGTCACCTCTATTCTTACACCTAACTGCACATATTTTTATAGATTTGTTAATTCATGTAACTCTAACTCTGAATCCTTTTTGCAAGATCTATACAATCCTGGTTCTTGCTAAAAAGGACCTTCAGAGCTGAATACTCCTAAGGGTTCTACACAAAACTAGCTGAAAGAGTGGAAGTTTGTAACTTTTCAGTCCATGGATTAAGAAAGTGCCTGTTGAGAGAAAATCACTGGAAACTTATGTAAGCAATCATATTCTGTTAACCTTAATGCAACCTTTTAATGAAATAATTAAAACTCATCTCTTAGATTTGGAGTAGCATGAAAAAGAACAAGAGCAGATTAATTAGTAGGTTTTGTTTGGCTCTTAAGGGGCGTCAAACAGCTGACAGGCAGGCGGTTTGGTTCAGGGTCGCCGAATGTTTGCAGACAAGGGAGCAATGGTGATTAACAAGGTTCTGAGCATTCATGCCTCACCAAGCATGAGGAGCAAATTCTATCAGCTTACACAATGAAGTTCTGTTTCCTCCTTTCCCTTCCGTCTTCGTGTTTTACCAAAACAAAACACCAAATTGGTCCAAATAGCATAGGTGTGTGCTTACCAACACACTCAATTTAATGGCTTAAATGCATTTCCTTTGCTAGTCCTCCATCTGCCCTGCATGTGTGTGAAGATTGACTTGAGTATTATTCATTGTGCCCTATGCTCTTAAACAGTACTGTCTTACAAGAAGAAAACTTGTAGGGTAACCACTCAGGAACTGCAGGTCATATATGGGTACTATTTTCAGTGCATTAAGAATACGTGCGAAATAGAAAACTGATTATATCTGAAAACAGAACAGAAGTTCCAAAGTCTTAAGTCTTATCACCTGGTTCACATTATAATAGTTTCTGACTTGGCATTAACACTAGAATTAACCATCCAAAGCTGTAAAGTCAGCTGACTTAGAGAATAGTCCAGAAATAGGTTTTCCAGTCATATGACTGGTTACGTGGGAATAAATGCAGCACAACACAACGTCCCTTACCTAGAACACCTTTCTGATTAGAACATCACCTTTGGGATGGGTATGTGGCTTGTCACCCAACCATGTTTTCAGAGAGAAACTTTCTAATTTGGCATCAAAATTATTTTGAGCCTAAATGATATAGCCTTTGCTCCAGTGGTGAGCACTGCCACCCATTGCAGTCGGTGGGTGGTTTGTGTGCGTCAATGCGAAGAAAGTTGCACAGTCTAGCTCTTGGTTAGTAACGGTAGAATTCTGGGCATTCTGATTTACAGTTAAGTTTAAAGTGGATTAAAATGTTAATACATGGCTCCTATTTGTGGAATCTGTTCCTGCAGGTCAGAGCTAATGACTCGAGTAATACAAAATGAGTGTGAATGACGTGTCATTGGCAAAATATTGAACTACATAGACTTTTGCTCTGTTGCAGTCTGTTAATATCTGTAATAAAACTTCAGTTTTAAGCAATGTTAACAATGCTTCCCTTTCACCATAAAGGCAGCAAAGAAAATAATGGTTTTATATTAAATGAGGATTTTTACTATTATTGGCCTTAATTTTATTTAGCTCTCTTATGGTAGTTGATTTGTTGCAGATAAGCTCTGTGGATTGATAAGTCTATGTTTTAGTGCAACATTTACAGTTTTGCATTAATATTTCTCTGGTATATCTTCAAGTGCCTCTATATGCTATGGTATTAGAAGGCAGATAAGAAGTGTGTCTGTCTAAAGGAAAAATCCTAAGTAAAACTGACTTTTTAAAAAGGAGCTTTACTGAATTTGTTGTTCCCTGCTCCCTCGTGAATCATTTAATAATCCCTCCCAAACCAGAGAGTGCTTTATTGGTGTTAGTATAGGACAGCAGGCCCTGTGTAAGGGTGGAAGTGCTGTGCGGAGGTCATGCAGAAATCCCATTAGGTGGTAACAAGATTTGTGAACAGAACGTGCATGCTCTACTGCAAATCTATTACTTCTTGCTTGGCAGCCCTACACTACAACCTGTTGTAAGCTTTTAATACACTAAAGTTATTGCAGCCCTGTCACTTGGAAGATTAACACCATGAACCTGTTGCCTAATTCCCTTATACAAACCAACTCACTTCAGGAGCCCATCCCAGTTTCTGGTAAATAGTCCATGTCGCATGGTGATCACTAGCCAGACTACTGGTCTTTACCAAATAGCCAGTCAAGAGACAGCGCCTCCGAGCCTCTTGATTCTCTTTGTGATTTAGCCAGTGAGGCCCTGAATTGAAGCAATTTGCTTATCCATCTTGCACCTTTGAGTTTTCCTGGCAGTATAATGGAGATCTTCTGTGACCGTGTCCCATCAGTCCTCACTGCAGACCTTGCGCAACTCCATCCAGTGGAGTACCAATATTGGCGAGAGTGTAATCAGCAGTCTATTTTAGTAGGTCTCTACTGGCGCTGGTCTCTTAATGAGCATAGACAAGGCCTAAGTATCTTTTGGAAGGTACTATGCAGTAGCACAGTACTACTTTCACACACAAATTCTGTAACCCCAGCCATTAGTAACTGGCAATGGCAAATATAATTTTTTCCAGATATGTAAATGAGGCATTTCATTTCTTTTTAGAGATTTGCGGAACAACGAGATCTCTTGGGCCATAGAAGATTCGAATGAAGTCTTTGCAGGCCTCAGCAGACTCAACAAATTGTATGTATTACATGTCCTGGGAATGACCTCTTTCCAAAGCATTGGAATAGAAAGAAAGCCAGAAATATTTGTAATAGTGCATAGTTTGAACACATATATGATGAAGTCTGAGGAAAAACCTTTGCTGTTAAGAGCATTTGTGTGCACTAGCGCCTGCTATGTGCTAGGCACAGCACGGTGGCATAGTACCTGAACCAAGTAGCTTGGGCTAAGGCTAGGAAATTGAACTGTTGTGTGACAATAGTGTTCAAGCGTGGGAGACTCTAATGTAGTATTGAAAATGATGAAAGTACTTGTCAGATAAATTCATTTCCAGTGTCATTTCAGAAAGCATAATTTGAGACCTGTAGTCTATTATGCTTTCTTAAATGACTGTCTGGGTTACACTGAGGGAAGTTTTCAAATCTTTGTTGGTGACTGGATATATAGCGCTTCCTAATATAGAGCTAATGAAGTTTACTTTAATCCTTTGAAAGGGCTATTAGTTAGTGCCTTTTGGTTCACTTCTGCAGGTTGTCAGAATATTTGACTCTACTCTAAAATCCTTCTTGGAAATCAGTTACATTGTTCTTGGGAGGGTGGGGGTACTTCATATGAATGCAGTATGTATGCAGTACTTCATATGAATGGGAAACTTGTATCCAGGTAAGGAGACACTTAGCAGCTAGGGATGCAAATAGTTAATGAGTGAGGCTTATCTGTTCCAGTTAACTGGTAGGGGCTAGAGCAACTTGCCACAGGCAGGGGCTGCTCCAGCCACATAAATTGGAGCAGCCCTTCGCCCACCCGGCCTTAACTGTTCAACTAGTTAACCACTTAAATGGGATTTTACATCCCTACTAGCAGCTCTTGTGCACATTTGACCAACACTACACCGCATTGTAGTGAACTATTTTATTCGTTACTCTTCATATAAACACTTGAACCTTAAAACTTAAAAATTAATAAGGTGTTTGTAACTATTATGGCTTCCTAATTCTGTTGTGCCATCAAACCTTCATTACGGGGAATTTTTACTGGGTCATGTTCTTGAATGTGTTTTGACTTTCAGGCTTTTCTTTGTTGTCTTTCAGAATCTTGCAAGGAAACCAGATCAAGTCAATTACAAAGAAAGCATTCTTTGGTCTTGAAGCACTTGAACATCTGTAAGTATTTTGTATTGTAGTTCTTCTAGCCTTTTCTGTTTATCAGTCTCAGACACATCTCTTCTTGAAACATGCTAATGTTGCAACTCTTCAGAGTTAGAATGTGAAATGAACTTTCCCAGTGTGACTCTTCTTGCTTAATTTACAGAGATTTGAACAACAATGAAATAATGTCTATCCAAGAAAATGCTTTTGCTCAGACTCGCCTTAGTGAGCTGTAAGTATATTTCTTTATTACAAGTTAGACCATATAGTGACCATTACAGACTTTCCTATAGTTTTAATTAAATATGTTCCCTTTCTGTTACAAAATGTCGGTAAATTAAAGTAGGTTTCAGTGGTGGTAATTTTTCTATATAAATTTAATTCCTAACAATGGCTATAAGGTTTATCTAATGCCTGCTAAATTTTATCCTCTCTTTCTGAACATAATTGCTGTAAACTACTTTCTTTCTTTGCAGTGTTGATACCATGGTTTTTCCAACCTCTTTGTTCTTTCATCCTGGGAACAGCTTATGAACACTCTTTCTTCAGTGTAAAGGTGTTTTAAAGTAATGATCTTAATAAAAAGGTGGGGTTAGCTTTTGTTATCCCCAGTGTCAGGAGCCAAGATTTCTTGGGTGTCTATAATTGGCTTTGTCACTGGGTGTTGGGAAATTCTTATCAACAGTTTTCTGTTTGGCAATCCCTTGTGATGGTATGGAACCAGGTTGCAAATCAGGACTCTGCTCCACCAGGCTCTGGTGGAGTCAGATTTCTCTGTTGTAAAATGTACACTAGAAATGTACCGTGAGGAATGTTCTGATATCTGAAACTATTTTAGAATGGAGACCAGTTACATTTGTTGTGCACGTCTGTTTTGAAATAGAGCTCATAGGAAGTCTTTAAGTTCCTCAGTGGCCCAAAAGGCAAATGAATGCTGTTATGGTCATTTAATGTGGCTCCTCGCAATACCCCACACCTTATCATGAAATTAAATGCTTCGTGTGACTTCTCTGAGAGTAAGTTTAAGATGTTGACTTGTCTGCTCAAAAATCTAGCTTAGTTTTCAGTCAAGTCTGAGATGATCATACCTGTATAAAAAATTCAAAGTAGCTTCAAACGTGGCCAGTGATGAGGAAAAATGGTCAAACAGAAACTTTTGGTGGGAGGCGGGTCTTGACTAGCCTCATATTTTGACTCCCCTTCAGGGGGAAAGGCTTTGTATGAACTTCAGTAATATGGGAATTTTACTAGCTTGACAGATACTTGTCAAAACCAAGTATGATCTTCAAACATTATATACTGTTGAGAGCCCCATACACCTAGTGATATTCCATGGGATATAATTCATAGTTCTGTAGAATATGAGGTCAGGATAACATGTAATCTGTCTTAAAATGTCTGTTTAGTTAACCCTGGCCAGATGGGCCACTGCTCAGTTACACACAAGCCTCACTGAGAAGGTAGTGAGACATGCTTTCTGAATTAGGCATTCATGTGAGACTTTCTTCACTGTCGTGTGTGGTTTTTAAAATGCGGGGGGAGGGTGGGGGGCATCAGTCATGGACAAGGGTGGATATTGCTGAAAGTAATTCCTTATTCTTTGGTACATGGCCTTCCTGGTTCTACCTAAATAATCTCCAGGTTCACTCTCCGGAGGGAGTGAATAATCTTTTCAGTCCAGTAATGACATCTTAATCTGGCATCTCCTGACAGCAGCAGGTTGGTATCCTAAGGTCCAGATACTATGGTGATGGCCTCTTCGTATGTGTGCCAAAGGGAGGGTGGGGCAGCTCTTGGACCAGTACTAGAGATGTGGAGTTAGCAAGTAAAATGAAAGACTCTTCCTTTTTGTTTCTGCAGGATGTTGAACACCAGCAGACTACTCTGTGACTGCCAGCTGAAGTGGCTGCTTCAGTGGCTTGTTGACAGTCCTTTACAGCAGGCTGTAAACGTTAGTTGTGCTCACCCTGAGTGGCTAGCAGGACAAAGCATTCTCAATGTGGACCCTGAGGACTTTGTTTGTGGTGTGTATGCTTAATGACTTTCACTTTACGGGTGTGGCAGTGCCTACACAGTAGGGATGCAGTAGTCAGGGGTGAATGGAACTTAAATTTCTTACAGGGACTGTCCTACCACAGCCCGGATCCCTGCCAGCTCCTTAATCAGCTCCCTGCTTTGTTTTGCCTCAGCTCAGCCAGCTCTTGTACTCCTGCCTTCCCCTCTGGCAACAGTGTAGCCGCTGAAATGGTTAACCGATAAGCAAGCGTATTGGTTACTGTAACAGTTACACACCAGCTCCTGGGGAGCCGGCTGCCACCCCATGCTGTGAGCTTGGCAGTATAAAGCTTATACTGCCGAGCCTGCTGCATGTAACTGCTAAGATTTTTAACGGTTACACAGTTACCTAATTAACCACTTTTTAACATTTCTACTAAGCAGACCTAAGCCCTTCTTGGAAAGCAAACATTAGATATTGAATTAAGGGAGATTAAAAGTAAGGCAGACAAAGGATTAATTTGTGTCCATGCATTGTTTGGCCTACTGTTGCTTTTTGGTTTGACTCTTTCCATGGTTATATCTTTTTCCCAAGCTCCCTGGTTTCTGTTGCATGGAGGTAGCAGACAGCCTACTGCAAGAGGGGAAGTCCTATGGCAGGATCCTTGTATTGACTATGAAAATTGATGTGGCTCAGGTTCTTGGTTGTCTGCTTTGTAGAAGATGTTGGAAACTCTAATATTGGTTCCCTTGGTACGCAGGAGGGCACGGGCATGGGCACCCACCGTTTTTGTTAACACAGGACATTCTGGGCATCCTGCAATAACACTTTCTTAGCTTCCATTATCAAAATATCCAAGTGCCTCTCAGACTTGAATCCTTGCAGTAGGAATGTGAGGTAGGAAGGGGCTGCTATTTGCATTTTATAACAAGGGAAACTGCAGTGGAGACTGACTAGTCTCAGGACCCAGTCAAAGATCTGAGAATGTAATCCCTGTGTCCTGAGTTCCAGTCAAGCACCTTCCCCACCTGGCAATCCTTATCCATCCACATATGTTTCCCCAACACCCTGCCTCCTTTTGCCATCATGGAGAGCGCCCTCTTCAGTGGCTCTGAATTCCTACCCTAGTGCTGCCAGCCTAACAGCTACCAGTGGATTAGCACAACTGAAGCTTTTTGCCCAAACAATAAGTCTTGAAATAGGTATGTTGATCTGTAAATTGTCATCAGATGTCAGCCTAGCGCTCTTTAAGGAGAAATGGGTTTGTTCATGTGTGTCAGAGATTTCTGTAGGTTTTGTGCCTGCTGACACATTGCATCAAGCCATCAGTTTGCACCACATGATGCCTGTAAAAGAAAGTGTGTCTGCTGCCATAAGAGTTTCTATCCCTTATAAAATAAAAATAAACTGTGCATCTGTGTGCAGAATCTGCAGCAAATCCAGGTAACTGGGGCAAGTGGAGGGTCCTGGTGAAGACCTTGAGGCGTCTTTCACCTCATCTGTTCCTGTTGCTTATTCTTGGGCCCCCAGCTGTTGTCATAATCCTCTTCCACAGCTTCATTTCCCTGGCAGCTGACTGATGTCAAACTGAAGATAATTTAATGTGGGGAATAAGCAATGGAAGCAGCTGTTACCTATAATACAAACAGCATTGTTTCCCCATAAAATACCTTTTAGTATTTTTCTTGCAAGACCAGCTGCCTGCTGAAGGGAAAACGTGATTAATCTTGCTCTCTTTCACAGAGGACTTTCCTAAACCACAGATAAGAATACATCCTGAAAGCACAATTGCTCTAAGAGGTATGAATGTGACTTTGACTTGCACTGCAGTCAGCAGCAGTGATTCACCAATGTCCACTGCGTGGCGTAAAGACAGTGAAGTATTGTATGATGCAGAAGTTGAGAACTTTGCAAGATATCGACAGCAAGATGGAGAGGTGCTTGAGTACACCACAGTCCTGCATCTTTTTAATGTGAATTTCACCGATGAAGGGAAATACCAGTGTATTGTCACCAATCACTTTGGTTCCAATTATTCTAACAAAGCCAAACTGACTGTCAATGGTAAGCAGCTATACTAATAATTGAGAAAATATTTTTTTTCATGTGAGGTTAAATTTAATTTTTAACTAGAAAAATCCTTTTGAAGCTAGTTGTGATTTCCCCAAGCTTATGACTTCCCCATCATTGCAATTGTTCTAGTGTTTTGTTCAGGCTCCAGAACAAGGCTCTCAAAATCAGGAACAAAAATGGCTCCTTCTGTAATGAGTCTATGGAGAGGAGTCCTGTCCAGAGCTGGCTGAAAAATTTGCAAGAGGTTTTCAGCATTATCATCAATTTGTCAAACCTCTCATTTCTATAAGTGATAACAAATGACAACACTTTTTGATTAAAAATATCAAATGTTGAAGACTTAAATTGTTTCACCAAGCTCTGGTCAGACCAGTCCAGCAAAATGGATAGGATATTACTGTCTGTAAACAGAAAGCTCCCCCTGTTGGTTGAGCCAGCCAGCCTTGCCCTACAAACATCGTAAAGCTGAGGGAGATAGACACAGGTGCATCAGCCAGATAAACTGAAGGAACATCCGATGTTCTAGCCTCATTTAAGGCTTCTCTGTTGTCCTGACCTGAAAGAATATGGCAGAGTTTAACCCATGTTAAACTAAGTGTAGACTTAGGTAAGTGGACCGAGGGGGAGGGGGCATCAATGAATCCATCCAGAGCAGAAATCCATTCTAGGAGACCCAGGTTCTGCTTGGCTTGCTCCAAAAGCATTAAGCATTGCCCCTCCAAGTGGGTGGAGAGCTTGTGAGCGCTTAGCAGTGCTATGTATCGTGCTGCTGTTGTAGAAAGTAGAATTCGCCTTTTCTGTTACAGGGCAGAAAAGCTACAAGCAAATATAGACTTGTGACCTAAGCTGAGCCGTATGGTTTTTACCTTTGACTGGGAGGTAGTGTTTGAGAGATTTGTCCCCCACTAGGATGATCTTAATGGGCATTGCTGATTTAGTGTTCCATCATGCTCTTTTAAATAAGTCTATACTTCATTTTTATAATTCCTTCAATCCTTTAAAAGAACCTGCCTATATGGAATAGAAGTGCAGAAGTCTGTAATATCTGCTACAGCTCAGTCCCCTCAAGCATAGAGAAGAATTTTGCTATTGTATTCCCTGAACTGAATTGTCCACATTCAGTTTGCAATGTTCCTTCCACTGCAGAGCTGCCTTCCTTTCTGAAAACCCCCATGGATCTAACTATTCGTACTGGGGCCATGGCCCGACTGGAGTGTGCCGCAGAGGGCCACCCTCCTCCCCAGATCTCATGGCAGAAAGATGGTGGCACAGACTTCCCTGCAGCACGAGAGAGGCGAATGCATGTTATGCCTGAAGACGATGTCTTCTTCATTGCAAATGTAAAAATAGAAGATATGGGAATCTACAGCTGTATGGCACAAAACATCGCAGGAGGTCTATCTGCAAATGCCACACTGACTGTGTTAGGTAAGCAAAGCACAATTCTGGGACTGTATAGATCCTTTCACCTAACTTCTTTTGTAATGGTGGTAGCTGACTTGAGAGGGCATCTAAATAAATTGGATAGGAGTTAATATCCCACCAGAGTGACGCGTTTCTCTGATCTTAAGGTATTTTTTAGGATGGCTTAAACTACTATGACTAAGCTATGAAAGGTCCAGTGTTCTTCTGACCTGGTTGCAGATGGCATTTTGTAGTAAAGAACAAAGGAATAAATGTATTTTGAATTTTTCACACATTTGGGAAATTTTAAGAAGTGTGTCTGCAGCAGAGCTGCCTATTGTTGATCTGCATTATCTTGGGGAAATTGAAACGGTTTCTAGTGCAGCTCTCCTTCTGTTGTCTATCTCAGTCACTGTAATGAACTAGCCTCCGATAAATTACTTATTCTGCAGCTAGTGTACAGCTTCATCTGTTCTATTTTTCATAAAGTTTGGTTGTTAATTTGTTTGTGCAAAATAGTCATAGTTCCTGATTAGCTACAGATACCAAGTTTTGCATAAACAAGTCTGCTACTTAAATTAGCTGAATGCACTACTTTTTACACTGGAATATGCTGGGTGAAAGGTTTAAATAATTATTTTTGTTTTTCATCAGAAAAGTCAGAATTACAGGGACACTTCTTGATTAGCCTGATTTGATATTTCCAGCATTAAGTCCAGGAGCAGATCTTAATCGCAGGTGATCTGGTATGCAAAGGAAATACCATCAGATGAATGTTCTTGGTGGTTGATTTTTTTTTTTATTTTATTTTAAGATCCTCTACCTGTTTACATTAAGGTCATATACGAACTATAGAATCAGCCCCTGTTCCCTTTAGTATAGTCAACAAGAATATGTCCAGTCGGTTCAGGAACAGTTCCACCATCCATGGAAGTCTTTCATCACATCAGATCTGTTGTTGTATTTCCTGACCTCTCCTTTGCCCATCTCTGGTTTCAAACTGTGGAATTGGATCCTAAATATCATTTGCTACGTGTGGGAAGGCAGCCATTGAGCTTCTGTGCAATTATCTTTTTAATTCTGTTTAACTTGACAGAACCAAAATCACTTTCTTCCTCTCTTCCAAATCCAGAAACTCCTTCGTTTGTTAGGCCCCTGGAAGACAGGACAGTAACCCGAGGTGAAACTGCCGTGCTGCAGTGCATAGCTGGTGGCAGTCCAGCCCCTCGTCTGAACTGGACTAAAGATGATGGGCCTCTGACAGTAACAGAACGGCACTTCTTTGCTGCTGCCAATCAACTCCTTATCATTGTGGATGCTGGCTTAGAGGATGCCGGGAAATACACATGCATTATGTCCAACACACTTGGCACAGAGCGTGGCCATATTTACCTAAATGTGTTATCTTCCCCAAATTGTGATTCCTCTCAAAGTGGTATTATACATGAGGAAGATGGCTGGACAACAGTTGGCATTGTGATTATTGTTGTAGTATGTTGTGTTGTGGGCACCTCTCTGGTGTGGGTTATAGTTATATATCACATGAGAAGGAAAAGTGAAGACTACAGCATCACTAACACAGGTATGTAAAATACAAGGCCAGCTAACTTTTCTGTTTTCTGCCTATGATGAACTGAAATAATTCCATAAAGAATGTAAAGGAACGAAGATTCTGACTTCAGGGAGCTGGAAGAGACCTAACTGGGGAGGAGGGCTTTGTCTGTCATAGCTAAATTCCTCTTGCTTTATGCGCGCAGCCAAACTGGGTGTATTCAGGGGTTCCCTGGAATTTTTGCTCTTTGTGGTGAGAGGAAGAAGTCAAATGTGCATTTGTTACCATAAAACACATAGTTTGATTAGTTCTTACACCGTGTCAATTATGGTGCACTGCTAAAATAAGGGAAATAAATGAAGTTCGCAAAGTTGGGAGTAAATAAGAATTTGAAACATGCCTGGGTGAGAACATGCTCAAGACTTGAGTGGGATGTTGGTTGGTTCTGCTAGCTTTGTGGTTAATCTCTCTTAACCAGGCATGTGGTTTTTTAGTATCTTGAAGGCATAGAGAGGAGGGTACATGAATGAAGTCCTCTGTATGTTTGCATTAGTCTGCTGAATAGCATCAGCAGCACTTTGAAATCCTATCACTTACTGGTCAGCTAGTTAGTGATAATCTTGGTGTGTCTCTTTCAGAGGAGATGAATTTACCTGCAGATATTCCCAGTTATTTATCCTCCCAAGGAACTCTTTCTGAACCTCAAGAAGGCTACAGCAACTCGGAGGCAGGGAGCCATCAACAGCTCATGCCTCCTGCCAATGGCTATGTGCACAAGGGAGCAGATGGTAAGCATGGCCCTTTGCGTCCCTGCATTGCACAAAGCAGGGGAGTAGGGAATGGCCTGAGCATTGAAAGCTAAATGCTTTAGGAGACTCTAGAAACTGTAGCATTTGCTTTACCCTACGTTGAACACCTCTGCCTCTCTCGGAGTGCTGCTCCATACAGCGATTCCATTCTGGAGAGCATGCTCCTCACATGCTCGGTATCAGAATCCTGGGCCAGCGGTGTCAATTGGGACTCTGTGCTCAACTGCCCTCCCAGCCCTCTGCAGAGCACAGGGCGGAGCAGCCCATTGCTGCGAGGCAGGGCTGAGTGCAGTGTTCCTGCCCCTTGTAGTCATACGACCCATATACTGTAGTGCCTGGTTACCTCTTCAGTGCAGACCAGTGGTTGATTTGCAGAGTAGTCCAGCTTTGCTGGACACTGGGCCTCAGTTCTTATGGCTGAGCAAAAATCTCTGGTGTTCAAGTATTGTCCTTCGTGCAAGTGTGCTGCATCCCGTGGGAGGCTTACTGTTGGTAAATGCTCCATTTGTTGAGAGCAACAGGGCTTCTGTCTGAGAACCTCACAGACATGGATCACTTCAGCTTTCCTCCCACCAAGCTAGCACAGGGCCCTAGGTGGTTTCCTCTGCACCCAAAACACTGCAGCCCATAGATGAGTACTGGCCAAAGAGCGCCCTTCAGCTGTTTCCGTCTGCCTCTGCGACGCTACCTGTTGGGCACTCCATACTGACACCAATGCTTTCTGCTTTGGCACAGATTCCGTTAGCACACAAGTTCTGTCCTTCCCCCTCCCGATTGCTGCTTGTGGTCCTGATTGTCTCAGCGCTGAGATACACAGCCCCAGGAGATCGAGTAGCATCTCTCTTCTGAGTCCCCATAATTCAACAGTCAGCATTCCCCGAGCAATACCAGTCCTGGTATTTCTTCAGCACCAGATGTGTGTAGGTACTGAGAAGATTTTCCAAGACCTGAGACACAGTCCCATAAGACATTACCATAAAAACAAATTGGGGAAATAAGGTCTAAATGAAATTAATAAAAAAGTGAGTGTGCAACTGGGTGCAGCTCTGTATTCAGAGGAGTTGTCAGTGGCTCACTGTCAAATTGGCAGGTCCTATCTAGGGTAGTCCTGCAGGGGTCAGTCAGCACAGGGTGGTCCTGGGTCCAGTCCTGGTCAATAGCCTCACTAATGACGTGGCTAATGAAATGGAGAGTGTACTTATAAAATGGGCAAATGACACCAAGCTGGCTGAGGTTGCAAGCAGATTAGAGGACGGGGTTAGAATTAAAAATAACCTTGACAAATAGGAGAATTGCTCTGAATTCAACAAGATGAAATTCAGTAAAGACAAATGGAAAGTACTACATTTAAGAAGGAAAACTCAAAAGTATAATTACAAAATGGGACTAACTAGCCAGGTGGCAGTCTTGCTAAAAAGGCTCTGGGGATTACAATGGATCACAAACAGAATCAGTCAGCAATGGGATATAGTTGTGAAAGGCTAATATTAATCTTGAGGTGTATTGCCAGGATGTTGCATGTAAGACATGGGAGGTAACTGTCCCTCTCTACTCAGGAGTGGTAGGGCCCAAGCCTGGTTCTCTGCTTGAGGAAAGATGTGGGCAAATTGGAGAGAGTTCAAAGGACAGCAACAGAAGGGTTAGAAAACCTGATCTATGAGGAAAGGGTTCAACAAACAACCAAAAAAACCCTGGGAATGTTTAATCCTGAAAAGAGTGAAGGGAACGCAGTGCTAGTTTTCAGATACATTAAGGGCTGTTACAAAGAGGAGGATCGTCAATTACTCTTTCTATCAATTGACTGATCAGACAAGAAGTTAATGGGATTAGTCTGTAGCATAGGAATTTTAGCTTGGATATTAGGAGAAATGTTTTAGCTGTAGAGTAATTACAATCTGGAACAGGCATCCAAGGGAGCCTGTGGATTCCCCACTGCTGGAAGTGTTTTAAGAACAGGTTTTGCAAACACCTGTCAGGACTAGGTTTACTTGGCCCTACCCTAGCACAAGGGACTGGGACTTGATTTCTGGAGGTCCCTTTTTTTCTTCCTATGATTCTGTGATCCCTACCAAATCAGCTCTACCTAATAGAAGAAGATTATTCCTCTCATCTTCATAGTGGGGGAGGTTCAGCTATGTACTCCAAAGCTTCTTTCCTATGTCCCCTCTACAGAGAACCCAGGACTTGAGGGTACCATGGTAAATGCAAGGTATCTACAGAGACTTGCCTCCTGGTACACTCTGCTGTGCCTCCCAGTTCATTTTGCTTACAGCCCTCATTGATGGCTATACTGGACACTGAGGGATTTCACTCTTAGGCCCCCTCTAAGCCTAGGTCTCCCTTCCTGGTAGAGTCCAGGAAGGTCCAACAGTATTAGCCTCCAGGTGTCAATTAGTGATCCTCTGAAGTCCATCAGTCAGCTGAGTTTGCCCTTGCTGCCATCTCCTCCTCACCTGATGCTGCTGCTCAATCACACCCTCATGACTATAAGTCTTTTATGAGATTCCATTGTGGTTGTCTGGTCTGGCCTCCTATACATCACAGTTCATTGAACTTCCCTGAAACAATTCCTAGAGCAGATCTGTCAGAGCAAATGCTATTCTTAATATAAAAAAGTCTTTATCAGAGGAAGGTTAGATCTTCATTAGAGATTCCAGCTGTCCCAGAGTAGGGGAGATCTCACAAATGGCTAAATACCTCGCACGCCTCAGTGCCTAACTGTCTATGCCATGCGCCAGGGACAGTTAGCAGCTGCACAGTTCCCAAGGCAGAGGTGTGCATCACTTCCCCACAGCATCCAAAAAGGCAGACAGAAGGTACCAGGCACCATCTTTGGCATGTTGGTATTGTTACTCCCCTACACTTGGCTGGCTTGTTTTCAGTGCTGTTCAGGAGAGGACAGAACAGAAAAGCTGCAAGGCAATATGTAAAGAAAAGGAGCTTAAATGCCTGGGTCTCCTCTGAACCAAGGCTGCTACTCCCTCTGTCAGCCTCCACTTGAGTATTGCCAATTACCAGGTGCTCCTTGCCAAGGATGATTACTTAAAATGGCATGACGTGTCAAGAGGCTCGATAGGAATTAAGACACCAATGATAGCATACGTATGGACTAGCACTCGAAGAGAAAGCAGTTACTCGCTTTACAGTAACTGTGGTTTTTCAAGATGATGTCCCTGTACATCTCTTCCATGACCTGTCACCCAGCTCTGTTATTACAGGACCTGGGTTGTGTTTTGGTGGAGGAACTGAGAGATGTTTGGCCCCACTCCAACTGTTGTGCTCTCAGATGGGGGTTAGGAAGGGTACACAAGATGCAGATGTGATCAGAGTGGACACTGGCTAACAGCCTCTGATCTGGAGAACATCAGATGCATGCGATGCGCACCAAGAGTGGAAAATCGAGCCAAGCACTTGAGGAATCCGTTCTTGTAGGATAAGGATAATATAAATGTGAATAGGAAGATATGCATGCTAGTGAGATACTGGAATGTCTTTGCTTTCACAACTTACAATGCGATCTGAGGTTGCGTTACACCAGATCAAGCTTCTCTTCCTCACAGGAAGACTCGAGTTAGGGTGGCTGTGCATGTGAACATATTTCTTCTGCAACTCGTTTTCCAGAAGCAGCAGCATGCTTTGTGGGGTTCATTGCCTCTGTCAGTGTTCTTCTGGTGATATTGCATGATCCTTTCTGTCTGTAATAGTGAGTGTAGAGGTCAAGGATCCCTACTCTTCTAAACAAGAACGTTTTGTTCCCCTATTGCCAGGTGGCACAGGCCCATTGGTGATCTGCTCAGATTGTTATGACAATGCTAACATCTACTCCAGGACCCGTGAGTACTGTCCTTACGCATACATCACAGAAGATGACATACTGGATCACACGTTGTCCAGTCTCATGGTACAAGTGCCCAAGGAAACCTATTCAACACACACCCAACATGAAGCCAGCACCCTGGATAGTCTGATAGCAGACCGAGAAATGTCTGCCTTTCTTACCAATCATGACAGAGTAAACGAGAAGAAACTTGCATCCTATCAGACTCATCATGGTAAGTTTGAGACGCCTCCTTTTCTAGTCTGATGGCACAAACCAGAGACTGGCCTGTCTGTTATCGTATATACAGGTACTCATTTAACCCAATTCTAGCGGGTCAAGTTGCTGTTGTGCGGGGTAGGAAATCGAATCACTGAACGCTTCCAAACTGCACTTTGAATAAAGAGAAATGTGAAGCTTTGCACCAGATGTTCCTGCAGTTGAGAAGTGCTTGTTACTGTTATAAAAGCAGCATCTTTGGACCTTATAGAATCATAGAATAGTAGGACTGGAAGGGACCTCGCGAGGTTGAGTCCAGTCCCCTGCCCTCATGGCAGGACTAAATACTGTCTATACCATCCCTGCTAGACATTTATCTAACCTACTCTTAAATATCTCCACAGATGGAGATTCCACAACCTCCCTGGGCAATTTATTCCAGTGTTTGACTACCCTGACAGTTACGAACTTTTTCCTAATGTCCAGCCTAAACCTCCCTTGCTGCAGTTTAAGCCCATTGCTTCTTGTTCTATCCCCAGAGGCCAAGATGAACAAGTTTTCTCCCTCCTCCTTATGACACCCTTTTAGATATTTGAAAACTGCTATCATGTCCCCTCTCAAACCTTAATTTGTCTTGAAAATTTGAGACTTAACGTCTTGCATATAAAATCAAGGGTGTACTTCTGCCAACATCCGCCATGCTCTAGAGTCACGCAGATACCCTACAGGAAATCCAAATGGCACTTTTGTGTGTGTACTGAATAGAACGCCTCATGTTTCAAAGCACTTGAGGAAAAAATATGTTGTAGATTGAATAGAATCAAAGGGGTTTGTGACTCTTCCAGTGAACCTTTGGAGAAATTTGCAGACATGTTGTAGCGGGTTATAGTAACAGATTGCTACAGTGGGAATGCTTCCAGTAAAATGTGCCCTCAAAGCAAATAGAAAATCTTGTTAAGAATGTCCTATTGCCAAATCACATGGAGACTAAAGAATCCTTGTTTAGAATTTGGGTGCATTTCTCATAAACTCAAAACGCCTATCCATTTGTTTTCTCAGAGCCTTTTCAGCCACCCTTATGGGGTCTGAACAAAGACCTTGGCTTGTCACCTTCGCGCTTCCCACAGCAGCAGCCAGTGCATGAGGAAGCCCCTCAAGCGCTCCCAAGTGAGGGAGTCATCGATGGGGAGAGAGAACAGGCTGCTTCACCCAGACCTTGCTACAGGTCACGTGAACATCACTTTGATTTTAACAGGACTCGGAACATTCAGGAATATAGTGAAACCACATAAAAACAGTGAAGTGAAGCCTTGGAAGCAAATTCAGCTCAACTGACTTTGTATGTTCTACCTCAGGATTAACCCCTTGCCCAAAGATACTGTCACACACATCGGCAGACTCTCTCTGCTTGGAGCGGGATGATGGCACAAGCTCTTGTCTCTTGGATTTACTTGTGATGGAAAGTTAGTGATCCCCAGCTTTGTATTGCGGCTGGACAATTTTGGTGAATGAAGTGAACTCCGTTACAAGAGTGTTGGAAGGCACGAGCATTCTGATGCCACCTCAACAAAGGCTGTCTCTCTTTTGAAAACTGTGTCAAGAAGGCTTAGCTAGTCCATGTTCCTTTTCATGCTCCTTGTAGAATTCTCCAGCGATTGCAAGCGTACAGCTCTTGGCCGCTTTGTTCCTTGAGTCTGCTAGCTGGAGTTGCATTGTGGTGTTGGACTGGTAACTTCTCAGAGCTATTTCTTCTGTGTGTAAAGTAGAGCTCTAGTTGTAAATAAATTTACATTTATAAATATTTTGTATACACTAAACATATAAATATGTTGGCTGTAATGTACATATTTTTTATTATGCCAAAAATCCCATAACATACACTTGCAATCTTGACAGCTGGCTACCAAGCCATAAAGTTTGGTTCTAATTTGGTTTTGTGGATCTGAAAGCCTGTTTCTTCAGAGATAGAGCTATCATTCATGTTGGGAAGAAGTGTGTGCTTTGGCACGTCAGTGAAATTGTGACCCTGATGGATTGCACTGATTTTACATACAGCTTTGTGTATGCTTCCGGTTTGATAGTACACATGTAAACTGCTCCCTCTGTTACATGGTTGGAGTTCTTGGGCCCCAAGTTTTGCCCACTTACCTCTATTTGCAAAGTTCTGTAATTCTTTGTGGGAAACACTATCTCTCTTTTCCAGTGGATTGTGAAGCCTCTCAGAAATCCTGAAGTAACAAACCAGAGCCTAGTCTAGACTTTCGCAGGAGTTCTTGTAAACAGTCAGCAAAATGACTAAAATGGTGGCATACCTTGTCAGTGTCCTGAATATGCAGAAGAAATTTTCATAGGAACCTTGACGTCTCAGTTCCAAGTACTGTTAGCTGGTATCTGCACTGGTGCAGTTTTAGTGTAGTCAGATAACTCGGCTATTTATGCCAGTGCAGCTTTCTCCCACTTTCAAGTAGGTGTACAAATCATGAATGAAAGCATTTCTTTTCCTGTCTTGAGCAGGTGTATGCAACAGTGTCTGGTCACAGATGGTTCATGAATCCAGTGCAGACAAGGCTTTAGTCTGCAACAAAAAATCAAGGGTCAGTTTCTCCTCCTCTCAGTGAGACGTTAAGTTTGAAGCCTAATTCTGATCACAAATGCAGCCGTACCATTGTTGGTGGCTGGACAGAAAGTCCAGCTACTCACCATATGTGCAGGGGCTGGACATAAAATCGTATCAAGTATAAGGCTGGAAGGGACCTCATGAGGTCAAGTCCAGCTCTCTACACTGAGCCTGGACCACGTAAACATAGACCATCCCTGATGGGTGTTTGTCCAACCTGTTCTTATATACCCCCAATGATGGGGATTCCACAGCCTCCCTCAGAAGCCTGTTCTAGAGCGTAATGTCCCTTCTGGCTAAAGTTTCTCCTGATAATTAACCTAAATCTCCCTTATGACAGATGAAACCTGTTACTGTTTGTCCTACCATGACTGGACATGGAAAACGATTGATCGCCATCCTCTTCATAATTACACTAAACATATCTGATCTGTTGCAAAAAGATGAGTACTAAATATGCAGCAGTCAAATACGTCTCAGTTTAGACAAATTAGTGGGGGCAAGCTGTGTAGTGGATGTCCATGGTCAAGTATAAGGTCTGTCGTATTGTTGGGTTTTCTTGCAAAGAATTCCTCAGCAGTGGTGAATATGGACTTGTAAAAGCTAACTGAGCCCTTGCTGTCAAAATCAGCCTTGAAATCAGTTGCAGAACTTGCACTGACTTTAATGAAGCCAAGATTTTATCATAAGTGTTGAAAGAGTAAGAGATTCGCCTATGAAAAATCAGGAAGCTTAAACCCACTACAAGCTACTGTTCCCTAGATTTTGAATGCAGGCTCCCTGTGTGACATGTAGCAACATGACCACTTGATGAATGTTGTCTTCTCTCCAGCAGCGGAGGCTGAGAGATGCTACCAATAAGATTAGGTTATATCCTATGCTTCAAAGGAATAATCTCATTCTACCCTGCCTGAAAGGCTGTCCCTTGCTGGTAAAATGATCTCAGCACAGATGCTCATTTTACATTGCTATGTCATCATTTTCACCTATTTTGCATCTTTCCAGACAGTGAGCTTATAGCTGAAGCATGGAGGGGAGCTATCCTTCCTAGCCTATGCAGTCTCCAATAAGATCCCCAGGGCTTTCCTACTGAGCACTTTTGTTCAGTGTGTGGAAGATCCATTCATGAATAGTGGGAATCAGCACCTTGACTTCCAGTTTTAGGGGGAAAGATGCAGTCCACCAACCCCAAAGGTAGAACCACGCAAGAACCAAGTGACTTCTCCTGTTGCTCAGTTCTTAGATGGGAGTGTGTGAGTTTGGGCATCTCAGGTGACTCCTGATCTGAGACCGCAGCTAGATCTTACTTGAGCCAAACTGCTGTTCACCTCAAGAACAAATGGGGCTCCTCAAACGAATGTGAAGCTATTCATTACTGTGCTCCACAGGCATGGCTGGCGGTCAAATCCAGGCACAGGAGGGCCAAAGATTCAGCTGTGGCACTTATCCCAGAGTTCTTAAAGCAAACAGGTAAACCAGCAGCTGTACTGTGAAGGGGAGTTGGTTGTTTTGTATCTTCAGCTAAAGTAGAACTCAATGCTGGTATTTTAGTCCCCTGGTGCTTTGAAGCTTTTCTATTTCGGGGCTATTAAATGTAACACTACCTGCAGCGCAAAGGGAAATTGTTAAGTAACTGTTAGGGGGCTTTTCCCTCTAAGCTTTCTTTCTAAACTCCGTGTGGGAAGGCGTATTATTCATTGTAGTTGTGTAGACAGCACTCTGAAGTCGCAGCTCACGCTCTAAAGCCTAAAGAGGGAGACTTCAGAGCTCAAGATGTGCTGTCTGCACAGCTGCTGTCTGAGCACTCGCGTGAACTCCCTAACCCAAGTTTGTTGTGCTATTTGGTATGGGAGGCTCCAAATGTTTGCAGACATACTCCAGTGGCCTAAATCCGCATCAGAAGTGCCAATCATGGAATTGCTGCCATGGGAAGCTTGCATCATTCCAGGCTTCTGGCCTGATTTGGTGGTCCATGATAAAGGTCAGCATGGCATAGTCGGCGCCCAGCATTTTGTGAGCCATGTTCTTTCTCTTGGCGGCAGCAGCAAAGGAACATTTAATTTCTGTTATGCTTTTTCCTCTCCATTGGACAGTCACTAATTCCCTCTTCTGCCCTTGTATGGCGCACACATCAACATGGCGTTAGCTCATCTGCTTGTGCAGCTTCCATCGATGCTAACTTGTGTGTGTGTGTGTGTGTGTGTGTGTGTGATGGAATCAGGCACTTCATCTGCCCTTGCACTCAGGCCGAGCTCCCAGACAAATCACAGGCAGTGTTGTCTGGGCAAGTGTTCAGAACCAGGCCAAGGCTGGTAAGTTATGCTACCTGCCACAGAGCAGGCTTACCAACTGTCCTTGCACAAACTGTGGCCTCTTTAAAGTGGTGTGAGCTGGTTGTACGCAGTCTAATTGGGCAAGCTACTTAGTGTAATTCATTTGCATTCTGAAAAACAGGCTAAGTTTCCAACTACAGTTTTAAGAGAGGCAGTTCCTAAATTACACAATTAGGTAGCAGCAGCATCCTATTTCTATGTTTTGCTAAGATAGTCACCCTTCTGTGTCCACCAAATCTGTCTAAGTTGCAGAGAATAGCAGCAGTTACTCTGTTTCCCAGAAACATCCCTCTGTCAGTCAATGCCAAAGTAAAGCAGCTGTAATAATGGGTGTGTCTAAGGCACTGTCCATGGATCTGCCCTCATTTACTGTTGCTCTTTCCTAGCATCTCTATTTTTCTCACATATAAGAATGTATATTTTGTATAGCATGTGTAACATATGCTCGTGTATTGTAATATACCCTTATTCAATAAAACACTATGTACACTGCGAGTCTCTGGTACGGCTTTCATGGCAATCGGTATACCACACGTACAGAAACTAATTTCACATTGTCCAGCATAACGAGGTCCTTTCACATCAGTGTGACACTCAAGGGTCAAGCGGGACTGATTCTTAATAGGAAAGGTGGATGTTCTTCGTGTAGAAGTGCCCATTGTGAACATACGCCTTATTAGAACAACTGGAGAGGGATTGCACCCTGAGCAGTCCTCATCCCTTCTGTCCCTGCGTAAGAGGTAAGAGACCGCCTGTGTTAGCAGAGTGGCGCCTGGCTGTTCTGTTGGGAGTGAGCCATCTCCTCCAGAGGGGAGGTCTGAGCTCCCAAGTGCTGATCCTGTCAGTTGCTGACTCATTCTGCAGCCTGAGAGGGAGCTGAGTGGTTTAATCCACCTCCATCTCTGACTGTCTGGGAAGAACTGGCAGCAAGTGGGAGTCTCCATGTAAACAGATTAAAACTGCAACACAGGGTGTCCCTACAGCACTTTGCTACCAGCCCATCTGACAGCATCAATGAGCAAGGTGTCACTTATTCCTAACACGGGGTATTTAGTGTAGTGGGCTGAAAAAGGATCCTGACTCAAGCAAATATCCTGTTGCAGCCCCCTCTCCTGCTCTGGAGAGGTGAGGCATGTTGCAAGCCCTGCTAGGAGGGTGGCTCCTACACATACCACTTCCATATAATCTCTTGTGATACTTCAGTCTTCTGGTCTCACCTGAGGCACTGCAAACCAGGGCTGTGTTTGTCCCCAACAGGAGTACAGGACGACGCCTTTGGTTCGCAGTGATGCAGGCCCTTTCAAGAAGCTCTTTGCCTTGCTCAGTCCCCAGTAGTCAGTAAGCACGGCTAGTGTTTGCCCACAGAGTGGTTGTCCTTGGAATAAGTCAAGAAATATTTCATGTGTGCACAAGCGCTGACGTGACTGTACAATCTTTGATGTGGTGGTAGCAAAGCAAATCCATATGGCTCCATCGCTGAGCTCAGCTTGGAGCTAAGTGCCCCAGCAGACACTTGTCACCTGGTGTCATTGGTTAAACTCGACGTCTCTTCCAAGAGAACATGCGAACCCTTGACGCCATGGGAGTTTTTACTCTTCTTCGTGTTGCTGGTATCAGTCCTGTAGAGAGACTTCCTGCAGGAAAAGATAGTTGGGATGATCTAGCTGAAGCTGGCTAGCGATGGCCCATTTGGACTAGGTTCCAAGAGAGATTCTGCAGCAAGGTGCCAGGAGCAAGATTAAGATGTAACATGGTGCCTGATCTGATGTGACTAGAATGATCTGGTTTCGGAAGCTTTGCAGCCTTGTGGCTTGTGTGCTCTTACTGTTCGTGCTGTGGCAGGCATTTGGTATTCAGAGCAGATGATTCTTAATTACCAGCTTTGTTCCTGTCTCCTGCCTTCCATCTGGAAAAGTGAATTACTTTCAATTTCAGACCATTAATCTTCTCCGTCTGTTTTTAAAAAATTGCTCTCAGTGGAGGAAGAAATCATTCTGTTTGTCCTCTTCATTGTGTGACTTTCCTAGTGGGAGCCTCCCCCCACCCTTTCCCAGGGGCAGAGTTGTGGGTGCACTTCTGTAGGGCTCAGAGTACCTCTATGGCTGGCTTGCGCTGGCCAGGTACCCCAGTCTGCTGCCGCTCTCCCCTCAGACATGCATAGGCTGCTAGTGAGCACATGGGGCTTCCTTTCTGGTGATTTGATATGAGCCAGTGTTCTCATTCCAGGTTCTAGTAGCCTGATGTTCCTGTGACGGCTGATGTGAGCAAGCCCCCAGATACTCACTGCAGGAGGGGGAGACTGGACATCTCCCAGAGCTGTGCCTGCTCTTCTCTGAGAACCACGGTAGGTTTTTGTTTTTCTTTTGCTTAGCTTACACTTTGTCCTTCAGTGTATTCCTTCTTGGACTCTCTCTTGATCTGATAAGGAATGTTGAACCAGTCTGTCTTCCCTCACCCCTTCGCCATGCGCCATTCTGTACCTTGCTGTTTTCTGTGCTTGCTTGCTTTGACACACTAGCTTCATCTGCGCTAATCTTTGTGCTAAAATTCCTCCCCTAATCGAGCCCCTGCTCCAAACAGGATGTTTAGCTTGCCAGGCACTGCGGGTCTGCTCTGACCTACAAGGGATGTTTGCAGAAGTAAAGCCCTCACAAGGAGCAGTGGTCAGTGTGCATGGTTGTCTCAGTCCCTGGCGTGTCACTGGCAGCGAGTGTGTGCCATATGGGAACCTTGGGCCTGGTTTTTCTCCCCCCAGCTGCTGCTGCAGCAGAGCCAAGCGGCAGGGTCACCCAGGGGACTAACTTGGCAGGAATAAAATCCAGATGCCGTGCCGCCTGCTGTGCTTTTCCAGGAGGGCTAGCTGCTTCATGTGTAGGTCTGGCCTTGCTGCCAGCTGTTGAAAGGGCCTTGCAGCTGCAGAAGGGATCAGCTAGCTGCTGCCCTTGCCTTGTGGCTTTGTGCAGGCCTGTCATGTTCCTAGTAGGCTGTGTTTGCTCGGCTGAGCTCTGCTCCCTGTGTGCCAATAGGACTACGGCACAGCTTTCTCTTGGGAAGGGAGCTAAACAGCAGGGATAGAGGACAGAACAGGGCCCAAACCCAGAGCAAATCAATGCTGTTAGCTCTGGGGCCTGCCTGCCTTTGCCTTCCTGGTTCTAGCTGCAGCTGAGGGCCCAGCCTGTGCTACAGACTGTTAGATGTCAGAGCAAGGCCTGGGTGTAGATTGCTTATTGTGGGACTGACTGCCAGTCCCTCACGTGCTCTGGCTGTTGGTAGACTTGCTAGACGATGGTGCTTTCAGATCCTCATCAGTCTGCTGAGGGAGTGTTCCCTACAGCTGGCATTCTAACTCCCTGCGGCTGACTTGGCACTGCCCCGCTTGCAGCAGGATGGCCCTGCTGTTACAAGGACTCCCCTGTCCTGAGAGTTGCGCTGCCAAACGCCTCACTTCATAAACTGGGTGCGGTTGGGTTGAGCCCCACCTGAGCGTGCCAGGAGGGGAAGCCTGCAAAGCATGTGTTCTGGCATTGCCTTCTCTGACAAGTTCGGTGCTTGCTTGTTCCTGCTGTGCAGCCCAAAGTTACTGCAGAGAAGATCATGGCTCATTAACAGTCTCGGTAGCCAAGCATACTTGAACATAATGGCAGCCTGGTGTGGGGGAGATGAAAAAGCTGGTCCATCAAAGAGGGGAAAACCAGCAGCCATTGCAACTGCCTTGGGTTCTGGTCAGGAGTATCTTTCATTTATTCGGGTTTTTGCGGCAGCTGCGATCTCCTCCATGTTTCAGTGCCTGAAAATGATTGGCTGTTTTGTTAGCGCACCTTCTCTTCTCCCTGGCTGCTTGCAGCTTTGTCCCTGTAACACTTGATGGCTCCTTTCAGAAGCCTCTCGAAATGTAGATGCGCCAGTGCTCCTTAATCCTCTATCTGTCCATCCTTCCCAATCCCCACGTGCCTTTACTTTTAGGAGATTCATTGTCAAAGGCTGGCTCACCTCGGTGGGTAAGGAGCGTGGTTCTATGCCCGATGACCCCTAGATGGCACACTAGCCTTGTGGATGCAGTAAGTGACTGAACCGATGTAGCTGGGCAGTTTATGTAACATTACCCGGGCTCCGTCCTTGCCAAGCCGGGCACAGTAGAACAGTGCAGGGGAAACAGGGTAGCACTAGGCAGGCATTTCCAAAGGAGGCAGCAGCTGGAAGGGACGAAAGGGCCGTAGGCTAGAGGAGCTGCAGTAATGCAGAGGAAGGGGAACAAGTTCTTGTAGGTCTCTCCACACACTGACCCTTCTGCGCCTGAACCTGCCGTGGCACAAACAGGCGGGTGCCCCCTCTGTGCCAGCATGCGGCCCCTTCTGAGCAGTAGCTGACGGGTGGGAGGGAGCTGCTGCTGCGACCTGTGGAAGCCTTGTGGCCAGGGGTCAGCCTTACTAAAAGACAGGAGAAGTGTCTGCTCTCTGCTGACAGCTCTGCCTTTGTGCCCAACCAGTCTAGGTTCCCACGTCCGTCGGGCCACCTCCTCCAGAGACAAGGGGCAGGTGGGTGTAATGGGAGCAGAGGCGCTGGGTGGGGGACCGAATCCAGCCCGGCCACCTGGGGAGGGAGTTGATTCTTGCGTCTCCGAGATTCCGCAGCCCCTGCACTGACCGCCCGTGAGCCGGAGTGTTCGCTCCGTGCAGAGGGGAAGCTCGGAGGGAGACGTGATCCTTTTGCAGAGTGAAACTACGGTTCTGAAACAAGTGCATGGAACAAATAGCGCCCGGGGCCTAGCTTTTCTGGCATCTACCCTGAAGTGAAACCCTCTCTCCAGAAACATGCAGCCTGCATGATGCTGACCTCTAGAGTCAAGCTCCCTGAATGGGACACTGTCCATCATGTGCCTCTGTCTGTGTTTGGGTGGCTGTTCAATGGCAGGGAGCATTGCTACAAGCGCTGGAAGCTGGTGGTCATGCCCAGGATTCCTTAGTGTGACTGGGCAGCACCGCATCTCGCGAGGAGACAGCCAGGGGCTGTGGGTAGCTGACAGGGCACAGCCATGCCCTGGTGCCAGAACCAGCAGACAGCTTTACGCTTCTCCCCTGTAACTCCCATGCTGGTGGATGAGCCTCATGGGTCCATTTTACAGTTGAGAAAACAGAGGCTGAGGCATCTGGCCAAGATCACAACCAGGGCCTGGCAAAGCTGGGGTTAGAACCAGGCGTCCTGAGCCCTGCCAACATAGTCAGTCCATAGACCGCAACTGCTCCTTTTACTCTGCTCTTCCTCGGAGCTGGAATGCTGCTTCCAGCTGGTTTTTAGCATCCGAGCAGAATGGGAACCAGCCCAGAAATGGGAGAACATAAACCAGTGATACCGAGAACTGCTCCGCGTCAGCGTGTCATTTTTACGACTCATTTCATCCAGCAGCACAGGGCTGGCCCCAGACCAGGGAACAGCAGTGCTCTCGGGGCTAGTGTTTATCCCATTGTGGTGCCAACGAGCAGCGATTGATTTGCTCCAGAAAGGGCTGCATGCTGATGACCTGGTAAATGTGTATTGATGAGCGCTAAAAGGACAGCACGGTGGATCTGGGTATGCTCGTCTCAGCCTCGTTTCCATTCTGCTCAGAGCTGTGGCTGCTGCGGGGAGTCTGAGGCTCCTGCTCCGCCTGCTTCCCCTTCTAGCCAATAACGTGTCAGAGCAGGGCTTGTCTCGCAGGCTCGTGGTGCGTTGTCCTGCAGAGAGAGCGAGCAGTCCTTCCAGTGACACACACTGCAGAATGCATCCCGAACATGGAGGGGCTGCAGCTTCCTGGTGCCCAGCTGTGCAGCCCACAGGGCTGTGCTCCCAGCAGCTGGCCTAGCAGGTTTGGATAGGCCTGGCCAAGCCAATAGGGGTGGATTGCCCGTTTGCCTGCCACTGGAGCATTGTTTTGCACAGGCAGCAGGAGGCTGCAGGGGCCTGCCTGCTCTTCCCTGCTGAGCTCTTTCCCATGTGCATCTTCCCATCCTCCACCCCGGAGCAGCTCCGCTGCCATTGGGCTGGCCCAGCCTTGGCAGCCTTTCCCTGCCACCCACGCACATCTGCAGAGCACCGGCTGGTGCTGGGCAGGCGAGTGGTTCTTTAGTGAGCCAAGAGTCCAGAATGCCGAGCCGGGAGAGATGGGCAGCGTCTGCCTAGCTATGTGCAGGCCAGGCTCTCAGCAGAGCCATTGGGGCTGAGAACGGGAGCTCTGCAGTGTGCTCTGAGTCCCTGGCAGTGCTTGCCAGGGTGGGGTCAGCTCTGGAGCCAGGGGTAGTATTTGCTGTCCTTCTGGCTGCCCTGCTCCAGCCCAGTGGCAGGGCAGTGGTCGCAGTGCTGCACCAGGGCCCCCAAGACAAGAGGCAGTCCAGATGCACACGCTGTTACTGCTGGCAAGGAGATGAAGTGCTCACGCAGTCCAAGGGTCACTGAGGGTGCGGGGTACCAGCCCTGTTGGGGCATTATTCTCTTTGGAGAACAAGGAGCAGGCTGCAAGCAGTCAGAGGGCTGATAACAGCTGCAGGCCTGAGACGCGTTCCACTGGGCGGGGGTGCCAGGTGGCATCTGTGGAGCCTTCGGGAGCCTAGTGCTGCAGTGGGGAGGCCCAGAGCATGGAGTGTCCATGACACTGGCTGCAGAGAAACGTCCCAGGCTCTGGCCAAGGAGAAGCCTGTGAGCATGGACGCGCCGTGGCCGGTACCCAGACAGCGACCCCGTGCTGGTAGTGGGGAGGGCTTTGTTTTCCCTTGATGCCAGCGGGCGTTGGCACAGGCAGGATGCGGCCCCTATGCTGGGCACAGGCAGATTGCCTGGGGCTGTGCAGGGGAGCAATGACGCGGCGGGAAAGCCTGTTCTGAGTAAGGATGTGAAGGACGAGGTGATTCTCCTTTCCGTGAAACCCGGGCTCCGCTGGGGACTCTTGTACACTTCAAAACTGGCACCCAAGTGCAGCCCCGAGTCAGCGGGACTTCTCCCGGCCCCGGGCTGCACGCGGAGTTCCGCATTCCACGGGGGCTCCTGTACCTTTCAGAGGAGGAACGCAGAAGTGCCTGTCGAGTAGACGATGGAAGTTCCATTGACTACTCGACTAGTAAAACTGCTAGTTAACATGCCTAGTTCTGAGCCCGTGAAGTGTGTGTTAGCCAGCAGGTTCCTGTGCCGCATCCCTGTGCAGGATGGCAGCGCCTGGCAGAGCTGAGCTGGCTCTGGTGTTGCAGTGCTCCCTGAGTTTGCATTAGGGAGGGTGGTGATGTGCCTTTGTTTCTCACGTCCATAGCACGTGTCAGACCCAGCCTGAGCCCTGCCCGCCCGGGATCTCCATGTGAGCCTGAATGCTGCCTGCTTAGCAGGGCTGGGGAAGGAACCAGCAGAGCAGAAGGCTGGTGAGGGAGCCCCAGTGTCCCGTTTGCACTGGCCCCTCTCTCTTGTAAGATGTGTTTGATGTGGAAAACACTGAAATGACAAACTGCAGTGTCTGGTGGTTTGGAAAGCTCCACTGGCTGGGCTTCACGTGGCCCCTGCCTCACGTTGACGTGGTTTCTCCACCTGCCTGGCAGTCTGTTAGGCCAGAGCCCTTGCTGTCCCTTGTCAGATACGGTGCCGGTTACTCCAGCTCTTCCTCACCACATGGTACATGTGAGCAGGTCTCCTCTTGTTGGCTCCATTTAAACTGAGGGCAAGGAAGCACAAGTATCGACTCCATGCAAAGAACCAGCAGGCTGATCTATGCTGGCTGCTTCCGCCTGCTCGCTCCTCCAGTGCTACTGCGAATCCCCGGGTCTGTTGCCTTCACAATTGGAGTGACCATTTCAGCTACTGCTGGAGTGGGATGCAGAGCCGACCAGAGAGTTAAATCCTTACCCCACAGGAATTCTTGCCCTTTGTGGCGCTGTGCTGCCTGCATTCTTCTCCAGCTGACAGCTCAGTCCAGTTGCCTCCCAGAACAATGCTGCTACCGTTCAGCAAGCGCCTGTGGAAAAGCAGCCGCCGCTGTGTCATTGCAGTGGAAGCAGCTCCTTAAACAGCAAGCCCGAGTGTAAATGGAGCCAGGGTTAGTGCTCTTGTAAATGAAGAGACTAGTTCGGTGTGAGCAGCCTGCAGATGCGCTCGGCCCTCTCTGGGGAAGCTCGCGGCTGAGCTGTTGTCGAAGCGGGAGTGCTGCGCAGAACAGTTAGGGCGCCTCGTCGGGATAGGGGGCGGGCAAAGCTCCCAGCTGTGAGCCTGCGCCTGGTGGCGGCAAAGTCAGTGCCTGGCAGATTTGCTGGCCTACGTGTTGAAGCAGGAAGCTGGCGGGCCACATGGGAAGAGGACAGGGCTGCTGTTTTATAGGGTCCTGGGGCTGGAGCCCAGAGCAGTGGGGGAGTCCAGGGGTGCCCCAGCCTGAGAGAAGGGGGGACAAGCTGCTTAGGAGGCCTGAGTGAAAGGGTGCGCAGTGGGGGCTGAAGACCCTGGTGGTGCATGTGGCTGGGGTGGGAGGGGCGGGCTGCTGGTGCATGTGGATGAGTGTGTCTGTATCTGAGACTCTCCAGACCATTTCAGGGCCGCCTCCATCGCCCATCCAGTACCACTGCCTGGTGGGTAGCAAGACCCCCACATCCTTCGCTCGGGCTCACAAGTCACGGCCACAGCTGGACTCCCAGCAGAGCGTCCCTCCTCGGCCGGGCCCGGTGCCTTCCCCACGCACACGGGCCGGGGGCAGGGAGGGCGATGTGTGTTGCTAGTGCAGTGATGTACGACCCTTGTTGCTTCCCTGTGCCTTGAGGCCCTCCTGATCGCACTAACGTGGGCTGTGGTGTGATTTCCAACACAATTCTTTCCCCTTCAGAGTCAGCCCCTTGCCGTTCTTGGCCAGTGACTCGGGCTCTTCCTGAACGGACATTTGCACCGTTGCTTTGCTCGCATGTCAGCAGCCACTGGCTGGCACCCGCTCAACAGGCTGGAGCAGAGCCCCACGCAGCTGCTTGGTTACTGCTTGCCATGCTACAGGACCGTCCTGGAGGCGGCAGCTAGGTAAGTCCTAGCATGTCCCTGAAGGGCCTGGATCATAAGGACCCAATTCCTGCTCCTCTTCCTTGGGACAGGGAGATTTTTCTCCAGACGAGATCCCCGGTAGAAGGGTTTTTATGAACTTGCCTATAACTTCTGCGCAGCACCAGGAGTAAGTGCTCTGCTAACTGGCCTGTTCATCACTTTTAAGGTGCGGTTTCACATTCTGTTTCATGTCTCTTTAGAAGACTCGCATGTAATTCATCCTAGTATTTAAAAATGTCTCCCAGAGCCTTGCTCAGATTTACTGTCCCTAGCATTTCATCTGGTGCTGACTATCACAGGACCCAGAGCGGAGCCTGTATCGATCGCTCGGCTGTGATTTGTGCGATGCCAAAGAGCTTTCCAGGATGCAGAAATTGTGTTGTCCCGTTCGATTAATATCTAATGGGCTGCCGTGAGTGTGTTCTTAAGCCAAACCGTTGGCTGGGGGGAGGCTTCGCTGAATGGAGTGGGGTGCTTTTCACAAAGCGAGACTCATCCCTTTTTGGGAAAAAATTAATTAACTTGAAACAAGGAAGTGCTGTCCCATTAGCATTCTTGGCTTCCTGAGATGCATTCTTGCTAATTGTGCAGCGTGTCGGCGTGAGTGACCTGCACACACTGCAGCACCCCATTTGCATTTAAATTACAAATACATTTTATAAATAAAGAAGAGTGATAGAAATGTAGCCGTGTTAGTCTGGGGTAGCTGAAACAAAATGCAGGACAATATAGCACTTTAAAGACTAACAAGATGGTTTATTAGATGATGAGCTTTTGTGGGCCAGACCCACTTCCTCAGATCAAATAGTGGAAGAAAATAGTCACAGCCATATATACCAAAGGATACAATTAAAAAAATGAACACCTATGAAAAGGACAAATCACATTTCAGAAGAGAAGGGGGATGCAAGGCGGGGGGGGGGGGGGGGGGGAGAAAGGAAGGTAAATGCCTGTGAGTTAATAATTTTAGAGGTGGGGAAGGGTAGATGTCTGTGAGTTAATGGTGTTAGCTTCCCCAATTATCACCTCTAACACCATTAACTCAGACATCTACCCTTCCCCACCTCTAATATCATTAACTCACAGACACTTACCTTCCTCCCCCCCCCCCCGCATCCCTCTTCTGTCCTGAAATGTGATTTGTATTTTGAAATGTAAATACAATATTTATTTTATAAATAAAGGTTTCATTAAGCCCCGTTTGTTTGTCTTGCCAGACATGTGAGCCGTTTCACTCTTTGCTGCATTTTATAGACTACATTTCAGACGGGTGTTGACATCTATGCAGAGAGATTAAAAAGATTTGGACTTTTCAGTTTAGAAAACAGGAGATTAAGGGGAGACAGGTTAGAGGTCTATAAAATCATGAGCAGTGTGGAGAAAGTGACTAAGGAAAAGTTATTTACTTATTCCCACAATATAAGAACTAGGGGTCACCAAATGAAATTAGTAGTCATCAGGTTTAAAACAAACAAAAGGAAGTTTTTCTTCACTCAGCGCATAGTCAACCTGTGGAACTCCTTGCCAGAGGATGTGGTGAAGGCGAGGACTTTAATGGGGTTCAAAAAAGAGCTAGCTAGATTCATGGAGGGTAGGTCCATCAATGGCTATTAGCCAATATGGGTAGGAATGCACCCTTGACAAGTACTAACCCTGGGACGTGCAGGGAGGAAGGAATGGTCAAAACTCCCTTTCCATCTGTCTCCTCTGTTCCTGATCGTGGTTATTTTAAACCATCAGCCCCCAGTGTTCCTGGTGCTTTCTTGGTGTGGCCTTTTACACAAAGCAGCTTCCTAGGAGGGAGCTGGGGGCTGCTGCTCCCATTGCGGTGAGCCCACGGGCCTGGCTAGCGCCCTCACCTTCTCAGAAGGATGGGTGTCCACGCGGCCCCCTGCTGCCGTGCCTGTCTGTGCACAAGGCACCAGTCTCTGTGGGGCTGGAGCGATGCTGCTGCTTTATTGATCTCCATCTGTGCTGATGTAGCCAAGAGGAACGGGCACTAATAGTTTAAATTGCACTTGGCGCTTCGGTTTGGTTCTGTGCAATCAGATGCGTTGGCGTGACCTTGCATATGGAAAAGTCGACTGGGGCAAATCAGCCTGAGTTCCACCCCCCCAGCCTGAGTCCAGGCCCCCGGAAGGCAGGTGAGGTGACATGGGGAGCAGAAGGGAGCAACTGCACTGATAAGATGCATGGACACTCTTCAGTGTGCTCCAGGCAGCTCTGGGGGCTGGGGAAGGGGGCGCTGTGCTCTGAGTGGCTGTCCTAGCCTTGGCCCCATCTGCCGAGGCCCCACACCTTCCAGGAGTGGGAACCAGCCCCCACCCCTTGCCCAGAGGCCCCTGGAGGCTGCCAGCGGCCTGACTCGGTGAGTGCAGGTTGGCTGCTGCTGCTCCCTTGGCTGAGGAAGAGCCAGGCACATGTGGCTGTTGGGCGTTTGGTTGGTATGGGGCGGGCTCCACGCCCACCCTTCCATAGGACATTGGCAGCTCCCCAGGTTTCCTTTTGTGCATGGCTCGTGGGATCCCAGGCAAAGTAATGTCTGGGGCCCAGCCCTGGGCACCAGGAGTGCTGCAGCCCCAATGCAGTATCAGCAGTCTGTGCCCTGCCGGGCCTGCCCACCTGGAACGCAGGAGCCTCGTGTGCTCCATCTGGAAATCGGGGCCCAAATGTCTTTAAACAGCCCAGGCTGGACGACAGAGCTGTGTCCCCAGCAGGCCGGCCTGTGGGGCTAGCCCAGGCTGCCTTCTCTCTGAGAGGCCTATGTTAGGTCCCTGCCCCCCTACATGTCAGAGCTCTGGCCTGAGCCTTACTGGAGACCCTGCAGCCAGCCTTGCATTGCACCCCGAGGCTGTGGGGCGGTTTGAAGTCCTGGCCCAGCCCGGCCCTTGCGTGTGGAGCACCTTGAGCATCCCACTGGCCAGTCTCCTCTGCCTGAGGGCTAGTGCAGGGAATGAGAGGGGGAATGGGCTCTGTGCCAGCAGTGCCGGTTGTCTGCCCGGCGCGTCTCTCCTCGTTCCCCAGGGCCTTCAGAGCCTCGTCAACACACCACGGGCTCCCCAGTGGGTGCTTCTCTTGAAATGTAAAACACAATGGGCCCCACAGTCGCATGTGCAGGCTCCCCGAGGGTGAGCCCTCGACACGGAACGCTGGCCGAGGAGCAAGGCAGCGTCCGTCTTGCCACCTCCTCCCTCCTGGCAGACACACTTTGGCGCAGCCACGGCTCTGTGACCTGGGTTTCCACCAATTGGGCCTAATTTCTGACACACCCATTTTGGCTCATTGATTTCCGGTCCCAGAGATGTGTGGCTTGCCAGGCAGGGATTTAACACCACCCTTCCATAGTAGCAGCAGATTTTTGTGTTTGGACTAATTTAATCTCTTCCTTTTGCACCTTTTCCTGTCACCATGTGCTGTTACAGCTGGTTGTGACACTTCACAGCGGTTCACTCATTTTTCACAGCTGAGTTCACTCCGAGTCCCTTCCTAGTGGTGACTAGAGTCCCCACCTGCTCAGCTGGAGGCGCTTGTACCGCTCTGGGTTTTGCAGTCGGCCTAGCACCATCCCAGGCTGGGAGAGCAGAGGAACGTGCACCCAGTTACTCCAGGCTGGGCGCCGCTCTGCAGCAGCGCGGGGTTGCGAAAAACGTGCCCCTGTGCGCGTAGGATCTGCCTTGAGTTCCACACCTCTCCTGCTGCCAGTGGCGGCTGCTCCTTTGGCTCTCCGAGCAGCTGGGCAGGAGTGTGTCACCCACGCCGCCCGACTTCCCTCTCCAGTTTTCCAGCTGACACCCATCCCCAGCGTTTGGCTTCAGTGGAGGCTGCACGTTTGTCAGCAGCTGTTTGTGTCTTTATCTCCTTCGCCTTTTATGGGCGTTGGAAGGAGTCTGCCAGGCACACAGCAGATGGCAGCATGAAAGAAGGGAATGGGCACATCTTGGGGGAAGAGAAGGGACCACAGCAAGGATGCCTCCTGCTCTGAGCCGATAACGCTGCTTCTGTGTGTAAGACCGGAAGATGAATGGTGCAGAGGGTCCGTGTGCAAGTGAGAAAAGCAGTGGAGCTAGGGGAGAGGCAGCAGATACACTGGGCTGTCTCATGATGAGCTCTGATTGCATGCAGCTCTTTATGCAGAGTGGCCCCTTTTGTCGAATGGCTGACGATCCTTGCTGCATACTAAAAACCTCCTGGCACGAGTACAGTACCTCCAGAGCCATTCGGTTGAAGGAGGCAGTATCGGCTAATAATGTATTAAGTACAGGAAACAGATTAGCAGTTTCTGAAGTGTTTGCTGGCAGGCTGTCATGGCGGGAGGAGGGAAGGGGAGCCACTTACAGTTAAATAGGAATCATCGGGCGCTGGGTTGCTCCTGTGTTAGGGGGAGAGATCAGGATGATCAGAACCAATGCAGCTGATCTTGGTGATGGGGGAAGCCTATGTGTAGGGCCTTACCAAATTCACGCTCCATTTTAGTCCGTTCACAGGCGGCGAGGTTTAAAAATCACCCATTTCATGATTTCAGCTAGTTAACGCTGAAATGTTGCCGTGTTGTACTTGTAGGGTCCTGGCCTAAAATGGGAGGTCGCAAGTTTAGAGGTTGGTTGTGGAAACTGCCACCCTTCTGCACTGCTGCTGGAAAGCAGCGACTGCTGGCTGGAGCCCAGCTCTGAAGGCAGAGTCGTGGCCAGCAGCAGCAGAGCGCAAGTACGGCTGGCCTGGTATGGTATTGCCACCCTCGTTTCTGTGCTACTGCCTGCAGAGCTGGGCTCTGTCAGCAGCTGCCACTCTCCAGCCACCCAGCTCTGAAAGCAGCAGCTCAGAAGTAAGGGCGACAGGCAGAGGTGAGTGGCTGGAAGGCACCGGGGGAGCCACGGGTAACGTGACACCCTCCCCAGCGCAGGAAAGGGCTGGGACAACCATGCTCTGCCCTCTCCCCTTCCTTGCCCCACCCCACCTCTTCCCTCAGCCAAGGCGGTCCAGGGTCCTAGCCGGGCTGGTCCCGGGGCTGGGTGCCACCAACACTTCTGAAAACCTGCAGCCCCTACCTGCCTCAGCTGACTGACACCATCCAAATGCATCATTAGTGTCAGACTTCCCTCTCCCGATAGACAATTGCTGTGATTAGCAGGCAGCTCCCCTTCCCACTGTCCCCTCTTCCTGCCGAGCCGAGGGTAGCTGGGCATAGAGCTCCTCTTTTCACAGCCACTGGGGACAGGTAGAGTCCCAGGGGAAAACGTTAGCTGCTGCCCCCCCTTCACACGCGTGCACAAGTACAGAGTGGGGAGACTGGTTATGCTCTGGGCCCGGGGGCAAGGAGCTCTGGAGCCTGGTGACAGTCTCGCCTTGTAATGGGGAGGAGGGGGGAATCTGTCCAGCACGTTAGCATCCTGCAGTTCTCTCCTGGTAAGCGACTTCAGCCATGCAGTGGTTCCCTGTTGGACAGACAGGTCCTTCGGCTTCCTTTGGGGCACACAGGAGCATGTCTGAGTGGGAGCAAGACGCACAAGCCCGGATTCGGTTTCACCAGTGGCCTTGAGTGAGTCTGGTTCCCTCTTTCTGCTTGTCTCTTCTTCTCCCTTTGTCTGGTTTGCCTGCTCAAGCTGTAAGCTCCGTGGGGCGGGGCCTGTCTCATAGTCCATGTGTGCACAGCGCCTGTCTCCTGGGGCTTGCAGGCCTGCCCAGGACAGGAGGCCTCAGTAACTGTGTTGCGATCTCTGCACACTTGGACCTCTGGGGAGGCTTTTGCTGCAGGCTGGTCCTGGGTACTCGAGGGTTATGCTGTGTGTTAAGGTGGACTTGGAAGGGATTCCCCTACACGTGAACCAAGTCCTAAACATCACCCGTCGAAGCCTTCCTGCTGCCTTCCTGCTGCAGAAGTGGCATGAGTGCTGACCTCCTCGCTGCTACTGGTGGTCCAGGTGTGGGTTGGCATGGCGTGGGGGCGCAGGCTGCTGTGCCTGGGGGTGCTGGAGATAGAGGGATCGGAAAAGGTGGGGAGGGTACAGGGCGAAATCCTGGCTCCGCTGCCATCCGTGGTAAAACTCCCCTTGAGTCGGTAGGGCCGGGTTTGTACCTGCAGTGCCTGGTGGGGCAGGCAGTAATAACTCCTCTGCACTGAGACATGAGCATGGCCCTGAGGGCACCGGGCCCAGGGGGCGATGAAAAGGGAAGTGCCAGGAGTGGTGTGGAGCCTCCCCCTGCCCTGAGAGCTGCAGTAAGAGCTGCTGTCAATCACCGGCACTATTCGCAGTGCGCATCCACCATGCGTTTCCCTGCTCCTGCCAAGCCCAGCAGCTGTGCTCTGCCTTCTGCGGAGCCAGGCAGGGGCGCCTGAGCCACTTACAGATGCGGTGCACTCCTGTAACAAACCACACAGAAAAGATCCGCGGTCAAGCCACTCCCAAGAGATGCTGCTGTTTGCTTTGGAGTCCCTGTCCCCCACAGACCCCTCGTGCTGGAGTTCGGGGGATTGGTCTGCTCACCAGGCGGTTCGTGGGTGAGCCACAGAACATGGGCAGTGCTGGGGGGGGGAGGTTAGGTGGGGCCAGCTGGCAGAGTGGCTCCGAAGGGGCAGCGGCAGACCTTTGAGGAGTTGGCAGAAAGCTCCCTTTGACACTGGCTCACTTCTTGTCTGTGCTCTCAGAATGGCTCTTCATCAGGGACTTTTCATTTGTGCCGGATGAGCTGCCATTACTGCAAGCAATTATCAGCCAGGAAGGTGCCATGGGCTAATATCAGGAAGTTTGCTGGGAAAGGCACGTCTTTTTCAATATTGCTAACGGATTAGAGACTACTTGAGGGCGAATTAGACGTGTGGAAGGGTTCCAAATATAGTCAAAAGGGGATAGTCAAGGTGTGTGTGAAATGTTGTTAAAAGGAAGTCTTAAGGTTTTAGCTTTTGGGATTGAAATGAAAAGTTCTAGGAAACACACTCTGACATAGCTGCCTCAAGGTTGCATGTAGGATTTCCTTCTTAAATCATCTTTGAAATTCCAGTCCTTGTCCCTCCAATGTGGTTCATGGATTTTATGCAGGATGGAATTTCTGTGACACCTGTTTGTTTTCCTGCCGGGCTAAGAGATGTTCCTGGTGCCACCTGTGACCCAGGCTACTTCCCAGAATTCAATTGCAGGGGATTGGGATCAGCCTTTCCAGAGAGGTGTGCCTTAGTTTCTATTTTTATATTTAATTCCACAAATGTCCTAGAGCCCTGTGTGTGTCCCTGTGTCAGAGGAGATGGCTGCATGCCGGGCTGGTGCTCATTAGGGATGTTACTGTGTACAGCTAACCGATCGGCGGTTACAAAAATAAATGCATTTTAACATCCCTATTGCTCATAGAGACCTTCGTCTCAATAACTCTTAAAACAGCCTCTCTCCTCCTACCTCCGCGGTCGCTGGCAGAATTTCCCCCTCTCTGATAGCCCTCTCTCTGTTCCTTGCCCAAGTCTTCCATAATGGGGTCCCTGCCACACTCCCTGTGCCTATGTACAAGTTTGTTTGACCGATGCTTAGGCTCTCTCTGATTTGGAAAGGCTTGGTGATGGAAGTGCTGTGAACATGTAAAAGTCGGCAAAAGTGAAAACCAGTCAAACCTGTTTTTCTGCCTCCCGCTGTCATTTCCTGCTCACGTGGCTAGCTCCCCTGTCGACAAATAGAGCAAAGCAGTGTGGGTAAGAATCCCACTGCGCAGTGTAGCAGGAAGGCAGAGCTGTTCCTGGCGCGTCTCGGGATTCCCTCGTAGCTCTGGGAGCTCTTTGCCCATGTCACCTGCAGATGGGGTCACCGCAGTGCCCTCCCCGGAGGGCTGCCACGGGAGGGATCCCTCAAGCTGCCTCTCCTGCAGCAGTTCCAAGTGGCGTGTCGCTGTCTGCCTTGGTTGGCTGGGCCACATACAGAGGTTTATGAGTCTATTGCTACCTCCTTTAGCTCAAGCAGCAGAAGTTCCTGCTTCCTGCAGCATCCCAGCCAGGGATGTTGTTACACGGCGCAAACAGGGAGCAGGTGACGCGTGTACCCTGGAGGCTGATCAGTGACTCCTTCCAGGCCTTCAGTCGTGGCTGGCTGGACGCACATCTAGCTCTGTGTGCTCGGGGGGAGGAGTGACACACACACACCCCCCGGGCACGGGCTGGTCTAGGTCCTCTCCATGGGTCTGGCCGAGCGTGCATGTGTGGGGCTTTCAGAGCATGGTGCAGGGCTCCTGTCATCTCCCCTGCTGAAGGGTTGCTTGGGGAGGGACAGGGATACATTTCAGTGCACTCAGCTGAGCATCATTCCAGCAGACTTCCACCTTCGTGTGTGTCCGTAAATCACACCTGGTGTCAGACTTCCCTCCCTGGAGCACGAAGCCCTCTCTGTATCCCTAGAACTCCCATGCTGGCACTGCCGGGGGGTGACCTCCGTGGAGTGTGTCTGTTGGTCTGGACGGAGGGCCCCCAAGAAGGCGTGACAGTGGTGAGCATGCAGATCCTGCTGTGATGGGCATGGCTTGCCGAGGTCACCCTAGATCAAATTAAAACGAGCGACCTAAAGATAAAATCTCATATTCCTGTCTTCATCCCCAGGCCCCGCACTGCTTTTAGCCAGCAGTGACTTAAACGTGGAAAAACGAGCCTTCCGTGGATTTGCAAACATAATGCCAATAAGGGTAGGATGTCAATTTGATCAGGCTTTAGCCAAGTAATTCCCATGGCGTGAACAGCAGTTGCGTGACAAATGCCTCGGGCACTGCATTACAAGCACATGCTCATTAGTGCCCAGCTAATTAAAAGGGCTTCTGTAAATAACTGCAATGAGGGCAGCCTACACTGTATGCGTTCTGTTAAAACACTGACAGTGGGCTCAGCCTGCAGGACAGAGCCACCCCCCCGCCCCCAGTGTGTACAAAAGTCTGAGGAGTAATCCTATGCACCCTTGATACTGTCTCTCGTGGCTTGAGTAAAGACCTCACCTGGCTGGCCCATTCTAAAACCTGCTTTCCTTTCACATTCCACACCCAGCTGGCATCAAAAGCCAAGCATGGAACACTGCCTGTCCCCTCAGGTATTCCCCCTGCCGCCTTCTGTTATAAACTGTGAGGGTCCCCTTTTCTCTCCACTCTGCTCATCTGAGGAAGTGGGCCGTGCCCATGATACTACAGAGATATCTGTGTTAGTCTCCAAGAGGCTGCTGGACTACTCGGCTCCCACTCATGCAGATCCGGGTTGGTCGGACTCTTCTCACGAGGCTGAAGAATGTGTTGCCTCCCTCCGTGTCCCCTGGGCATCTGAGGAAAGACAGCCACATGGGGTTCCCTACGCATGGCTGGGAACTCCCCTCTGCAGCGTGGCTAGAACTGGATTTGCAGTTAGCGGTGCCGGTGAGAGGTGCTGGGCAGGGTGACACACAGGCAAGGTGCAGGCCTGGCTGTTGCCCCAGCTGTGCCTGGTGCCTGCCTGCGGCTTTTGTATCCATAAACGTGAGGGGGGAGAGCGCTGGATCTGTGGTGACTGTACAGCTGCTGCTCCTTCAGTTTAAACTATTAAGCTCATTTCCCACAAAGGTAATTTTCTGCTTCTCTGACTCAATTCTGTTCAGCTCTTCGAATGTAATTAGTGTCCCTTCAGTGTTTCTTTATGCCCATCTAATTGCACCTTGGTTCAGGAGTTAGTTAATGCCTATCCATTTAGGCGAGGCCAGTAAAATCTAATGAGGGAGCAGACCAGACAACAGTGTGTACGGGGGTTACTGCTGTCTGCTTTCCTGGCTGCACCAAGGAAACCATTTCTCATTTCGTGTGTAAGCTCTTCCTGAGCTTTCCGTCTGCGTCAGAATGAGGCTGTTGGCAATGCTAAAGCTTATTGCAGGCTGCCACATGCAGCATTAGCCGCATCTCCGAGGCGGGCTAAAAGCAGAGAGGATTATGCTCCAGCTTCCATGTAGGTTAAAGTGTATTTGCAAGACGGGGTGTCAGCTGGTTCTGCTTGTGCTCAAATAGTAGGATTGTTGGGTTCCTCTGGAAATCCACATGCCATTGCACTTCAGGGTGCGCTGTAATTGGGCACAGTTCATAAATTGAAACAACCCCCCATCCCCACCCCGAGTCCTGAACCATAGGGATGGGGATCTACAGCAGGCTAAATGGCCGTCACTCTGAGCCCCTGCTTTTCTTAGGTGGCCAGTTCAGGTGGGTCCCAGCTAATGACCAGACAAGGGTGGCTGGCCAGGGCCATAGGCAGGTGTTCACTTCTGCAGCGGGCTTATTGCTGCCCAGCTGGGTAGAAGTCATGCATCTGAATAGGCACTGCTGAGAGAAATGACATTTTTGAGAGTCTGAGTTTGCCAGAAGCTGGGAATGGGTGAGAGGAGCCAGTTCCCTGCTCTGTTCATTCCCTCTGGGGCACCTGGCGTAGGCCACTGTCAGGAGGGCGGATGATGGGCCGTCAGTCTGATCTTGCTGGAGAAAAAATGAAAATGCTTCACTCCTGTTGAAGGCTCCTCTTCCAGGGCTCTGGGGATGGAGTGTTTCCATTTTCTAATTTCAGAGCTGCTGTTCGGAAATCCATACGCACCAAGTGTGAGAGTGAACCTGGAACTGAACGTTGGGGCTTGCCCAGTGAAGCGTTTCCAGTAACTTGAGCCAGAATGGTCTCTCAGTTGTGTTGTGCAGCAAATGTCCATTCCTTTTGTTTTTGCTGTTGGGGCGGGGGAAGAGGGGGCGGATGGAGATTGCAGGATGAAATATCCGGGTTCTGCCCAGCTGCCTTGCCTTGCGGGGCAGCAACACAGCAGATTGGACAGGAGATCCTGGTATTGTCACTGTGGGTTTCGGTGAACCTAGGGCTGGGGAGGGAAGCCCCCTGCCCTGATCCTTCTGCCTGAGGCCCCATCCCTGCTGTGCAGGCCCCTGTAGGGCAGGGCACCCCAGCAGGAGGCACATGGTCCCAGTTTTCCCAGCCCCAGGAGCACAGGAAGGGCAGGTGGTCCCCTAGCCCTGGAGCGTGGGTAGTGGGTGCCCCCAGTCCTGGGTGGCACGCAGCCTCCGCTTCCCTGACACCGGGAGGGCAGCCGCAGGAGACGGGGGGGCCTCGCTGCATGCGGGCGTTGGGGGTGGAGCGTAGGTGGGGCAGTTTGGGAAGGCATTGCCTTCCCTTCCCTCTCCAAGTGCCAGCAGTGCCGAGGAGGCTCCTTCCCCAATGGTGCTGGTGCCTTTGCCAGCACTCAGCTCATCCCAGCCAAGGTTCACTGCCCAGGGAGACGGGGGCGAAGGGAAGATGAGCTCAGGCCAGGTCTTGTCCAGTCTGCATGGAGACCATGGCAAAGCCTCTTCATGGGCCGAGGGGTCACTGTCCCAGCACCCACGAGGCACAGCCAGCGAGTCTGTTGTGCAGGCCGCTGGCTGGGCACTGGGGAAAGCTGGGACCAGCCTGGGGAGTTGCCGGAGCCACGTGAGGGGCAGGGGAGCTGAGCTGAGGAAAGGGGCTGGCTGTGGGAGGCTGAGGATGACTGCCTTGGAGCGACCCTGTGGATAAGGACAGAGCCTGGCTGGTTGGTGGAGAGGGTGGGATGCGCAGGGGGGGGATGTGTAGCTCTGGGAGGAGACTGGGGGGGGTGGAAATGTACCAAGTCATGTGCATAAGAACTAAAGGACCATCCCCAGAGACCCCTCTTCCTCTTGGCGCTGCCCTGCTGATCACTGGTTAGCTGTGAGGTGCATTGGGGCAGGGAACCGGGCATGCTGAGTCAGCGCTGCTGCCATCTGAGTGTTGCAAAACCCCAGCTCCCCACACCCGCTAGGGCTTCTCTGGAAACTGGGCACGGCCTGCTGCCAGTGCTGGGTGAAGCCGGGCTCGCCTGGCCTTCTGAGACTCTGAGCTTGCTGCTTACGACCTTCCATAGTGCAGAATGCACAGGGCCTGCCGTAGGCCGGGAATGCCGTTGCTAACAGGAGCGTCCACCTTACTCGGGCGGGAGTTCTGCGCCACTGCACAAGCGCAGAATCCATGGGCCCCACAGACGGGTTTTCTCTGCGGAGTAATAGATTCTGCCAGGGAGGCACTGCAGCTACCCCTTTCACCAGGGCAGCTGCCAAACAGCACCCGTGCACAGGGCCCAGGGAGGAGGCCTAGGATATGAGGGGGACAGACAGCTGGGCTGCTGGGGGCCCACATAGATTAGGGGTCAGAAAGGGCCAGTGAGGGGCATAGGATGTGGCACAGGGACTAGTGGTGTGACAGCACTGAGGCAAAGGCTAAATGTGAGAAGCTGTGCAGGGACCAATATTCCTTCTAATTTTTTTCCATCTGGGTGTGGAATAAATGTTGTGTGCACCCAGGTATGTGTGGATGTGCACCATGGATAGAGAAACACAGTGCTGTCCGTGGGCGTTCTGCTAATCAGCTGGGTGGCATTTGAATCTCTCCTGGGGGGCTGCCCAAGTGCCCATTTCACAGGGAATACCAGAATGGAGATGGATATGTAGGGACGGAGCAGATGTGGTTGCCTGAATGGGAGACACTAGGGGTCAGTCAGGATCTGCATGGGGGAGGCTCCCCAAATCCCTAACAATCCCCACTCCTCCCAAAGAGCTATTCCATCCTTCTACCATTCTCCAGGTTCACTCCAAGGCCTTTCCAGCAATTCATTTCCTCTCCTTCCATCCCTCCATTACCCCCGGCTGCCCCAACCCTTTGCCCTGCTTCTGAGGGGTCCGGGAGATACCGTTCGGTATCGTGGCTTAAATGAATCCTCATGTCGAGTTCTGCATTCCTGTTCCTTGTGAGGAATCTTTGTCAGAACATGTCCTGAATTCTTTGTCTCTATTGTCAGATGTGCTGACTGAAGGGTGTTTTGAAATCAATTACCCAAACAATTGAAGCTGGCATGAGTGTATTGTTTTCCTTAGACAAATGAAATATGCAGAATTTTAAAATACCATGCACAGCATTTTTAATTTTTTGGCACCAAATTCCCCTTGGTCTGGTGTGTGCGCATGCGCGCACACAAACCTGCTTTACTCGTGTGGATTCGCTTCCTTGAAAAAACCCAGGACTTGAATCAAAGTGACTTTGTCTCCAGAATCATTGAAAAGCAAAGAATCCCTGGAGCGCCTTACAAATCTGAGCGGGGGAAGAGGGGCAGGTCGGGAACTCAGTGGAGGAAATGCCTAATTAGTTGTTGAGTCCCTGCTCTTTGCCAGGAAAGACAGGGTGTTTAAAAAAACCCAAACCGGTGAAGTCTGCAGCTGCAGCCCATTAGACTCAGGTGCCCAGGTAATGTGGGAGAGTTCTCGCTCCTCATTTACCTAAACCGATCCACTTTTGCACGAGCCCTCGGGACTGCCTCACAGGAACATACTTCTCCTGAGAAATCTTTGAAATCTCGTTACTGAGAGCAGCTGCTTCACCAGTGATGACAAAAACTAGCGAACGAAGCTTTCGTAAGTTCCAGCTGTGTCCCTGTGAAAAGAAACCAAAGCAGCAGCTTTTAGAATTCTCCAAGGGGCATTGTGATCTGTGCTCTTAGATCTGCCGGGCTCCCTTTGAGGAGAGAGCGGCACATAGTAGTTGGAAGAAGTGACCGGGACCAAGGACTCTGGGACTCTATCCCTGCCCCGGGAGGGAGCATGCTCTATGGGTTAAAGCAGGTGACTGGGAAACGAGGACTCCTGGATTCCCAGCTGTTACTGACTTGTGGGCCCAAATGATACTTTTAATCTTCCTGTCCTAAGTCCTGTGTACAATAAGGGAATCCTAGAATCATAGGGCTGGAGATGGAGAGTCCACCCCTTCCCTAGGGAACCCATTCCAGTGCTTCCCCACCCTCCTAGGGAAATAGTTTTTCCTAATATCCAACCTGGACCTCCCCCACCACAACTTGAGACCATTGCTCCTTGTTCTGCCACCTCTGAGAACAGCCTCTTGCCAGCCTCTTTGGAACCCCCTTCAGGAAGTTGAAGGCTGCTATCAACTCCCCCCTCACTCTTCTGTAGACTAAACAATCCCAAAACCCTCCGCCTCTCCTTGTAAGTCATGTGCTTCAGCCACCAAATCATTCTGGTCGCCCTCCACTGGACCCTCCCCAATGTATCCGCATCCTTTCTGTAGTGGGGGGCCCAGAACTAGCTGCAGTACTCCAGATGTGGCCTCGCCAGAGCTGAATAAAGGGGAATAATCACTTTCCTAGATCTGCTGGCAATGCTCCTCCTAATGCACCTCACTATGCCATTAGCCCTCTTGGCTACTAGGACACACTGTTGACTCATATCCAACTTCTCATCCACTGTAACCCCCAGGGCCTTTTCTGCAGAACTGCTACTTAGCCAGTCAGTCCATAGCCTGTAGCAGAACTTGGGATTTTTCCATGATATCACACCTCTCAGGACATGGGGACTTGTTTGTGCTTAATGCGTTGAGCCTCTGCAAGAGTTGGTGCCTAAGAGTGTCAGGTCTGTTCTCTCTCCACAGCTCCTATGGCTTTGGGGGTTGTGGGAAAGCTCCTTCAGTGCTCCTCTTGCTCCGCTCTCCATCCCAGCTCTCCCCCCCGGCAGGCGTTTGACTGGTTCAGAGCTGCCTGCAGTGGTGCAGTTCCTCAGAGGCTCACTCATGCCAAGGTCAGTAACTTAGCATTTACCCAACCTCCCGTCTGCTGTGGGGGAATGAATGCTGCAGCCTGACAGCCCTGCTTCTGGGGGCGGGCGCCTCTGGAGACAGTCTCCCCTCTGTAAAATGGGGTCATGATCCCAGGGCTCCTTTGTGCAGCGCTTCGGGAGGGGCAGATGGAAAAGCGCCACCTAAGAATTCGATGGCAGCATTATTTATTGATTATTGGCAAAGGGAGCAGCAGGCTGCCATGGATCCGGGGGCGGCTGTGACATTAAAAGAAGGCTTGCGAAAGTGCACAGTTTGCAGTTGCGCTAAGATGTGGTTCCTTTTTGCAAGGAATCCCTGCTGTGTGTGGAACCATAATGGCTCTCACTTCTCTGTAATCTCAGCACACCTCACCTCGAGCTCACTTAAGAGACGAGCGGTTGGAAATTGCTGAGCCTTGACTTCAGGAGCTATTTGAAAGCAAGGAGAGGGAAAGAATGGCTCTTCCTTCATTCTGTGGTTGCAGTGAGAAAGAGAGAGGACGTTACTGTGGCAGGCTGGATCACAGAGATCCCTTTGAGATTGTGCTGATCATGCCACTGAGCCCCCCTGCCTGCCCTTTAGGGCGCCCCAGCACCCTGACATGCTGGGCCAGAAACTCTGGTCTCCCTCAGCCAAGGCAAAGAGTTAGGGCAACAGCCCCCTTGCAGAGTAACACAGATGCTCAGCTCAGCTATAGGGACTTGACAGCACCCAGGAGCCCAAATAAATCCATCTTACTCTGTATACAAGTTTTACACAGAGAGAGCTCTCTTGCTTTCTGAAAGAGAGTGCACAGCTATTGTGCTCTCTCCCCCCGCCCCTCTGGAAAATAAGTATTTGCACTGGGTTTGCTAATAGCAAAAGTGATTTTTATTAAGTATAAAAAGTAGGATTTAAGTGGTTGCAAGTGATGGCAGAGAGATGAAAATCACTTACTTACTAAACTCCCCGCTAAGCCTAGTACACTAAGAGAAATAGTCAAAATCATAAATTTCTCATCCTAGTTCTTATTTCAAGTAAAATTCTTCAAGCCAAAGCTGATCTATTCTCTGACCTGGATCTAACAGCTTCTCCCCTTGTTAGAGTTCTTTTTTTTTTTCCAGGTCCTTTCGTGTGTCCTCTTGAGGCGGAGCGAAGTCTGTGAAGCCAGCTGAAAACAATAGTTTGCTTCCCATTCCTTAAAAATAATTTCCTCCAGATGGGAGCTCTTTGTTCCCTTCTCCTTGCCCCCAGTGGAAAAAATACTGAATTCAAGATGGATTCCAGCACCACGTGATTATAGTAACTTGTTTTTGTAGGACCAGCCACAATCCAGGCTTACCAGAAAAACCAGACTATTCACAGATCATTTCCTTGAGCATTGGGCCAATAAGTTCCTTAAGTACCACTAATGGCTTTCGTGAGAAGACCTAGATTAATAAACAGGTTTATACTTCATATTTCTAACTTCACACACTGGAATTATACATGCACAGAATAGAGGATACACATTCAGGGGATTACAATGATAGATTACTTGTCCTGTTTTGCATAAAGTGTATTAGTTATGCAAATTCCTATTAAAAACACATTTCTATAAAAATATGAGGGCTTAGTGTCAAAGGAACCATCAAATAATGTAACCCGCTAATGTAGATGGAAAAGCTCCCATTGTGACCGTGAAAGGTGCTAATGGCTTGGCTTGCCCAGTGGGGGCTGTTGATCTCGGAGTGCACACACCCTTGTTAAGGAGGTTATGTGAGCTAAAGTATTCTGGCAGGTAAAGCTCTGAGATTCCTTTCAAAAGCATAGTACTTGTGCTAAAGGGAGGTAGGGGTTTGATGCCCAGATTTACCTCTGAGAGCCAAGTGGCACCAGTTAAAGCACTGTGGGCTAGGGAATGTGTTTTGGTGACTGGCTCGGGGCTGGGGCAGGAAGGAAAGACCAAGTGTGAGAGACAGGCAGGGCAGCTGTTCCTGAGCAGAGGTGTGTTGCAAGAGGTTTCTGCCTTTGCACTGTTTGTTGCCTCCCCCATTTCAGGAAGCAGGAGACATGTACGTTTTGAGACTAAAGTAATCGTACTAGGAAACCATCTGGTCTGCATCATGGATTTCTCCTGCAATGAGCAACCGGCCTGCCAGCCACCCAAACCTGTTCAGCCAAGGGATGGGAGTGTAAATCATCCCAAGTCTAGGCAGAGACGCTCTTCCCTTCTGGGCGGAATCAATACTGACAGATGGCTGGCTAGTCAAAATTATTCTTGTCTCTAGTGGCTGCTTTACTCGCCTGCGTCTAAACCGGCAGCAGCTCCCTTTCCTGAGTGTTCTGCTCCTTTGCTGGCCTTAAGAGATTTTCATTGATCATCTTATTTGGTGATATTATAGTCCCACGAGACGGGACAGCAGCCTCTACAGACAATGCTTATTGCTAGTAGCCTGGGTCCAGTTCAACACAAGTCGTCCTGGTGGCTGGGTCTTTGGGACTCCGGTGAAGTCACTGGGACGATTTGCCATAGCAGATCAGACTAGTGATCTAGCTAGTCCAGTCCCCTGCCTCTGTGAATTGCCAGCACCAGATGTTTCAGAGAACGGTACAAGTTACGGCACCAGCTGCCCATCTAGCTAATACTTGAAAAGGAAGATTTACATCCCTTCTGTTAACTCCTTCACCTGCCCAACTGAGCCCCGCTTCCTGCTGCTGTCCAGCGTAAGTGCCCGGGGAAGAGGTGGCACCCAATGCTGTGCTGGGATTCAAACGGATCCCTCCCCAGGTACGAGAATGAGCACAGGATGGTGGGGAGCGCTCCGTGCAGCTCCAGATCACAACGCCTAACACTTACTTACTTGTCTTGTCTTTCTCTCCTTCCCTGCCCTCCCTTGCGCGTTCGCCCCAGGCGCACCACCACTGCCAGCTGTGCCCACTGGGCCTTTGCCTGGACACATGATCCAGTGTAATGGAGTGGGCTGTACAGTTTTGTCTCCACACATTCCCTGGGCTTTGCAAGTGCGCAGGCAGGCACTCTCATGTAACCGGATTAGACTCCTGCATAAATAAAAGCCTGGCTGACCAGCACTTGACTTCTCATTCTGGTAAGTCAGAAACAAATCGTTTCGCGCAGCAGAGGGCACAACTAATTGTGGGAGTCCTCTGTTGCTTCTGAGCAGTATTGCTGTCTCTGGCCATCTTTCTCTTGGAGAGGCCCTGGAACCTCCCTATGGGGAAGGACTGCAAGGCTAGACAATAGCTCTGGTGTCTGGCACTTGCAAAGCAAACCCCCGTGTTGGAGAGCTGGTGGCTGAGTGGACTGTTTGTGGTGGGGGAGGGAGGGGGATTGCAGTGCTGGTTATGAGCTGAACCAGAACTGAAACTCAGGAGACTGATGCTCAGAACAGAAAATTGTGAATATTCATTGAGATTGTTAATGAGCTCTGACGGCGTTCCTGCTCCTCTGCTGTGAATTTTTCCACGGGCTGTGTAACGTACGAGTCTGCTCACAGGACCAAGATACATTTTAAGTGGCTGTTACAAAGCAGCTCTGCCACGGAACCCTAGTCTTAAGATCTATGTTCATCAAATCAGATAACGGAAACCCATCGTCATCTGTGTCCAATGAAAAAGTTCAAGTTCTGAGCATTAAATATTTACAACAAGCTGCATGTAGACAGATAATTAGCAGAAATTATATGAATAATGAATAAACATGAGAAGTGCAGCCTGTCAGCAGATGATCTATGAATGAAAGGCATTGAAATTAATCTAAGTTACAGATTACTTGCTCTGCTCTACTCTTCTCCTGACAGGTCCCCCCTGTGTGCGACAGGTTCCTCTTGGCTGACTAAAGGTGACTGTGGTTATGTTGAGCAAAAGAACTGGATGCCATTGGGAATGTGAGTACTTCTGGAACCCACAGTACCTCCTGGAAAACTTCTGTGTTTGTGGTATAAAATCATAGAAGAGTTGGAAGGGGCCACACAGGAAATCCAGTCTAATCCCTTGTCCACATGCAGGATTTGTTGTGTCTAAACCATCCAGGACCGACGGTTCCAGTCTCCTTTTGAAAATCTCCAGTGAAGGAGCTTCCCTAACCTCAGAAGCAAGTATTCCATTGTCCTGCTGTGCTTAGTTTTTTTCTGAGGTTTCATCTAAATCTTCTGCCTCTCGTCCTACCCTCTGTGACATGAGCGAACAATTTTTCTCCTTATTTTTATGGCAGCCTTTCAAGTATTTGAAGCCCACTATTTTATTCACCCTTCATCTCCCCTTTTCCAAATGACACATACTCAGTTCCTTCAGCCTTTGCTTGTCTGGCTGCATTTCAGCCCTTGGATTGTCATTGTCACCTGCCTTGGGACCCTTTCCAGTTTCTCTCCACTCTTTCTATACGTTTTGACCAATACTGGACACAGTACTCCAGCTGAGGCCTAACCAGGTTAATGCAGCCTGAAACTGCATTGGCTTATTTTGCAACAGCATTGCTTTATTGACTCATACATGTTATGACCCACCACAAATTTCAGCTCCTTCTCAGCAGTGCCGCTGCCAAGCCAGTTCTCCCCCAGTCTGCATCTGTGCGTTGGGTTTTTCTTCCCTCGGTTCAGCAGCTTATATTTGGTTTGGATGAATTTCATTTTGTTATCTGTAGCCCAGCTTTCCATTTTTTCAAGATCATTATTAATTTTAGCTCTGTCCTCCAATGTGTTTGCAACCCTCCTCCTAGCTTAGTATCATCTACAGATTTGGTCACTAAGCTCTCTAGTCAGATATCTAAGCCATTCATAAAAATGTTAAATAACACTAGGCCCAGAACAGATCCTGGTGGAACCCACTCGAGACCCCCTTCCAATCTAACACTTCAGAGCTGCTCCTCGTTTCAAGGATTTTACCAATTATGAACTCCCGAATCGTCGTTCTGCTGAGCCTGCAATTCTCCAGCTTCTGATCAGAATGTCATGAAAGAACCGTGTCAGAAGCCTTGCTGAAGTCCAGGTACCTTTGTTGTACCAAATAAAAGCAAGCAGGATCTTATGAGGGGGATAAGGCAAAAAGCCACATTTATTGTAAAGATAATAAAAAATAAAGAAAAGATAGAAGCAAACAACGTTGTTTAACTACTTATTCCTATCACTACTTAACCCTTATACACTTGTGTGTATATATATATATATATATAACCATTCATTCATACATCCATTCATTCAAGTTCTGTGTATAGTTACCAGCCTGGAAGTTGCTTGTGACAGAATACTGGCCAGGTATTCTGTACACAAGTGATGGTAGTGGGGAGCGAAGTCCTGATCAGGTGCACATCTGAAGCTCCTGGTAGGCTGGCAGCAGAACCTTGGACTCTGATTCCATAGTTTTTTAGTCCAGTTCTTATAGGAATTTCTTCCTATGCCAGTCTATGGAAATTGCTGTATCATGCTGATGTCTCCAGGGTGGCTGCCAGGTGCTCATCAGTGATCTCATCGGGTGGACCTCCAGTTTCTCCACTTGACACCTTTTGGTTGCACTGGCACCTGACGCCTTCTTCAGCCCTTTGTTGCTGTATTCTCAGGCTGGCACCTCTCAGAACCATTCACTCATCATCCAAGCACTCTCTCTCTCTTACATACATTCCTTAATGTTTCCCATACAATGTTTTTGTATAATAATAACTTTACATATATCAGAGTTGTAGTTACAAAAAGTTTCTGGTAATAATAACTTTACATATATCAGAGTTGTAGTTACAGAAAGTTTCTGGGTGGTATTGCTTAAAACATTCTCTGAGTGCTGAATAAAGTTACAATGTTTTAAAGAGAACAGGCCTCAATTAAGTAACAATGGCCTTAGTCAATTACAGGGCTTGGCTCCCATAGCAGAGTTAGTGGCTTGACAATGCATTGTTACAATGTATCTCTGCAATGTCAATTTCAAGCAGCCCCTTGCACAAGCTTGAGTATGCCCTGGAGCGCAGAGGGGGGGGGGGGGGGGGGTTGTTTCTGGCTACATAGGATTATATTCTTAACAGTTAGGATTATATTTTTAACAGTTCTAAGTTACATGACCTAATATATTATATTCTAAAGGGACAATAATAATAATAAATCTAAACATTTAACAATCTTAACAAATAATAATAATAAGAAGAAGAAGAATTAATAATAAATCTAAACACTAAGTTGTGAGGAACAAATTATGGGGAGTCACTTCCATTTGGAGGAATCATTTTCAATACATTAATATGTTATCCCTACATACTCCCCCTTTTGACACTACGATATCTGGTATACTCGTAGTGTCACTTTGTATTTAATCTGTTTAAGAGAAGGTAATGTGAGGCAACATGTGTTTGTGATTGTAATGTAACAAATATTCTCTTTATCCAGGTTAGGTGACTTTGCCCAGAGCGAGAGAAAAAATAGTGATTTTATCCAGGGCAGCTTGGGCAACAGTTTGAAACCCAATTAACAGTGCATGAATTTATGTGCTCTCATCCCATATAGTGTAGGCATCCTTGCATTTAGCCCTGAAAACAAAATTGGTGGTGTGCCTCAGTTTCCCTTTTCACATCACACACCAATTTTGGAATTCCCCTTTCTCAGGTGAGAAGCTTCAACACTAATTACAAGTACTAACAGTAAAATACCAGTGTTACAAGGCTTTTGAACATACAATGTGCTCTTGGGTACATTTTTTTTTAACCATTTCCAGGGTTTTGGTACAAAATCCTGCAAATTGAACATTGTTACATTTTTAGTAACTGCAGTACAGTGGTTATGAAAGTTAGCATAAGTAGCAGGAACAAATCCATCCCAAGTGTACGCTGACAATTTTGGGTTTTTAGGTTGAAAAATCTGCAGCCTTCCTTGGCCACATAGGTCTTGCCTCATTGCCCTGTTGTTTTAAATGCAAAGCTCCCTCTTTCAAAGACAAAAGGCCTGGCTGGGGGTGCCTCCCCTGGGAACACTCCTGTCCCAAATACACTGACTTCCCAGCAAGCTGGTCATACTCAGTTACTTGGTTGCCAGACTGCTCCAATTCCCTGGCTGATTCTGCCTCTTCTGAAACAACCCTCAGTCCCTCTGAGATCTCTCCACGGCCATCTACACTGGGTTTCTCTAAATGCAGTTAACATGTTTAATGCTTATTGAACCTTTCCTGCCTAGTGCAGATTATCTTTAACACAGTATACTAGCTAGTCAGACAGACAGACATGAGACAAACACAAAACATAAAACAATCTTTGTTGCAACAATACATCCATGGTGTTGTAGGGTATTTAGCTGGTACCATCTTGTCTTGATTTTCTGAAAGACAAAACAAGAACATGCTTCTACCCCTTTGAGGGTGGCATTATTATTTACATACTTTCTCTTTTTATTTTACAAATATGCTTTCATGTTTCGTTGCTTACAATTACTCCTATAGGTAAATATTTTTGTTTTGTAGGCAAAACAGGTTTTAATGGTTTGTCCCCCTTCTTGTGGGTAAATTACCCCACTGTGTAATTATTAAATTTAGGAGGTGTTCTTTAGTTTTTCTTTTATACAGCAGACTATGTTAGTAAGTTTCTGCTGTGTTAGGTTTATGAATAGAGAGTAGCCAGGAAGCATTATTACTATAATGCTGGGAGGGTTTTAAGTGTGAGATGTGTTTCCAATGATTATTTTAACATTTTAAAGGTTTTTCTTTTTTTTAAAAAAGAAAATCATGTACATATTACAGGGTTACTTATGAACAGTAGCATCAAATAACAAGTAGCCCTGTGGATCTTACCAATAGGTGTTTAAGTATCCTGTGATAGCATGCCTTTTATTTAGACAACTTAGCTTTGAGACCAGTGTGTTTAAAACCATCTTGAAATTTTTTCATATGCAGACCCCTTTTTGTTCTGGTCTCAGGTAGTTTGCTAATCAAACTATTTATTTACCTGCAAACCTTTTGTGTGTGTGTGTGTGTGTGTGTGCTGCCAGCTAGGGCATTTGCACCACAGACACTTTCTGGCTTGCTTTTAGATTAAAAGCTGTTTGTAGCTTTGTTTTAAAAAGGGACACAATAACTTTTGCCAGAGATTTACAGTTTTGAGTTTTTACTTTAAGTCCTGCTCTCTCTTACAGCAACCTGAAAAGGAAATTACAACCTGTTGTGGCTCCTGGAGCCTTCACAGGATTTTGATTTGTTTCCAGTTTTTACCTCCTTCTACAATATACATTGCATGTCACAGGAAAATGTGCATTCTTTGTTTATAATGTTATTTAGCCATATTAATTTTTGCATCGGGTATAACTATTTCTTTTATGCTCACTGAGTTTTCCTATACTTTTATTAAACAACTTGGTATGAAATGGCTTTACTGAAAACAAAACAAACCAATTTGTTTTAAGCATACAAAACAGTTTACTAACCTACAAAACAGGAGTTCTGGATCTTAAAAACCTTACCTACTATTTACACTATATTTACACACAGATACATTCTCTGAATATTTCTAACACTATTTTTACATACCTGTACAAAGATTACATTCACTTTTATTCATTTGGGGGTAGTTAAGTTTCCAATAGTACCCTCTTGAAGTTTTTTAGTTAAATTTGCCTGGATTATTTACAGACACTCTTTTGGAAAGGGGCCCCTTTTTCCTTCAGAATGGCTGCAAAGAAACCAAGAATTCTTTTCCTATAACATTTTAGCATTTTCACAACTGCTCAATTCCTTCCATACTCTGTAGAGTTAACTTTTTTTTGTGTTTTTTTTTTCTTTCTTAAAACACTTTCTTATTTCTTAAAATGAAAACTGGCCTTGCTTCAGATATTACTTCTTGTAAGTATTATTTTAAGAATTTAGATTTTCAGTGCCTGTACTTACTGCTTTTTCCCAGTTTAACCACGAGGCCTTTAATTTATCTTTTGCCTGCCTGCCTGCTTGTTTGGGCCTGATCCTGTTTTTCTTGCTGAATGGCCCTTTTCCATGGACACAGGCTTTGTCCCATTACCAGGTTAGCAAGGAGGGTGGCCTTGTTCACTAAACCCCACACCTCCTGGTTCTTTTTTTTTAAAAGCATATTCCTGAAAACTTTGAGAGTGCTACTTTAACTCTCAGTACCCATCCTTAAGGGAATCTAGCTGTGTCTGGGTACTGAGGGACAGACATTTCCACCTTTTTGCTTTTGCAGCAGAGGCTTTTACATTTTGCAGTTTCCTATTTGAATTTTTATAATTAGTTAATTTGAGGAACACCTCATTACAGGTTTCATAGGAGCCAAACTGAATCTGTGGTTTTTTCTTTTTCTTTTTCTTTTGGGTTTAGCTTTTTCTGCAGAGAGAGATTTTTTTTTTCTTTGCAGGTAGCTAAGTGGAGGTAACTGTTATTACATGCCTCCCATAATAGTTAAATTGCTGCTGCATATCCTTTGGCAGCATTAGAAGGTCTGTACATGAGGATATACTGTGCCAATCTATCCTCTAGGTCCAAAATATTACAAACATCTTCAAGGGCTTGTCCAAGGACTTGTACCCATATCTCTGAAGGATTTGTTTAAAGGGTGTTATTTTTTTATGAAATGTGAGGTTAGAGCTCCTTCAAACTCTATTCCTCCCTCTGAGACTGCTTTCCCTGGACTTTTCTTAAACATCTTTAATACTTGTGTAGTTTCCTTTATCACCCCTGAACCCTTGCAGCGAGTGACACAGCCTAGACTATCAATTAATAATCGTAGCTTCTTTTTACAGCCTAAATTATTTTAATAATTGTAGCTTCTAGTTACACAGCCTAGATTATTCCAATGAATAATCGTAGCTTCTTACACAGCCTAGATTATTTCAATAGTCGTAGCTTCTATTTACAGCCTAAATTATTTCAATAATTGTAGCTTCTAGTTACACAGCCTAGATTATTCCAATGAATAATCGTAGCTTCTTACACAGCCTAGATTATTTCAATGAATAACCATAGCTTCTATTTACAGCCTAAATTATTTCAATAATTGTAGCTTCTTTTTACTATGAGCTCTTTTGTGAAGCCTCTACCCTCTGGAGGTCAGCAGGCTTTGGTTAACCAAAATAAAAAGAAAGAAAAAGAAAAAAAAATAGAACTGCTCTTTGTAGAGTCAGCTGTGTGCACACTAATGTTCACAATACCTGGGGCTCCTTACCAATATTCCCCCTTTCGCATTCTCCACCAAAATGTTGTACCAAATAAAAGCAAGCAGGATCTTATGAGGGGGATAAGGCAAAAAGCCACATTTATTGTAAAGATAATAAAAAATAAAGAAAAGATAGAAGCAAACAACGTTGTTTAACTACTTATTCCTATCACTACTTAACCCTTATACACTTGTGTGTATATATATATATATATATAACCATTCATTCATACATCCATTCATTCAAGTTCTGTGTATAGTTACCAGCCTGGAAGTTGCTTGTGACAGAATACTGGCCAGGTATTCTGTACACAAGTGATGGTAGTGGGGAGCGAAGTCCTGATCAGGTGCACATCTGAAGCTCCTGGTAGGCTGGCAGCAGAACCTTGGACTCTGATTCCATAGTTTTTTAGTCCAGTTCTTATAGGAATTTCTTCCTATGCCAGTCTATGGAAATTGCTGTATCATGCTGATGTCTCCAGGGTGGCTGCCAGGTGCTCATCAGTGATCTCATCGGGTGGACCTCCAGTTTCTCCACTTGACACCTTTTGGTTGCACTGGCACCTGACGCCTTCTTCAGCCCTTTGTTGCTGTATTCTCAGGCTGGCACCTCTCAGAACCATTCACTCATCATCCAAGCACTCTCTCTCTCTTACATACATTCCTTAATGTTTCCCATACAATGTTTTTGTATAATAATAACTTTACATATATCAGAGTTGTAGTTACAAAAAGTTTCTGGTAATAATAACTTTACATATATCAGAGTTGTAGTTACAGAAAGTTTCTGGGTGGTATTGCTTAAAACATTCTCTGAGTGCTGAATAAAGTTACAATGTTTTAAAGAGAACAGGCCTCAATTAAGTAACAATGGCCTTAGTCAATTACAGGGCTTGGCTCCCATAGCAGAGTTAGTGGCTTGACAATGCATTGTTACAATGTATCTCTGCAATGTCAATTTCAAGCAGCCCCTTGCACAAGCTTGAGTATGCCCTGGAGCGCAGAGGGGGGGGGGGGGGGGGGTTGTTTCTGGCTACATAGGATTATATTCTTAACAGTTAGGATTATATTTTTAACAGTTCTAAGTTACATGACCTAATATATTATATTCTAAAGGGACAATAATAATAATAAATCTAAACATTTAACAATCTTAACAAATAATAATAATAAGAAGAAGAAGAATTAATAATAAATCTAAACACTAAGTTGTGAGGAACAAATTATGGGGAGTCACTTCCATTTGGAGGAATCATTTTCAATACATTAATATGTTATCCCTACACCTTGTGTCCACTGCATTCCCCCAACCACCAAGCTGGTTGTTACCCTGTCCAAGAGAGAAATCAAGCAGGGTTGGTATGATTGGTTCTTAGTAAATCCAGGCTGGCGGCTAGTGATCAGCCCCCTTCATCCTCCAGGCATTTGCAACTGGAATGTTTTATTCATTGCTGTAGTAGCTCCCCAGGTATTGAATTCAGGCAACTGGTCTAGAGTCCCCTGGCTCCTCCTTTCCCCCCTTTTTTAAAGATGGACACTACGTTTGCCCTTCCTCATTTTTGTGGGATCTCTCCTGTCTTATGTACTTTCAGAAAATATGGAAGCTCTCTGGTTTCAGCTGCTGCATGCTTTTGTCTGCATCCCATGGTAAATGCTCCAGAATGCATTTGCTTTTAGGCACTGGGGAAGTAAGTATTCCAAGCACTGTGTTCAGTAAGTGGGTTTATTGATATTTTGGGGCTTGGGTGGTTTTTAAATCAAGGTGTGTTTTTTTTTTTAATGTTACCGACTGGAGTATTCAAAAAACGTTTAGGTCACAAAGAAAGGCACCTTAATTGCAGAGTGAGCAAAAAGATCACTAGTTGTGTGTGGTTTGAGTCGTTCGTGGGAATGAAAATGGCAGGTTTGGAGGAAAACACTTCTCTGCTAGGAAATACAGCTTACCGTCGCAAACAGGCCCTAATGAAGTGATGCTTTTCTCTAGTGACCCTGAGCGGGAATAGTCAGGCCCTTTGAATCACTTGAACTAATCACGTGACAAGCTTGAATGGCCTGTTGAAAAAAGTCTAAAAGCAGCTGGTATCCCCTTGTGTACAGGTGACCTTCTAAAGCAGCCGCACGAACAGCAACAGTGAGGAGTGGCTTCTGATTCCATGGGAGCGACAGGGCAAGGCATTTGTCGGGTTAGTAGCCAGCAGCTGCAATGCCAAAACCCACGAAGCAACCGAGCCTCCGGCTTCACAGCACTAGGGAAGGGCCCTTTCTGCAGTGTCGCCTGCAGAGCAGCAATAGTGCATTTTCCTTTTTTCTCAGACACTGCGAATGCTGAGCCTGCTGTTGGAGGCCAGTCAGTGTTTCCAAATATAGCGCCTCTTGTTTGTGGCTAGTCCTTGGCTGTGCCTTGCAAACCGTATCCTAGGTGAACTGCCCTGCGTGTGCGAGTCCTCGAGGCGGAAGGGTGCCGGGAGCAATGTGGCAGCTCTCCATCGCTGGGGAAGGTGGGAGAGGCCACAGGCTGCTGCACTAGTGTCTGCTGGTGGAGGTGTGGGGGTAGTGCCTTGCAAACAAGGCCGATTGGTCCCTGCCTTGAGACGCTTTCTGAGTTCCCGGCTGTCAGCTGTTTTGCTCGGTCTGGCTTCTAGAGAAGGTTGCCATGGGGTCCCGTGTCTGCCGCCGCAGCAGGGAAGCCAAGGGCTCAGCTGGGAGCAGAGTTACAGATGAGGGGTGGTGGGTGAGGGAACTTGCCCGGCTGCTTCCTGCACTACTCCTGGGTTTGGAATAGGAGCATGGGGGGAGAGCGGGAGGCTGGGTTTCTCAGGCTCTTTTCGCCAGCACTAAATTTGCTGTTCAACTGAAATGAAACCTCTGGCAGGTGAACGCCTCTTTCACAGATCGGTGCCTGACTTTGTTAGATGCTGCAGCTCTCCAGTGGCAAGACGTGTATTTACCAATCAATTCACATGTTAAAAACCTCACAGCTTACACAGGTGCCTTACAAGAGTGGCATAGAATGAATATTTGGGACCCTTCATTTAAAGAGCTATGGATTGCACGTTGACGGCTTTAACAGTGCCAGGAGTTAGTGAGTAAATACTTCTAGTCTAAATCTCCTCTCCTTTAAGGTAACTTACGCTTTCAAAGCAATTTAGTTAGGAGTTGAGTATTGTGATGTCAATGGCAAGACAAGTAGTTGGGTTGGGGAGGTGGCGGTATTGCACTGAAGTTAAAAGAAGAATTTGAACTGGTGGGGCTTGCATTTTTGGTTTGGTTGGACTTTTTAGATTCTCTCTTCCCCCCCCCCCCCCCCCATTTATTTTGAATGTGACTCGGGAGGCTTCCTGGACAGCGACTGTTTGAAGCTGGCTCTGCGATTCTTAGCAGACTTGTCAAGGGTTTGGGGATTCTACGCGAAGTGCAGGCAGAGATAACTGGCAGAACCTGGGGCAAAAGAGGAAAAGTCCCTTTTCCCAAGTGAAAACAGTACAGTGAGTGGTGTGGTGGCTGGGTTGGGTCTGAACCTCCAGAAGTCCCTGCTCCCACTGGCTTGGCAGCTCCAGGAAATGACTGACTGTGGGGGGGGGAAAGGAGGGAAAACCAGGCTGGGCTGCCGTGGAGGAAGGAAATGCCGGGTGGCGATGGGCCAGCCCCTAAGGACAAGCAGGATATTTTTTCACCCATGGGTTTATCGGGTGCTGCTCCCTACAGTGATTCTGGAGGGTTGGGTTTGTTAACCCCCAACCACCAGGGGCTGGCACCACAGCATGGTGATGCTATGGGGGCTTTACCTCCGCTGCGTGTGTAATGACATTGGTGGGACCAGCGCAGGTTTTCAGCCCAGTTCCTTCAGCGTGCAAGTCGTGGGCTGAGACTCTTACCAAGGCATGCTGCTCCCTGTAATTTGAATTGGAGACTGTTTGATGGGCTTTGAGACTCTGCAGCTTGAGCTAAAGCCTTAGCACCTTTGCTGGCAGCAGAGGGAGACTCTGATGGTCTTTTGTGGGCCCCTTATGAGAAGAGACTAGAGACCCCACGTGGATCATGCAGATGCTGGCCATGAGACTGAGGCTCTTGTGCTGCCAGACGGATTCTGCTGGTTTTTCTGTTCCCTGCTGTTTTGAGCTAGGCTGGCACTTTCAGACTCGGTTTCCCAAAGCCCACCCTTCCTCTGAACAGCCGCTCTGCTGGGCTGCTTGGCCGCCTGCAGGGCGTGGCCCGAACAGCTCCGGGCAGGCCCCAAGCACATCCTCCTCTCCCGCACGAAGCTGTGGCCCATACAGCATGGCGCCCAGGGATTGTCCACCTCCATGGCCAGAGAGGGCGGCTCCGTCTGATGTCAGATCGATGTGACGTGGTCCTTGGCTCCGCGATGCTTGTGCCTAGTCCCGGGGCACCCCAGCTCCTGCAGGAAGAGCAGCGCAGCAAGGTGCTTTGCTCACCACTGCTCAGAAGAAGCCATTCGCAGGGCCCCATGCAGCAAGTGGTGTTGGTCCTACAAACCCCAGGAACCGTGCTACATATTTCTGGGTGCTGCCTGTTGCGTCCGTCTAGGCAGCCTGCACTCGGAAGGCACACTCCTGTAGCACCCCTGCTTCTCTGCTCCCAGCACACACAGGCACTTGGGCTTTTAATCCTGCCAGAAATCTCTCTTCGCTAGCTCTCCCATGTCCTGAATCTCTCAGGCAGCAGCACCACTTCCCCGCCTGTTCTTAATCCCGGCCAGTGAGTGGGTTGTCTTAATCCCACTGAGCAGTTTACATTGTTGGTTATTACATGTGCTCAGCACCCACGCAGGGAGGGAGCTGGCCTGCTTTGAAGAAAGCCTCTTTCGTTCCTGCCCAGGCTCCGAGTTTCCTCCAAATCCTGGTGGTGGTTGGCTAGTTTCAAAGCCCTGTCCTTTTGAGACTGGTGGGCTCTTGGGAAGGACGGGCTGTTTCCAGCAGAGGCAAAACAGGCTGAAATCCTGATCGCCCACCAGGCTGTGACTCCCTGTTAGCCTGTGTGAATGGCTCCTTTGCCGCCTTTATAAGCAGAGTTCCTTGAGGGGCGTCATTCCTGCTCAGTGTGATCCTGGCACCAAAACGGCAGAGTAAGCAGGAGTAGACAGCCAAAAGGCCAGCCAGTGTTGTGTGCAGAGCCCGTCTGTGGCTGAAAATGGTGCCACGTTCAGCTGTGAGTAGGCATGTGTGTGTGTCTGATTGAGAGGCCCCAGTCCTGCACTGTCATCTGTGCATGACAGGGATTGCAGGGACAGGAGTAGAGAGGTGGGTGAGCGTGTGAACACTTTGTGCATCTGGTCTGGGAAAGCACCAGTTGGAGAGCTGTCCGTGGTGAGAACCTTGCTCAGCTGGAAAGGCAGCTGGGCTGGGTGCATGTGAGTAGGGGACTGCCGGTGTAAACTGCACTTAAGAAAATAATTCTAAATGTTTGCACACACATCTTGCAACACCTGCCTGTCCCATGCCATCTCTGAAAGACTCACATTCAGCAGCCTCTCTTGGCATGTGCCTCGCTGGTGCCCCTGATTTGGGATTCTCCGAGCCCACTGCTGATCTTCTCTAAACCTCCTAGGCCTCTAATTACACCCATCACAAAACATTCAGGGGCCTTGTTTTCTTTCCTTCAGTAGTAACATCCTGCGGGCCAGTATCACGGCTCCCATTTCCCTCTGTTAACTGTCTCTGCCTTGCACTCGTCATGGTGGAGTATCTCCTGTTGACCCAAATATCCCTCCAGCGGTTGGTCTCTGAGGCCCCAAGGTAGGCCGGGGTGCAGCCTCGTTGCCTGTTCCCATCGGCTGACGGCAACAAAGCAGCCTCCCTCTTCCTGTTGGAGGGAGAATGTGTGCTGGGGTTTGGCGTCTGGCTGTGTTGGGAGTTGGACTCATTATGGCCCATATTTAGGAGGGTGCTTAAGCTCGTGAAGTAGCCCCAGTGAAGTCATTGAGTCTGCCCATGTGCTTAAAGTTCAGCACAGGCTTAAATGCCTTCCGGAGTGAGGGCCTCCCAGGTAACTGGAAGATGCTAAGCTTAGACCAGCTGGTGCCATCTGCAATTCAGATGGTCGTGCTGTTTCTCTATTAACAAGTCAGTCTCCCTTTCCTCTGGGTGATCTCGAACACGCCTCTTGCTTGTCTATACGGGAACATTTACTAGCATAACTATACTGGTGTAATGACAGCACTCAAACTGTACCAGTGTTGTTCCCCAAGTGGACTCGCTTACACTGAAGCAAGACACTGTTTTCTTCTGGAGTAAGAGTGCCCACAGAGAGTATTTTTATACCAGCAAATATCCCTGTGCAGAGAAGCCCTGAGAAACTTCCCTCCTTCCCTTTTTCACCAGCCAGATGAAAAGAGATTATTTTTCTGGGTAAAGATGACAAGGGTTTTACATTCCAAGCCCTAACCTCCTAAAACCTTCCATTTGTGCATATCCGGAGTGAATATCAAATGGGTGAACTGGTCAGCCATGCCTAATGCAGATTAATGGTGAATCAGCTTTCCTGTCTTAATTTGCTTATGACCTAGAGTATTAAAGTATGGGCTCTGTTATCCTTCTGGTATACTAATGACTCTGTCACTCCTCCAAAAGGAAAACTCTTAGGGGAAGGAATGGTATTTACTAACCTTATCCCTGAGAGTCTTTACATGAAGGCACACTCCTCCAAAAGTCCACGTGCTTTTTCATTGTTTGCTCTTGATCATATTTTATTTCTGAAAGTGCAAGAGTACTGCACAGCATGTGAAAGTGCTGCACTGTATTTTATGTTGCTTGTCTTGAATTTCCCTTTGGAGTCTCTTCTTAGAAGCCCCGTCAGTTCAGGAATTCAAAGTGAGCCAGCTTTCTCTTGCAGAGTCTCCAAAGATTTCCCGGATCCATATGTTGAGAGAGAAAATAAATCTGAGTTGAGTTTAGCGCCATGTCTGCCCTCCTGCTCTCGCCATAGACTAATGATCTGCAACGTGTTCCAGAGTGGTGCACAACAGACAGCAGTGTCTTAGGGACTCCATCCGACACAGGTAGGCTCTGTGTGTCTGAAGACTCTTGCTCATTGTCATTATGGACGTGGGGAACAAGGGATCGTTTGCCATCCAAATGAGCAGACGTGCCAGAGCCAGTCACTCGTATGTTTCCAGAATGGGGCGTTGTTGTGCTAATGAGAGACTGACGTTATTCGTTATTTTAAAGGAATGTTTAAAACTTACCATAATGTCAAATGAATTACCATATGACTGTCAAAAAGGTGGTAGGATTTGGGGCTGGGGTTTGGTGGCTATAAACACACTGTCCTGCCAGCTAAGTTATTTCTGATGAAATGAATGTAGGATGTGCTTTCCTGTGTAGCTTCCCAAATATTTAGTTAACCACCCCCTGCACCCACAGATAGAGAGGCACATGAGACAAGACTTTTAAACATGAATAAAGGCACCACCATTTGTGGGGAAGGCTTCTTGACTCCCTTTTGCACCCTGATTTGTTCATAGCACCGAGCACTTTCCCTGTCAAAGTTGGGTCCCTTTAAAGTGTCTCCTCTTAGATACCCAAAATCATTAGTCACTTGTGAAGATCTTGGTCATAAAACGTAGCTTTGGGGGGAAGATTTACAGTTTTTCTTTTGTCCAAGAAGCCGCTGCTCAATAGCTCTTTCTGGTTTTCCTCAGTTTTTCTTAGTGTGTCAGTAAAATCAAGTGTGATCTACTTCCCTGCTGGACTCTCTTGCTGTCCTGTGTACAGCCAGTGAACAATGCAAATAGGGTGTTACATGTCTCTGGGCAGCTCTGTGTTGAGGTGTCAGTGGTATATGCTCAGGGTTGTGCTGCACACCTCATCTATCAAACAGCCTAGGAAGCTTCCTTCTCCAGCATGGCTTTGATTAATGACCGGCAGGAACGTCTCACAAGGGTGTAATAGTCCTCAAGCTGAAAATCGTGGCTCCCAGACCTTATGAAAGCTGATCTTGCAAGAATTTCAACACAGACTTTTTTTTTAAAATCTTGGACTGAGGCTTTTTCATCTTTAATGTAAGAAATTGTGCATTGTTTTGTGCCCAAACAAACACCAGCATTGAGCTGAGAAATGCAATAGACAGCGCAGCTTTCTGAATCCGCGATAAATACATGTGTATCATTAAAATACACTGAAGCTGGGCCGAGGTGGGTTGTTACCTGGCCTAGTGGAGGCCAAGTGAGTTGGGCCGGATGACCTCTGGCCATCAGACCAGGCTGAGACCTTAGATATACTCTTGTAGTAGGGAATGTATGTGACTTCTATGAAACAGCTACTGTATCTTCAAGCACTTTGCCATTAATTCTTTTAGCCTTTCAATGCTTGACTGCAGCTGCATGTTCCCAGTGCATCCAGGTTAATAGGTAGATGGGGAGCAAGACTTTTCATGCCTGCCTAACTCTAGAAATAAATAAACCACAGTCCCAGTCTAGGCTTTCTATACCGCAGACACTACGTCTGTGCTGCTAATAGAGAGAATGCTTTTCCCAGTTCATGAAGGAACTACTTGGATTCCTTAACAAGTTTAGTTTCTAATAAATCAAGGCTAAGCAAAGAGAGGCACCAGCTGGAACATTTGTTGCAACAATGGGACTCAAGCCGAGTCTCTGTATTAATGTAACAGAGCCCCGTTGATTTTGGTTGGACATATTATGTAAGCAGCAAGACCAGGATTGGCATTCCGTCTTCTTGTAGGCATTTCTAACCCGAGAGGGTACTGTAGGGACCCTTTGGCTGGTGCAGAGCAGCCACAGCTGTGGTCCTGGTGCCTCTGTGGGGCAGGGTCCTGCCTGGGGGTAGAGGCGGAGTTCTGTAGAGTACCATTTCGGCCATAGCGGAAACAGGGCCTCATGTGCATGCTTCTTGGTTTTGTGGGCAGTGGTAAGTCCCCTTCCTAGCACGCTTGCTGCCACTCCCATGTCGGGCGTGTAATCTGAGCTCCTTCAGATGTGTCTACACTCAAGTGGGGTGTGTTGAGAAGACATGCCTGTGATCACTCTGCTAGAGGGCACGGCCAGAAGCAGGGTGAGCCACCCCGACACTAGACACGTTCTCGGGTTAGCCTATGTGCATACTCAGGGTGGTTACCTTCTTGCCCTGCCATGGCAACACTGCTTTCTAGCAGGCTAGCTCAGCCAGAGTGCAGGGACCTCTCCTGGCACTGCAAATCACATGTCCAATTCCAAGTGCAGACAGACCTTAAGAGGTGCTGAGCTGACTTTCCATGGAAGAAAGCAGCAGTAGTGAATATGGTAACCAGTTATACAGCAGCGCAAATGCCTAAGAGTAATTGCAACAGCTCACTTGCTCTTGGCTCACTCGGAGCTGGAACTTTGGGACATAGGAAGGTCTCGTTACCACACTTACCTCTTCTGCAAACTGCATGCAGCTCCCATCTGGCTCATGCTTATCCAATGTTTGTGTATGTCCATCTTCCTTGGCTGCATCTGTTTGCAGAAATGAAATCTGGTCTTGTGGAGAAATTGCTGAAAGCGCTTGTGTTAGCATGAAATGGAGTTCTTTTTGTAGCTTGTGATGAATGGGAGGGATACTTCCCTTTTCTGGGCATCCCAGCCATTCAGTTAACTAAATTGCCTGTAAGGATTAAAACCACAGACAGTGGATTCTAGAGAGTCTTCAGGAAGTGTTGATAGGGAGCCAGGAGAGCCCATGAAAACCAAGTGTGAGTTTTTTAATTGAAAAGCAGAATCTTCCTGCTGCAGTATTTGTGCGAGTAAATGAGAGCTGGGAGATATGGACTGAGTCAGGATCAAGGCATGGAACTTCCAACAATATCCATGCTTAGGGTTGGACTAAACCTTGGAACAACAGATAAAACAGGGAATATTTAGTTAGATGTGATTAGGTTTTTTCTTTTATTTTGGGGTTTGTTGGACTTGTGTGTGCTAAGCCCATGTACTTTAATTTTTTAACTGAATCCCAGGGAAGCAATTCCCTGTGTCTTTAATCTCGCCTTTTTCAGTTGCTCTGTAATACCTAGCAACCAAGTAACGCTTTACCGAGTACGTCGTGCTTGTTTTGTTAATCACTTTTTTAAAAGTATGATCTGATTCCTGTGTCCTAGAGTAGGGATGTTACATTTAGATTAATTAACTAATCAAATAGTCGATGGGATTTCCATCGACTACTTGATTAGTCTATAAGGGCACCTCTGCCTTTGACCTATAGGAAAAGCCCTGCCGGGCTCTTGCTACAGTTGAAAAGCAGAAGCCCCGCAGGGAGCATGGGGCTTCCTTTTGAAATGTACAAGAGCCCCAGTGGGGATCTTGTACATTTCAAAAGGAAGTCCTGCAGGGAGTGTGGGACCAGTGGGGGGGGGGGGGTCCCTCTGGTCCCATACTCCCTGCATCACTTCAGCCTTTGAAATGTACAAGAGCTCCAGCAACGCCCCCCAGCACCGGCTCCTGCTCCCACCTCTGCTGCCTCCCTCTGATGGAGGCAGCAGGGGTGAAGGGAGAAGCGACTAGACTAGTTGCATCACTAGTTAACTATCTGATAAGCTTCTGCTTATTGGATAGTTGACTAGTCTCTTACATCCCTATACTAGAAGGCAGGAGGCTCTGTCTGCATGTGCCTAAAACTTCCAGATCAGCTATTAGGAAAATTAGTTTGCTTTCAAGCACTCTCCAGAGGTAGGTTAAAGAGCTTGAGGATACCACCCACAGGAAGAAATTCCCAGGTGCAACTTCCTGGGCTCTCAAAGGGGTTTTGCATTTGGGTGGTGGCAGCATACCGCCCTATGTCAGAATCTGTGCCCTTGGGGTGGGTTTTTTAATCAGAAGCTTTTAGCAGCTGGGTATTATAAAGTCTCTCATGGGCACTTGAAGTGCCAGGGTGGGAAGTAGCCTTGGCACAGCTCGCCCACTGTCTGGAGAGGCTCAGCTGTGAACAGGTAGGGTGTTGACTCCAGTTAATATTTCTTGTGCTGCTGAGAAATTCTAACTTTCATTAAGCAGGAAGGCCCAGCTGCCAGGCCACCACTGATCTGTACTCTCGTTTCAAAGGCCTCTGAAATATTAATAGCTTTATTGGGCACACTGCAAATGAATCTTACTACTTTTCTGAGCCTAAAAATACATTATTCTAGTCTTGCTAAATGCAGTCTAACCGGGAACGGCCCCAGAATACCTGTCTTGATGTCTGTAGAATGTAACTGAAGTCAAATATCTACATCATTATTATAAGTGAAAAATGAGATTCCCAAAAAGGGTTCAGGGCAATCCTGTTACCAGCTAGAAAATCTGTCAAAGATTGATGAGTCTAGAGCAGGGCCATAAACCTTTTATAGGCCAGCTGTAGCCGTGAAAGCCTGCGCGCTGCTTTGTTACCCGGAGCACAGTGCACAGCAGAGTGTGTTCTGCTCGGTGCCTGCGTGGCGCCCGTATCGGGGAAGTGGCAGTGGAAAGCCATGCTTTGCTGCTATTGATGATGCCTCTTCGGAGCGGGGTGTGTGGACGGGGGTGTTTTCCCTCAGAGTACAATAACCTTAAGCCATTGACTGTAGCAGGCAACTTGAACTGGACAGAGCACCATTTGGCCTCTGCTGTCTGCACCCTGCGCCCAGGGGCACGCTACAAGGCAGCAGCGCTTGCCAGGGGAATGAGGTGCTCAAGTAATATTGCCAACCAGTATTCTGTGTCCTGGGGAGTCTTCGTTTCCTGCCCAAGACTCTCACCTTGCTCGTGACCCAGTGTGGGACGCCCCCCTCCACTGACGGGACCCGGGGATGCTGTGAGTGCCGTACGGCTAATTCCTCGGCACAAATCATCTTCTCGATCAGCTTCACGCTCTCCTGCATTTTACTGGTTTGTTTGCAGGTTCAGTCGGGGGCTGGACACGGGAAGGGAGGAGTCTGACAGTGAATGGAGCTGTTTGCCAGGGTGGTAGGAGAGACTTCATGGTGCAGCTTGCCCAGCTTGTACTGCGTGCGGTGACTAGTGTCTTGTGTGCACCATGGAGTGGTGGGCACAGATGGGAGCGACACACGGCCTGGAGGCTGAAGGGCTCTTGGATCGGAAGCTGCCTTTTTCTGGCTGTAGGTGGTTGCTGCTACTCTCGGCCAGGCACACAAGCAAAGCCTGAGCTTCCAGCTGGAACTGGGAGGCCCATGTGCAGCAACGGCCATTTGGCTGTTGGTGGTTGCTCTGTTTGTTCAGTGCTAGCAGAGCTGGCTCCAGGCTCAGCCCTGGGCACATTCTCAGTGAAACGCAGCAACGCGGTGCCCGCCAAGAGCGCTTTGGATCCACTCCCGCAGAGCTGGCAAGGACGCCAAACTGGCTGGCTCCTCTCCACGCGCCCTGCCAGCCCACAGCAGATCCCACCTGGATCCGACAGCTGCTGAGCCTGGCATGTCTCTGCTTTCTCAGTCAGCTCCTCTGCAGACAGGACCGCCAGGCCCCGGTAGTCTATGGCTGTCACACGCCAGCACCTTCAGCAGGCAGAGCTGTTTGTTCAGCAGCAGCCCCCTTGCCATGGCGCTGCTCTCGCCTTCTGGCGTGGTGATTATCCCATGATTTGGGGGGATGTTTCTTCTCCGCCAACATCAGTCTCTGCACACAAGCCGGACGCACCTTTTTCCTTCTGATATTTCTTACACGCTCACATGCGCGTTTTCTACAGGATCCATCCCTGTACCCACTCAGTGTGTTCAGCAGCTCTCCCGTTTCTCTGCTGCTTTATCTTAGCTCTTACCTCTGGCTTTGATCCATAAAGTTTGGGCCAAACAGCTTCTCATTAGAGCTGCTATTGATCACCTAACCAGAAACAAATCCGACCTCCAGGTGCCCCATAGGGAAATGGGTTGTGCCAGTCCTGTGCCTTGTTGTGATGGGGTGGGCTAGGCCCTTAGTTGCCGTGTGCGGCTCTCAGAGCCAGGCTGCGTGACCGGCTGGCAGAAGAGTAGCAGAGCTGCGGACAGCTCCACGTGGCAAACAAGGCGGAGCCCTGAGGAGTGCAGGGAAGTGGCCCAGGGAATTAGAGTAGCAGTGGAACAGCCGGCAGACAGCTGCTATCTACAGGGTCCCTACCATGGGGCCTGTGGTAGGGCAACTGAGTACCCCCAACCCCTCTTTAGCCACTAGCTAAAGGTGGGGATTGGACTATAGTGACCCCGCCAGAGGGCTGGAACCAGAAGGGCCCTGAGAGGACAAAGAGTTTGCCTCCAGAAAGGGAGCCCTGGGGTCACCTCTCTATCCCAGAGAGAACAACCGCGAGGCTTTGAAGGGGGCACTGAGACAGGCCCTGGTGACAGTCCCCCCCATGCTGTGTGACGTTTGGCTCATGAATATCAATATGCAATGCTTGAAGATGCTTTAAACCGATACCTCATGTAACGTATCCATCTTGATGCAACAGTTGGCTGGCTCTGCCTATCCTGCCCTGGTGCATGTCTCATTCTTGTGTGGAAAGTTAGAAATACAAAGGGTGTGACTATTCCTAGTTCTTACTCTGCCACCGAGGGAGTGCCCCCTCCCCAGTCAGGAAACGCTCTGGGCAGGGCTCCTTAAGCAGCTGCATGGCTGCTCTGCCGTTCGGCTCAGAGGGAACTTAAGTGGGGGCTGTGGTGCACTGGCAGAGCCTGTAGGCGTTACGTCTGGTGGCTACATCCTCAGCCTTACACTGTCATTGGCCATCAAAAAAAATCAAGAGCTGCTCATCAGCTGGTCTGATGCCAAAGCGAGGCCAGTGCCACCTCGCCAAGGGTGCAGCAGTAGGCTAAGACGAGCGGTTACTCTCTGCACTTGCTCTTCCAAAGCCTGCGAGAGGCGCAGAACCTTGGCTCTCGAAGGATGAAGCCATTTGCGGACTGAAGCCAAGAGAGTGTAGGGGATCATTTAGCTACAGAACAAAGACCTGCCTCGTCAAATGGAAGTGTGCGGGTGCCCAGCTGCTGCGTCCTAAACGGAACCCACCCGTTGGCCAGAGGCGTGGGCAGAAATCCTTACTTCTTCCAAAGGAAAAGCATGAATGTTCCAGGAGCTTGCGCTCTGTTGCACTGGGGTGGTGAACAAGACCCTGAGCAGCTGTAAGGTGCCAGGGCCTGACCGGCTCCTTTCCAGCAAAGAGCATGAGTAAGACTCACTCCCAACCTGTTCTTACATCCACTCCGCTCCCTCCATTGCACAGCGTCCAAACTCTGCCCTTTCCTGGGCCCTGTTTGAGCTTTTAACTCAGGATGCAATGATATGGAGGATGTTGAGATGAAGATGGTGCATCTGCCATGGCGGGTTTGCTGGGGGCAGCAGGAGGAAAACAAGTCAGGCAACCAAAAGAATTCCTCTATCAGACCGTACTCCGAGAGGGAAACTTACAGGACTTAACAGCAAGGAGCAGCACTAGACTGGGATGGTGGAGTCATGTGCCCTAAGCAATGTCTGATGGTACAAGAAAGATTGTTTCACAGGTAACAACATGGCATTTTGTTAAACCTTCTCCCTAGTTTGCCTGCTCCTAAAGTTCCTCTCAAGACTGCTCAGCCCACACCCAGCATCTTCTCTCTCCTCCAGGTACTTCCACCTCCTGTGTCTGTCATATAACTTGGCAAGTCAGCGAAACGCACCTCTCTAGGCACGATCAGCACTTGCTTAACAGCTTGTGGTGTTGTAGGGAAGACCTGACAGTCTTAGGAGGCAAATAAGCCAGAAGAACAGCTAGTGACAACTGTTTTTCCCAGGCCTGCTTGTTTGCCCTGGGATCTGGAAGCCCTAGCAAGGTGTTGAATGCATCAGTGCATGTTGAAGAATTGGTTTGGCCTTGCTAGGCTACTTCGGACTGATAGTAAATACACCAGGAGGAGAGATCAGTGCCGCATCAACAGTGCGTTTATTTATAAGAACCATCTGCCTGGGCCCCCAGGCAGACAGTGACGATGCCAGTTGCAGACTACTACAAGCAGGGTCCAGGAAATCTATGACTACAGCACTCCGGACAGGAAGGGAAGGGTTAAACGGAGCTCTCCTGATCCGTTCATTCCTCTTTGAGAAACTGCTATGGACTCTGCTAGGCTCCATCGCTGAAATATCATTGGCACCGTATGGGCAGCCCACATCTGACATGGAGTCCAGCCCGAGCGATGGTTCTTTCCTGGGGTATTGCTCTGGGCTGGAAGCACCTGTTTGTGGTGCTGAATGGAACATCCCAATGGAGACACTTTTCTGGAAGAGAATCCCTCCCTCGCCTCCCTGCCTTGGGGTTGCCTCACAAGGGGCTTCATTTATTTCCGGGAATCCATCCAGAGTTAAATTCAAGCTTCTTCATGATCCAAACTGATCTGCTGCCTCACTGCACCTTTGCCTCCTCGTTCCTGTCACAGCCCAGACGCAGCCCCCGGCGGGGGGACGTGAGGGGAGCTCCGTGAGAGACTTGGATGGCTGAGGGGCATCGGAAGAGCCAGCTTGCGGTAACTCCCAGCAGTCAGGGCAGGGCCGGTGACGTGCTCGGGCACAAGGCTGGCAGGGCCAGACGGAGCCGTGCAGCAGTAGGGCAGGGAAGTCATTCCAACTGTGCTTCATTCTCAGGCAAAACGACAGTTCTCCTCTCAGGTGCCAGACGGGCACAGGGCCTCGCTTCCACCAGCCAGGTGGCGGCGGCCGCACCAGGGCACCTGCGAGTCAGGCGGGGATGATTTAATTAGCTAATTATGGTCAAATGTTGAGCCCAGCTGATCCTGTCACAGGGCAAGTGAAAGCTCATCCCTCTTAGGCAGCGAGGCGGGAGGTTTGCCGCTCTCTGGCGCGGTTCCTTGGATGCAGGCTCGGGGGTGAGGGGATGTAACTTTTCAGGCAGCAGCGCTGGGGTGAAGGGGAATCTGCACTGGGGGTGGCAGCAAAGGGCTCAGTCCCATTCTCTCACCCTTAGCTGTGGCAGGAATTTTCTGTGCCGGTGCTGAATCATGAGCATAGTTTAGGGAGGCGAGCCTTGGGCAGGCACAGAAGTTGCGCCCCCACCCCCATGCACGGCCCTGTGAGCCTGACTGGAGCTGCCCTCCCAAATCTAGAAATCAAACCACACTTACGGCTTGAATGAGCCTTTCTCGCCTGAGTCTGAGTTTCAAGGGCCCGGCGATGCCCTCTCTGGAGGGATCCTGACAGAAATGCTGGTAAGGAGACACTGCTACTCCTAGCAGCACCTGGCACGGACTGTAACCCACAGCGTGTCTTCCACAGCTCACCTGCCCATGTGCCTGTTGGTGTCCCTGTAGATCAGTCCCTGGGCTGGGAGGTGATGTAGGGCTCAATCCTGCGAGGCGCTAAGCACCGTAAGACCTCAGTGAGGGGTTTCAACACCACCTGCAGAGACAGAGCTCAGCCCACGCTTTGCTAAATGGGCCTAACCCAAAATCCCTGATCTCATTCACTTGAGGCCACGTTCCAATCCAGGTTCAAACTGAACAGCTTAGCCCCACAAGCATCCACGCTCCGCTACTGTAGCAGTGAAGGATTCACGAGTACGTGGACGCACAAGCAGATGTAGGTAGACCTTGGCCACAGGCTGCTTGTGCATCCAACAGGGCATGGAGTTGATCCATCAAGACGGTTTTCTCCTGGAAAAATTAAAACCAAACAAAATGAGAATATTTTTGCAACTCGGTGTCAGTGTTGACAAAATGCTGTTCCGGAGAAGAAGTGGAAGGAACGTCGGGGTCTCGTTTCAGCATTTTCCCAACTAACCATTTTGGTTTTTAATTTGGAACAATTGTTTTGAATTTAAAAAAATAGGAACAAAGTGTTCCTAACTTATCAAAACCGATTGACCCAGAACAAGACATTTTCTGGAACTTCGTTTTTTGAAAATTTTCAAGATTTGGGAAATTTGTCCCAATTTAGGTTTTTTTTTTTTAAACTTCAACATATTTTTCACAGGCTGGAAAATCCATTTTCAGACCCGCTTGAGTGGTGACTAACGTGGAGAAGCTGTGTGAGTTTAACCAGTGGAAGGAAGACGAGAGCATATCCCCTTTCAGCCTCTTCCCTCGTCGGCACTGCCCAGCTTTTGCAGAACCCTGCAAGTGGGAGGGGCATGTGCTGTTTTGTGCCCCTTGCTGCTGGAGTCACCACAATACAAAAGACAACCTGAGATTGGATAAAGAAGTTAAAACCTCACCCGGATGCTCAGTGGAAAGCATTACGGAAGAAACTGATAGAACAGCCTGTTAAATGCTTCTCAGTTCACTCCAAGGTGGCTGCTACGGTGTCCTGGGGGTGGAGTCCCCAGATTTGGATCTCTGTATGCAAAATGGGCATTCAGAAATAAACACCTTTCCCAGACACTAAATGCTCTGCAAAATCAACCTGGTGGTGGGAGAGACGAGGAACCCGACCGAGGCCTAGGGAAGAACAGAGCGTGCAGGGCAGAAAATGAACCAACCCTCTGAGATCAGTAGTGGACCCAGAGACTAGGTGCAGCACAGACACCCAAACAAAAAGGAGGCTCCTGCCTCGGGGACATACCAAGGGAACATACCCACAGAGAAAATGTTCTCTGCAGACACATCTACCAGTTACTCTGCCTTTGGCCGTTCTTCCTGTATGGGGCCCACGTCCACGCTGGCTTTTTGGACGCTCCTGGCTTAGCACCTTCTAGCTGGGTGACGTAGCAAAGTGGAATCTTGCTGTGGCCCTATCACAGACTTGACATCAGAGGCATGTGTTCACATACTTGTACTGAGCCTCCTCCGTTCGTATGCATTACCCCACCTCTTCAACAGAAATCAGAACAGTCATTGCCCTTATCAACTGTGCAGAAGTGGTACCAGGTGCAGCCATCATTATAAGCTGCCATTTACATGTTTTTATTTCTACAGCTACTTGCCATTAGAAGCCTGTAATTAAGATAATTAGAGCAAAGAAATTTGCCTTCTAATCAGCCTGCATTTCAGTTAAGCATTTTTAATTTACAGATAAAAGGTAACTTGTTATTTAATCAATAATGTTAAATATATATATTGACACCCCAGACAGCCAAGTTATTTATGAATCCAATTATTTTAAAGGATTTATAAGAGTATTTTTCATCCCTTCACTTTGGAGATCATGCTCAAACCTCCAGTGACAACGTATGTTTTAAAAGGGGCCAGGTCCTACCTGCTGACCATCCCAGACTGGCTTCTGCCCCCTGCATGAACTGGTTCCGGTCAGGAAAAAGGGAGCAGATGGGAAGAGCTGGGCCAGCAGCAATCCCATCCCTGCCTCCATGTCCCTGAGTGGGACGTGACATGGGTCCCTCGCAGCCCTGTGGCTCATAGCTCTCTTTTCCAGCGGCCCCTGTTCCTTCTTGCACCAATCTGGGGGTTTTACAGGCCATCATCAGGGGTGGCCCATGGGTCAAGTGTGGCCTGTCCCTGTCCCTGTAGCCCCAGCATCCGGATGGGCTGGCCATGGCTCCCAGAAGCTAGTTCCTGCAGAGCTGCATTATCTTCACTGCCTCCTCCGAGGAGCATTGGGCTGGTGTTACCGCATCCAGGAACTACTGGGCCTGAGCGACGTTAGTAGAGCAGTTTTCTGGCCTTGGCCTTTCAAGACTCCCCCAAACGTCTCCTAAAGCTTCTGTCTGTCCTGGCCAGCGCCGCTGGGAAAGCCGTTTCGCTGCAGCATGAGTTTTCCATCTCGGTAAATCAGACTCAGAAGAACTTTCTCATCAGAACGGATGATCTTTGAGTGCCATTTATTTGCTTGGCAGGGGAGTTCTGGCTCAGCCCCTGGAAATGTTCAAGGCACGGTGAGAGATGGCTGCTGTAGCCATCTGTTGGAGGCCGTGTGTCCATTTTTGTTTGCCCATCTGTGAATGCATGCACCCCAAGGCCTCCTGGAAATTAACTGCCCACTACCAGATTCACAAATAGTCACAGGCATTATAAATAGCCATCCAGAGGGCATGACAAACCTGCTTCTCCTCCCATCCAGGAACATAGGAGCGAATCCTCTTATCTCGCCCAACTCTATTCAGTGTGTTTCTCCATCTCGGAAAAATATGAATAAGATGGCTATGCAGATGCCTCATTTCACTGAAAAAAATGCAGTAGCCCCCATTCCTGCCCACCTAAAGGAGAGTGCCCACAGCTAGATTTCTTTTTCTACTGGTGAACAGTGGCACATGGCTCAGAAAATTATTCCGCACATGGATGGCAAAAACCCACGCACGAATGGCAAAGATTAGAGGGAACATTGTCCTCACCCCTTATTTCTACAGTGCTTCAAATTCTTCAAGCAGCCCCAAGATGCACAGGCAGCTCTGCTGATTCTGGAGAGCAACTTGGAGCTTGTTACCTAAGGAAATAGCACCCACTCAAAGAGGAGTGAAAGAGACTCCCTAAGCGCCTTACGGAGGAAGTACTTTGGTGCTTCCTCAAAAGCCCTCTCCAAATCCAAGGACTTTCTGACAGTCTCCACATTAATAAACTCCCGCACCTTAGCAATAGAGGTTTTTATCCTCTGCTAGAAAGGCGTGAATTATGCAGCAGTGAAATACATTGGCTAGGGGTGTTTAAGTTCTTCCAGAACCACCACAGCCCAAAGCTGTGTTGCATAAAGTGGTGACTTAGCTTTGAATGCATCTGCCTTTGTGGATCTGAATCAGGCTGGTGGCAGCTGGCACGCAAAGTTTTGTTTCTGGGTGCCTTCCTCCTGTTTCCAGCTCGCCAGGCACAGCTGGCTGGTCAATGTGTTTTTCCCCCCATGTCTTTTAAATATTTTCAGTGCATCACGGCTGCACGAGCTCCCAGGGGCCGGCTTTGACCTGAAATCGTTCTTTCCCAACACGCTTTTCTCCTGGCGGTGCATGCTCGCTGGTCTGGATGGGGGAGCTGCCACCAGTGCGGAATTTTAAATCTTATTTTGAAACTCCCCCTGCCTGCAGCAAACCTGGCACAAAGGGGAGGCCAGAGAAAGGAACGACGGGGGTCCCCATTGCCTTGGTGGGGAACTGAGGCCCAGGGGGTTGAAACTGCTTCCCAAAGAATTTTTCCAAGAGGAAGAAAAGTTACCAGGAGGTGATGGGAATATCCCCATTGCTGCCCCACTTCCTCTTTGCAGCCATCCCCGCTGTCTCTTCTGCACCCGAGCTGGAGGGGAGAGTTATAAATAAGCAACAGGGAAGCAATTTTACATGGTTTTATTTTCCTTTAGTGCACTGTGATCTATGAGCCGTCACAAGCAGATCTCTTCCAAGCCGCTGTCATAAATCATAAATATTTATGGCGTTTAATCATGAAGCGGCAACAGAGCAGAAGGAATGATAGCCAACCCAGTTGGGATGCACTTAGCACGTTTCCCCGGAGTAGCCAGAACAGGCCCCTCATGCTGCCTAACCCAGCATCCACTGCACCAGGTCCCTCCGAGGTTGCCTAGGGAATGCGAGCAGGGGGAAGACGGGAGTGAGCTGCCGGATAGCAAGCTGGGCGAGGAGAGGGGTCTGGCACTGCAGTCACCAGCAGGGACATCACAGCCCTGGACAAGGGGGGGCGGGGGCAGTCAGTCACTGACCGCCAAGGCACATCCTCTGCTGCGAACCAGGCAAGGTTCCCTCTCATTTTTTCCATGTGTGGAATATATTTTATGTGCATGGAGGCATGTGCAGGTGTGCACCCCCAATAGAAACCTATGCCACCGGCTCCCAGAAGTCAGAGCAGCAGCAGCTGGATATTCCACTGCCCATATTAAGAGCCAAAGCACTAAAAAGAGGTGGTGGATGTTGGTTTGGTCTGGATGCCTCTTAGGCCACAAGAACTCCAGGCAGCCAGGCCCAGCTGGGACAATGATCATGATGCCGCAGCCAACTTCCAGTATGGCTTGGTGTTGGTGCATTTTCAGGCTGGGGTATCCCTGGGTTGTGGGGTGTGAACCAGGTGAGTGGCCAGGGTTGGGAGTGTCTGATGCCTCGGTAAGGAAGGGGCTTCTGGGTAGGAACCCATTATTGTGGCCCCCCGAGCTAGTAAGCAAGTCGATAGTCTTGGTTTGTGAGCCCAGCCAGCGGCCCCGGAGTGCGAGGTGGGGGAGGAGCACAGTGCTGCACCGCAGCGGGAGGGAGCGGGGGAGTCGCATTTCAGCGGAGTGTTGCATTCAGCTGGCACTGAAGAACTAACCCCCGGCGCATCACAGGTTGACACTGACGTTTAGAAAATTCATTAATCTCTAATGCAGGCTCCTGGGCTGCCAGCCCAGAAATGGGAAGCTGCCGGGGGGGTCTGGCCTTTGCGGTGTGGTGTATTTCTTGGGGGGAGTTTCTGTAGCAGGTTGTACCTTTTCAATAGTAGCCAGGCGGGGTTTCTTCTGTGTGCGTGCACGTGTGTGGTGGGGGAAAGGATTTTAGGCTTCCAACAGAGAGTGCTGCGAACTCAGAGGACTCGCTGGCTGGCTGGCTGTATCTTCATGAGGATGCTGTGTGGCCCGTGCTGTGTAGGCTCAAGTGGAAGGTAGCCTACCAGCCACAGCTGAAATGCCTGCTATGGTTTTGTTGTTCCTGGTTTTAAGTTACAGTCAGGAGCACAGGAATGTAGGTGACATGGCGGAGTTAAGAATAGAAGTTCTTGCACTAGGAGCCTCAAGTGACACCTGTTAATGGCTTTTCTTGCAGCATGCCCTGCAGCTCTGAATCCATTCCCGAGATGCAAGAGACGTGCAATAGAGTCTGAACACGCAGTCTTGCTGGCGTGAAGGAGTTCTTGGATATCCTCTCTAGGCTAAGTTACAGAGGTATTTAGTGCTGCCCGTGTTGCCCCATTCTGCCGGCACTTCCACTTCACCCTCCTTCTCCACCTCAACCTTCCTCGTAGTAACTCCAGTGAAGGTTATTCAAATTAAACAGGACACCACGGAGAACAAAGTGGGAAGAGAGACTCAAGAACCGAGCTGTTCCTGGGGACGATGCAGCCCAAAGCCAGGTTCTCAACAGCCTGCAACTGCTGCCAATGCAGGGTAGTTGGCCGTGCCATGGGAAATTTTGCTTTAAAATGTGTCATGTCATTTGATGATATCAAATAAGGGAGAGTGAAAAATGTTCCTTAGAGCTCCTTTTTAGGAATAGGAAGGAAAATACAATACATGTGGGTAAATATTCTGGTGAGATTTGACTTTTTTTCCCACACTTGAGGGAGACAAGATTTTTTTTCCTCTTCTTCCCCTCTTTTGATCGTTTCCAAATTGCCTGAAAAAGATGAGAGATCTTGATGCAGCACCAGATAAGTACTGAGAATCATGAAAAACCTGGCCAAAATATCTTTTGAGTGCCCAGAACTAGTCTCCTAATCCATACATAAATACATGGCCTATCTTTCAAAGATGTGAGCACCCTGAAGGGCCTTCCGTACGTGTGTGCAGAATATGCAGCTGCATAGGGCACCCAAAAATTTGGGGCACCGCTGGGTCTTAATCTCCACCCACCCACCTCTTCCTATCTAGTGGTTTTAATTAAACGATTTTGATTAACCCGGACCACCTCCCAGTGCCCATGGGAAGTTGAGGGCAGCAGCCTCAATGGGACTCTTGGGAGCTTTTGGGAGTTTAGGAGGCAGGGTGTAAAGGCTTGCAGTAAACCTACAGAAGGTCTTTCCAAGTTGCAATATAGCCCTGCCCCCGGTAAGTTGACCCTTCCCCCAGTGGCTTTGGAACCACCATCCTATCTGTTCTAGATGCTGCATGGAGTGTGGGGGCCTCGGCACCATGTCACATGTCCACAGCTACAGCTTCCATGGCCCCTCCTGCTCTGGTGACACAGCTGAATATTGACTAGACTGTCCCAGCTGCACAGCGTTTCCTTACCTGCCGAATACTGGCCCTGAATCCACACTGGGAGGTGGGGCTGAAAGCTCTTGAATTAGCAACTGAGCTGATGGTGTCGGAGACTGGCACAGCTGAGAGCCTTGCATGCACCAGAGTCTCTGCTCATCCCTTTCGTTTTCCTTCTCATTTTAGGCCTAATTCAGAGCTGTTCTCTTTTTGCTTTAAACACCAGTGACAGTGACTGACCCCTGTTGCTCTTCCCTCCCCCCAGACTGCTATGTACTCTGCCCCCCTGCCCTCAGGGCTCTAGCAGCCCTTGTGGGCTAGGTCTGACAGGCTGTTTCCTCTAAGTCTTCCTTTCCTAGAGGGACCTTTGGTCTGACCCGATATGGCCGTTCCTGTGTCTTGGCCGAAGGGCTTGGCTCGGAGGACCCAGACGCAGGCAGGTAGCCTTGTGGACCCGCAGGAGTTGAGGATACCTCGGCTATCCCTCTGAAGCTTTTGCAGTATAATGGTTACACTTTGGCACATGGAGCCAGTCTAATGGTGGGTGTCCTCCTAACATTCTCATAAGGGAGGTGGTGGGCAAGGCAGATGTTCTGTTCTACAGGCCTCAAGATGCAGGTACTGCTGGTTTGCTGCTTCTAGGCCAGAGCAGCACCTTCTCCTAGAACTAGAGTAGCCACGTGTCCGGTTTTGAACCGGACAGTCCAGTATTGGAGCTTTCTGTTTGGGAAACCAATTGAGAAAATAGAAATGAGAAAATAGAAATGTCCGGTATTTTCTAAATCAGATGTAATGTAAATTGTGATGGAATGTCAAGTGTGTCCGGTATTTTTGTTGAAACCATCTGGCAACCCTACCTAAAACAGAAGCTCCACTCCCTGGTCAGCTATTAATTTTCAGCCCTGCATTTCTTCTCTTACCCAAGAGTTAGTGCTTTCATAAGAGAGCACACTTGTTCGCTGACCCTCTAGCCTGATATTTGGCACCAGGCAGCATTTGCCGTGAACCTGCCATTAATTACGTTTACTTGCAAAAAAATAATTAGGCAGCCTACATTTTGATCACTGTAGTTCCAGCCTAATGAATGTATGTGTCAACTTTTTGAATGTATGTGCAACTTCAGCTTCTACTGTAAATATCAAATTAAGTTCATCGTACAGGTCCAGCACATGAAGCCGTTACTACTTTGCCTGCTTTGCAAAGCTGCTTTGTGAACAGATAAGGAATGCAGATAAATCGCTGGCTGTCCATTCTCTTTCACCTCCCCCTGCCGCTTGGGGTGCAACTGTCCAGGGGAGGGAAAGTACTGCCAGCAGTGGGAAGGTTAAAGAAACACTCCAAAATCCAACTGGGAAATACACTAAGACTTCTCTCCAGTTTAAGTGCCTATATCCCCACCAAGTAGTACTGATTGTTTTCTAAGGCCAATCAGTTATTCATTTACTTCTAAAGCCTTTATCTTATGTGCATCTGCAGAAATTTAAATCCATAACAAATAGCTCATTACCAGTGCCACCTTAAATGGTCTCCAGAATTGCAATAGCTCAATATTAGCAGGATGCTTGTTATGCTCCCCGTGGGAATGTCTGAACAAATAGCTGAGTCTTGCTCCGTCCTTCGAAAGCCAGCAGATTTGAACGCTGATGGACTAACAGCAGGAAACAGGTTCTGGAGTCAAGGGCCCTATGCTGTACCACCTGGTCCCATATGCTAAAGCTACAGGCTGTCTGTGAAAACGCTCCAGCTGTCACGCTGGTACATGGCAGGAGAGAGGTGGTATCCTGATCGGTCAGGATACAAACTACATATAGGTGTTTTTAGATGATAAAAATGAACTCCTTGAAATGAAATGCAGACTCCTATTGACTTGAGGAGGAGTTGCATGCAAATACTATTAATATCTAATGGGGAAAACCTGAATCCTGTAAGTGACCTGAGGGGGAAAAGAGCATCTTCTGCAGAAACTACAGTTGGTTCCTCCCCTGTCTGATCTCTGGAGTGTCCTGTTTGTTGTTGTTTTTTCATGTGAGTCACCAAAATACCATCCAGCACCCATACAAAACTGTGCATGATAGTTAACCCCATTAAATCGTAACGGATTAGTCAGCTGTTCCTCAACTACAGAGCTGCTAGGAAACATCTAAGGCTCAAAGTTCCGTGGCTTGGAAAGTGATTTTCTAATTCGCAAACTTCAAAGGAATTTTGGAATCCTACAAGGTAAGCGAGACAGACTGACATTAATCCACTGGAGTGCTGCTTAATGGCCTATTTAACTTTTGGTTTGATAGGTCTTTAATAGGCAGTTGAGCTGAAAGCTGTCTGGTTTGGAATCTCCTCCAAGCACCCATCCTCTGTACTCCATTCAGCTGATCTCCCTCACATATGGGTGCCATCTTTTAAAGGGGCAGCTACATTGCTTGACCCTGCAAGGTGCTAAAACCTCCAGGGAGGGGTAAATGCTTCGTACCTGTCAGGAAGGTCCTGAGCTTGGTGCTGGATGAGACACTCCAAAGGTATGTACGTCTACACTATGAATATGAATTGAATGTAGGAAGATCAACTTTTTAGCACCCGAATTTACAAAGTCAGAGATGCATGTCCCCACTGTGCCCATGAGGCCAACAGTGGGGTGGGTACCTTTGACTTTAACAGCAATGCACTGTGGGTAGCCACCCCCCAGTTCCTGCAGCCCATTTGCATTCTCTAGAGGTTAAAAAAGGCCCTGGATGTCAGTGAGATTAGATCCTCCCTTTGCCTGCTGAGCCTGGAAGAGAGTTACCAAAGTACTAGAACTTCCATTTGGATTTTGGGAAAGCATAAGCGAACGGGCTGTTAACAGGGAGTTTGGAGAGGGAGTTGGGAAGGGGGTGAGAGACACTCACCATCCTTTAAAATCTTTGCTCTACACTTCTGCCTTTCAAGGAGGCTTTTAATACCTGAGGAATCTCTCCGAAGGAAGGCAGGTATGGATGGTGATAGCTCTGCTGTTACCACCTCACAGCATGTGCCATGTTTGTCTTCCACCCAGAAGAAAGAAGGGATTTCATCTGCACTAAGTGCAAGCTGGTCACCGTTTTGGAAGAAAAACACAGAGGACTTAAGGTCCAAGTATCGACCCTACGTTCTATCAGAGAGGATGAACACTTCCTTGATAGAAGGCAGCATTTAATCCTGCCAACTCAAGTATCCCCCATTCCTGTAGAGGTAAGTAACCACTACCAGGCTCTCTCCACAGGCATTGCAGTGCTGAATGCTTTGGCAGGGACCTCTCAGGGAAGAAATCAGAAGGGAACATCATCTACCAGAAGACATGGGATGTGTAGTCCTAGGGATGGGGTTCTATGACCACCACCCCCAAAGAAGACGACAGATGGTGGTGGTCGGGGGGGGACTCCTAAGAGGAACTGAGTTGTCCATCTGCCGTCCAGACCTGCAGTCTCGAGAAGAGTGCTGCTTACTGGGAGCTCGCATTCATGATGTGACCGAGAGTCTTCCGAAGGTGATTAAACCTTTGGATTGCTGCCCTTTCCTGCTTCTCCATATAGGAACTAACGATACGGCCAAGAATGACCTTGAGTGGGTCACAGCAGATTACGTAGTGCTGGGAAGAAGGATCAAGGAATTTGAAGCGCAAGTGGTGTTCTCGTCCATCCTTCCAGTTGAAGGAAAAGGTCCGAGTAGGGATCGTTGAATTGAGGAAGTCAATGCGGGATTGCACAGGTGGTATCGCAGAGAGGGCATTGGTTTCTTCTTCGAAGAAGGAGAAATAGGCTCAAGTTACAGTGGGGGAGGTCCAGGTTGGAAATTAGGAAAATCTATTTCCCTAGGAGGGTGGTGAAGCACTGGGCTGGGTTCCCTAGGGAGGGGTTGGAATCTCCATCCCTAGAGGTGTTTAAGTCTCAGCTTGACAAAGCCCTGGCTGGGATGGTTTAGTTGGATTGGTCCTGCCTAGAGCAGGGGGCTGGACTTGATGACACCTGAGGTCTCTTCCAGCTCTATGGTTCTATGGTTCTAAGAAGTGTCATTCACCTGCATGAGCTGTGCAGGGAGCGAATGAAGATTGGAATCTTTACTGTCAGAGAATAGCAGATACACAGGTTGGACCTCTCTGGTCCTCACCCTCGACATCTGACTGGTCCCGAAAGAGGGAATTTGCCGGATCAGGGGAGGTCCCCTGCTACCGGCGCCCCAGCTGCTTCCCTTCCCCGCAGCTATGCTGCTGCACACCTAACAGCCTGGACTGCCATATCCCCAGCCCTGCTACCGGGCTGCTGCATCCCCGGCCCAGCTACTGGGGCTACCTGTACCATGGCCCCAGCCCCCTACTGGGGTGACCACAGCCCCGGCTATGCTGCCGGTCCCAGCCCCAGCACCGCCGGGCTCTGAGCAGTCAGTCCTCTTACCACCGAGGCTCCCAGCCAGGACTCCCTGGTCTAGGAACACCCTGCCGGACCACGGATGTTTCCCAGACAAGGAAGTCCTGGTTTTTAGAGGTCCAGCCTGTAGCCCTGTCTAGCCAGTGAACGTTGTTGCCACGCTGTGACTCTTGGCTCTGATATTGCAGAATGGATGCCCCAGTGCACATTGCGGGCAGTCACGCTCCAGAATGCCCCGGTCTGAAGGAAGCTCTGTGCAGCGGTGGCTGTGTGACGGCTCTGGGGTCCTTGGGAACAAGAAGCAGGGCAGGAAGGTAAGTCACCGTTTGCTTTTCATTTCAAAGCTTTGAAAATGACCCAGGGTTGAATCGGGTTGAAAGCTTCAGTGATGCTCTGAGTTTGAAGGGCCAGAGCACGAGCAGTTGTTCAGCCCAGTTACGGAGCGTGTCCCTGCGCCGCAGTCAGTAAGGAAGGGTTCTCAGACCACTCAGCTCTGGTGTAAGCAATAGTTTTGGCAAAGGATCGCTGCTATTGCCAGTGGTACCTGGAATGGAGGGAAAACCTCCTGTGTGACAGTCTGCAATTGGCATAATTACTTGCTGCTGAACTGTTGGTGCAGTGGGCCTCACACTGGTCAGAGGAGACTGTCATTTAAATCTGGTAGACACGTTTTCTGGACCGTTGGCAGCTGCAACAGAAAAGCCAGCTAGAGGCAGGCCTCAGCACCAGGGTTGCTCTACTCTGAGCGGAAAACCAGGTTGTCCTCGCATGTTGCTTGTGCCCCATCCCCATTAGACATCACTAGAATGGTGTGGCTATGCTCTTCGCAGCAGGCTTCCTGAGAGGCGGAAATGTTGCAAGTGCCTCTGTAAAGCAAAGGCCTGGGAGAACAGGGTGCTGGAAAGGGTGACCAGGCGGGGACACGTCTGACCAGCAGCACCTGTGCTGCAGTGTGAAATGCTGCAGGGATTCAGACCCAGTCAGGGCCCGGCTGCTTGTGACTAAGTTGGATTCCCCGCGGAAGGCTGGTGTCTTTGGCGCTGAGCGGTGAGGAGGTGGAGATGGCTGGTGCAATGCCCATGTTTGTTTGTTGCAGCTTCGATTCCGCTGCAGAATGACTGCTGAATTTAAATCCCGGCAGGCTGGTGGGCGGGGGTGCCTCAGGGACGCGCTGTACAGCTTGAGGTGACTGCTCGGAAACCAGCTCGCCTCTCAGGCCCTTGGAATAACGCAGGGTGTGCCTGGGCTGCTAGGGGCAGCTGGCTCGTTCCATGGCCCCAGGGGTTCAGTTAATGGTCAGGCTGTCCCCTGTGGCTGGCAGGGCCTTCGCCATGGCCACATGCACCGATGGGTCATTGCTGCTGGCCAATGGTGCATGACAGGAGCTGATGGGCTCAGGGCAGGACTGGTGCTTGCCACCCTGGAGCGCTCCCTGATTCACCGGACGCTGTAGCTGCATCTCTCTGCCCTTCAGGTTTCCCATCCCCAGTCTACCGATGGGACAACCTGCTAGCTTCACGTCGCAGAAGGTGGGTGAGTATTCGCCGCGCACCAGGGGGTGGTAAAGAGCTTGATTACCAGAAACCCTAGCGGGAGCGGGGGTCTAGATGTAGTCTCCCAAGAGACTCTGTATATTCTCGGCCTCAGGGGAATCGAGGTTGGGGGCAGCAATTGCCACATGGACTCACTGGGGTTTGTGTCCTGCAGAGCAGGTCCCTGGGGTGGAGCAAGAACTGCTGCAGTAGTATCCCTTGGTAGTGTGCTGGAGGGCATTTGTTCCTCCCTCGGCATTGCAGCACTGCTGCTTGTGTTGTCTTGGTGTGAGGGGTGGAACGTGATTCTATACGCAGGGAGGCAATTGGTCTCATGAACAGGGCATTGGCCTAGGGCTCGTGAGACCTGGATTCTGTTCCCAGCTCCACCAGCGATCTCTCTCTCTCTTTTTTGTTTGTTGAAACTAAAAGTTCTTGGGGAGCAGGGAGGAGCACGTCTCTCCTGTTCTGGCTATGTAGCACCTGATCTCCTCTGGGCACTGCTGCAGTACAAATAAATAACGCCCCTAATGGCGATGTAGTGACAAGTCTCAGAGGGGGAGCTGTTAGTCTGTGTCCGCTAAAACAACTAGCAATCCTGTGGCACGTTAGAGACGAACAGATTTATTTGGGCATAAGCTTCTGTGGGCAAAGACCCACTGCGTCAGATTGCCCATGAAAGCTCATGCCCAAATAAATCTGTTAGTCTCTAATGTGCCACAAGATCCTTTGTTGTTTGTACAGTAACAATGCACTAACATCTGACTTAAATACAGTGCACTTCCAAGAGCACAAAGCATTTAAAAACATGAGTTAATTAAGTGTCACAACCCCCCTGTGAGGTACAAACATAATTGCCATTCTCATGGTACATTTTGGGAGAGAGAAAGAGGGATTTATTATTGTGGTAGTACTATTATTACAGTGCCAGAAACATGCTTGGTAATTAAACCCCTAAGAGGTCCCTGCCCCAGTGGTTCGCAGAGAAAACAGACTAAATCTACATAAAGGATGGGTGAAATAATTTGTGCAAACTCATAAACTTAGTGGCAGATCTGGGCGTCCTGACTCTAATCACTGGTGTGTACGTCTCGTCGTGGTTTAACTTCCATTTGTACTGGGGGCTAAGATCTGAAAGGGCAGCTTATCTGCTCCACTCTCTAAACTGGATTAGTTCCACCCCTGCATTCTAGAGGCAATAAAGAGTTGCCTTTTTGCAGGAGCAACCTAAATCCAGAGGAAGGCTACACTACTCTGTCTGTAAACATCAGAAGTACGCTAGTGTAATGGAAAACTTAAGCAGTAGAAGTTAGTAAGGTAGGTTAAATAATTTGTTACGTGGTATGTGATCTGCTGAAAATCTGTTAGTAATACAAACACACATGGAGAAGCAAGCTCGCATGACTATTTGATTTGCTAAGAACATCCTTTAAGATCTACTGCCACCCCACTGTTTGCCAGAAGCACAAAGCAGCAGTAGTGTCAGGAGGAGGTGGCATATGTGGAGACTTTTCCTCATTTGGGGAATTTAAGAAAAAATGAAGAAAATAAACTCTCTTTTCTTAGAAACCCGGGAAACAACTTCCAAAGACTCCCTGACATGCGCATGTTGCCCTAGGAATTTTTTGATCATCTTCACGCAGTTAGTGAATGTCCTTATTTCCCTCTTGCTGGGGCGTTTTAATGCATTTAAGGGTGAAGTGCTCCCCTGTGCTGAGGTCTGGCTTGAGGCCTGGCCCCATTCCAGCTTTGTTCTGAGGATGTAAGCAGTGCACAGCCCTGTGCTGGCCCTCTAAACAGCTGAGAATTTTAGTCATCACCGAAAATGATGCCAAAAGAAATTGTGTTTGGATCCAGCTTTTTCTAGCAGGGATCTTCCAGTGGTCACTCTGTCATAAATAGCTGCATTGTTTTCATGGTGAGTTTGAAATGTCTGGGAATTTAACGTATGTAGGAGAGATGACCCCCATGCAGCTCGAAGAATCCCAAAGTTTGGCTTGAAGTTGCTTTCAATTTTTTTCCCAAACCTGAATGTCACAGCTCTGATTTTAGGGGGCTTCCATTTCTTGCACAAGGAGGACTTTCCCTGGGGAACTTTTATTCTCCCTGAATATAAACTTTAGTGTAGGAACTTGTCACATTTACAGGCAGAAGGTTGAGCCAAATCTCATCCTCTCCTCCCCACTACCAACCTGGGGCGGAGGGGATTTGAGGAGCTAGCCAGTGGCTCTGTTCCCTAGAGAGTTGGCGAGTGCCTCAGCTGTGTACACAGGACCACCACCTCTGAGTGGGAGGTTAGGAGTTTGTGTTCTTCTCTGGTACTGTAGCTCTCTTGCTACACCACAGCTGGAAGAAGAGATTTTCATAACCCAGGCCAGTCGCTTGTGCTCAGTGTTGGGAATTAAAACTGGTCTGTAGTGCATACCGCCTGCCAGCCGCTGAGGAGGGGCTAATTTTTTGTTTCCAACTCAAGCCTATCAGCATTGCTCAATAACTCTGCTCTTTGCTTCACATCCCGGCGAGGCTGTCAGGTTGCTTCCCTGCCCCTTGCGGTAATCATTGCCAATACCTGTCCATCAAATGTGTTTTGAGTAAATAAATAACAAACTATAGGGCTGCCTCATGCCAACTGAAATGTCCTTCTCCCCTTTCTGTAAATAAAGTCATTCGCTCATATCTAGGTACAGCTGTTCCCTTCGCAGTGCTGGTTTGTTCTCCGCCTTTGCTGAGGTGGCGGCTTATTTATACCCTACACGTCTGTGTCTCTGTCTGTCTGCACCTCATATAGTACTTTCTCTCCAGCATTTCCAATAAGCCACTAATCTCCACAAAAGCATTACAGCATCTTGGCCATCCAGTGAAACACTGACAGCTCCTCCAAATGTCTTAGAATGCAGACTGCGTCCAATCAGCGTAACGCTTATTGGTGTCGCATGAGAGGGGTAAGCATGGGGAGCTGATTTCAAAAGCACTTCTGGTTGATGGGAATTGTTCCTTTAAGCGCTCTGTCAGCTCACATCGGGTCTGCTTGAGCCTAGGTACAAGAAGACTTGTCGAGACAGGTAATGCCTTGCCACATTCCCACAAGGGATGTGATGAGACAGCAGAAAGTGGATTGAAGGAATGAGGTTACTTTGGCATTTTGACATCCATATAATAAATTCCATCGAGATCTTGCCATAAGCTAAAATTAAAGCCCATACAGAAGGTTGTATCCTGCCCCCTCTGGGGATTCAGTTTAAAAATCACCTGGCCTCATTACAAATTTGTAATCCTAGTGGCCTGAGCTTAGCCCAGATTCCTAAAGTTTGCGGAGACATTGCTAAATGTCATGAAAACGGTGCTGCTTTGTCAATGTCTAACTGGGGCCAAGAGTAATTAGGGCAAATAGGAAGCAAGAGATCTGAGGCGAGAGACTGGAAAGGATGCAGCAGGGAGTTTTAGTGAGGAGAGGCTGGACAGCCGGATGGCAGCTGTCACTGGAAACCTGTCTCGATTAGACAAAGGGACCTACTGGGAAAGCACATGCTAGATCCCAACTAAGGAAAAACATTACAACACAAAGTGTTTCCTATCCAGAGAGTGTTGTTGAACCAGGACTGGGCTACGCTTTGGATTTACATAGCCTCTTGTTGCTTTTCCTCCCCAGCAAGACTGACAGCATGACTGAGGTATATGAAGGAGTATATGTTAAAATGTTGTCTTGGAGCACTTCTCATGTGTTCCCCATGCCAGACGAGGGCATCTGTCTATACATATCAGGTCCCTTCTGTGTCAGCCTGGCCATGCTGTTGAGATGTGTTCTCTGTTACAGTGGCCTGCCTCCATGTTCCTCTCTCTGAGTCCCTGCTTCCCCCGGTGCACTGCATTAGATCCTCAAAGCAAGCCCATGCTTGCAGAGCATCAGTTCAGTGTCTGACATTTGCTTTTTTTACACCCCGGCTCAGCCCGGCTGACCTTAGCAAAAAGACGGGCTCACATTTTGAGTCTCTGTGTTCCTCTGAAAACAAGCATTGCATGCAGCAGGGAGAAGGGGCCGGGATGTGCGCAATCGCTGGGGCTCTGAAAGGCACTTGAGCACTGCACATCTCCAGACCCAAATGCTAGAAATACCCTTGCAGAGGGGAGGAGAGTGAGGCTCAAGTTCTGCTGGTGGAGGGGACAAGGTTTCACGCTCACCTGCCTTGTGACTGACGCAGATACAGCAACTCTGCAGAAATACTCTTGGCTAGGAGGTTGAGATTGGCAAGTGGATTTTTGTGCGTCAGCTGTTCCGTTTCCTCCCCCGTGGGCGTGGACTCCACAGGAGATCAGATCAGTTAGGTCTGTCTCCTTCTGCATCTGCGTCTCTGATTTTTCCAGGAACTCAGACTTCTGCCGTGGACTACAGTGTGTGCCTGGACTCCCTGCGACTGCCCAGCGGCTGAGCCATGGCCCATTGTGGTTTCCTTTACTTGTATGGCCAGGGGAGCCCACAGTGTCCATGGGCCCCTGGGCAAGGGGGGGCTGAAAGGGGCAGGGCCTCGGAAGGAAGGAGTGGGGTTGAGGCTGCCAGCCCTCAGCCCTCCCTGGACTGCAGCACTGGGCCCCCTAAGCACTTAGAGCCGCATGGCACTCCAGCAGCATGTTAAAGGGCCCAGGGCTCTGGCATTCGCCACTTCTGCAGTAGCAGTGACAGCTGGGAGCGCCAGGCCCCGGGGCCACTGCTCCCCTCCCCCCTGTTGGCGGGCAACGGCTTTAGTAACACTTGTCCTGGACATGGAGCCTTTTCAGGTCTAGTTCGAAACGTATTTGGACAAAGGAAAATGACAGTAATTGGCTGTTCAGTAACCGCTGCTCCTGGGGAATTTTCTTCAGCTCTGATGTTAAGCACCTAATACAATGGGATGATACAATACGTCATGTGAAATCTCATGTTTGCCAGAATGAAGAGACTGGATGGAAGCTTGCCACTCTCTGAACTGGATAGAGCCTGGTGCAGAATGCTGCGCTCTTGGAAGGAGTGAATGTTGAGACGAACTTGAAATTCTGGAGAAAAATTCACTGATGAACAATTGCCCCAGACTGGTGAATGGAACAGATGGAGTTTTTCTGTAAACAAGTATGATTGAGTCAGGATTTTAATGTGTAGTATTGCTTTGTTCCAGCATCATGCAGCAAAAATCCTTTACCTAATAAATATGTAAGAGAGAGCGAGTGTCCTTTCAGGATCATCCAGGGAAACCAAATGACTGAGATTAGCATAAGTGTCAGTGTGGTTGCACAGTATTTACAATGAAAAGGTTTTGTGGCTGCAGTTAAGTTAATGCCATTACATGAGTGGTTTTAAGTAGGATGCAAGTGCCCATAAAAGGAGAGTAAAAAGTGTGCAATTTCATAATGGTCCAAGGAATATCACTGAACATAAAACATGGGATAATGACAGTACTCAGCTCTTGATTAGATCTTTTCATCCGCAGACCCGCTCTGCAACGGAAGGCAGTATCTTTGTGCCCCAGGGGAGAGAGTGAGGGAAACAGGCAACAGAGGAGAAATGACTTGCCCAAGGCATCACTGCAAGTCACTGGCAGAGCGAGAAATAAACACAGGGCACTGGACTAGGCTAAGGAGCCATATCTGCTGTACTCAGCTGCCTCTCCTGTTTCAATTTGCCACCCCCATGTGCCCTCAGCTATATTGTGAACAACTGACCTAGCACACAGGAAACAGGAGTACTCCCAGCTCAAAGCATGCAATTCCACCACTTCCTAAAATCTCTCATGGCAACAGGGTGTATGTAGTTAACAAACAGTTAAATACAGCGGAGAAACTTACACCAGCTATGGATCGGACCAATAATATTTCTGTAGGATGGTATATTATGAACATAAACATAGCTGTGCAGGAATCATCAAGATCCAAGATCAAGCAGCTGAACCCCAGCAGGATGGGGGCAGAACCCATTTTTGCCAGGTGGGTGGGTGGGTGTGTGTTTTTCAGAACCTATATACTCTGCTGAATACCGATTTGTCAATTTCAAAGAGAAAGAGACTCTGAATATAGAACGCGGAAATGACTATAAAATTAAACTCAGACAGTATTGTTTTAGTCTGCAACAAAACCATTTAATGTTTCTAAGGAAGTCTTGGTATCCTAGATGATGATTGCAGATTTTTTTTTTCTTTTAACAAGAATGAATTTTGTGAGGGTGTGACATTCTCAGATTGACATGTACATAAATAAAAAGAATAAGCAGATCCTTGTTTCCAGTCCAGTGCTTTGTTCTTTATGGTGAGGATTAGCTGTACAGCTAATGTAGAGGGGCTGAGGATTGATATCTATAAAATAGAGTTTAGAATCAAAGAAAAATCTCATGTTTCTGAGACGGCAATTAGTTCTGACATCTTAATTATAAGCTCAGAGGAAAGGTTGGTGCCAGAATTGAGAGCTTTGAAGATTATTATTATATTGTCATTTCTCATTAGTGACTGCAAAAGGAACCAGTGCTAAATGGTAATGGTTTTCACAATAGAAAACCTATGGAACTACATATTATGTCCCATTTGTAAACAGAAGTAGTAACACAGCTTTGATGTATAGTGATGTGTTACTTTACAAACATTAACATCTTTTATTTCTAGGAGCCCAGAAAAATCTGTTGTCTGTCTGTCCACATGCATCATTATTTTTAAACTAAAAAGCGCATGGGGCAATTTATCCGAAGAAAGTATGCAAGTTTAAGTCTGGAAAATCCCACTTGATAAAATGCAGAGCAACTTCTGGATTGTGGGTTGAACAAGTCCTAATTACGAGGGTAAGTTCCATGTCTAAAGAAGATGCATTGCTCAGTCAAACATTGTGGTGGAACCTACACAGAATTTGTACATCTTAATTTCAAATTTCCCCTCCTCCATTCATTTACCTTTGCAGCTTTTAATGGAAACTACCCTCAGTTGCATAGCTGCCAGAGGTTTCAGCTGCATTTTTGCCCTGCAAGCGGTGTAGAGAAAAAGAATGATCACATTTTATAGAAAGTTATTGTAAATACTTCTATTTTTAAAAAAAAATGAGGAAAGGATGCTTTGACTATGTTCTTTGATGCTACAGCTGACATTTACAAATAGTCCCTGAATCTGAGAGAACCTCTCTGAAGCCCACTGAACAATGTGACTTTGGTATTTATCAGCTGTCTGATGGCAGTGGGTATTGTTGTACTTCACAGACTGAAGGCTGTTTGTGGCAGAACCATAAAGGCAATCCAGATCTTGAGTCCTTGTCCCTGTAGCTGGATGCACGTTACAGAAAAGCGAGTGAGGTGCAATGGAAAGATTTGGATTTTTGTTCGGTGCAAATGCACTCTCCACTATTAGGGCTGCATAGTGAGATCCTTGAAAATTATGCAAAGCTTTCACTTCCTAATTATTCAGTGGTCTGACTGCAGCAAGTAACCATTAATAATTTAAGCACACTTGCCTCTGTTCTTAACTGAAGCCTGGCTTTTCTAAACGGTGTGAAGACAGCTAGAATATGTGGAGGTCTACTGCAGGTAGTGCTGGAAGCTCTGTATTCAAAAATAGGTTTAACTGGGGTTCTGAAACTTGCACCTGGTGTGAACCACGTCCTAACAGAGCGTGGCATTGGCACCTACCCCCTGCCCATGGGCATGGAACATTCCTGTGGATCTGTATGCCAGCATGGCGCCCTCTCAAGGAGGGAAATATTATCCCCATTCTGTAGATGGAAAAACTGATATTGAGGGGCTAAACTCTGATTTGCTAATGGTCACATAGAAGGATGCCACTAAGCAAGGACTTCAACCCAACCTTCTTGAGTCCAAGTCCAGTGTTCGGCCTGCTAGACTCACTTGCCTCCCTGGAGAAAGGTGCCTCACCTACATCATAAATATGAATTACTTCAGCACTTTTTGACCCTATTTTAAGTGGTGTGGCTTCTGCAGCATTTGACCTGTATGGACAGAAGAACACAGCATAAATGTGTGAGAAAATGGTGTTAAAGCTCTCGCAGAGATCTAGGCTAAAAATATGGTTCCTATATGTTTATAATGTGGCTAAGCTGCGTACTACTTCATTCAAAGGTTGCCATGATAGAAAACGCACTTTTCTAAAGCTCACAGCGAAGTCCAGCGTAGTCCATTACACCACTCTTTAGGATTGCTTTGAAAGGGGCAACTTTGACTTAGCAGTGCTGGAGCTACTGTGTGTGTTTCTACTGTTCTTTTACTGTTAACTCGTGGCATGAATTGGTCCCTTTTAAAAAGGTTCATTGGGTGCAGTTCCCTTGTAAAGTGGAGCAAGAGATGAGAAAATGACTCATTTAGTCACTGCCCATCAGTGTCTCTCCACTGTGGCGAAGGTTAAGTCAGGGACGGGGAGAACTGGTTGGGTGAGGAGCCACTGGCCCACAGAAAAATCAGTCTGGGGACACAAATGAGAAGCAAAAAGATAAGAACAACGGCTCACTGACATGGCCCCCGACTGAGCAGGAGAAAGACCCTCTGCACTTTCTCCTCACGCACCAGAGTGTGGTGGGGGGCAGGCTAGCAGATTGTGTGCTCCAGCCCCACGGATAGGCAGCAGTGGGGCTGAATCACCAGTGCAGACTCCCTAATGCTGGAGGGGGGACCATTAGCCTCGGGGGCTGCATCCAGTCCCCGGGCCTCAGGTTCCCCATCACCTGGGTTAGGTGATGGAACAACATGTGATTAGCTTGTTGAGAGACAGTTTAGCTAATCTTTTTGAATGGAACAATCACCAGCTCCTGGGGTTAATTTAGAGCAGCATCATTAATAGGTAAGAGCCTGTACTTACAAGAATTACCTCTCTGAAATTGAATAGATGCCCTAATCCTTGTGCTGCTTTTCCTTTTTGAGGAGCTGCTGAGAACCAAGACAGAACTAACTAAATCTTCCTACAAAGGTCTTTTTTCTCTTAAGCAAATTTTTCAACAAGTCTTAAGCTATGATAACATTATCTAGATGTTACTGCCTTAAGGTGAAGTCAATTCCATCTGTGTTCATTGTTAAATTTCTTGTACTAAAATGAAGATTAATTTAAGCTGACCATGTAAGCAGCTTATTTCAATATGAGCTGTAATTACTGCTGGGGAAAGCGTCCCTTTAAAAGTTTTATCACTCACTTATTTTATGTTCATATTACTTGCTGTGATGTGGGTATCTAGATTTTTACTATCAACGTCAGCCTGATTAGCAGGGGCTGACTCTGTTGGAAAAGGAGTAAGTGCATCCTGCTGACTCACTAAGACTCGTTGTAATTTTTTTCAGATATAAAGGAGGAGAGACTAGCAAGATAACGAGAGAGAGGATCTAGAGTGCTGGCTGAGCCAGAAGGAAGGAGGGACCAAGCCTGGAAGAGAGAGGATGCTGAATTTTGTTAATTTCTTTATTAGTAAAGCCAGTTCTTTGAAAGGGGATGAGTTTGGACTCTACCTATTCTTTGGACCGTGTTTTAAATCAGGTTAGGAAAGGCACCTACTCAAACTACTATTTATTATTTATATTACGGTAGCACCCAGAGACTGCAATTGAGCTCAGATTCTGGCTGTACTATGTACTGTACAGACATGGAAGTCCTTGCCATAAGCCTGTATAGTCTAACTTATAATTCTTCATATCTTTCAAATTCATGTTTCTCTAGTTTGTCATTTTCCCCCAGATTCAAAAAGCTCCTCATTTTAGGCCTACAGTACCATGGGTTCTGATGTAAAAACTATTGCAACAACCTTCACCACTGATATTGTTCCAAAACAGAGTTTCTCTCTTTTCTAGAAAACGTATTAGGAGTTGCTTGATTGTGCTCCCGTGTTTTAACTGCACACTTATTGCTACTGAATTACTTAAAGGTAATTAGCAAATCCTTTTCCTTCAAAATGTTTTTAACTGGTAAAGATAATTTCTTGTACATTTGTTGTTTTGTTTTGAAACTGTATAAATACAACTATTTAAATAAGAAAACTTAAAAAAATACGAAGTCTGCTATTACTGACTAGTGCTAGACAGGTCTAAATAGAATAAAAAGACCATGCTGTGTTGTAAATCACTGCAGGGGGACAACTTAACACTTGTCTAGTATCACAAAATGAGGTAAGTTAAAAAGCATGTATGGTTGTCAAACAAATTCCATTGCATAATAAAAGGCAATAATTCACCACCACCCCTTGTTAATTTCACTTAGTTTATTGGACTGGTTTTGGTTTATTCTTCCACCTAGGACAAGAAGCTGATCTCTAAAAATAAAGACAATTAATTGGCAAATTATAATTATAGCTCAGATCTTTCCCTCCATTATCGTTCTCCTTTTCCAGTTCCTATTTGTAATTGGATGCTAAACTGCTCAGTTCTATGCAACAGGTTAAAATTAATCTCTGGTCAGTAGTAAAGGAAAAGTTTTTCTTTCTGACGTGACTGTGAATGTCCTGCAAGAGGGGTAAGCACTGCAGTGATTAGCAGAGTGGACATCTGGCCTTGGAGAACAGACTTTTTTCTTTGATACTCTGTAAGGAAGTTTGATTCTATACATAAATGTATGTTTTGTAGCTCTGCTCTGTGCTCATTTCCTGTGTTTCTCCAGACGCTTCACTACTCTGATATCAGGTTAGGCATGGTGTAATGATTAGGGAAACACAGCATGGTGGGACTGGGACACGCAGAGTCTGAGGAGAATAGAATTTTGGATTACGGTCATCAGGAGGAAACCATGGGGCTATTTGATCCACCCCCATTCCTGGGCATAAAACTAGCCGATATGTCAGGTTTCACAAAGATCGCTCAGGTCCCATTAATGATGGAAAACCACTTACCGTTCAAGTGCTTTAAAAATGCAAACCCTGCTCCTGGAGCAAGCTGTAGAGAAATAGTCTGATTCTAGAGAAAGGTTGAAGTAGGGGATTTCAGTAAATGATAATCAGAAACTAAACTTAAAACAAAACCAGAAGGGAACTATTTAACAAACAGACAAAAATATGATAAAACTCTGAGACCACTGAAATTAACATTGTACTAACAAAGCCATTCTACATCCAGGCCAAGAGTTGAGACTGGCCTCAATCTTCTCGTTCTGAGTAATTTCAGTGGTTACAAGTCTGTTTTTAGAGAAGTATTTGTTATAGGAACATCAGCACTATTTTTATTTGCTTGCTAGATAAAATAAGGGCCTCTAAAAGTGTTGAGTCCAACCCTAACCAAACTGTACCATGAAAACAATAATAGGCTCTTTCCACAGCCTTGTAAACTCTATTCATAGCTTTTACTCACAATTTCTCAACTAGCAATCACCCACATGATAGAGGACAGTACAATAAAGGTCAAATCCCAGCTAAAGTGCAGTTTATGCTCTTATTTTTTGTTCCATGAGAAGGTAAGTACTTTCTGTCTACATATTAATAATTTAATGGGTTATAAAATCCATAAAGAGCGAGGGCAAAATTCCTTGCTAGTGTATGTAGGTGTAAGTCCACTTACTTAATGGAAATTTACCTGCTTTTATTGTAGGGCTGGATTTTCCTCTTGGTCCCTAAGTGTTTCCAAATTAAGACAAAAAATGCAACAGAATGTCAAGAAATATGGACAATGTCAAATACAGAATTTATAAAAAGCTTTGCATAAAGGTGTAAAGTAGTGAGGGGAAAGTCCCAGTACTGTAGCATCCATTGCATTTCCTGTGTCAGGAAAGACTAAACCTCTGCAATGAGAGCTCTCTTTTTACAGAGGATGAACTCCAAAACCTGAGAAATATAGATGGTTTGTTTTAGTGCAAAACAGTTACCGTTCTTCAGCATCTGTTCTGCTAATATAAGAAAAGTTCAGAACTGAGGAATGTTCATCTTCCACTCCTGCATCAACTCTTACTCTGGAAACCATCGTGTTGAATTATAACCTGATAAAATTTAAAATCCTTATTATGTGTCTGCTCACAGTCTGCCAAATAGCAGAAAATGCAAAACCACTGGTTCTTGGCATGGCTCGCCGATGGCGCTTTTAGAGCATGCAGTTGTCTGAACAACAAAGAGGTTCAGGCAACAGCTGTTTAAGGGTAAACCCTCAAACTACAAGAACAGCTGGTTCCGCATGCAAAATTGGCCGCGTCGGCCCATTGCTGCTGTAGAGTACTGAGCCCTGCAAGTCTGAAACAGTAGAGCTGTCCTTGGCCTACTTGCTATTGTGGATGCAGCCTGTTTCCAGCTGATGGATCTGATATGATACAAGAAAGCCATTCTCAGAAGGGTTTGATGTTTGTGGATAGAACGGGGGAACTGCATGTGTATTGACAGGAAAAGAGGTGGCACAATGAAAGCCTATGGATACCAGAGCTGGTCTTAGGGGCCGCCTTTTTTCTTTTTGCTCTACAAATTTTTGTCCGGTAATTTTTTTTTTTTTTTAAACCATCTGGCAACCCTATGGGTGAGCCTGGGTGGTCGCCCAGGGCCGCCAATTGGTTAGGACCAGCCCTGAGGGTTAAGCAAAGTAAACACCTGTAAGAATAGCCTTACTGGGTCAGACCAATCTAACTGATATCCTTTCTTCCAATCGTGGCCAGTGCCTAGATGCTTCTGAGGGAATGAGCAGAACAGGAAGATTTAACAAGTGATCTATTTCCTGTTGTCAAGTCTTAGCTTCTTGCAGTCAGAGGTTTAGAGAGACCCAGAAAAAAAATGTAATTGCAATTGGTTGCATATGCCTGTGAGAGAGGCAGTTATTGATGACTGTAGTTCTCACTCCTCCACAGTTGAAAAAATGAACTAAGATTACTTGTCAAAATGAACAGAGAAACCCAAGCAAATACCTCTCAGACATTCATTCTGGGGCGCTCATTAAAACTCTGTAATGTGATGAGATGATCAGAAATGTTTGGAAGCTACTAAATACCAAGCAAGCAAGGCTAAAGGTCCAGTCACCCAATGAATTCCAAGGTCAAGATGCCTCTAATGACAAAGCTCAAGGTTCAAGACAATGGCAAGAATCAGACCCTTATAGCTCCTCAATTACCCTACAGTAAGTTGGGCACGGGGGCGCCTTACATTGGACGGTTCCTGAGCAATATGTTTATCATCAAGCCCCTTAGCTTCTTAGTCATTGGTGAACACATAGGTGCACAGACAATTCCCTGCGTATGTTGCAGGACTCATAGCAAGTCAGTGACAAAACTGGCATAGAACCAAGGCATGCTGATTCTCAGTCCTGCACTATTTCTACTGGAAAGCAAACTTGTTCTGCAAAGGCTTTGAATACTTACAACCTATATCCTAGACATACGTCTGAACAATTGTTATTTACATAGTGTCCGAATGTGTGCTACACACACATCTACTTTGTTTTGAAATGTAGGAGGGAGAAGAACATGGTCCTGGAAGGCAGAATTTATGCTATCCTTGCTTATTTTAGGTGTCTGCATGCTGTGGTGATGTATGTAATAAAAACACACAGATTTCCTCAGCAGCTTTTCTGACTGCGAGATATGGGTTGATGCTAATATGCAGCCTGCTGGGTTTGATACGTTTTTCGTTCCCATGTGACGATTCTGAACACCGCAGCTTAGTCAGCCCAAGTTGATGCAGATCTTTATTAATACATAGGTTTATTTTTTCAACTTTCTTACAGCTTGATTAAAATCCCCTGGTAAGAGCTTCTTGTGTGGCAGCACATCTTACAAAGGCAGCTAATTTATGTTGTACTTAGAACTTTGCCTTCACATAATTCTATCCTGGGGTCACACAATATTCAAACAGACCATCCCAGAAAATTATGGCTGTAGAATAGGAAATGTCTATCTTTGAACCACCCCCTACCCCCAGCAATTTGTTTAGGATTCCATAGAGGCTCTCCACTTACTGAATAATTTGTTACCTACGTTTGAGACATGATGCCTTGGAACATGCAAAATTGAGCTGTGTGGCTTCTCCTGTTTCCCTGGCTCCAGTGTCCTGCTGTCTCTGTTGCTGTCATGAGTTAGCACTGCAGGCCAGGTCTGCACTATAAACTTACATTGGTATAATTGTTTCATCCAGGGGTGTGAAAAGTCCGTTACACTGTGTAGAGAGCATGGTGTCAAAGCCAGGGCTTCTCCTGTCTGCATCACGGTTGCCTCTTGTGGAGGTGGCTTAAAAGTGACATTCGGACAGCATCTCCTGTTGGTGTGGTAGCATCTTCCAGGAAGTGCTACAGCTGCACCAGCGATGCTCTGTTATTGCCCCCTTGTGAAGTGTTGACCTGCCCATAGTTTTTATCCTCAACACCCGTTCTTCCAATGCTTTCACAAGACTGTGGGTGGCCCATTGTCCCCTGCAGGGAACATGGCATCAGTCGGCATGCATAGCCCTACAAGGATGTAATCGCTTTTCACTTTGTGAAGAGTGGTCTTTGGTGGTGGTGGTCTCATTGGATTCCGTTCCTCAGGAGTATCCAGAATTAACACCCATTCTTCACACAATCCACTGAAACATGCAACTTTAAGGTTTCTCAGATGTTTTCTTTTCTAGCTGTCCAGTCTTCCTTCTTACCTAAACTGGAAACATTAGTCTTGCCTGTCTTTGAATTTCAAGCTACATTTTTTTCCCTACTTGCTACAGCGGCCCAGGTTTCCACCAGGCACAGCACTGCACGCATGTTGCTTTAGCATGATTGTCAGTGGCGGCTGGCAGGATGCGAGTTGGTAGGGGTGTTGTATTCCCACTGAACTCCCAGCTCAGAGTTATGAGGTTTCCGTGAAGAAAGATGTTTCATTCTGTTTTCATGTTGGTTCAGATCTCACTACCATGCTTCCACAGAAAACTAGCTTGACACTTTAGTGTTGCAGTTTCCTTAGAATTTCCTCCATCAAAGAGGGAGATGTGACCTTTCCTTGCCCCCAGTAGAAGCAGCCTTGGGGATTTACTCTCTAAGCCCACCGTGAATCCCTATGGATCCAGTTGATAGGAAGGGGGACAAATGGCAAGAAGTCGTCACCGGAGTCAGGGATTGTTGATGTTAGGGCCCCTTGCCTAAGTAATGTTCTTTGTCTTATGACCTCTGGAACAGTCACATGGCTAGGGACTTACCTATGTCTGCCACTCTCTCCCCACCCCCTAGTCAAGGCACGGTGGGGCGGGAGGCGTAACGGACTAACCTATTCCTTTAAATCCTTTTGGAAAGACATGTAATTTGAGCCTGATCCTGCCAGGTGCTGGGCACCCATGCCTCAGAAGTCGGTGGAGAGTTGAGAATGCCAGCAGCTGGCAGGATTGGGCCCTTGAAGGGGAATTTTGAGGCTAAGTAATCTGCGTGGACCCATGCTTTACTGTGCCAGCTGAAGCTGCGGGGAGCTTTGTGATTGACTTTGGGAGCAGGATAAAGACAGTCTCTGTGCTCTTACTGCCCTGTGCTGGTATGCCATGCCACCTTCATTTTTCACAGAAATCGACCAGGGCATCTCTACAAAGTGTTCTACATCAGGAAAACACTTTGCACTTGTCCTAATGTAACACCCCAATTCCCTCTTCCTTCTCTCTGAAATGGCTGGTCTTTAATTATGATTCAACATTGGTTCTTATGATGCACTATTAATATTTGGATTGCCTTTGAACCTCAGTTGTGCAATAAGCACATTTTATTTCCCCAACTACCAAAGAGTTCATTGACTTGAAACTGTTTCTTCCTTTAGTTACGATACCATTATAGGCCTGAGGTCTTATTTTTGTGATTTGTATCGGTGCTGAATGCTGATAGCTCAAGAAAGATTTCAGCAGCCAGTGGGTAAAGCACATTGAACTAGATACATTTCTCAGCTTTGATGGAGCGTTAGCTCTTGGTGAGATTCAAACATTAGCACTCAGTAAATACATAATGCTTCACACCCCAGTACATTAGGTTGGATGGTTATAAAGAACATGTTCCTTCTGCTTATCTGTAGGAGAGCTGAAATACTTTACATGTTTGCAAGCTGAAAGACGTACATCAGAAGAGGAGGAGGAATGAAAAGTGAACGTAATCGCTGTCAGCATTGCATAAATGTGAATTAAGGTTGTCAGCCAGTTCTCTGAGTAGACAAAGTTTTCATTACAGAACTATAGCTTCTTTGGTTTTAAGTCTATAGTATGCCTGAAGTATGAGATACCGGGGAACTAAAGAGACAGGTTTGTTGAGAGAGCATTGGTCTTAATAAAGGCAGTTGGTGCTGAAATGTTGACATGTCCTTATGGGTACCTGTATTGTTAATTCAACAATATGAAATCACTGACTTTTTTCTAATTATTCTTTCGTTCTCTTAGGGATTTATTCATCAAATGTCTGATATGGCAAATCTATTCACAGATTACAGAAATTAACAGATTAAATTAGTATGTCCAGAATTTGTCCACTCAAAATCATGCCTCATTTTTAAAGCATTGATCTGTTTATATATTGTTTTTCCTCTTTCAACTGGTACAAGGGAATTAGACCACTCATTTTTACTTAATCTTTATAATAAAAAATGAGAGAGCAACACAAAAATAATGTCAAAAGTGAGAATTTAAATCTGCATGGATTAAAGTCTTTACTAATACTTAGGTTTATTTTCTCTGCTTTCTTACAGCTTGATTGAAATCCCCTGGTATGGGAGTTACTTTATCCCATGAGCCAACTCCTAGATGTATGTATGTATGTATGTACATTTGTTTGTTCAAAGCCCTGGAGTCACGTGAATTCATCAGAATCTTAGCATTAGTTGTTTGTGATTGTTTGTTTGTTAGTTTTGGGGGTTTTTATTAGTAAGTTTCCAAGCTTCATCATGATTGTGTGGATCAGCTTGAAAAGGGTTGAAATCCAGAAGGCAAATAAAAACCTCCAGATGTATTTTTATATCTACTAACTTTTGTTTGTTTGTTTTTTGTTTTGGGGGTGGTGAAGCCTGACTTGTGTGTATATATTTTCAAAACCATTAGGGTTTGGCAGTTCTGCAATCACAGATGACTTGCATACCTGTAAAGGAAAGCAGGGACCTCAGGAAAAAATGCTACAGTGTAGCTAACAAGCAGTGTGGAATTCTCACTGCTGCAAGATAATGCACACCAGAACGAACAATTTAACAGTAATTTAAATTTAGAAGAAAAAGATTTAGGTACCACTGTGGACAACTCATACACGCGAGCAAATACATTTTAAATGACACTGAATACAGTGAGCTAAATCAGTCCTTGGTCTAACTCCATTAACCTTGGAAGAATTACAAATGAATATGAACTAATGTGATCAGCCAGTAATCAATTAATGTCTCCGAAGTTGCTCATGCAACTTTTAGACTCCATTGTTTCCCCTCTGGGAGCAGCTTTTCTAAGTGCAACTAATTTTTTTAGTTGTAGATTCCCTGTTTTAGGTAATAGTTACCATAAAAACTGGATGGAGGGGCCTGTAGATGTATAGAGGTTTGTAAGCCTCTGGAAACTAACATAAAGATATAGTGTGTTTGTTTTGAGTGCATTTCATAGCAATTTCTGAAAGATGTCATTTTCTCAATCTACACCAATATGAGCCCTGTAAAAAGAGTTCACATTTCAAAGCCGTTATTGCTAATAGCCTCAATTATTGTGCAAATTGATGTGAATATCAGGACATATAGTTTATGAGTAGGTTAGTGAAACAAAGCCCATTGTTTTATACTGTAGTGCATGGACCCTTTGGAATCTATAGCTACCTGTTTTTCCTGTTTCCTTGTATACAAAGGAATGTAAGTGTTTGAGGAATGGAAGGTCACACCCCTTTATGTTTGCAAACATGGTATTACTACACCCTCATGGTACTGTAAGTTGAATTAGTGTATAAGTTTAAACAATCGTTTTAAAGATACGTAGATTGCTGTATCTCTGAGTTGAAGTGGGACTTTCATGTAGTCAGCTTATGCGAAACTATTACTTTCAAAAAAGGAAACAATTTATCTTAAAATGACTCAGTGAGAGAGATTTGCAGAGAAAATACAGTTTCTAGTGAAGAGGAAAAAAATTAAGAGTGGTAGGTGACACCAATTTGAAACTGTGACTCAGCAGACTTTCAGATCCATGGAAGAGAAAATGCATTGTGAATTAGCCTTGCAACCAGTAGTTGTTACTAGTGTCATTATTAAACAATTGCTCTAATGCACCCAGACTTGGATTCTAATAAGTTGTAGTCTTAAGGTCCTTGGCATGCAAATGTTTGTGTGTGTTTAATTTTAGGCATTTGACTAGTCACAATGAAGTTAGCATAAGTGTCCATACAATTGAGGCTGGAATGCTACAAAGAAGATAAATATTACAGACTTTAAAAGAGAATTACTTTTGTTACATGTCATTTATATATTTGTAAATGCATCTAAAGAAGGGGGTTGAGCTGCTAAAGGGCTAGGTACTAAAGAAATTCTGCTATTGGGCAAAGATGCAAGAACAGCACGATGTTTTCAATTTGGCCGGAGAACATTCAAGTAGGAAACTAGCAGAAGCAATCTTGGAATTGTTTGTGATTATCTTTGAGAAGTTATGAAGAATGGATAAGGTCCTATGGGATTGGAGAAGAACAAATATAGTACCTATCTTTAACAAAGAGAGACAGAGGAGGACATGGAGAATTTTAGAGTGGCCAGCCCAACTTGTATAGCTGGAACAAATTTATTAAACAATTATGTGGTAAGTGCCTACTAGCCCCTGGGATTATACAGGTAACAGCGAACATCACTTTAAGAATTCATCATTCTCTGCTAGCCTCACTTCCCTTTCTGAGAAGGGGGCTGGCCTAGAGGATAAGGGCAAACTAGTAACTGATCTGTCCGAGTCCAGTGAAGCTTTTCCCCCAGGGCCTGGTGTCATTAGCACATGGGGGACCAGGGGTGTGGGATGCCCAACGCGCAGCTCATCCATTGCTGCTCAGCGGGCCGGGGAGGGGTGGGATCCCGCGGCTTGCCCTGGGGGGAGTGCTGCCCCCTGTGGGGCCGGGCAGGCACAGCGACAGCCCAGGGCCAGCCACGTGCACTGTGGGTGGGGGACCAGACCGTGGGTGAGGCGCCGCCCCCTGTGACGTGGCGGCGGAGCCGGGGGGCGGGGCCCGGCGGGAGGGGCGGGCGCCAGTCGGCAGGCAGCGGCGGCCGCGTTCGCAGCGCGCGGGCTGGGCGCGAGCGGCCTGTGAGGCGAGCGGGCGGGCGCCCCCCCCATGGTGCGGCATGTCGAAGACGCTGCGCAGGCGGCGGCACTGGCTGAGCAAGGTGCAGGAGTGCGCCGTGTCCTGGGGCCCGCCCGAGCCCGCGCCCGAGCTGCTGCGGGGCGGCGCCGAGCACGGCGAGTTCCCCTACCTGGGGGGCCGCCTGCCGCCGGGGGGGCCCGGCCCCGCGCTGCTCTCCGGCAAGCCGCCCGGCCCCGGGGACGTGCTGCTCGAGGTGAACGGCACCCCCGTGAGCGGCCTCACCCACCGCGACACGCTGGCCGTCATCCGCCACTTCAGGGAGCCCGTGCGCCTCAAGACCGTGCGCCCCGGTGAGTCCGGGCCCCGCCCCTCACACTGCCCCCCCCCCCCCGCCCTGCAACCCCCGGGCCGGTCCTCCTCCCTGGGGCCCCCCGCACCCCCGGCTGGGCCCTGCTGTCCCGCCTCCCCCCTTGGGCCCGGCTGCTATTGCCCCTCCCCCGCCATGTCCCGGCCCCTTGGGGTGCCCCCCTCCCCCCACCGGGCCAGGACCTGCCCCGCCCCATTTTCATGGGGGGCCGGGCGGGCTTGGCCCTTCCCCTGGGACCTACCTGCTCTGCCCGCCCCCCCGCCAGGTGCCTGGCTCTGCCCCTCCCCTGCTGTGCTGAGGCGTTTCCTGCTGAGCCGCTTTTGGGGCGGGCCGTGAGTCGGTCCCGTGTTCCTTGCACCTGAGGGCGTGGACTGGCCCTGTAATGGCTGTGGGTATGTCACCCTCCGGCCAGTGCATCCTGCACCCACACCAGGGGCTGGCAAGTGCCCGCTCTTCTGTAAACTGCTTTAATCCGTGTCCACTCTCTGGCTGGAAAAATACCCTCCTCTTCATGGGGTGGTGGGATTCTTTTCTAAGAGCCAACCTGTTCTGGAATAAGTTTTTGGCATAAACATCCTTTTCGGTATTATACTCTTTGCCTGTTTTATTCTAGGCCTTTTTTGTATGTCTACAGCTGCCCTTTGTATTCATTATAACCGTTAGCAATTTTGTAGTTGAAAATATTGACTGGCTTCATCTTCACCTTTTATTTTGATACTAGTAGTTTGGGATCATTTTGTGCAGGTTTACTGAGGTTATTGCATCTCCTGGAAGATCAGTTATCTTTATGTCCTTCCTAATCTGATGTATGTTATGTTGTTTTTTGGACTTTTAAAGCATTTCTCTCAAAAATTCCATGAACACTGCCTGGAGGGTTTCCATTTTCCGTTCTGAAGCTTGGGACGGAGAGGAGTTCTTGCATCTGGCTGTTTCTATCTTGGGAGAACTCCCTGGGATAAATCACTTTTGTTGTAACTGAAGTTTGCGGTTGAGCAAACATATTCTTGCGAAGTCTGTTTATCCATAGTGTGAGCCCTGCAGCCCTCTTAGGAGAATAGTGGAACAGATTCATATTAAACTAAGCATCTACCTTTCTTTTTAATTTAGTTCTACAGAGCTAATTATTGTGTAAGACTGGAATAACTAACTTGTATTTGAACTTCTGTTCCAGCTTTCCTGTTTTATACATGGTACAGTGCTCCCACTCCAAAGCATGCTTTGTGAACCAACTTTATGTTCTGAGAATGGAGTTTGTTGGAAGCTTGTGTTTTTGAGAGCTAATGGTACTCTTAGAAGAAAGATAGGGGAGATGCTGTCAGAAAAGGCTATCACTCAGGCCAATAGTAGGTTTATTATAAACTATGTTGGTTTGGTAGGCCTTTATAGAGAATCTCCATTTTTATGTGGCAAGAATCAATCAGGTGGGTGTATAATAGTAGAGGTAGAATAGGGTTAGAGATGTTTTGTTGTAAAAAGGAAAAATCCATTGTAATTGAGGAAGAAAGGATGAACAGGATAGTTACACAGGGAATTCCAGCATTTATCTTAGTCTTCTCCTCATCTACAAATAAAGTGAGACTCTTGCCATGACTGTTATTTTGTGATGCATATCTGCTTAAAAAACAGCCCTGTGCTCACCTAGCAAAGAAGCCCGGTCTTCATGCAAGACTTTAGCCTTGTGGTAAAGAGTGGTCTTCCAACCGGGATCTTTTATAGTTTCAACATTGTAATTTCATTCTTGTTCAGGGTAAGTCATTTCCAGTTCTGCCTGTCCATGGATCATTCAGTGTGTTTTGAGTGAAGCCAGATTTAGTATTGTAGTCCATTTGAATGCTTGTATGACATAATACTTTTTCACTCCAAAATGTGGAAAGTTTGTGCATTATGTATAATGTTACTTCTCAATTATGAGTGGCATGTAAATGGAATGCCCTTCCTTTCCAAATAAGCGAGTGGGTATTTTCAAGTAAAGCAATGTTCTGTGTTTGTCCCTGGTCACATTTCTATAATCTTAATGAAATAAAAAATTTAATCTCTCCCTCTCTTTGAACAGCAAAATGAAGAATCTAAAAAATTTTGAATTAAAAATATTCATTGAATGGTTGTAAAACACTGAAACTAGATGGAAATAAAGTAGTAAATATCCTTGGGGAAAAGAAGGAGAAGCGGTATTGTTGTGATTAATTTTGAATCTCTTCAACAAACGTGAATATAGAATTTAAGAAGGGATGTGCCACTTTTCCTTTTATCTGAGATTTACATGGGAAATGCTTTTCTTTGGGGGGGCAGTTTTTATTAAACTATAGGCAGGTGTTCTAAGCAGTCTGCCTTTTGTCTGTACTGAACAGCAGCTCTAAAGCACTATACTGCAAATTATAGTAGCAGAGCTTAACCTTGAGGTAAGATGATTTTAAGGTAGTGATTATTCTCATGGCTATAATTACCTATGAGAATATAGGTATATAATGTATGTCTGGACCAAATTGCATGAAACTGACACAGAATCACTGGGAGTGAAGCAGAATTTAAAGGGACTCTTGAATATACAGGCAGTCCCCGAGTTACGCGGATCCGACTTATGTCGGATCCGCAGTTACGAACGGGGATTTCTCGCCCCGGAGAACTAGAGCAGCGGGACGCCTGGTCCCGCCACCCGCCTTCTCCGGGGCGAGAAAAGCTGCTCCCCGTCTCCCTGGTCTGCTGGCGGAGCCAGCAGACCAGGGAGGCGGGAGCAAAGCGGTGGAGCACCGGGGGCCGGACCCGCAGCCGCTTCCAGATCAGCTGGAAGCGGTGTGGGTCCTGCCGGGTGCTCCGCCGCTCTGTTCAGCGTCTCCCTAGTCTGCAGACCAGGGAGACGCTGAACAAAACGGCGGAGCACCCGGCCGGACCCGCGCCACTTCCAGCTGATCTGGAAGCGGCCGCGGGTCCGGCCCCGGGTGCTCCGCCGCTTTATTCAGCGTCTCCCTGGTCTGCAGACCAGGGAGACGCTGAGCAGAGCGGCGGAGGACCCGGGCCGGACCCGCAGCGCTTTCAGCTGATCTGGAAGCCGCGGGTCCGCCCGGGTCCTCCGTGGCTTTGCTCAGCGTCTCCCTGGTCTGCAGACCAGGGAGACGCTGAGCAAAGCCGCGGAGGACCCGGGCCGGACCGTGGTGCTGATCTGGAAGCGCCACGGTTCGGCCCGGGTCCTCCGCAGCTTTGCTCCACATCTCCCTGGTCTGCTGGGGGGGGACGCAGCTAGTGCCCCCCCAGCAGACCAGGGAGACGTGGAGCAAAGCTGGGGGCCTGTGGTAGAGCAGGTGGGGCACTGCCGGTTGGTCCCGCAGCACCGCTCCTTGGCGCTACTGGACCAACCCGGCAGCACCTCAGCTGCTCTGCCCCAGGCGTCCCAAAGTCAGCCGCTGCTGAAACTGACCAGCGGCTGGCTACAGGAAGCCCTAGGCAGAGTTGCTCTGCCCTGGGCTTCCTGGAATCAGCTGCTGATCAGTTTCAGCAGCAGCTGACTTGGGGACGCCTGGTGTTCTTACCTTGAATCTGTATGTAAGTGGAACTGGTGTCCAGATTCAGCGGCTGTTGAAACTGATCAGTTTCAGCAGCGGCTGATGCCAGTTCCGACTTACATACAGATTCAACTTAAGAACAAACCTACAGTCCCTATCTTGTACGTAACCCGGGGACTGCCTGTAATTGATTGGATTGTTTTCTGATCACCTTTTAAAGTTTCTTACCCTATGAAAGCTTTCTATTTTGGATATTGTATGGCATGTGAAGGTAGCTGGGAACTATGACTAGTGTGTGTTACTGGTATTCTGTTTGATAAATCCTAATGTCACAAAGCCAGGAAATTGAATGTTTGTAAGTTATCTCCTCAGTAATGTGTATTGCCTTTTTAAAAAAAGGTTAAATCTTAATTTTTGAATGATACTGTCTACAGTCAGAACCAGTGCAAATGACATCGTTTATCCTGAGAACGTTCTTGGAATGTCCCATTGCTGTTTCACTTTCTAAATAAAACTCAGCTTCTGATCACAGAATGTCATTAGTTTGAATATATTATAATTATCTGATATTTGCAATAAAATCACCTTTACCAATATGCTTTCAAATGTCAAGTGAACACTAAATAGTATTGCCTTCAATCACAAATTGATTATTTACATCTTTAAATCTGAAGCTGGTTACAACTTCACAAATTCTTCACAATACAGGCATGAACTGTACAAGTGTAAGCAGATTTTAATTATGTATGTTTTCTTATAACTTATTTTGTTGATTACATACACAGATCTCATCTGTCTTAATTACATTTAGGACCCACCTTTATTTCTTTGTCTATTACCCAGTCACCTGGTGTAAAAGTTAGACCATAAGAACGGCTGTACTGGGTCAGACCAAAGGTCCATCTAGTCCAGTAGGCTGTCTGCCGACAGTGGCCAGCACCAGGTGCCCCAGAGAGAGCGGACCGAAGACAGTGATCAAGCTATTTGTCTCCTGCCATCCTGCTCCAGCCTCTGACAAACAGAGGCCAGGGAACACCATTTTATCCCCTGGCTAATAGCCTTTTATGGACCTAACCTCCATGAAATTATCTAGCTTCTCTTTAAACTCTGTTCTAGTCCTAGCCTTCACAGCCTCCTCTGGCAAGGAGTTCCACAGGTTGACTACATGCTGTGTGAAGAAGAACTTTCTTTTATTAGTTTTAAACCCTGAGCTAAGCATATTTTTATCATTTCAGTTTCTCCTTCTATCCTCATATCACAGAGGATAGCATGAGAATCTCAGCACTCAGGGTCCAGTTCTGCTCCCAGGCATTCCATCACAACTTCCACTTACTTGAATTTTCCTGAGTAAATTTGGGAGCAGAATTGGGCCATTGCATGTTTTTTATTATTATTTGGTCACTTGTTTACAGTGAAATTGAATAGCTTTTATCTTGAAATCAGCTAAACCCGTGGGGCCAAAACAATGATCTTTCTAAATGAGTCTTATTTAATGCCATTATTTTTTCAATTTGGTGGTTTCTCTCTTATCACTGGCATGAAGCGTCCTAGCTGAAGAGCAATATACCCCATAAAATTATATATACTGTGCTTTAATGTATTAGTACTGTGGCTTGACAGTGGCAAACCCTTTCAGCAAGGAAAGGTAACCACTACAGGACAAAGTGCTAGAGCAGTGAATAGAGAACTAGGTGTTCAAATAATACATTATCTCAGAATTCATTTTTGGAGCACATTGAACTAAGAATTTAGCTTTTAGGGTTTTTCCCCCTCATGCTAAGTCAAATTGCAAGTTAAGCTAAGTAGAGAATTGGAGACAAATTCTTTTCTAGCAACACCAGTATTTATTAAGTTAATAAATCGTTTAAACAACATTTTGAAACATCCTTCTTACCATGTGTAATATTGGCACAGTTGCAATCTGTGAAAACATTTCAGCTACAGTTTCCTATGATGAAATTTGCTTCCTTCCCACTCTCTATGGTCCAAAATAGTCCAAGTTTGCTGACCTTCAGAACACTGCAAATTCAATTTATTTGTGTAGGAATTTGTGGATGCCTGATTGTGGTGGTGATACACAGCTTTTGACAGCAGTAATCTGCATTGGATGGTTCTAGCATGCTCAGTAACAAATCTAAAATTAAAATTTCAGAACCTAGTTTAACTGTAATGAAGATAGGCATGTTAATTGTTCTAAAAGTTAACTATGTACTACAATACAGGGACTTTTTCATTGATGGAGAAATTTGTGTGTTCCGCTTGCTACTGCCCTCTTTTAGTTACTAGAATAAACATGTCTGGTTTTATTTTATTTGCTATGACTTTAAGTTTAGAACCTGCTTAACTGTACATCATCTGACTTTGGTAAAATGGGAACAACAGTGGCTCAGAGAAGCCTATCTTCACTGCTGTGACGGTTGGTCTTCTGATGTTCAGTTTAGTAGGTCTAGTAGAGACAAATAATTCTTTAGAATAGTAATAGAGATGTAGCCGTGTTAGTCTGGTCTGGCTGAAATAAAAGACAGGACTATGCAGCACTTTAAAGACTAACAAGATGGTTTATTAGAGCTCATCACCTAATAAACCATCTTGTTAGTCTTTAAAGCGATTCACAGTCCTATCTTTTGTTTCAAATAATTCTGAGGACACAAGTCAATTGTCATCCAATTTCATCAGATTTTTTAATATGATATGGCATAAACATGACATGCTCTTCTCCTTAAACATTTTTAAATAATAGCTATTAGTAGGCTGTTAAAATGCTTTGCACCTGTGCAAGTGGAAGTACAGGCAGTCCCCGGGTTACAACGATCCGACTTACATCGGATCCCTACTTACAAACGGGGTGAGGCAACCCCGCACTAGCTGCTTCCCCCCAGCAGACCAGGGAGACGTGAAGCTAGTGCCCCCCCCCAGCAGACCAGGGAGACGCGGAGCGGCTTTTCTCAGCAGACACCTCAGCTTGAGAATAAAGGACTGAGGGAAGTGAGGTGTGGGAGAATAAAACTGAGCTCTGGAGAAATGTTTGGCTAGAGTTTCCCCTACAATATGTACCAGTTCCGACTTACATACAAATTCAACTTAAGAACAAACCTACAGTCCCTATCTTGTACGTAACCCCGGGGACTACCTGTAATGCCTATCTTAATTGTCTTAGTTCTGTATTTTGGGTTACAGAAATAGAAGAAGGATGGGTGAGATGGTGTGCAAACTTTTGCAAAAAAAATTGCTGTTATATCTAAAACTCAAATTTGTCATTGTATTGATCACCTGATAAGCAGACGAAGCACAACACTTGTGGAAATCTTCCTTCAGTCTAATGACCATACTTCAAATCATAACAAAATATGATACATATATGAGAGTAAGACTGATTCACTTCTTTGGCTTTAGGTGATCTGTGTCTGGACTTGGACTTTGGTCCGATAGTTACCCATTTTTCTCATTCCTGGCATGGGTTAGGTCCCAGTCCTGCAAACATGCTTAACTTTGTATCTACGCAATACATGCAGGACTGGGACTTGAGTTTTTAACAAGTTTTGGAGACCACAAGTCAAAGAATGGACAACCTTTTTTAACAATTTTAATCTTGTTCAAGTTCACTGCTAGTGAGAAATTGTAAAAAGCACATCCTGCTATTTAGTATAGATACAAGTGGGGATGTAATAGTGTAGTCAATTGACCTATTAACTGATAAGCAAAAGCTTAAAGGTTAATGCTATAGACTCATGCAACCTCTTCCCCTTCCTCCACTTTCCAGTAAACTTTTTAGCAGTCCAGCAAGCAATCCTGCTCAGTTCTGGCTTGCACTGAGTCTGGGACTTACCCCCACTGTGGGTCTGCATTTAAAGAGTATTAGGGGTTGTGACGTAGTGGGGGTGCTGTCTGCTCTGTAACCTGGTGTCCCCCTGCGCTATGATGTGTGATTCTCACTGACTCACCCACATGTGTATTAGCCCAGACACCTAGGACCAGCCTGACCACATAACAAGGCTCTTTCTACAGGGGAGAGACAAAGGAAGGGAAGTGGAGACGAACTCCTGTTTTGGGGTAGGGTATGGGAGCGAGGCAGTTGCTGGCTGGGAAACATGAAGGAAACAGCCTAAGCTGAGGACTGAGGATCTAGGGGAGGCAATGGACCCCTATCCCAAGGGGTCTGAGGCATCCTGGCCAAGACTCCTGTAAGCGCATCACGTCTGTGCTATGCTGTATCCTGGAGAAGCAATAAACCCTCTTTATTCTACTGGCTGGCAGAGTCTGTTCTTGCTGCTAAGGGGCTGCAGGACTAGGGGGAACCTCAACTTGCTGTCAGAGGGGCCAGGTGGGCAAGAAGCCCAGTTCAGGTCCAGCTTGCACTGGGTCTGAGAGCTCAGCCCCTCTTAGTCCCCCTGACTGATCAGCTCTTGTCTGGCACCTGATACAGAGGCAGGAGCACAGAATGACAGTTGTTTTTACCAACCCAAAGGTTGGTTTCCTTCTCTTGACACAGAAATAATCATAAAAGGGGAGAGTTATGTATATGACATGCTTGTCTCTTCACTAATTGTTCATTATGTTCTTCACCCTGAAATACTGCAATATTCTTTTAAAAGCGTAATATCCCAAAATGAAATGCATTCCTCTGGAAAAGAACACGAGAGCTGAGTTAAAGGCCTGCCTTTAGTGGGGATTATATTAAAGGTATATAGCAGATTCAAGTCCTAACAGTACACAGCACTTTTATATGGAAGGAAACTGCTTCATTGCTTTTAATTGCAGAGCTTTCAGGGCCACACCTACTCTTTGCTCACAGATTGAGATCCCAATTTGTCTTTATTTTGTGCTTGTTACCTCCAAAGTTTTGTTTGTGTAAAAGTAGGACAGTTAAACCTTGGGGGCACTGATCTGCTTTCTTGAAAGCAGGACGTTCTTATAACTTGGTGTTTTTTTTGTAACTAAAATAAAAGAAATAACATGTAAAAACTTTAGAAACTGACAAAAATGTGAAAATGACCTGTCCATTTTAATTGGCCAAGTGGAAGAGTGGAAAGTGTGTGTGTTGGGAGAGGGATGACATAGTAAGGAGAAAAAGAAATCCAGTCTCTTATCTGTAGTGTCTCTGGTTGTTTATAATATCAGCTAGCCCACTTTTATTGGTTCTAAAGGATATGGCGTGCAGCCTTTGCCACTTGGAATTGTTTTAAGTGCATTCAGTTTACAGCAGCTTGATGTCTCATTGCTATAGAGAATGCGATCTGGGAATCAGGAATTTGAGTTCTATAGTCAGTCCTGCCACTGATTTGTGGACTTTGAGGTAAGTCACTTAATGTCTTCCTACCATCTTGAAAATAAGGGTAATACAACTATATTTGAAGCTACAAGGAAGTAAGTAGATAAATACTAAGCAACAGTTTGCATGCTACTAGATCTTGCTAATTTTTTTAAAGTTAAGAATAATTTTTAATCCCTTCAGAAATATAAACTGTGGTATATGACTCAGCCCTGTCCCCTGAAAAAGAATGGGTAGATGGTAACACAGGTGACAGAAACATTGACCAAAAAAGGAAGACTGTGCACTGGAGAATGTAATACTTAACCAAATACATAAGACCTCAGTTTAAATTTTCTCTTGCATTCTGTGTGTGGCAGGGTGGCAGTTAAAAGGTAAAGGGGTAATGTGTTCAGAGGCTGTTCACGCAATGAGCAAAATAATTAACACGCCTTTATGAAACTCAGCTAAGAACATGTATGCACTGGGATTTTGTTACCTCTCTGAAGAAAGTCATTATCCTGATACTGTATTTCTCTGAAAACTGGCAGAGAGCCAGTGTATTGGTTCAGCAGATGAATTTGTTAGCTTACTCAGAAACAGTCTATTAGACTATCTAACATCCTGAAGTCAATATTTTGTTCCTTGCATTAAGTGGTGAGTTTCTAGATATTAACTTGATGGGAATTTTCTTGAACTTGAATGGGAAAAATAAAACTGGAAAGAATTTCCTTTTGCTCTTTACTTTCTGTTTATGCGGCATTTATACCGGTAACTTGGCTTGATTAACAGTTCCACATCCCTGTTATCCATTGCAAAATTTGTAGGTCCTCCCAGACTGTACACCAGTACTTTATTCTAGGTGTCAATAAGTATGAAATACAAATCTTTAAAAAGAGCCTGTGATGAAGAAGGACTTAGACGTCACTGCTAGGAACTGATGCCTACATGAGGGCAAAACATTCGTATTTCAAATGGGTGGAAACTGGGAGGGGACTCTAACTCTGGCTTTCAGGATGATGCGGTGGTAGTGTCAATATAGATTTCTTCTCTTGGTTTGTCATCTTGATTGCCATATTCGTCTTTATAAAAAAAAAGCATGTTCTTTGCATGGAATGTGTTTCCATTCATCTTTGTTTATATTGTACTGCGCTGAATGTTGTGCAAATGATTTCACCACCAGTGCTCTGTAGTTCCAATCGTTCCTAACTACAGTGAGTTTCAAAATGTTAATGTGGGGCTTATGGTGTCTGCTAGTGGGCTACTTAACACCATGTTTTTAACTTGTGCTTTTTTGCTCAGGAACTGAGATTCAGTCTCTTTACTGTAGGGTTCAGTGACAAATGTACTGATGTTGGTTGGGAAAGGCCTAGTGGAATGTATAAAGGATAAGAAATAGGGCTCTTAAATAATCAGTTAACTCATGCAATTAACTCAGATTAGTAGTGATTAATCACACTGTTACACAATGAGAATACCAACTGAAATTAAATATCATTGGATGTTTTCCTACATTTTCAATAATGATTTCAGTTATAGGACCAAATAAAAAATGTACATTGCTCACTTTCTATTTTTGGTTACAAATACATGCACTGCAAAAATGATAAAAGAAATAGTATTTTTCAGTTTTCCTCATGCAAGTGCTATAGTGTAATCCCTTTATTGTGAAAGAGCAGCTTAGAAATGTAGAGTTTTTTGGTAATGTAACTGCACTCAAAGCTGAAACAATGTCTTCAAGTCCACTCAAATACTACTTGTTCTATCAGTTGCTGGGGCAAGCAAGTTGTTGACATTGATGGAAGATACCTTTACCTGCTTCTTATTTACAATGTCACCAGGATGTGAGAACAGACGTTCACATGGCATTTTTTGGCTGGCATTGCAAGCTATTTACTGTCAGATACATTCACATGCCCCTTTATGCTTTGGCCTAAATTCCTGAGGATGTGCATCCATGCTGATGATGCTCATTTAAAAAAAATGAGTTAATTACATTTGTGACTAAAGTCCTTGGGGGGAAGATGACATATCTCCTGCTCTGTTTTACCCACTTTCTGCCATATATTTCATGTTATCGTGATCTCGGATGATGGCCCAGCACATGGTTGTTTTAAGAATGCTTTCACAGCAGATTTGACAAAATGCAAAGAAGGTAGTAATATGAGATTTCTGAAAATGGCTATAGCTTGCAAGCCAGTGTTTAATAATATGAAGAGTTGTCCAAAATCTTGAGGGACTGAAGTGTGGCGCATGCTTTCAGAAGTCTTAAAAGAGCAACATGCTGTTTTAGAAACTGTGGAACCTGAACCACCAAACAAGAAAATCAACCTTCTGCTAATGGCATCTGGTTCAAATGATGAAAATGAACATGTATGTCAGTCTATGCTACTTCAGATTGTTATCTAGAAAAGCCCATTATCAGCCTGGAAGCATGTCCTCTGGAATGGAGGTTGAAGCATGAAGGGACGTATGAATCTTTAGCACATCTGGGATGTAAATATTTTGCAACGCTAGCTACACAAGTGCCAAGCGAATTCCTATTCTCACTTTCTGGTGACATTGTAAATAAGCAGACAGCAGTATCTCCTGCCAATGTTATCGAAGTTGTATGGCAGAATAGTAGTAGAGCTGAGTGGATTTGTAAACTCTTAAAAGTTCTACATTGTATTCTTTTTAATGCAGTTTTTTGTACATCTACATTTGTAAGTTCAACTTTCATGATAAAGAAATTGCACTATTGCACTTGTATGAGGTGAACTGAAAAATACTATCTTTTGTTCATGGTTTACTGTGCAAATATTTACAAAAAATAATGTGCATTGTACACTTGGTATTCTGTGTAAGTGAAATAAATGCATTTGAAAATACAGAAAATATCTAACATATTTACAATAAATGGTATTTTATTGTTTAACAGCTCAGTTTAAAAAATGAAACCCAATTATTCATTTGACAGCCCTACTAAGAAGCAATGTATCTCTAAACCTAAATCAGATTGAGCAGTATAAACAGAGTTTCAGAACATATTTCTATATGTTCACTGCTCTATCTGTCTTCCATGACGCATCCTTTCTAAGGCATGGAAAAAACAAACAGAAGCAACAACTCAGCAATTATCTTCTCTCTAGAAGTGAACAATCCAGAGGACATTGGATTATAACTGAAAGTGCTACTGTGATTTCTGATAGCAAATGTGTTAATTTAAATTGATGCTTACCAAAACTTTTAATAGGACAGAATATGAGGGAAAGTGCCTCTTTGTGAAGTACTGTATTAATAAACACATTTTATGACCTTCAAAAACTAAGGGTTTTTTTGTTTTGTGAAAGCTTTGACGGTGTTTTTATATGCACCGCAGCAGGGGATTAGTAGTTTGTCAGATATTCTCATAGACTCATACTCATAGACTTTAAGGTCAGAAGGGACCATTATGATCATCTAGTCTGACCCCCTGCACCGTGCAGGCCACAGAATCTCGCCCACCCCTCTTAGAATAATCCTCTCACCTATGTCTCAGATATTGAAGCCTTCCAATACTTTGAAGGCCCCAACATGCAGAGAGTCCTTCAGCTGTGATCTGTGCCCAATGCTACAGAGGAAGGCGAAAAACCTCCAGGGCCTCTGCCAATCTACCCTGGAGGAAAATTCCTTCCTGACCCCAAATATGGCGATCAGCTAAACCCTGAGCATGTGGGCAAGACTCACCAGCCAGACACCCAGAAAGTTCCCTATAGCAACTCCTATCATCCCTCCATTGACCTATTTCCAACTGGAAATATTGTTAAAAAGTAAATTTTGTTAAAAGTAAAAGTAAATATTTTTGTTAAAAGTAAAAGTAAATATTGTTAAAAAGTAAATTTTTAAATAGCTTTGTAAAAATGTTTGACAAACAAGTCCTCTTCAAATATGAAGAAAAATATTTTATTTTCATAGAAACTAAGAGTCCTGATTAGACATAGGGATTTCATTCAAATTCTTTATAATTTCAGTTGAAGTGTTACTTTTGAATAGTTTGCTTTTATAAAATAAAAAGCATTTGTTGAGGAAACCCCTGCTTTCCTTTTCTTATAGTTTACAAAAAATTAAAATTCTTAAGTTTCCTTTTGCAGAAATTATCTGGCATTCCCTAGAAAAAAGAGATATTTAAGCGCTCATAGCAGGCTGGCTAAAATTAATTCAGTTATTTATGTTTACATACATTATTTGGACTAATTAAGGAATAAGTAAATACAACACCTCTAAACTGTATGGCTCTAAAAAGCAAAACTCTCATCTCACATAGATTTCCTGGTTAAAATTAAGATGTGATGTGCCAACTAGTAAGTGCAAATCCTTGATGTCTGGTCCAATTGACTGAACTACTCCTATTGGTTTTAATAGTTTTGCTGGTAGATAGTTCTTCTGGGTGTGACGAGATACTGTATAGTCATTGTTCTGGATTTTTGTTTTTTTTGTGTGGTTTTTAAGAAACATCCTTTCACATCTGTTGACTTTTTTTAAGAGACTGCATAATTTGTTCGCAGGGTGAGAAGGTTGTTTTAAATCAGCATTATTTTTAAGAGTAGTAGATTTTGATTCAGAAAACATGAGTGGTTTTTTCTGAATCTGCATTTGAGTAATCTTACTGAGCACAAAGTGAGGGGAAAAGGTGGCACAGAGAATTGTTGATCTGCTCTGCCAGTTGCTGAAACCTCAACCAAAGTAGTTCATCTTCTGAACTGTTAATTGCTATTTGAACATGTACTGAATTAATCTTTTCGGGCTTTCAGTGCCTCACACTGGGAAATGCTCCCAGATGATACCCCAAGCGATTCACATCTGTTGGTATGGTTTCCCAAACCAGTTAGGTTTTAGATAATTTATTCTTTGCCTAGAGAGAATCTGATAGGCTATTTACTTATCCTGAGCATTAAAGGAGATACTGTGGATTCCAATTTGGAGAAGAAAATCATCAATATAGATGCAGAAAATCCAAGAAAAATGTAAGGGCATGGCTTGTATCAAAGTGACAAGTAAGTCTCAATGTATAGCCCCTCTATCCTCTGTAAGATGTTTGGAGTGTGTTGGAGAGATTCCATGTTAATTGTGCTCTATCCATCCCCATCCTGAGATGACCTAGGAACCTCTGTGTCTGTCTGCACAGTGGCAACTTTGTGGTTGGTTTGTACTCCCATCACCCTTCCTGTCATGTTCTTGAATCTCTGAACTGCTAGAGTAAGAGTCTTGTCCTTTCTCCCAGCATGTTTGGGGATACTCAAGCTAATTGGCCAATGAGCTGTATCCAGGGGAGAAATCATTCTGTCATGCTGACCACTGACACATGCTGTTGTGTAATATTATAAAAGGTTGTGTTTGCAAAATTATATATGTTTTTGTGAGGAAAAGGGGAAGAAGGAGCAGAAGGCAGAAGTAGGCTATATACACCTTCACCTCATGGTATATATAGAAAATAACATACATTAGCAGCAATACTTGTCTGTACATGAAATAACTAAGTAATGAGGTGGTCTAGTCACTGGGACAATTTGCATTTAGCAGCATGATGGGCTAGTGTCAATATGACTGGGTGAAATATGATGTGTCAGTTTTGGGGAAGGCATTTCTACAGACTTCTAATTCACTATAGCAGATGTTTTTCATCTATTTACTTTAGAAGAGGAATGGCTAGGTCTATAACAAAATAGTTCAGTAGACGTGAGTAAAAGTTTAGAGGCATAAAATAAAACATGCATCAGGCTGAGGGAGATACGTTGAGGTAAAAAGCAAAAAGGCAAAATGGGTCTTGGAAGCAAGTTGTTGGTTTTTTTTTAAGAGGTTCAGTAATCTGGCTTTCATCTATACTTTTGATACATATAATCTATTCAAAGATTATATGGAATGTTAATTACCTTTTATTAATTTATATATTTTTTCCTACCTGTCGCTTGCAGAATCTCTTTTCCTAGGACTTCTAGGAGCAGATATTACTTTTGTTCATGCTGTACTAAGCTGACCTGGTTTTAAGAACCCTCCCCCCTCCCCCTACTGAATTGTAAGGGGACTTTTTGTCCTTCTGGGTTTCTTGAGGTTAAATAAGGACATGTTTTCATGTCTCAACAAAACAAGTTAAGGGCCACTAACATTTCAGTTGTTTACTTAACTATGTCAAAGCACACATCAAAATGGAAACAAACCGTAACAGGTGTTTCTGTGATTGTTTATTTTGAAGACTTCTGTGCCCCAAGACATGACCTGATTAATCTTAAGGGACATATTAAGTGCACCTATTTTATTCTTCTTCTGTGTATACTACACTGCAAAATCTTGCCTTTTTCTTTTTAAAAGAAGAACTTTATTACTTTTAATATTATAAATTCTCAGGAGGCAGGGTGTAGGCCACTTGTATATTGAGGAAAATTCTACTGCTGTTTTTTCCCCAGTTATATAGTATTAGTCTCTTCCCCCTTGTAAAGATGGATCTATTCATTAAGAACAGTGCCTGCAGTGAGAATTGGAGTAGATATTGACTGATAGTCATACATTAGAAAATTACATTTTTAAATCTCTTTTTGTAAATTTCATACCATACCATACCATATTTTACCACCCATTAATACATTAATCTACCTGTTCATTTTACATCAACAACTGGGCCATGAGAAAATATGCATTCCATACATACCCATAGCCTTGTTTTTTGTCTAGAGTGGAGTGTTCTGGTTTGAAGGTGTCTGGTACAATTTACAGTATTATTCTCAAATTGTTAATTTAGAGTGAATGTATGAAGAAGGGGAAGGTAGAAAAGTCGAGTGTTGTGCCATTTGGTAAGCTATTATACCTAACTATTTTGACTAAGAAACCTAGCCTTTTTAAAATTCCCATCATACAGCTTGAATCATTATACGAAAGTTAACATTTTGCTTTAATCCATTGCCTGCTATCAAAAATGTTTGAGGAGCAGTGAGTGAATGTTCTATTAAGAAAAAAAGTTGCCCTCATTTGTCCAGTAATAAATGTGCTAGCGAAGTGTTGGGCAATATGCCCTTCAATATGACTGTCATCCTTTACTTCTCAGTAAACTGACAAAACATGAAAAGTAACATTTTGGCATAGCATAGTGATTAAATGTTGGTGTCTGATGTTGCTGTAGCTGAAAGTTGGTGAACATTTGTTACATTATAGGTGGTTGGTTAAATATCTCTGCTACTTCAAAATGCAGAGCTAAAGTGCTGAGATTGTAGTCTGAAATGCATAGAGAGAAGAAGGGTTGGGAGTCTTGTAGTCTTTCATAGTTACTTGGCTTTATTGCTACTTGAAAAATCTAGATTAAATGTATTTTTGCAGAATTGTTGCTGAGAGTTTTAAAGAAAGGTGCATTTACAATTAGTGCAGTCTTAAAATAGGGTTCCCAGACAGCAGACTCTGTCCTACTGATAAATGACAAAGCTGTTCTAAATGTTTTCACTGCCTGAGGATAGTGTCTGCCATTCGTAATGTTTCTAGATTGAACAAATACCTCTTAGCATAAATAAGGTTGAGACAAAATTATCAATGATACCAATGATACCAGTCAATGAAAGTCCTTTTTGGGTTTACCAATTACATAACTTGTTCTTTGAGTGGCACTTCCCAGGTTGAAAGGTATGGGTGGTTCTGCATGAATGACCTGTGTGGATTGCAACTGGCTGTTCCCTTTCCTTCTAAACAGAAAGAGATTGTATGCAGGCCAATGACACACCAAATGACCTTTTTCTTTTAGAGGGATAGAAGTGTACATAAAGGAAAGCAGTAGGCCTGGAATGAAAAAAAAAAGTTAGCCAATGCTTTGCTTAAAGATTTATTATAGATTTCAGTGTCACACACAGGAGAAATATGGTTGTTATAATTTCTTTGTGGAGGATCACAGACAGAAGAAACAAATCAATAATTCTAGAAGGTACATCTTTTTTTCTCTATTTGCCAGTGTTTAACAATATTAGCTAATCTTTCAGTAAGAAGGCATACCTTTGGGTTTTTTTTGGTATTAAAAGAAACTTATTTAGCTGTAATGCATGTGTTCCTACTGTGAGAATAAGCTAAACAGTCTGTTACTCAACTAAGTTTTGCGTGTGTGATAGTACAGTAGAATTAATTTTTTTCAGTATTCTACATTTTAGTCCTGCATTATATGCAACATATTTCAGAAGCGAACCTTGGACTGGAGTTGACTCTTAGATTTTTAGCATTGCATATCACACATGTAAAGATGTAATTGAGTCCTAATTTTTTCTATGGTGTCCGAGTTCGTGTGTCATAGTGGTTTAGTTCAGGGAGAGTTATATATTTTTTTTCTTATGCCTAATTGTATGGACACATTTTTTGATTTAATGAATTAAACTTAATGCAGTTTTTAAACCTTTGTATCATCAGAACACAGGACTGCTATACTGGATCAGATTAGAGGTCTGTTTAATGGTCAGCACCAGATGATTCAGAGGAAGGTGTAAGAAACCTCAACCACCTGGTTCCAAGATGACATTCCCATCAGTTCTGAGGCACAGTACTTGTGCCATTTGTAGGGTCCTAACACATCCTCTCTGAAGTCTAACTTTCACAAACAAATGAATGACCACTAAGTTCCAGTCAAGCCTCATTCACAGGCTAAATATCTTAGCCCATTGCCCTCTATGGGCATCTAGCTAAGAACTGTACTTCCTCCACTTGCTAGGCTTAATATTGCTGGGAATAAGCATGTGTCCCCTGATTCAATGTGGAGATTGTCGGACATTACATTTCACTTGTTCATAGGGGGTTTTAATTCCTAATGAGTCAGATGACAACACTGAAGAGGGTCCAACCCATTACATTCATGATACTATCAAGTGATAGGAACATAGTTGCATGCTTGCACAAAAGAAGATTATAATAGAGAAGGTGAGCTACCATTAAAATAAACTCTGTATGTCTTAAGGTCTGTAGCTGTCATCTCTTTTTTTAAAAAGGTGAGTTGTTTTAATTAATTCCTATAGTTTGACTAAGTGGTTTTAAAATGGGATTTAGCATTGTATGAAATTTCATTTTGAATATAATACTAAGTTCTTATAAGGAAGATTGTTATGGTGATTCATTAGCGTACATTCGATTATATCAGGGCACTTTGATTTTATATCACATTGTAACATTATAGATGGATGCTGGCAGATGAGACCAAAAAGCATGAGCAATTTATTTTTCATAGTTTGCAAAATTAAATGATGTGACTTGACTTAGTAATAAACTGGTGTACATATATAACAGTACAGATTGTGTGTTGAGAGCGTACTTTTGATGGTAGCTGAGTTTAGCATTTTTAACATCATAGAAAGAGTCAAGTAATGAAGACAATCAAATCTAGTTTGAATCTGTTTTTTCATACATTCTGTTGATACAGACTTCAGAACTACTGAAGTAACTTATGAGCATAAATGTTTGAAACTGTGAACTAAAACAATTAGAGCCAAAGGAAATGGATGTACTCCAGAGCACAAATGATTGCCCCAAGTCAGAAAAAACCTGCTCCTATTATGGTCTTTCAAAATTGGCTGTGTGTGTACACTGTGCATAAGTTAGATTTCCTCTAAAACTGGAGATGTTGATCAAAATTAGAGACATTTACCAGACTGGATGGACCAATGGAACCTGTCAAAGGCCCATCCAGTCCTACATTTCTGAGCTCTGATTCAGTATTGCCTTTCTAAGCAAAAGGTGTGACTGTCAGCTAACCAGGGTGAAGGTAGTGTAACCTGGGATCAGAGCAGGCAGCACATCTAGTGCTCAGAAGCTTCAGGGGGTAGATGAGTTAGTCTGTATGTACAGGATAAATTTAAAAAATAACAAATGGTCTGGTAGCACTTTATAGACTAACAAAACATGTAGATGGTATCATGAACTTTCGTGTGCACAGTCCACTTCTTCAGATGACCAGAGTTTTGAGTTTAGGATGTGCAGACCCAAAATAAATAGGGGAGAAAGGGGGGGAGGGGAAAAAAGGGAGAAGATGGGGAAACAAGGAGCAGAGGGTATGAAAATATCAAAGGGAAAAACAGGAATGCAGAACTGGCAATCATTAAGCACCTGAAGACTGGATATTTAAAACAAAGCAGATAAGGATCAAAGGCAATCGATAGGAAGGGTGCTAGCACAAGAAACTACACACAGCTGTTTGCACCTTCATTGAATGTTAGGTTGATAATGTCCCAGCCATCCCTCATCTCGATTGAAGCCATTAGCATGAGAATTGAACTTGCAGGGAATTGTAATTCCAACACCTCTCTGTGTATTTGACTTGTAGAATTTGTTTGTGACAAGACAGCCACCCAGAGATCTTTAAAGAGTGATTAGGTAGATGAAGTGCTGTCTAACAGGTTTCTGTATGTTCCCTTTACATCTATCTGATTTGTGTCCATTGATTTTTTTCTCATGAAGACTGTCCAGTTTGTACAATATATATGACAGTGGGGCATTGCTGGCATTTGATGGCATAGATCAAATTACTGGATGTGCAGTTGAATGAACCTCTGATTTGGTAGCTTATGTTGTTGGCTCCAGTGATGAATACACTTGTATAGATATGTGGGCAGAGTTGGCACTGTGGCTGATTGCAGGGCTGGGTTCCTGGATGCTTATGATGTGGTTGTGTAGCATGGTTACCAGAAAGAATTTGTTTCAGGTTGGGAGGTTGTCTGTAAGTGAGACTAGGCTTTTCCCCAAAGGCCTCTGAGAGTGAGGGATCACTTTCCAAAATGGGTTGCAGATCGTGTATAATGCGTTGGAGAGGTTTGAGTTGTGGACTATAGGTAATAAGTGGAATTCTATTATTCTCCCTTTTGGGTCGGTCTTGAAGTAGTTCATGTCTGGGTACTTTTTTTTGGTGTCTCAGTCTGTTTTTTCACTTCTCCGGGTGGGTATTTCAGTTTTAGGAATGCTCTATAAAGATCCTGTAAGTGTTTGTCTCTTCTTTGGGATCAGAGCAAATCCGGTTTTATCTTAGGGCTTGGCTGTATACAATAGATCGAGAAATGTGTCTGAGATGGTCAGAGTTAGAGCCAAACATCCAAAGCCAAGGTTAAAACCAGACTGGGACCCAACGGTCAAGCTGAATTCTGCAGTCAGGAGCCAGAGCCAAATGTGAAACTGGAGGTCAGAAACTAGAGTTAGGGGGCCCAAGGCAGGATCAGGACAGAAGCATTTCTGCATATAAGGCAATAGCAACAGGAAGGTAATGCAGGAACTACTAGCCTCTGCTCCCTGCTGCAGGTCAGCTATAATGATGAGGCAACCTAGGGGCCAGCTCTGTTGCAGGCCATGTTCCTGACAGAAACTAATTATCCGGTAACATATAGCACTAGCTATACTCATTCTACAAGGAGTCCTGGTCCAAGTGTGAGGAGTATTTGTGTGGTGTCTTTCACATTGATTTTTTGGAGTCCAGTTGTAATAAAATGCAAAAATTACAACTTTTATTGTCCAGATACATAGCAGCTAAACTGTGCCAAAAAACCCTATTTTTATGGGCCTGACTCAGCAAAATCACTCATTTGGCCTTTAAAAACTGACAGAACTAAGTGCCTTTCTGGACCAGGATTGTTTGAAGTATATGACTGAGGTAGAATTACCTTGCCATTTCATCTTATTTGGCAGCTTTTCTGTGTTTGCACAGCTGTGGGCTAATAGTTTGGGCAGGGAGTTGAGTCAGGAGACTTAGAAATTATCATCCCTGTTTCACTAACTTTTCTGCAAAACCTTTGGCAAGTCATTTTAACTTCACTGTCTCATTTTTAGCTCGTGTTAAATGCTCACTTGGTCTTGTAAAACACTTTTAGATTTATGGATATCCAGTGTGAAAGTACAAATGTATTAAAACAATGTCAAGAGGATTCAAACTTTGGTATTCAAAATTGTAGGTGACCTTTTGATTTCTTAAGCATGTAACTGATATGGATTTAATCAGATGATATATTGTGGCTCGTTCCCATGTGTTTAAATTTTCCCCTCTTTTGAGGTACCTGTTCAAATATAAATAACTACGTAGAGGCCTAATGTGACCTCTCTATAAATTGAGAAATCATAAATAAACTAAACAGTTTGCTGGTACAACTTTTTAAATCCTAGAGGATTAGCATTCAGTTTATTTCCTCTAAGCCCATTGAACTGTCAGGAAATAACTAACCCTTAAATTTTAGGTTTGCGAAAGTGATTTCCTCCTAATGCATGTACTTCAGAGGAATTTCAAAATCCTCTTACATACAAGAGAAGCAGAGTCCCATTTTAATCCAGTGGAATGGTGCTTAATGGCTTGTTTAGTCTCTTATTGGTCTAAATAATTCTTCAGGAACCAGAAGTATTAGAATTTTTTTTTTAAATCTCTTGTTTCTGAAACAGCTATCATTCAATTTTACTAATTCCCAATGAAACTAGTTTAACAGTGTGATGCAGGAAGTTACCTTCTTCTGTGTGTGTCTATGAATAGTGTTCAGCAAAGGATGGGGGTACAGATAATAAAACAGACAGCAAAACTCTCTTGTATTGTGGTATTCCATTTTTTAGTAGTATTTTGGAATATTTGTGGTTGTTGGGCATGGCTTCAATTTTTCCACACCATTTCTTTGCAAAACAAACATTTTGAATAAGATAGAAGAATTTGCCGTTCATTGACTGTATTAAACTGAGTACTTAGAATTGCCATCATTTAGTTATGAAGAAAGGTTTGAATAAAACTGCTTTAATAGCAGTGCTGTCTTTACATAATTATTGGGAAAACTTCTTGTGACTTTTAAACACTTGTAACACACAGCTTCCCAGGGCAACTGCACAGAAAATAGAGCATTGTAATTAATAATATGCAATTGAGTGTACCCATTTTGGTAGCACTAACAACTAATTTGAGTGTTAAAGAGCTGTTTCCGGTATTCTTCAGTTTGTCTTTAAAATGTATGGTTACTGTTGATTTTTAAGACAAGCTGCTTTCTGGGGCACTTTGAGGTCATGCTTTGCCTCATTTCTGACTTGTAACACTCCCCAAATTGAAGACCCTCTTGTGTACAAAACTGTCAGTTATGCATTTGTGACTATATTGAGATCACAAATCCTATTTCACTTGTGACTGGCCAAGCCAGCTCTGATCTTTGGCAAATAGCAATGATTTTTGTTCATTAAACCTGTGATGCCTTTAGATTTCCCACGTGTGTACATGATGATTTTAAAAATCTGTCATATGTACATCAGCTAGAAATAACACTTCAGTTTCAAAATATATTTTACTGCTTTCCATTCTTGTGTATTTTTGCTGTAGCTCATTGAAGGGTGTAAAGCATGAAATTGTAGGTATAAATAATTGGTGTCTAAAATACATGGAATAAGTGAGGTGGCTTATACAAAGAGTATTTTCATATTAGGTCCTGAATTAATAGGCTCTCAGAGCTTTGAACAATTAATAATATTTATTTGTAAAGTATTTGAGGACAGCCTAAAAAATGTTGTTCTTTTTTCCAACTGCTTGCAACACAAAAGTATTGCTGGTGCGTAGTGAAAATAAAAACTGTAGTAACTGATCATTGTGAATTAGAGGTTTCTGTATGTGCCCTACTTAATATAAGAATATCTAATCCCATGGATTTCATTTGCCTCACTGTAGGACAGTGATGAGTAATTACTTTTCTCCAGTGAAGATGGAAAAAAAGGGGGAGAGTTTAATTAAGTGCCCATTAGGAAATGTTGCTAATACTTAATTTTAAGTGCCCAGTTATAATGAATTCATTTAATGTTCATCAAAATAGCTGTGATTGTAATTGATTTCTATGTAGTATGTGATGATTTTGCTATACTGCACATTATAGCCTGTGGTTCTGCACTGTTTTGTGCTTATATCTGCAGAAGTTTTAAATTTCTCAGTTGTATTCAGCAAATTTATATGTAAAGGATTCAGATTTAAATAATAGGTTGTGGACTTAGATTTTTAAATGGGACTTTACATCCCTATTTACAGTGTTAACTGGGTAAACTATATGTTTAACCTGTTAACTGGCCCACCACATTGTGCTGCGGGCACAGGGGCAGAGGTGCTGGAGCAGCCCTTCTGCCTGTGGCATAGCATGAGGGTAGTCTGAAACAGCGCTCAGCCTGCACCACGGGCAGAGGATGCGCCAAGTGGGCCAGGCACCAGTTACTTGGTTCCTCCTTTACATCTCTAATTATAAACCTCTTGCCACCAGAGCCTTGAATCATTAAAGTGCTATTGGTGCATTTCATGATATAGAAATTTTTGCCCTTTTTTGGGGTCCTGTGCTTCCAACTAACTGAACTCTGGGAACTGATATCCTTAAGTCTCAATCCACAACTGGACATTAAGCTCTCTGTATTAGAAAGTAATTATCCCAGAAAGTTGATATTAATGTGATAAGCTTAACCAGCTTATTTGGGACTTAGAGGGCAAATGTACTGTATGCATGTGAGCATATGCATATTGGCAATCAGCATCACCTATTCATGGACTCAGTGTTGGAATGAAGCACGTGGTAACTAAATGGTCAAAGGTGTATTATATTAGATGTAAGCAAGAAAAATTAAATAGGTACACAGTGATTATATAAACTTAAAAATCTTAATTAAATCTGATGGCCTTGCTGATCACTCTTTAATTGTTTGATATTTTAGCTCTGGAAATGTAAAGGTTCTTGTTGTATTGTCACCTACAGTTTTGTATTAGATTCTTGCATTGTTGAGTCCTTTGGCCTGCATGTGCATGGCATAAGAAATTAAGAACTGCGCTACTGGTTCGGACCAATAGTATATCTAGCCCAATATCCTCTCTCCAACAATGGCATACACCAGAGCTCCAGGGGGAGTGTACAGAATAAGACAGTTCAAGTCATCCACCTGTATATTCCCTTCCTAGCTTCTGGCCATCAGAGGTGCAGGGTTGCCTTGAATATGGGGATGTCTTAGGGATGTTAAATATTGGTTAATTCAATAGTTGATTAACCTCATGAATTCTTATCGGCTGCCAATGCACTTCACCCCACTCCTGGGGAGTCCCTTGCCACGCCATGCTGCTGCGTGTCTGTCAGAAGCAGCATTGCGGAGTGCCAGGAGGGAGTTTGTCGGTGAGGGGAGCCAGTTAAAAAAACAGCTCTCCTTGTGGATTGGCTGCCTGCCAACCTGCACTGCTGCCTCTGATACAGAGGCAGAAGTGTGGGGTGGCAGCAGCCTCTTTCTAGGGGGTGGGGTCAGAGCACCTGAACCTGGCGCAAACTGGGAAGCCTTGCCCGCCTGGCTCCTAATATGCTTTAAATGCAGAGCCACAGTGGGGAGTAGGTCCTGAACCCGGCGCAAGCTGGGACTGATCCAGGCTGCAGGCCAGCCTGCTAAAAATTTCCGGGCAAGTGAGAGGAGGAAATGGATGTATATAGCCTTAAGCTAAGATCTTTTGCTTATCGGCTAACTGGTTAATCAACTACACTGTTACATCCTATTGTGTTCCTGACCATCTTGTCTAATAGTGATGTATTGTTAAAGCTGTGTTGGTTCCAGATAAAGACAAGCTAAGTTGGTTTATTTTATTGGACCAAATTCTGCTGGTGAGAGACCAGCTTTTGAGCTTATTCAGAGCTCTTTTACGCTATTCCTCCATGAAATTATCTGGCTCTTTTTAAAAAGTTAATCATACTTTTGGCCATTACAGCATTCCCTTGCAGTGGGTTCTACAGGCAGTTTATGCATTATGTGGAAAAAGTATTTCCTTGATTGTATTGAACCTGCAGCCTATTAATTTTATTGGATGTTCAATGGTTTTACACTGAGAAGAGTGAATAACGCTTCTCTATTTACTTTCCCCACCATTCATGAATAGGCTCTTACTATAGATGTAGATCTATTAGTCTCCTCTTTTCTGACCTGAACAGCTCTAGTCTTTTTAGTCTCACCTCATATGGAAGCCATTCCATATCCTAGATCATCTTTAATTAACGAGTGCAACTTCACGTTCACCCTTCGTTGTTGTTTTTTTGGGGGGAGGGCACTGCTCCATGGCGCATACTAATGCTCACTAATGCTTTGCTTTTTAAAAACTGGTATGTATAAGTTTTGATGTTTCCCCGATACTGTTATGTTGGAGAGAGCAAGTTCCCAAACATTAAGCAGCATTCACACGACAGTAGGCATGTGTCTGATAATGCAGTAGTAGGAGGATATTGAGGAACCACTGCATTAAAAAGCACTTTGGTATAATGTAAATTGAAGAATGTTAATGTGAGAAACAGAGCCTTAAGGAGGTTCCAGTTTCTAATGATTAATGAAGAACCTTTTAGAGAGCTCTGTCAATCATTGGAAACTAGAAGGCAAAAAAAGCGGAATGAGGAAGACATGAGGGCGTATAATAAAAATAGCAAATGCTGTGTTATCACAGAATCTGGAAAAAATCACTTGTGATTTGGGAAAGGCTGTGTTCCAGTGCATAATGGAATGACATCAGAGTTGACTCGATTTTATGAAGAGCAGCAGTAAATGTTTGTAGCATTCAAATGGTTCAGTAACTCCAAACTTGGAGATTTGGAGTTTTCCTGAGAGAAAGTTCCTGCTTTAAATTTAAAGTACAATTCGGAGCATGATGCTTTTAGCTTCATCACGATAAGTGTGTGGCTGCTAAGGTGTAGTTCTGTTATGAGAACAGCTAGAAAGTGTTAATTTCATCAGTTTTGGGAAGGCTGTCTAGTACAGGTTGTACCTCCCTTAACCGGGACTCAATGGTTCAGTAACATTTGACATCTGGCTTGGACCATGGATGTTCCTGGACCACAGAACCCAGGAAGAGGGAGGTCTGGCGGTGGGGTAGGAGTGCCTTAAGGGACACTGGTGACTCAGTTGGGAGCTGAGAGAGTGAGTGTGTGTGGGGTGAACAGATAGCATGGCGGGGAGCTCTAGCCTGCCCATGGACCATGTTGCTCCAACCCTGGCCAGAAAGCTTTGACCCCCAGTAACAGCCAGGGAGCTCTGGCTCGGACCGTGGAGTTCCACCCTGGCCACAGAGCCGGTCCTGCCCTAACTACACAGCTCTGGTTGTGGGGCTCCAGCACTGGCAGCAGCAGGGATGGGGAGAGCCCTGTATGGTGGAGGCAGCAGTGGGGGCAGGCTGGAGCCCTAGTTTGGTGGTAGCATGGCCATTAGGGGAGGCACCTTCCCTGTTCCGGCACATCCCCTTGTTCGGGACCAATCAGGTCCCAAGGGTGCCAGGCCAGCGAGGTCTAACCTGTATTATCAAGCTCAAAAAAAGAGTATGAGAACACAGAATTGCTAATGGCATTGTCTACTATTCAAAATAGAATATGATCACAAACATTACAGGTTGAACCTCTCTAGTTTGACACTGTCTGGTCCAGTAAACATCCATGATCTGTTATGATTTTAAATAGCTGGATGTCCACTTATTATGGGTGTGGCCAAGTTTCCTGTGGTCCCATAAAGTTTTACAGCCATCAGCCCTGGTTTTTAGTGTTTTTTCTGTGCTGTTATTTACCTCTAATTTACCCCTAAATGTCTTCTAAGAGCCCAGCAAGCAGTGGAAATGTTGGTAATGCTGCTAGATAATATTGACCTCCCGTGGTTCGGCAAATTCTCTCGTTGGACGCCGGTCCTTCGGATGTCGGATAAGAGACGTTCAACCTGTAGTTAAAATCTGAGTCGTCTTATCATCTGTAGTGTCATGGGGTTAAGGACAGAGGGTATAGACTCAGGAATACAAATAAAAACTTGCAGGAACTGTTTACCAAACATCTTTTTTAAAGAACCAGATCAGCATCATGATATTTCTAAACAGCACACTCATCAAGAGAAGAGAATGGGACACTTGATCATGAAGAACTTTCTCAGGCGCTGTCAATCAAATCATAGTGGGAAGATGGGGTGCTGCGTTTTTTGGGGGGGTGTAGAGTAAGAAATATGAAAGGAAGTCCTGAATGTTGCAGTTGTTAGATCAATGCCAAGCAAGTGGGAAATAAAAGTCCTAGGCACATGTGGAAGGCCTCTTGTCACTGATCATGAAAAAAGTCCCTGCGGAAGAAAGGTACAGGCCATGGGATACAAGGTCAGTGGATTTTCATTAATCTCGTTATCTATCTATACTTATGCATGTAGTGTACCTGCAGGAAAATTTTAAAGTATTCAGAAATTGCCTACTATTCTTTATGGTCTTCAATTTAAAAGACAACTAAAAATGGAATGGCCTTTCAGTCATGCAGCTCTGATATGTAATGCCAAGTGGCATATTGCAGGAATAGTACATCAGTTTCTACTTGAAAGAGTTCATTCTGTTGGCCATTTCTCTCCCCTCACCTCCCCTTATATGGAAGGGAATGCAGCACAACAAACAGGCTATCAATCAATTTCTGCTTTGTTGAATCACCTGGGGCGCACAGTTTTTGATCCATAGCCAAAACTCTAACCAGGTCACTCCTGAAATGCTATGAATTTGCTCTATCTTGGAAAAACTACATTTCAGGGACCTTTTTTAAAAAGAGGCTCAGTAAGCTCATTTAAAGATTCATTATCTTTCTTGATCTGTAGGATTTCCAAGACTCAATGTGGATTTTAGTGACCATGTTAAAGAAAAGGCTATGCCTGTTTGTTAAAAGATGTGTGATTTTTAAGAAGGTATTTCATTACATATATTTTCTTTTGTCTACAGATAATTACATTTTAAAAAACTTGTTTGGCTCCCGCTTTATAGAACTTATATTTTTCTCCTATTCTTTGTTTCCATATTTAAAAAATATTTTCTAGATGATCCGGTCTTTACAGTAATGAGTGGGGAAAATGGGATTCAAATGAGCAAAGCTGGGGAATACATGGATTCAGCTTCAGAATAACTCAATAGCTTGGAAATGAAACATGTTTTCTATGTAGTATAAACGATTTTAAAAGTAGGTAATGCTAAATACAGATATGTAATTGGCAGCACTAGTTTTCATACTTTTTTTATGTTGTGGATAGGAAATGGAAGAAAAGCAGTTGCACAAAGTTTTATTGCTGTAGATAGTGTCTTTGCTGTGTATATTATTTCTGAGGCAGTGTTGAAAACACAGTACATTTTGCCTCTAGCAGGTGGTTCTATCCATTAGAACGTGTATGTGTCTATCCTAAATAAAAAACACATGCAGTGTTTATATATAAATGAAGTGTTTATATCCGAAAAGGGGTCTGTTTAGGGACTGGTTCTGTTTAATATCTTCATCAATGATTTAGATATTGGCATAGAGAATACGCTTATTAAGTTTGCAGATGATACCAAGCTAGGAGGGGTTGTAAGTGCTTTGGAGGATAAGGTCATCATTCAAAATGTTCTGGACAAACCGGAGAAATGGTCTGAGATAAATAGGATGAAGTTTAATAAGGACAAATGCAAAGTGCTCCACTTAGGAAGGAACAATCTGTTTCACACACACAGAATGGGAAGCACTGTCTAGGAAGGAGTACTACAGAAAGAGATCTAGTAGACCATAAGCTAAATATGAGTCAACAGTGTGACACTGTTGCAAAAAAGGAAGACTTGATTCTGGGATGAATTAACAGGAGTGTTAGGAGGAAGACACGAGAAGTTATTCCATCTGCTCTACTCTTCGCTGATTAGGCCTCAATAGGAGTAGTGTGTTTGCTTCTGGGCACCACATTTCAAGAAAGATGTGGAAAAATTAGAGAAATTCCAGAGAAGAGCAACAAAAAATGATAGGTCTAGAAAACATGAGTTAGGAGGGAAGACCGAAAGAATTGGGCTTGTTTAGTTTGGAAAAGAGAAGACTGAGAGGGGACATGATAGCAGTTTTCAAGTATCTATAAGGGTGTCACAAGGAGGAGAGAGAAAAATTGTTCTCCTTGGCCTCTGGTGATAGGACAAGAAGCAATGGGTTTAAATTGCAGCAAGGGAGGTTTAGTTAGGACATGAGGAAAAACTTCCTGTCAGGGTGGTTAAACACTGGACTAAATTGCCTAGGGAGGTTGTGGAATTTCCATCCCTGGAGATATTTAAGAGCAGGTTGGATACACATATATCAGGGATGATCTAGACGGTGCTTGGTCCTGTCGTGAGGGCAGGGTCTGGACTTGATGCCCTCTTGAGGTCCCTTTCAGTTCTAGTACAGGCAGTCCCCGACTTACGTGGATCCGACTTACGTCGGATCCCTAGATACGAACGGGGTGAGGCAACTCCCGCACATGCGCAGCAGCATTCCCGGGGCTCGCTCACCTGGGTCCTAGGATCCTCCTCCTCCTCGGGCCGGCTCCGACTGGGGTCCCGCAGAGCTGCCGGGCAGAGGAAAAGTGCCTCCCCACGCCCGCTGCCCCCCCCCCACCCCTCTGCCAGCAACAGGCTGCCCCCTCCCCTGAGCAACAGGCTGCCGAACAGACAAAAGCAGCCTCTCTGCCCCTCCTCCCCTCTATACATGCCGGGCTCCCGGAGTGCAGCAGCGTCCCCGGGGCTCGCTCACCTGGGTCCTAGAATCCACCTTCTCCTCCTCTTCGGCCGGCTCCAACTGGCCTCTGCCTGCAGCTGCTGGCCACAGGGACAGGGATCCCGCAGAGCTGCCGGGCAGAGGAAAAGTGCCTCCCCATGCCCGCTGCCCCCCCCCCTCCCCGCGGCCTCGCATCCTGCACGCCTCCCCCTCCCCCCCTGCCAGCAACAGGCTGCCCCCTCCCCTGAGCAACAGGCTGCCGAACATCAGACAAAAGCAGCCTCTCCGCCCCTCCTCCCCCTATACATGCTGGGCTCCCTGGGCAAACAAAGACTCCACCAAAACAAACAAAGTGCTGGCCTCATTGTGTTAGCAAAAAAAGGACCCTCCTCCTAGAACCCTGGGTGGTGTGTGGAAATAAAGCTATTAGCTCAAAGCATGGTGCAGAGCTGTTTGGTATTTGATGAGTTACTCCTTTAGTCCTGAGTTTGTCACAGGGACAGAAATAGATGTGAAATCTTCTGAACAGGGGAACAGACAGCAAAACAAACATTAGAGGGGAGTTAACCTTTCCCTATGCTATCCAAAACTAAAAAAAATGTTTGGCTAGAGTTTCCCCTACAATATGTACCAGTTCCGACTTACATACAAATTCAACTTAAGAACAAACCTACAGTCCCTATCTTGTACGTAACCCGGGGACTGCCTGTATTCTAGGATTCTATGATTAAATATAAAAAGGGAAAATGAGATCCTACAGTGGAGTGAGGTATTAGGTCTGTTTAATGTGCCCCCAATACAATAAATATACAGTATACATCAGGGCTACTCAACTTTGGAAGCCCTAGAGGCCACAATGATGCTCACAGCATATGCTGAGGGCCACAACTCGTGTGGTTGCATATACATGCAAATATATATGCGACTAGCTTCTTTCACACTGATGGGCATGAATATAAAGATTAAGGCAAGACTGCACAACAACACACAGGCCCTATTTAAGTCAGTTCTGCTGATATTAATACAATGCAATATTTACCCAATTTCCACCCATTTGGCAGCACTTTTAATGGACAATGACAGTCCAGGAAATTTAACTACTTAAACACACATCAACAGAAGACCATTATATTGACTACTTTTTTGTTTTGGCTCCCACCCATGGGCTGCAAACAAATGGGCCATGAGCTGTATGCGGGCCATGGGCCGCATGTTGAGTAGCCCTGGTATACATGATCAGATATTTCCTAATTATGATTATGTACTCCTAGGTTCATCATATACAAAACCTACATGCACTCTGCAGTTTGAAAACATGGAATTGCTGTATATGTTGCAGAATAAGTTTGTCAGTAATGGGTTTAAGACCATGGATAAACCTGCTTGTTTTTCAAAAGCCAGGTTCCTGGCTATGGATTTCTGCATGGTAAATACATTATGAAACCATTTTGTATATGCAGTTTGTAGATGTAGAGCTTCACACACAATTTAAATCTACCTTAGGGTCCACTGCAAAGAAGTGCTGAACAGCCACTTCATGTGCTGATGTCATTCATACCATAACAGGCAGCAGGATCTGATTGGCATGGCCCACCGGGGGGTGCTGAGCATGAACTATTCTTTTTTCCAGGGGTGCTCCAGCTGTGTAAGTGGAGTAAGTGGCTCTGGATCACAATGGTTCCTTTCGGTCTTAGAATCTATGAATGCTGGAGTTTAGGCTTTTGAGTACTATTTGCCTATTAGGGTCAGGCCCTTAATTTGTGGATTACCTGTAGATACCTTATTGAAACTACAATCTGATGAGCTACAAGCGAAATTAGTGTAGCGGTTGTAGTTGAGTACTCCCCTAATCTTGGGCTATACTGAAGATCTCTCACAGATAAAGAGTTAAACAATTGAGATTTTTTTCTGACAGATTTTTGCTTGAGCAGGTATGTATTATGATGTTTACCTTGTTCATTCAGCCTGAAAAACTTGTTCCCTAAAGGTCAACACTAGTAAATATAGGGAATAGACTTGTGGCCTTGATGTTTGAAAATGAAGGGGCGTGTATTGTGCGATATAAAATAAGAAAATGACACTCAGTGGCAACTGGCAAGTCTAGATTTCTCTTACCGCAGCTTTCTGTATTGCAAACTTGGGTGACCGATTCTAAACCTAGTTAACTAGTTAAAGAAGCCACAAAGATTTGCTAAATTTAACTTTATTTCTAGCAACATCCAACATAGCACGCAAATTAGGAATGCACTTGTCAAATCACACTTACACTAAAAGGCATAGAGCGTGTCTTGAAGAATGATGCATTGCAAAGTGAATTATTTAAGATACTAACCAGGTGATCTACTCAGCCATAGCTACATCATCCTCTACCTAATTTTCTCCCAATCAGCAGTTTTCCTTAGGATCTTTCATTCTTGCATAATTTTCTCTCTGCATCATCATCTTGCCCTGCTTATACTTAACACATTTTCCTTTTTTATCCAGGGAACGAATTTCTTCAAAATATTCCCAGTTAGGGGGTCTCTTTTGCCATGATAATTTTTCAGTGACACAAGTGTGGGGGGAATTTAGGAAGTTGTGCATGTGCTGAATATTGTCCCTTTTTCTTTTCAGTACATGCCTTTCCAGTACACGTCCTTTCTACATTGTCTCTGTCCTTTCCTACAGATTGTCTGTCTCTTTAAGACAGAGTCTTAATTCCTTCGGGCTACGTCTAGACTGGCCCCTTCTCCGGAAGAGGCATGCAAAGCAGGCAAGTCAGAATAGGGAAATCCGCGGGGGATTTAAATATCCCCCGCGGGATTTAAATAAACATGGCCGCCGCTTTTTTTCCGGCTTGGGGCAAAGCCGGAAAAGAGCGTCTAGACTGGCGCGATCCTCCGGAATAAAGCCCTTTTCCGGAGGATCTCTTATTCCTACTTGCAAGTGACTCCCAGGATTCTTGTGCTAGCTGTGCAGAGGAGAGGGGAGTGCTGAAGTCAGGATGTTGTCCTCCCCTGTGTCTAGACTGCTTTTTTTTCAAAATAACCTTCTGAAAAAGTGATCGGATGCAATTATGCAAATGAAGCACAAGATTTGTAAATTTGCTCTTCATTTGCATTTTCAATTTCCTTCATTTACATTCCTCTTTCGAAAGAGGAATGTAGTCTAGATGCACCCCGGATGTATGTTTGTTAGGTCCAGGAAAGGGTCTGACCAGCTCTGTGATGGTCTCTGTCATAGAAGGCAGTTATTTTTCTGTACTTTTAATGTGGGTCATTGTTGGTTTGTTTGTTGTTTGGTCCTCTGGTCACTGAACTTTCATGAAAGGAGAGACCTTTGAAGTGAAAAAACACTTTGGCTTTAAAAAAAAATCTAACTTGCATATGTGATGTTTATACTTACATCCTAAATAAGCAACCTACTTTTTTAGGCGTGCTGCTTTGCGCAGCTTCTTTTTGTCTGTTGGGATTGTGGGTGCTCAGCACCTTTCATAAACCAAGCCGGTTATCTAAGTATGGTTTTAGCTCCCTAAATTTCACACCCAAATTCAGTAATCTTCCCCAAGGAGAGAGCCCATGCTTTTGTGCTTTGTCGCTATGGTGTCATGAAGTGAAAAAAGTGTGTAGGTTGTAAAATTTTTGGCCATTTTACTTTGGTTTGTGCACAAACACAGTTGCCTTTGAATGAAATGACTGTATTTCTCTGGCCAGTTGAATGGGTGCTAGTGTATAACATGTTTTACTGTTGTCTTAAAATGTTTTAAGAAGAACGGAAATTATTGTATTCCTGTCAAAACTCATGCACAGTGTTCCAGCTAAACAAATGAACCACAGTGGGAATTTTTGTACTGTTTTGCATGAGTATTGTGCATGTGCCTCAGTTCAAGTATCTAAGTGGTGGGGCAAGAGTCTGTAATGTGCAGCGGATCCTAGAGGGCAGATATGATTGCTCTGGCTACCTGGGCTCAGACAATGGCTAGATACTTTGTATTCTGGCAACTAATACATCCTCAGAGAAGCCAGCTGAAGAATTGGAGAACACAGCCTAATTTGCCTGGGAAGGAGGCAAAGGACAGAGGGGAGGCAATAGGTCATGACTGAGGGTGGGTTTCTGTAAGCTGGTCAGTCTCCTTTTTGGGGACTAGGTAGAAACAGCCCCTGCCTGCGGGATGCCCCGAAAAGTCCTGTCTGCGGGGTATTTTACTCCTGGAAACAGTGAATGTTTGAGCCTTGCCTGATGATTATGGCCTCAAAAATGAAGTAGTTGGTGGCAAATTGGAATTTGAATTAATTTTTGTGTAGGAATGTGTCTTTGTTATCTGTTGATATGGATCTTGTCTGTTTTAATTTCTTGAAGATTGTTTAGCTTTCATTTAAAAACACTTTTTTGATTTTCACTAGGAATAAGGCTCTGTCTGACCTTTTAAAACTAATGTTCCAGTTTCTTTCAAGTGACTTGAAAAACATGGAACCTATATCTGTTGAAGAGTGAATACTTGTTGCTACAGCGTTCAGTCTCTCAGACTGATCTTCTGAGAGAGATGAAATCTGTGAGAGTTAGATAATTTCAGTGGAGAGAAAATCCAAGTCCTTAGGGAATTCTGCATCTGATTTCTTTACAGACTCAATGCAAAATAAAGCAATTGAAGATAGATCATAATCAAACACTTTAAAGAGTATAAAAAACAGCAAATAGCCTTGCAGCACCTTAAAGACTAACAAAACATGTAGGTGGTTAGTCTTTTACCATTAGTTAGTCTTTAAGGTGCTGAAAGAATATTGTTTTTTAAGTTTTTCTAGTTAGACTAACTCGGCTATCCCTGTGGAGCTTTAAAGAGTATGTTAGTAAAGTATGATTTTAAAAAGTGCGTCCAAGAGAACACATCTTTCTTAATTTTATTGTCCATTTTTAATATCCAGATTCTTGTTTTGGTGAGTTTGGAAATCAGCACTTGAAATTCCAAAAGTCAATGATGTCTAATTGTCTAATGCCATTTATCAATGGTGGCTGTAAAACATGAATGCTTAGAATTTTGACGACTTCATGTTGCACCTCTGTTTATTTTTCTAACCAGTTTGAAGACTCCACCCAGAATAGTGGACTAAAGTTGGTTTTACCATACCAGTATTACTGACATTTAGCTATATTATATGGATTTATGAATTACAGATGTTAGTCTGTTTATGAAACTAGTGCTATTTGTGTATAACAGTTGTCATAGCAAAAGCCAACTCTGTATTTTTACCAACATACAATGGTGGTGTACCAAGTATTAGTTTGTATAATTACTAGAGTCTTATGTATGTCATGGGTTGAATCATTAGTACTTTCTCTATTCTTGCTCTTAATGAGCCATTTCCAAGTTGTAGCACAAAAATTGTAATGAGTTATGTGGGAAACTAACTTATTTACGGAGAAGTAAACTTAAACCACTTAAAACCAAGTAATATAGCGTGAAATGAGATGAAAAGCTTTTTTAAAAGTGCAAAATTTTAAGTGAAGTTTTAAACCAAAGGAAAATAAAGATTGGTATCAATTGTGGCAGCTGATAAGAAAAGTGAAGTTCTGTGCGTGCTAGCACTCTAAGAGGACAAATGAGCTTTGCTGGTCATAGGTCCCTATCAGCTATTTCATTGCAGAAGGACTTCACAGTGGACAATGTCACTCATGCTTGCTTGCTTGCTTGAGAGACTATTCTGAATAACTATCTAGTGCTGCTGCCTTTTAGATTTTTTTTCATAAGATATTTCTAGGGTTTAATCTAAATATTACTTCTCTTTTATGTGACCGTATTATGTACTCCGCTCAAGTTATTATGATTTATGCTGTTTTGAATACTGGCATTTTTCAACTTGTCCCTTCTGTCGTACCTCGGTGTTTTCATACCTCGGTACCTTCGGTGGTCTGGACTGTCAGTGTCAGCGTCGTCTGGTCAAGGTTGTCCTGGCGCGCTCCTGACAGGACCTCTACTCCGTTAAACTTTCGGCTGCGTGCATAACAATCGGTACTCCCTTTATCTAGAGTGTTAGACCCCGTGCACTTGGGTCAACACGAGATCTCTGAGAGGCCCCGGAAAGGACAGATGCAGGCAAGGTTTGAAATCAATCGAGCAGGTTTATTGTCAAATGCGAAGCTCTACCAGTTGGTAACAGAGATCAGTACAATGTTACACCTCTGGGCACTATGGCCCGCATTGACAAGGTACCAACACCGGGCAGGCCTATTGCCATATAACAGATATTAACAGCAGTCAGTCAAAGTTAAGCTACTGTGCACTCTGTAAGTTTAGGCAATGACACCTGCCGTTCAGGCGCCTAGTGCGCCCCCCCCCAAGGTCGGCCGGAGAGCACCCTCTGCGGTGTCCTTTTATAGACAGGTACAAACAACTTACATCATTTCTTTACGTACCAGGTTACCATCCTCTGTTGCCTCGTTACCACCCCTCACCTTACGGAAGGGGAGCTTGCTTACTTATCCTTCATGCTGTTAATCTCGACCTGGTCCCGAACCTAGGTCGATGTGTGCATTAGTTTTTAGGGAGTTTTTGTACCAAGACATTTCTTATTAAGATGTTCCAATACTCCCCTTTGGCTCACAGTCTGTACCCAGTACCTCCCTGTGTCCTTCCATGCTCGACCTAACTTACACAATCACACAATTTATCAATAGGGCCTCTTTCTTGGCTCCTGTTACTGAACCAAAGTCTTGCTCACTAGATTGCAGGTCTGTTGCTGTTTTCATGTTACAGGCTTCTATTTAGGCCTGCTGACTCCATGTTACTGACCTCAACTTACTACACCTTCAGATAAAAATACTTTGTCAGCAGCAAGTGAAGAAATACACTTCTCATTTTTTCCAGTGATGGGATTGACTATGGCAGGGGTTCTCAAACTTTTTGACACGGGACCCAGTAAATCCTTTCACCAGCTTTTGGAGGACTGGCAACATTCATTTCAATATTCATTAAGCAAATGATGAATATTCAAATAAGTTGTTTCTGGTCCTCCCAAAGCCCCCAGTGCCAGCGTTAGCAAAGCTTTTGATACAGTCACCCACAATAATCTTGCCAGCAAGGAATATGGATAGAAAGTTGGTTAGATCAGGGTTTCCCAAACTTTTTACTTCAGTTGGAACCTGTTTTTTTCAGTACTGTTTTTTGCAGCCCAAAAATGTAAACGCATATTAAAAAAAGAATGAAAAATGAATAAATGTTTAGTGTTTCACCCGGCTGCATCCTCCGCCCAGCCTGGGCCAGGGCTTGGGGGACCCGGTGCTGCATGGGCACTCCAGGAGGCGGAGCAGGAGCAGATTGGGGGTAGAGTATCTGGCTAGGAGGGAGGGTGCAAGGAAGGCTAGGGTTGCCAGGTGTCCGGTTTTGTACCCGACAGTTTGGTATTTCAGGGTTTTGTCTGGGGAAAAAAATTAGAGAAATTACTAGACACATAAAATGGCTGGTATTTTCTAATTGGTAAGTTTTTTTTTTTATAGTTAGGTGTATCTGTCCTGAGCTGTGAACTGTATGACTGGTAGATGTGCTCACGCTACCTGAGTGTGTCTACCTGCCAGGCAGTTCGCAACTACTCCAGGGAGGGAATGTGGTGGTAGGGGGGGCAAAATGGAATCCCCGGCCAGACTCACTCGTTTGCAGGGTCTCCATGTGTCTGGGTCAGTCCCGCTCCCCCCGCTTCTCCTCCCGATCTCCCCAGTCCAGCCCTGCTGCCCCCATCCAGTCCTGTTTCTGGTGGCCGGTTCCCCCCACTCCCCACCAATCTCCCCTGGTCAGCCCCGCTCCCCCAACGACCCCCCCCCAACCAGCCCTGCTGCCCCCCGCTGTCCAGCCCTGCTTCCGGCAGCTGGTTCTCCCATCCTCCTCCTCCTGATCTCCCTGGGCCAGTCTCCCTGCCTCCCGGCCAGCCCTGGTTCCGCCTCCTGCCCCTCCTTGATCTCCACCAGACAGCCCCGCTGCCCCCAGCCCTGCTTCCGCTGCCTGCCCCTCCTCCCCATCTCTGCGGTACAGCCCTGCTGCACCCGACCCTGCTTCCGCCGCCCGCCCGGATCTCCGTGGGACAACCCTGCTGCTTCAACCCTGCTGCCGCCCCCCCGTCCCCACCATCTCTGCGGTACAGCCCCGCTGCCCCCAACCCTGCTTCCGCCAGCTGCCCACTCAGATCTCTGCGGGACAGCTCTCCTACCTCCAACCCTGCTTCCGCTGGCCGCGAGCCCCGCAGCCCCCAACCCTGCTTCCCAGCGGCCGGTTCTCTCTCTCCCCTCCTCACCCCCCATACCTCCTCCCAGCCTGTCCCAATCTGCTCCCCTCCCAGCTGCCACGCTGAGTACTGGTATTTTTTTTCTGCTGCCCAATACAGGGCCTCAGCCCATAGTTTGGGAAACGCTGGACTATGGCATTAAGAAAACCTAGGACAAAACTGACACATAATATAAATTAGGCTGAGATTTTATTTTTAAAAAACCCCACTGTTCATAACTACAGTGAATCCATTATCCAAAATTAGTTATAAATAATATCTGTAAAAACTCTTAATATCCAACACATACTATTCAAATGCTAGGCAATATGTGTGAAGCGTATAGTATTCTTACAGAAAGTCCAGTTGAATAATAAGAATATAGACCCTTATTACAGCAAAGTACTCAACCATATTTTGCTTATGTGCTTGAGCACTTTCCTGAAATGCAACCATTTTGCTCACTGTAATATTAATAATTGGCCCAAATCTACTGCCACTTAATTCTGTAAACTTCATTTAGAACAGGCGCAAACTCAGTACATAAACTAGTTTAGTATCTTTGGCTAGCACTGGAAAATTGGGTTCATTTCCTATCAACTATACCTTGAGGAAAGAACCTCAGAAACGGGTCCAGAGGCAATAAGTGTGTTTAGAAACTTGCTAATCATTCCTAGTGTAAGGAGAAATTAAAAAGATTAGATCTTTTCACAGAAGGGGACATAACCAATGTATACAAAACAATGAATATTTTAAAGAAGGTAAATTGGATTCCTATTTACACTATGATAATACAACAACAAAGATAACAATGAAATTTAAAGACAATAAATGAAAAATTGGTTGAAGGAAATATTCAAGCACAGATTAATTTTCTCAGGGTCAGCAATGTCAGATATTTAAAACTTACGTATGCTTCTGACTTTGTCACCAAAATCCTATCAAGCAAAACAAAACTTAAACATGGAGCTTGAGCTCACAAGTAGACTTGCCCTTCAGTATTCAGAAGTGCTCAGGTTTTTTTACCTTTTTGGGTTATACGTAAATCACTTATAATATTTTAGAGGTGGGCACATACATGTAAAAAATGTGGCTAGAATCCTGATCAGATAATTTCATTAATCTTAGCAATTATTGTGTCTCTTTAGACTATTTAAAGAGAAACACTTAAAAACATTGTTTGAAAAATTGAGATCTTTAACATGTGGGGGAGGGGCAACGTGGTTGTTAAAATTTGTGCAGTTATAAAAAGTTCTGGTCTTCCAAACTTTTCACTCTTACTTGAAAATCTCTAAACCTGTTTCTAGCACTGATGTGTGTTTTTCATTCGGTATTGATTACATCAGTGAAATATTAACTTAGGAGTATTTTACGTTGCAGATAGATATGAGCTTTTTCCACCTTTGTTTTTTAGACTCTGCAATAAAGTTCTGAAAGTAAGATTCTGGAAGAATCGTATTCATTAGTTTAAGAATTCGCTACTATGAAATGAAATATTTTGCATTGTGTTTCCAAGGAACCTCATAGTTTAATTAAATGGTTTGATTTAAGAGGCTGTTTATTGCACAGGTTTGCTGAAATCCTTAAAGATCTGTTCTCTAAAAAGGCATAACTGTCAGTGTTTTCTAATCATAATGAAGATCTGAAGGCATTGAACTTTGCTTTTCATGTGTGTGTCTGGTAGAGTAGATGCCAACTGAGAACACAGAACAGTTAATCTGATGGGACTTGAGAAGAGTGTTGATACTGTCACTATCCTAACCAAGTACTCCTTGGTTCAAATTTTGACCTAGTTTGGCTTGCTGCTTATTTATTTAGTTCATGCTAATTGCATTGGCCTACCTGTTTAAAAAAGGAAAACAACGTATTAAGAATTAACCATTTGGAGAAAGTATAATAAAAGTTTTATGCAAATTTTATCACACTATTTGAATACTTGAGTGATGTGCCTCTTGATTCATAGGGTTAAATGAAGGCTGCTACTTAAGCGTTACCAGGTCATCTACTTCTACTATATATTTGAGAGTTTGTCTGTGAGCTAGCAAGTGGGTCTCTGTCCGTTTGTTCAAGAACTCCTCCTAAACTATAAGAGCTAGGACCAGCAAATTTGCTATTCAGCTTCCTCTTATCATAACTTAAAGCAAGGCCAGGGTTTGGTTGGGCCAAGACAATGGGATGTGCATGGAATGTGAATGTTTTTCATAACATGGAAAAGGACAGGGCTGCTAGCAGGGACATTTATACTGTATAATGACCACAGGGCGGCAGCAAGGGGGCATTAGAGGGCAGAGGTGGCCTCTGCTGCAGCCAGTCCTGAGAAGCTGCCACATGGGAAGCACGGCACCCACTCAGGCCAGCCTTAGGGAATTACTGCTGGGAGCTGAGCAATGCTGGGTACGTCTGTTAGCAAACTAATTTATCAGTTTCTGCTTGTAAGTATTGCATTATCATGTTCTGCTTGAGACCTCTTTCTTACAAACTACTGATAAAGACAAGGAAGAAGTAATGTTGAAAAGCAGATGTATGACTAAAGTATCCAGCTGTGTACTAACAAAATGAATCTCATGCCGATTACTTAACAGTTCCTTGGCAGTCATAGGCATATGTAAAACAGTAAACACAATGTGGGGAAATATTTTTTGTAAACAGCATTTTCTGAGCTTAAAACATTGGCAGCATCAAGTCAACCATCTGTGTTACCCATAATACAATCAACTTTTCAATAAGTTGTATCAAGGTCATTTGAACTCATTTAGAAATCTTTAACCTTTTGTTAGCAAACTATAATGTTCCTAGTCCCTTAACTTGCAGTTGCTCTTTTTATATATGATTATTTTAATGAGTAAATGAATAAAATAGATATCTGAATACAAACTGTGAATGAAGGAAAATGCAGCATCCCTACTTTGCTTGTATTTAACTGCCATAAGATGGACATCTTCGAACAAGGCTGTAACAGGACTGTGGAAAACTGAAAAGGCAGGCAGACGTTTCATGTTTAATATAACGATTCTAGGAATGTGGTTTAACACAGTTGGCTTAGTGTGTGAGTGTGGAGGTTAAGATCATTTATGACCTTCCAACTGTAAAGTTGACTAGGATGTGAATATACTTAGCAGAACAGTGTTCTTCCCCACGGCCCTCATTTTTCTGTTAAGCATGTTAAACAACCCATTAGAAAAAAAATGAGCAGCTTGCTAGCCTGTGTATGTGTTTGGTTTTTTTTTTGTTTGTTGGCACTTTCTTACAGAAATAATATAATTGTCTGTTTCTGGTAATCAAATAAATTACTCATTGTCACAGATGCTAATTATCTAATATGGCAAAATATTTTGAGGGCAAATGTGGAGAACTCTTTTAGTGTCTGGTGTTGTTTTGAACATTTTTAGTACTTTGGGCTGTAGTTGGGTTTATCAAAGCCAGAACCAATTACAAGAACTCCAGATATTAATTCTGCTTTATGACAGTCCTCCTGTGTTGCACAGAAATACCCTCAATGGTACTGTCGAGAGAGACTTGTTCCCATTATCATCAGTTGCCCAGACCCTATGTTCCATTGAATAAGTTTTATTGAAATTGCAATTAAAGTTCTTCCTGGTACAGCAGCTCAGGAATATTGGTGCATGACTGGGATGGGGAATCTGGAGGACGCCAGTGTGCTGATAAAGCCACGGACACTCACCGCGTTGCTCACTGGGTCTTCTCATCACCCTGTCCTGCTGGGCAAGATCTCTCAGCCAAGCCACAGAGCTGAGTTCACTACCCCCCCCCCCCCCACCCCCACTCCCGAAGAGCAGTGCAGATACTGAATCCCTTCAACTGTAGAAGAATGCAGATACAGAGCATTCAGGAAACCAGCCACAGAATGGGACCAGAACCCAAATAAATGACTTTTACTGTGTGAGTTTTCACATGTTGGGAGCACTTTCAGTTAAGCCCCCTCCAACAATGAAAGGGACATGTGCACACTGCCTACCCAAGTACACTGGGCTTGATAGTAAAAGTGGTTGTAAGTGAAAATGGACAGAGCAATGTAAAGTACAAGTTTAAAATAAAATAAAATGAATATCTAGTTTGAACATACTAATGCTTATTGCAAACCTACCCTGAAACTTTTCTCATTCCTGCTAAACCTTCAAGCCAGAAAATATCTTTTTCTCTCTCTGGGGTCCCTAGCTGTTCTCTTGGGTGTGTCATGCCAATCAAAGACAAAGGGACAGATAGCTTCCCATTATTTTATAGATTCCACTTTGCCCCAATACTTGTTCTCTCTCCCATCTTTCTTGGATAATACCCACTAACCTCACAGGGCTGTTAGGAAGTGAAATGCATTAATGTTTGTGAATCACTCATACTTATTGTGATGAGCACTACAGAAGAGCATAGGCAATTAGTAATGCTGTTATCAGAGCAAGATTTAAATAAGGTGCAGTAAATAAGGCATGGGGCCACACTGAACAACAAGAAGAAAAGAAAATATTAAATACTTGCTCATTAACTGAGCATTGTCTTTTCTTTGTACTGAATGAGGCATGTACCCTGAGAAATAAATAGTATGTGACTATTTACTTAAAGACTGTTATGATGCATGTTTGAAAGGTGGCAAAAAAGTTGCACCAGTAGCCTTTCACTCTGGCATTTCCTAATTTATGATCCATGTTCCTTTCAAGCTGAGTGCTTCGGTGGCCGCCAGGAGAGGTTCAGATGCGCCCCAGCTGACCAGCAGAGTGTGTTTCTGCTGAGGATGTACGTGAACACATGCCTCAGTGCACATAAAATTTTCCCACATTGGTGGGAACATTGCTTATGAGTGCTTGACTTGGCAATCAGTGTTCTTCGTGCTTGAGATAAGGCTATACGATAAATTTTAAAGTACAGGCAGTCCCCGAGTTATGCGGATCCGACTTATGTCGGATCCGCAGTTACGAACGGGGCTTTTCTCGCCCCGGAGGACGGGAGCGGCGGGATGCCCAAATGAGCCGCGGTCCCGCCGCCTGTGTTCTCCGGGGCGAGAAAAGCTGCTCCCCATCTCCTTGGTCTGCTGGTCAGACCAGGGAGACGCGGAGCAAAGCCGCGGAGGACGCCCGCAGCGGGACAGCCCAGGCGTGCCGCGGCTGTCCCGCTGCGGGCGTCCTCCGCGGCTTTGCTCCCCGTCTGCCTGGTCTGCTGGGGAGGGGGGGCACAGTTAGTGCCCCCTCCCCCCCAGCAGACCAGGCTTTTCTGCCCACGACGCCTGGGGTAGAGCAGCTGGGGCGCTGCTGGATTGGTCCCACAGCGCCGCTCCTCGGCGCTACTGGACCAACCCGGCAGCACCCCAGTTGCTCTGCCCCCGGCGTCAGTTTCAGCAGCGGCTGAATCGGGACGCCTGGGGCAGAGCAGCATAGGTGCTGCTGGGTTGCTCCAGTAGCGCTGAGGAGCGGCGCTACTGGAGCAACCCAGCTGCTCTGCCCCAGGCGTCCCCAAGTCAGCCGCTGCTGAAACTGACCAGCGGCTCACTACAGTAAGCCCGAGGCAGAGTTGCTCTGCCCCCGGCTTCCTGGAATCAGCCACTGATCAGTTTCAGCAGCAGCTGACTTGGGGACGCCTGGGGTTCTTAAGTTGAATCTGTATGTAAGTCAGAACTGGCATCCAGATTCAGCCGCTGTTGAAACTGATCAGTTTCAGCAGTGGCTGAATCTGGACGCCAGTTCCGACTTACATGCAGATTCAACTTAAGAACAAACCTACAGTCCCTATCTTGTACGTAACCCGGGGACTGCCTGTAGAGGAAATCCCGAAGTTCAATTTATCCAAATGTTGACAATGCAGCTTTGTGCTCAAACTGTCAGTGCATTATACTAAAATACTATACAGCCTCATTCAGGAATTTAGAAAAATTGAGAATATAACAAAATGGCAGTTATATGCAGTCTTCCTCCAACTCTTAGTGTATTGTGTAAGCTATTGTTTACAGTATGTTTGGAATTTAAAACATCTTACTCTTTGGAAGTTTCTTGAGTTATAATTTTTTGTGTAAGCAACCTCTCATAACATCATCTTCCTTGAATTGTGCAGCCTAAAAAATTAATATTATCTTCTCTCCCACACACCCTTTCACTTTCTCTGTATCCCAATTAATTATATTTCTGGTTTTACAAGAGTTAGGTTATTTGACAGGATAACCTGTATCATTGAAAGATATAACTGTATCATTGAAAGATATAACAAGAATTATGAAATACAGTGGATAGCTTCATGTACAGATGGTTTAATTTATCCTGTATTTCAGGTTGGGGAGCTGTTGAACTGGCCTGCTTTCCAAATCTGTGAGAGCAAGGGATCGTCATCTAGGATACATTGTAGATCCTTTGATATATTGGAGAGATTTTAGCTGTAGGTAATATCCAGTAGCTTTCTTTTGCTTTCTTTGTTGGGTCTGTCCTGAAGTAGATAACTTTTTCTGGGTACAGCATTCACAAATGGTTACACAGCAGCCCCATGTTCATCACAAGGTCCTCTGAGTGTTTAACAAAAATGTAATGCCTCCGACTCCCCTAGGACCTGGGTCACTCTCAAAGCCTTTAATAGCAAAGGAAATTGAGACACATGGCTCTCTGGTTTGTGTGGCCCCCTTCACACACAGTAAGGGAAATTGAAGCAAAATGCAGGACAATGTAGCACTTTAAAGACTAACAAGATGGTTATTAGGTGATGAGCTTTCGTGGGCCAGACCCACTTCCTCAGATCAGATAGTGGAAGAAAGTAGTCACAACCATATATACCAAAGGATACAATTAAAGAAAATGAACAAATATGAAAAAACTTAATGGATTGTTCACTTTCAGTCCTTTGGGTACGATGTCCATTTTCTTGCACTTGGATAGAAAGATGATGTCTGTCTGTATCTGTGCTTCTATCAGTAAGGGAAATGTTATTTTATCATTGTAATTGCCTGATGGGGTACTCTTAGATCAAATGTATTGTTTTCCATATAAAATGCACATCACATGTTTTGTTTTATTGTAGGACAATTATGGTCCATCCTTAAGTCATCTATATAGATACCTTCATTTTTTGTTTTAAATTATTCTTCACTCAGCCATAAAGAATGGCTTTATGGACAACACATTCAGAGTACTGAAATGGAATATATGATATATGAATGTGTTGTACTTAAAAGAAGTACTCGGGATCTTTTTCAGGGGGAATAAGGCAACATGCCACATTTATTGATCACACATAGAATAATCAGCACTTATCATATGCATATGATATATATATATATATATATATATATATATATATATATATATATATATGTATGTCACTCATGCACTCACACATACACACACACAAGCACACTCCGTCTTGCTGTTGTTACCAACGAGTTGCTCCCCTTAACTTCACTGGCCAGGTGAGTTAGATGGGGGAGGGGTGGAGCCGGGCTTCTGCCGATCCGGATCGATGCTCCGATGGTGACAAGACGAAACCCGTGGTCCTCTGCAAGATACCTCACTTTTATAGCAGCCCTCTCATATGCAAATATATCCCAGATTCAAAATCTGTGTCTGTGTCTGTTGATCCCTTTGTGCTGCAGAGAGGGTGTTTTCCAAAGAAGGTGCCTGCTTCTAATCTCCAAGGCCGTCAATATGTCTGCTCTTCTATCTTGAGCCCACTCGACACCTTGGGTCTGGCTTCCACCCCCTCTTCAACTGTTGAGGCTGTCTGGAGGTGCTTGGCTCCCAAGTCTTACTCATTCACACCTCATTCATTCAACAGGGCAATTGATTACAGGGGGGGGGGGGGGGGAAGAGAGTAGGGGGAAGATCTTATTCTACTCCTAGCAAAAGACATTTTTACCACTTTAACTATATACTCAGTTTTCTACAAGTTCTAATACAAAGTTACAAGGTTATATGGAGAGGCACAATGTCAAGTCATATGAAGTAATATATATAATACATAGATTTATCTACAAATGCATGCAACTTAGGTATTTTTTGCTGCTTTCAATGTCACCCTAAAAAGAAAATAGGCATCAGATTAGATTATGGGAACAAAACTAACTTGAAAATTAAACGAGAACCTTTTAAAAATAGACATTTTTATCGTGTCTTTGCAATTCTTGTTTAGTCTTTGCAATTCTTGTTTAGTCAAATATTCCTCATATACATTATACCTTTTAAAAATTCTTTAATTGTAAAAATATTAAGTATAATACAATTAGAGATGTGATAGTGTAAACGGTTAATGAGCCTTAGCGATGTGATAGTGTAAACGGTTAATGAACCTTAGCTTATCAGTTAATTGTCATTGTTACATGCAGCCCTGTGCTGTTGCCTCTATATCAGAGGCAGCAGGGTGGGAAGGGGTTGCAGGTAGGAGCCAGTATGCTTGAGGAGCTGGCTTTTAAGCAGGCTCCCTGTGAACACTGGCTCTTGTGTAAACGTACTGTATCTGCTGAAAATTGAAGCAGGTACATGTTTACGTACTGTAAATGAAATTGTATTTTAACATTCCTAAATACAATTTCATCTTCAGACTCTCCTTCCAAAGATGATCTTGGTATATGTTTATGGAAAATTTCACAGTCAAAATGTTGAAAATTGGCCAGTTTCCTTGCAGCAAATTGAGGCTTTCTGCAATACAGCATGTCTTCTTAGTAACACTAACCTATTCCAATGTTGTGAGGCGACTTCAGTAGTTTCTGCTTTTATTTGGAGATGATCTCTGTTTGAATGGCTATAACAAATTGTGAGGAATGGTTCCCTAAAACAGAAAATGTAATCAGTTGAAGTCCAATGAATTTTGCATTTCAGAGCAAATTTGCCTGTGAAAATGAAAGACTGGCCGAATCTTTGCTGTGAATGGGAAATGTCAACATGCATTTCAGTTTGTTGGGTTGATAATTTGTGCTTTTATCTATATGACTTGTTAAATCCAATCTGCCTTCAGTTAGCATTTTTGATGCACAAACCTGTTTTAAAGAAACAATCGAGACAAGTTGTTTTTGTGAACATTAAAAATCTGCAAGAGGAAGACATGGTTGAATTCCAGTAATTTAGACATATGTGCCCCATTCCTTTAATTGTTCTTTCTGCTATATTCTTAAGCTTGTTAGGTTTATGTCCATATATGTCAGGTGCCTTACAGCCAAGACACATCCTGTGTCACAAATTATTACATCAGTTGAAATAATAAAACTTTGAATGCCATTTCTCAGTGGTATTACATTTTGCTACTTTATCAAATAAGTGGGTGGTGTTTGCAGCTAGTGTGACAGATGCGTAATGAGGTCTGACCTCCATGATGCCCTGCTATATTGTATCTTGCTGTGACTGTTGAAGACTATTGACTTAAGGATAATATAGGAATATCTGTAATGTATTCAATCTTAATCCTTAAATGCATGTTTTAGTGTATAGTAGGAGTTCAGTGATTAAATAAAAATGAGAAATTAATCTTAGCAAGGTATAGCAGTTTAAAAATATACAGTAGCTGTTTTAATGTCTTATAATATGCTACGTGTGTGCAGTGTTTCTAGAAGATTGTCAATGGTCTGTGTTGTACTTTTAGCTAGGTATAACAATGTGAGAAACGTTCTGTTAAGTAAAAGCACTAATTAGCTAGTGAGTTGGCGACTTTCAAACTCAGTGTTACATACAGGTTAGACCGAGACCCGTTTGAGGCTCTGTGATGCTGGTAAGCTGCTGCTCTTGATTTCTTTCCATATTTAATGTATGTATTACTCTGCTTTGTAGTTGATTTCCTCATTTAAATGTTCCGACGTTTTCCCACATTCTTTTCCATTCTTGTACTGAGCAGTTTACCATTATGAGTTAATGATTATGCTGGTGGCAAACACTGAACAGGCCCTTGCATGTAGCTCTGAGAGTTTTAAATTAAGAATTTATGTAATCTTTCTTTGCCTATGCAAGAAGGCTAAAATTTAGGTGAGTTCTTCTAAATTTTTTTTAAATCCATTATACTTTTACATCTATCGATTTTATGTGTTTGCCTCCATTCCTGTAGTGTCTGAGTACTGCACAGTCTTCCAAGTATTTATCCTTATAATCCCCTTCTGAAGAAGGGAAAAGCTATTATCCCCTTATACAGTGAAGAGGAAGAGGCTGAGTGACTTGTCTAAACTCTCATAACTAGCTTAAGTAATTTTGTCATCTGCAAACTTTGCCGCCTCATTGTTTGCCCCTTTTCCCAGATCATTTATGAATGCATTGCACAGTATGGGTCCCAGCATAGAATTTTGGGGGACCTTCCTATTTAATACTTTCTATTGTAAAAACTGTCCATATATTCCTACCGTTGGTTTCCTATCTTTTAACCAGTTACTGATCCATGAGAGGACTTTCGCTCTTACTGCTTACTTTGCATAAAAGCCTTTGGTGAGGGACTTCAGTAAAGGCTTTCTGAAAATATAAGTACATTATCTCCACTGACTTGCTCTTGTTCACGTCCTTGTTGATCCTCTCTGAGAATACTGGTAAGGCATGCTTTCGATTTACAAAAGCTGTGTTGACTCTTCCCAACATACCCACATCCCTGTGTCCGAGTGATTTTATGGTTTGTCAATTTGCTTGGTACTAAAGTTAGGTTTACTGGCCTGTAATGGCCAGCATCATTCCTGGAGACTTCAGATTAGGCCATTGCTAATGTACAAAGCCCTTTTCAGAGCACATTATTGCTTCATTTGCAGTCTGGGCAATTATTCTAGTTTGTATGATTCAAAAGCTGTATGGTTCCAAGGGGTGAGATTCTCTAGTGACACATTTTCAAATATTGTCTTTCGTGCAAAACTGTTTTCTTGGGATTAATACTTCCTCAGATTATAGAAGTAGGGATGCTTTGAGCAGAAAGATGCCATTTCAAGCTCAATTTGGTAGGATTTTGACCATGATTAGTAGCTTTTAATTCTTAAGTCTCTTGACGTACACACACACTTGGTTACTGAAAGGTATTTATTTTTCCTGTAGAGAACTGACGATAAAGTTTTTAAAGTGATGAAATTAGGCTGGTCTGTTTTTTCATTTTCTGTTACGTAGATTCCACTGATTCTACAAACAGCCTTTATTTATTTTATTTTTTTTTAGTTTCAGTTTTTTTAGACTGAGTAGATTTTTAGTCCAGGAATAATCAGTGCTGATAAGACTGAAAACTTTAAAACTTTTGCACATACAGGACATGCAACTATATCTTTTTTTCTTTTTCATTGTGTCAATGAAGAGGGGTTTTTGTATTTTAAGATGTTTGCAGTTTAAATGTAAACATAAAATGAAATTAATGGGCGGGCAGCAGATTTAAAAGAAAAGGAAGCACCCAATGCAGAGTCAGTCTGTGGAAATGGTTGCTCGGGAATGTTGTGAAGACCAAAACTAACAGGGCTCAAAAAAGAACTAGAGAAGTTCATGGAGGATAGATGGATCAATGGCTATTACCCAGGATAGTTAGAGAGACAACCTTTGTATCCCAAAAGCTGGGAGTGAACAGCCAGGATGGATTATTAATGGCCTATTGTATTCATTATCTCAGAAGCCCATGTTATTGGCGACTGTCACTAGACTGGATCCTGGGCCAGGTGGACCCAGTATGGCACTTCTGTGTTCTTATTAAATTTTTAATACTTCCATGTTCAGCACCATGAAGTCTTTAATCTGCCTTCACATATAGTTGCTGCCTGATAATACACAAACTGCTGGATAACTGTTTTTGCCAAACCCAGCATTTCTGTGTTTAGCATTTCCTTCAGAATTGGAATCTTTGCTTATTTTTCTTTTCTTTTTGTCTTATTTGATTCTTTCCTCTTTGCCACTGTAATGAACAGCTGGGCTTTCTAAAGAAAATGGAACCATATGCCAGGTATTTAATTTTAGGTAGTGATCAGGTTCCATGAAATCAGAGCTTGAAATCAAGAGCTTTCCCAATAATGATACAGAGGCAGCTGTGCAGGGTGGCAGCAGCCCCTGTCCATGGGGAGACTGAGCTCCTAGACCTAGTGCAAGCTGGAACTGAGCCAGGCTGCCTGTCCACCAGGCTCCTACTACACTTTAAATGCAGAGCCACAGCGGGGAAGGTCAAAAAATTTAGTGGCAGGGGAAGGGGATGTGTGTGTAGTCTATAGCATTAACTGATAAACTTTTGCTTATTGGTTAATTTGACTACACTATCACATCCCTATTCTATACCTTTCAAAATAAATATCGCAATGTAATTGCTCAATGTATTTGTTTTCTTCCAACTCTCACTGGGAAAGAAAAATAAAACAATCTGTCTCCTGACTCCCTTCAGTTTCAAAGGGGACCATACATTTACAGTCAGAACTTTGTCTAATAGTAATTGGTATTTAACTATTAACTGTTTGGCAGAAAGCTGAGCTATCATTTTCCTTTTGCTCAGTCTTGTTCTCCATGCTTCATGTGGAATGTGATATTTCACATTTAATTGAAAATCCTGGGTGCCATAACTCAAAATAAATCTTCCTTAATGAACAGTGGTGAAGCAGCAGGGCATACCATTCAATCAAAAAGATAAATGCCTTAATTTTAATATTCCTCCACGTACTTCCATATATGCTGCGTTGATTTTCTTTGATTAAAGAGTCATACACGTAAGTGTCCTGGAAAAGAGGATTCCACAGTGCTTGTCTCTGCAACCACAGTGTCTCCAATTACAGTTTTAAAGTCCACTGCTGCTGGGTCACAAGAGACTGGAGTGCTCCCTTCCCCCCTTTAAAACTTCTGTTTTTGAAATGCCTTTTTCTTACAGTGCGCCTAGCATCATGTTTGTCTGCATCCAGCTATTCAGTCAACTGTGCTGACTACATGGGCGCAGAGAGCTGCTAGATGTGTATCTGCTATGAGTAAGCAAGAAGTATTGGATCTCCTCAGCCTGTTCTGTAAGGAGAAGAGGCTCTGCAAGCACAGCCACAGACTAACCACGCGACTTGCCTAATTTCACAAGAGGAGTCTGTGGCAGAGCTAGGAATCGTAAACCCAGATCTTCTGAATACATGCCACAACACTGTCCTTCCTTTTCTTGCTTTCAGCAGCTGAACGGCCTGTGACGATTCTAGTCTGTCCAGAGACTTCCAAAGATGGAACTTTCAAATAAAGTCCAGGAATGACATCCATGTGGAAATGTCAGCACCCGCTCCACTTCTGAGCAGCTGCGGATCACATGGGGACTCAAATTCTCCGCAGGGTATTGCTGGTGGAGCTTTCCTTCCCTCTGCCCCTACTTAGCTCCAGTATGCTGCTTTGGCTAGCAGGTTTTGCCATTCAGCTAACAGGTGTCTGGTACATAGTTCTGCTACAGCTTGAAAAAACAAACTAGCAGTTTTTAGGTAATAGAAGTATGCCTTTTGTGAAGAGGGAGAAGGAGACAGCTGTTCTGTGGATCAAATATATTTGTGATCAAGAGATTAATAAATTGAAATCAGTAAAATGAGATGCCTAAAAATCATAGAATTGCAGGATTGGAAGGGATCTTGAGAGGTCATCTAGTTCATGACAGGATTAAGTATTACTAGACCATCCTTCATAAGGGTATTATCTCACTTGCTCTTAAAATCCCCAATCATGGAGATTTCACAATCTCCCTAGGGAATTTATTCCTATATTTAAATGTCCTGACAGGAAGTTTTTCTAGTGTCCAAACTAAACTGCCCACGCTGCAATTTAAGCCCATTGCTGATTGTTTTGTCTGAGAGGTAAAGGAGAAAAATTTACCTTCCTCTTCCCTGTTACAATGTTTTATAAAATGTATGTACTTGAAAACAGTTATATCCCCTGTCAGTTCTCTCTTCTCCAGACTGGAAAAAATGGATTTGTTTAATTTTCCTTCATAGGTCATGTTCTCTAGGCCTTGAGTCATTTTTGTTGCTGCTCTTTGGACTCCAATTTGTCCACATCTTTCCTGAAATGTGGCACTAGTACTGGACACTATACTTCAATTAAGGACTAATGAGTACAAAATTGGGTGAAAAATTACTTCTCATGTCTTGCTTATAACACTCTTGTTAATACTGCCCAGAATGACATTTGTTTCTTTTCCAACAGTGTTACTCTGTTGACTCATATTTAGCTTGTGGTCCACTATTGCCTCTACACCCCTGTCTGTAGAATTCCTTCCTAAGCAGTAGGGATATTAAAAAGAGTTTAAAGAATTAACTGATTAAATGTCTACAGTTTTAGCGTTTAGTCAGTTAACTGCCTGTCCTGCCTTGGCTGCTCCAACACGGCTGGGGGAGTGGGGTCCTGCTGGCCTGCATTTACAAGCCCTCCCTGCATGGTGTCCTCTACAGATTTTACAGGTATATTCTCTATGCCATTATCTAAAACAATTGAAGATGTTGAAAAGAACTGATCTCTGCAGGACCTCACTCAATGTGTCCCTCCTCCTTGCCTGAACCATTGGGAATGATTTTCCAGTAAGTTATGTATTCGCCTTATAGTAGCACCATCTATGTTATATTTCTCTAGTTTGTTTGAGAAGGACATGGGAGATAGTACCAAAAGCCTTACTAACGTCAACACAATACTACACCTTCCACTTCTTTCTGCATTCACAGGGCTTGTTACTCTGTCAAAATCATAGAATCATAGAATAATAGGACTGGAAGGGACCTCGAGAGGTCATCGAGTCCAGCCCCCCGCCCTCAAGGCAGGATCAAGCTCCGTCTACACCATCCCTGACAGATGTCTATCTAACCTGTTCTTAAATATTTCCAGAGAGGGAGATTCCACCACCTCCCTTGGCAATTTATTCCAATATTTGACCACTCTGACAGTTAGGAATTTTTTCCTAATGTCCAATCTAAACCTCCCCTGCTGCACTTTAAGCCCATTACTCCTTGTCCTGTCCTCAGAAACCAAGAGGAACAACTTTTCGCCTTCCTCCTTGTGAAACCCTTTTAGATATTTGAAAACCGCTATCATGTCCCCCCTTAATCTTCTTTTTTCCAAACTAAACAAGCCCAGTTCATGAAGCCTGGCTTCATAGGTCATGTTCTCTAAACCTTTAATCATTCTTGTCGCTCTTCTCTGTACCCTTTCCAATTTCTCCACATCTTTCTTGAAATGTGGTGCCCAGAACTGGACACAGTACTCCAGCTGAGGTCTAACTAGTGCAGAGTAGAGCGGCAGAATGACTTCACGAGTTTTGCTTACAACACACCTGTTGATACAACCTAGAATCATATTTGCTTTTTTTGCAACAGCATCACACTGTTGGCTCATATTCAACTTGTGGTCCACTATGACCCCTAGATCCCTTTCCGCCATGCTCCTTCCTAGACAGTCGCTTCCCATCTTGTATGTATGGAACTGATTGTTCCTTCCTAAGTGGAGCACTTTGCATTTCTCTTTATTAAACCTCATCCTGTTTACCTCTGACCATTTCTCTAACTTGCTAAGGTCATTTTGAATTATGTCCCTATCCTCCAAAGAAGTTGCAACCCCACCCAGTTTGGTATCATCTGCAAACTTAATAAGCGTACTCTCTATCCCAATATCTACATCATTGATGAAGATATTGAACAGTACGGGTCCCAAAACAGACCCTTGAGGAACTCCACTTGTTATCCCTTTCCAGCAGGATTTAGAACCATTAACAACAACTCTCTGACTACGGTTATCCAGCCAATTATGCACCCACCTTATCGTGGCCCTATCTAAGTTATATTTGCCTAGTTTATCAATAAGAATATCATGCGAGACCGTATCAAATGCCTTACTAAAGTCTAGGTATATGACATCCACCGCTTCTCCCTTATCCACAAGGCTCGTTATCCTATCAAAGAAAGCTATCAGATTAGTTTGGCATGACTTGTTCTTCATAAACCCATGCTGGCTATTCCCTATCACTTTATTACCTTCCAAGTGTTTGCATATGATTTCCTTAATTACCTGCTCCATTATCTTCCCTGGGACAGATGTTAAACTGACCGGTCTGTAGTTTCCTGGGTTGTTCTTATTCCCCTTTTTATAGATGGGCACAATATTTGCCCTTTTCCAGTCTTCTGGAATCTCCCCTGTCTGCCATGATTTTTCAAAGATCATAGCTAAAGGCTCAGATACCTCCTCTATCAGCTCCTTGAGTATCCTGGGATGCATTTCATCAGGACCTGGTGACTTGCTGACATCTAACTTTCCTAAGTGATTTTTAACTTGTTCTTTGTGTATCCTATCTTCTAAACTTACCCTCTCTCTGCTTGTATTCACTACGTTAGGCACACCTCCAGACTTCTCGGTGAAGACCGAAACAAAGAAGTCATTGAGCATCTCTGCCATTTCCAAGTTTCCTGTTACTGCTTCTCCCTCCTCACTAAGCAGTGGGCCTACCCTGTCCTTGGTCTTCCTCTTGCTTTTAATGTATTTATAAAAGGTCTTCTTGTTTCCCTTTATGCCTGTAGCTAGTTTGATCTCATTTTGTGCCTTTGCCTTTCTAATCTTGCCCCTGCATTCCCGTGTTGCTTGCCTATATTCATCCTTTGTTAGTTGTCCTAGTTTCCATTTTTTATATGACTCCTTTTTTATTTTGAGATCATGCAAGATCTCCTTGTTAAGCCAAGCTGGTCTTTTGCCATATTTTCTATCTTTCCTACACAGCGGAATTGTTTGCTTTTGGGCCCTTAACAACGTCCCTTTGAAATACTTCCAACTCTCCTCAGTTGTTTTTCCCTTCAGTCTTGCTTCCCATGGGACCTTACCTACAAGTTCTCTGAGCTTATCAAAATCTGCCTTCCTGAAATCCATAACCTCAATTGTGCTGGTCTCCCTTCTACCTTTCCTTAAGATCATGAACTCTATTATTTCGTGATCACTGTCCCCTATACTGTCTTCCACTTTCAAGTTCTCAACTAGTTCCTCCCTATTTGTTAAAACCAAATCCAGAACAGCTTCTCCTCTGGTAGCTTTTTCAACCTTCTGAAACAGAAAGTTGTCTCCAATGCAGTCCAGAAACTTATTGGATAGCCTGTGCCTCGCTGTGTTAGTTTCCCAACATATGTCTGGATAGTTGAAGTCCCCCATCACCACCAAATCTTGGGCTTTGGATAGTTTTGTTAATTGTTTAAAAAAGGCCTCATCCACCTCTTCCACCTGGCTAGGTGGCCTGTAGTAGACTCCTAGCATGATATCACCCTCGTTTTTTACCCCTTTTAGCTTAACCCAGAGACTCTCTACACAGCTATCTCCTACGTTCATCTCCACTTCAGTCCAAGTGTGTACATTTTTAATATACAAGGCAACCCCTCCTCCCTTTTTTCCCTGTCTGTCCTTCCTGAGCAAGCCGTACCCTTCCATACCAATATTCCAATCATGCGTCCCATCCCACCAGGTTTCTGTAATACCAATGATATCATAGTTGTATTTATTGGTTAGTAATTCCAGTTCTTCCTGCTTATTACCCATACTTCTCGCATTTGTATATAGGCATCTAAGATACTGATTTGATCTTGCCTCCCTGTTGTGCCCTGACCCTCCTTTCTCCTTGCCATTATAGGCCGTAGTCCCCCCCATTTCCAACCCATCTCCCAGTCCCGCACATTCAGCACTTACCTGTGGGCTTTGCTCACCTGCCCCCGACAAACCTAGTTTAAAGCCCTCCTCACAAGGTTAGCCAGTCTGTGTCCAAACAAGGCCTTCCCGCTCCTGGAAAGGTGAACTCCATCTCCGCCAAGCAGTCCCTCCTGGAAGAGCACCCCGTGATCAAGGAAGCCGAATCCCTCCTGGCGACACCATCGTCGCAGCCAAGCATTCACCTCCAGGATGCACCTCTCTCTGCCCGGGCCCCTACCTTTGACAGGAAGGATAGAAGAAAATACCACCTGCGCTCCAAACTCCTTCACCCGTACTCCCAAAGCCCTGTAGTCACACTTGATCCGCTCAGTGTCACACCTGGCAGTATCATTTGTGCCCACGTGGATGAATAGCATGGGGTAGTAGTCAGAGGGCCGGATAATCCTCGACAATGCCTCCGTAATATCTCGGATACGGGCCCCTGGCAGACAGCATACCTCTCGAGATGAGCTGTCAGGGCGACAGATGGGTGCCTGCGTTCCCCTCAGAAGAGTCTCCAACCACCACTACCCTACGTTTCCTCCTCGCAGTGGTGGCAGGAGACTGCTCAACCTTGGTGGTGCAAGGCCTGGTCTCCTCCACTGTGGGGGGTGACTCCTTGTCTCCTGCTGAAAGTAAAGTGTAACGGTTATGTAATTATTAGGTTGGTTTGATGATGGTTTCATTTTATCTCATCTTCTAGGTGTTTGTAAATTGAAGGCTTAATTTGCTCCAAAATCTTTCACCGTACTGAAGTGTTTGGCAGTTCCTAATGGTTCAAAAGCAGAATCATGAAAAAACATGGGTGCAGTGTAGAAAACTAGTTGTAGCTTCTAAATTATGGTCAGCTCCTTAGAGACAGCTGATTTGTCACAATGGAAACTGCAAAGCCATATTGATTTTGGTGAACATGGGAAGCGAGAGGAGGGACACAAAAAAGCTTCATTTCTACTGGTATGAGAAAAAAATCTGGTACTGTTTGGTGCTACAGTAGAATCTCTCTGGCCCCCTCCCTGCCGCTGCCTATGTATCACAGGCAGCAGCTTACTGTGCAGTGTACTTGTGGTTGTACAAATTGGCCTAAATCAGTGGTGAAGCATGTGACCTTGTAATAAGCCCCTACCATCTGCTATAATGCAGAGATTGCTTTAATTTTTTTTTGGCTAATATATATCATGACTTTTAACCCAAACATCCCATGTTAGTGTAGACAATCAATTTCTATACTACATGTTCCATTGCATTCCTTTTCTTATATGACACTGAAACCTAAACCTTTAGTTTTGATTTCTGGGCTTTGTGGAATATTTGAATGTAATGGTCACTACGTTCCCAGGTTATTTGAGCTTTACAAGAGATTGTTACTGACAACAGACAAACTTTGTTATCCTTTGCTTGTATTTAACTTTGTTAATGAGTTCTCTGTGCTTTTGTAGTACAGGGATTAAATACGGTAGTAATGCTGTAGGTGAAGCACACTACCTAGTTTTATTCTTAAAAGCCTACTAATATCTCAGGAGAAACAAATATTTGGTTAAAAAATAATTGTGTATGCATATATTGTGCATGCTTTCCTTTTAATTAATGAGGATATATGCATAAAAACCACATTTAAGAGTCTCACCTGTACTTCATTTGCTATGTGAAGTTAAAACAGCTGGTCCCAAAAGAAACCCTACTTATCATGCTGGAAGGGTATAACAAGTGGGGCTCTGCAGGGGTCTGTTTTGGGACCAGTTCTGTTGAATATCTTCATCAACGACTTAGTTGATGCACTTCATCAAGTGCTTTGGAGGCTGGGTCATAATTCACTAGAGAATGATCTGAGATAAATAGGATGAAGTTTAATAAAGTCAAATGCAAAGTATTCCACATAGGAAGGAAGGAATCTGTTTCATACATGCAGAATGGAAAGTGTCTGTCTATGAAGGAGCACTGCAGAAAGGGATCTAGGGGTCGTAGTGGACCATGAGCTAAATGTGAGTCAGCAGTGAGACATGGTTACAAAAAAGACAAACATGATTCTGGGATGCATTAACAGGAGTATTGTGAGCAAGATAGGAAAAGTCATTCTTCTGCTCTACTTTGTGCTGATTAGGCGTCAGTTGGAGTATTGTGTCCAGTTCTGGGGCACCACATTTCAAGAAAGATGTGGAGAAATTGAAGAATGTCCAGAGAAGAGCAACAACAACAATTAAAGCTCAGAAAACATGAGCTATTAGGCAAGGCTGAAGGAATTGGACTTGTTTAGAATAGAGAAAACTGAGAGGGAACATATAGCAGCTTTCAAGTATCTAAAAGAGGAGGGATGAAAAAATGTTCTCCTTTGTCTCTGAGGATGGGACAAGAAGCAATGGGCTTAAATGATGATCTAGACCGTGCTTGTCTTGCCATGAGTGCAGGGGACTGGATTGGATCTCAAGGTCCCTTCCAGTACTAGTATTCTATGAAACTAGCCAATTAGCCTATCATAAGACGGGATTTTCAGGTCTCTCCTTCATGTCTGTCTTCTCTCCTGAGCCTCCGGTCTCTCGCTCCGTCTCTCTCTCTCCTCCTCCTGCCTCCCCCCCCCTCAGGTCTCCTCCCCCTCTTGCCTCTCACTCGGGGGACCACAGAGTCCAAATGGCCTTTTGGGCTCCATGCTCCCCATGCTGCATGGGGGGCGTAGAGCCCAAACAGTCTCTTGCGCCACTTGCTCTCATGCGGCAACCTGACTGAGCAGCGCAGAAGTCAGCCGAGCGCCACGGTGGGAGGCGAAGGGGGGTGGGCCAGTAACATCCACGGCCGGGGGCGGGGTCTGGAGCCACTGTCATGCTGCATGTCACCACCCTGCCCCCCTTTGCCTCCTGCCATGGCACTCGGCTGACTTCTGCGCCGCTCAGCTGGGCCACCGCGGGGGAGCAAGCATCCGTTTGGGCTCCCCGACGGTGGCCCGGCTGAGCGGCACAGAAGTCGGCTGAGCGCCATGGTGGGAGGCGAAGGGGGGGCAGGGTGGTGACGTACACGGCCAGGCCCCGCCACTGTCCCACCTCTCTCCCCTCCCGCCATGGCGCTCGGCTGACTTCTGCACTGCTAAGCCGGGCCGCCACGGGGGAGCAAGAGGCTCAAGCGGCCGTTTGGGCCCCGCACTCCCCGTGCAGCATGGGCCGCCCAGAGGGAACAGCCAGCATTTCGGCATTACATACTTTCAGACACTGGGCTGCTATATACATGATGCCTTTTGTGTATCATAATACAGTTGTGGAAATAACTTTTAGCAATATATGGGCCTTACAGAGTGCTTTCCAAACTTCCATTGTAATGCCAGTGCTATACAGCATGCATGCCTGACTTAAGGCAGAGAATGAAAGTTAGGAGCAAGTAAGGCTCTTAACCAAGTGTTGCCTTCATGAAAGTCACCCTTAGTCATAAACAATAAGTGAAGAGCAATACAGAAATTAAAAATGTTTTCTACATGGGAAGATTTTAAAAGCTTTGAGAACTGTCAGTAGGCCTTGAATTCCTTGTTATAAAGGGTAGCTCACCATATACTAACATTTGGATGTGACTCAGATACTCAGAGTAATCAAAATTCAGTATAGTGGGTGTTAAATACGTTCTCAAGAGGCATTCAAAGAGAATTTAATTCATGTGAAGTTGTTTAAGTTTTAGAATTCTTACTGCATGCTGTATTTAGTGCTGCTATCCTAGCCAGTGCTTTGGAAAGTCTGTCTTTTTACTTTAATGGTATTTTCTTTTCCTTTTGTAAAAAATGATGTAACTGAAATTTTAAAAATGTCAGTGCTGTTTTTAAAACCCATATTTTAAAAATGCCAGTGCTTCAACACTTAAATACTATTGTTACAGAAAATATTATATATAAAGGATTAAAAAATTGCGGACAAATTTTAAAGTTAACACTTGCTTCCCTGCACCAGGTTTGTTGTGTAAATATAGTGAGAGATGGACATTTTTAATTTATAAGAAAGAGACATCCTGTTCTTGGGCAGTTTCAAGGTTTTTGTCCTTTTTTATTTTTTTTAATTTTGGCAGATATTTGCTTTTCATATCTTCACTTGTAAACATCATCTGGTGCATAGACACAAATGCTCTTGCTGCCTCAGCTAAGAATTTTGAAACACATCAGTGAAGACATCTTCAGTGTAACCCATTAGTTTCTTCCAGTAAAAACTAAGTGGTATCATTATCTATAGGAACAACTTGTAGCAAATATTCATATCAGCGATATTCTACAATAGAACCTCTGTTGTGAACACCTATGGAATGGAGATAGTTTGTAATTCTGAACAAAACTTTATGGTAGTTCTTTTAAAAGTATACTAGTGATCATTGACTTAATACAACTTTGAAATTTTAGGATGCAGGAGAAAAACATTCTTTTAAGCATCTTAATTTAAATGAAATAAGCTCAAACAGTTTCCTTACCTTGTCTAATCATTTTTTTAAGAATTCCCCCTTTTTTGTAGTTTACATTTAACATGGTACTGTACTATATTTGTGTTTTTGGAGTGTTGGGGGGGGGGGGGGAGTTTCTACTGCTCCTTGACTACATACTTGCAGTTTCAGATGAGGGATATGGTTGACCATTCAGTTCATAATTCTGTTCTTAACACTGAAATTCTTCCTTATTTTTCAGGGTACAATAAGAGCATTTAAAAAGAAAACATTACCTGATTCCGTTGTCTAGCTTCTCATCAGTTTATAGTTAGTGCAGTGTATCTTCATTAAGCTGGCTTTCAAGAATTTGCACGTAACACACAGAGGAATATGCCCTATGTTGATTTAAAAAAAAGAAAGTGCCACGTGGAAAAGTTGTGTACCTCTTGTTATGGCAAAGTCTGGATTCTTTCTCTAGAGACAGTTTTGACAGATTTGTAGAAAGGAGCACCATTTATGCCCTCAGGCACATATGTTGAACTTTGAGTAGTAAGCTAGCTTAGAACTTTCGTTTTTATTAATATTGTAGTGACCAAAATGGTGGATATATCTTGTTTTCTTAGGACAGGAACTTCTATAGATCTGTTGAATGTTTGTAAGAAATTTGTGCCAGCTAGAGGTCGAATCCTACAACTCACATTAGATCTTTCTGTCAGTTTCATAGTCCTGAAATCACTGCGATCAGTGTTACCTCTACTTTTTTCCATCTATGGGCAGAATAAATTTTTTGTGTGTAGTAAAATGTGTGTGGATGTACACCACTAGTAGAAACACATGCTGCCAGCTGTGGGTGGCTGTAGGTGCTCAGCTTATCAGGGCACTCTGATTGCTATATGCTGAGTTTTGTTTTGCTCCCTATACAAGAATGAGTTTAGAAGAACTAAAATTATGTAATTTGATTGTGATGAGTAAATTTTAACCCAGCTGGTCTGGTGTTTTTTTTTTTTTTTTTTTTTTTTTTTTTTTGTGTGAGCAAATGGTAACATTAGACACTGATTTTAGTTTTGATAACCCAGGGATTGATGAGGACACTTTTGCGGTTGTTATTAGCTATAGGAACAAGTTGTAGCAAATAAGCATATCAGCAATATTTTGCCCACCATTGTTCCTATTGATAATTATACTACTTGGTAGTAGAAAAGTTCAGAATTTAATATTTTTTTCCACTGAGTTTATGTGTCTTCCATATGCTGCATTATTTGATGTGGGCCCGTTGAATGGTCATCACATTGAGCACTTAGGGCTTTGCAACTGGAGTTCTTAAAGTGTTTTACAAAGGTTGGTGTCAATATCCCCATCTTATATGTGGGCAAACTGAGGAACTGAGACATTATGAAGTGACAGTAGAAGCAGATTTGGGAATATAATTTGGTTTTACTGGCTCTCAGTCTGAGGCCCCTATGGAAGTAAAATACCTGGTCCTTCCGTCAGTAAAAGATGCATTGACACAGCAGTAAATCTAACATGGAGACAGGCTTCTCTTCCATTTGCTGTGGGTAATGCAAGAAAACTGGCATGGAAGATTTATAGAGTTCAAGTGAAATCTTCTATTGCAAAACAGATTAAATGAAAAAATTCTTAAGTGTTAGCTTTCCTCACTGTCCGAAAGTGTTTTACTGTATTTATAGCCAGTCAGGGCACTCTGTGTAATTGTTAAATAATAAATAAATTGCCTTTTTTGTAAGTATATGTTAAGGAGCAAAAATGTTAAAGGGACAGGTGCAAAATTGGCATTGTATTCTGGAGTGTTTCATAGGATTACGTTAATTTTGAAGTCTAATTTTGTGAGACACGTTGTCAAGTGGACTCCATGGCTAGCTGTATGATGTGCTTTACGATGGGTGGAAAAAGTGGTTTTCCAGTTAATGTCTCTAGGAGATGCAGGCATGTTTGCTTTCACAGGCATTTCCAGTAGAGAGAGAAAATCCCTCTTAATCAGTTAACTGGTTAACCGTAACTAGTAAGCATAACCTGTAAAGGTGATTAATCCAAAATTAATCCATGCATAGTTTGCCAGTTGACCAGTTAACCTTTCACATCCCTAGTACCCATCACAGTAATCTGTTGTTAAAAAACTGAATATAACTTTCCCTAATGAAAAAATGGCATGTTTAACTGTATGAGTCATACATTTGTATTAGTTGTGGCTACTGCACATCAGGCGGTAAAAAGGCTTTTGCAGACTTAAATATTGCACAGGGAGTATGTGATTTTCTTTGGAATTAAATCCTTAGACAGGCCTTTAATTAATCAATGCAGCTGTGACTAATTCTTATTTATACATAATGAGAGTTATTTTGATCCATGGGAAGTGCGGACTTGCAATTTTATCTGTGGGGTGTTTTTTTTTTTTTTTTTTTTTTTTGCAAATTCATCATTAACTTCTGTGGAAGTAAGGTGATGCATACATGTATTTCTTGAAACTTGAATTCATCATTAGTCTGTGTCCAAATGAATGCCACAACTTTGAAAAGTTGAAATTTTCTGAATTCCCCAGATAAACAAGGTGAGAGATTTTTTTTTTTAAATTTGCTTCAGTAAAGAGAAGTAATGATCAGATTCTTTAGAGCAAGGGTTCTGCCTTTGTACAATATTTGTAACTGTGGAATCCCCAGTCCTGATTGGTGCCTATAGGGACTACAGCAATAAAATTAATCTGTGCATAGCTCTGCACTTGAGGGTTCAAGAATCACAATGGCACAATTGGTGTCAAATGATATAATTTTGGATGGAAAGACTTTGGACTATAAAAAAGGGGAGGGGACTTTGAAATAGATGGAGGAAAATGAGTCTGGTGGTGGTAAGGCAATGCAGACTTGCTTTAATCAGTGGCATTCATCATGGAGTCCTATAGTTGAATCTGCTCCACTGTGGTTAGTAATGATGAGAAGCAACTAATGAAAATAATGAGAAGAGACGTCTGAAAGCCTGGGAAGTATGTATTTAAGGTTGCTCTGCGTGGTAGAGAGGGCTATCATTTTACGCTCAATCTAATTGTAGCTTGCAAATCTGAACTGCACGATAATCGTTTTTCTTTGTCCAGGTTGGGGGGACTTCTATGGAAAATTTAATGAAAAGAAAATTGGCTTAAAGAGCGTTTTGACTTGCTGAGCTTTGTTCAGCAGGCGGTGGTACTTGAAAACATGCTTTGTATTATTGTGGTCAGAACTCTGTATAAAAATATATAGTAGGATGCCAAAATATGTGGAATAGATCAGCTGTTTTGAAAACAGAAATTGTTGTTAGATACAACAGTCACCATCATGACAGGTTTGGGCTCATATACTGAGGTGATAGAAGTTGCTGACAAAGGGATCTAAATAAAAAGCACTCTTTGGCTGATTTAGAGGTAAAGAAATAGCAGCTGAACTTTCACCAGGTTAAGCTTTCCATCATTTATTCTCTAATGGAGCTGCATGAGCTGAAGTATTGATGATCATTTTAATGCTATTGAGAAGTCTTCAGTAATGTTCAGGGTTGTGAGGCACCATGCTGTCACTTACCTGTGGTGGGTGTCCATCATACATAAGGAAGATCAGTTCAGACAAGTAATCTGACAAGCTGCACCTTGAGGGAGAGCCATGAACTGAAAGGCTAATGGATATAGAAAGCCAGCAGGGCAGAGGCAGACTGACTTTGTACAATGCCAGCAGGAGAACAGAGAAGGAAGTTGCAGGGGAAATACACTGCAGTCATTCCTCAGCAGAGGAATCTGTTTGGAGAAGTAAATGCAAGGGGGCAGGAGATAGAGAAGTAGCAAAGAGTGCAGGTAAATGGCATTACGACTGGACAGCAAGCAGACTAGTTCAGGAATAGGCAATAAGCGGCCCACATGCTGGACATGTGTAGTAAGATGAAGGCCTAAAACATAAGCCAATATAGCACAGGCCTGGTTTGAAGTCTGAGGTCTAGCTAACAATGGACAAAACATGGCTAACATGAAGCTAAGCTGTGAGGATGAGGTATACCTGGGTGGTCAACAAATGCCTTTGATGTCGACACCCGCGCGTCCAGACTACCGCGTTGAGCCGACAAACAGCTGATCAGCTGTTTGTCAGCTCAGCGCGGCAGCCATGTAAATTTAAATGAAGCGGCGATTATTTAAATCGCCGCTTCATTTTCCTATGCCTGGTAGCCTAATCTGCCTGGTAGCCTAATCTGCCGACAGAGGCATGTAGTCTAGACGTACCCTAAGTAGCGTCAGAGGGTGGTAACCTGACAAGTTCAGAGGGTGGCAACCTGATACATCAGCCATGAGGTGTGACTTGTTTGTACCTGTATATAAAGTGGTGTCTTGAGGGGAGGGACAGTCTTTGTATGACCTAGAGGGCAGTGGAAATTTCCCACTGATTGAGACATTCCACAGTAGCAAGTTCGTGTGCGTAGTGGTTCAGTAGAGTCTATTGACAACTGTTACTGTACTTCGCTTAACAATAAACTTGGCCTGGCACCTTCGATCCTTATCTGGTTTGTGGTCTTTGGTGGCCCTCAGGGATCTGCTATGGTCATTGGGCTCACATCATTGAGCACACATGCAATCAGCATTCTGGTTATCGATGGAGCCAGAGACCTGTGAGGGCACCACAGCAGTAATTCCACCTGGCGGGCCACTAATGCTTTATTTACCTACAGGTATGGCCAATAACCGCTCCTGAGCCTTTGTTCCACTGGACCCTCCCATTATTTACAGACCCGCTGTTCCCAAAGAAACAAGACACCTTTGCTCATCAGTCTCACCTCAGATCATGAATCAGAAACCTCGTCTCTACTACTTTGACTAACGTACACACTCAGGTATTAGGAACTTCAGGGGGTAGCCGAGTTAAGTTAGTCTGTTACAGAAAAAAACAACCAATGGTAACACTTTATAGACTAAAAAAACATGTAGATGGTATCATGAGCTTTTGTGGGCACAGCCCACTTCTTCAGATGACTGGAGTTATGAGTAGGGGATATGAAAACTCGAAATAAATAGGAGAAGGGGGAGAAAAAGGAAGGGGGGGTATGAGACAGGGCATCATTAAGTATCTGGAGAATGGGTACTTAAACCTAAGCAAGTAAATAGATAGATGCTAAGACAGGAAGGATACCACTCACAGAGCTTCAGTGGTTATGAAGTAGGTAGTGTCCTAGCCAGCCCATGTTTCGATTGAGTCCATTAGCATGTGAATTGAATTTGCAGATGAAATGAGATTCCAGTCCTTCCCTATGTATTTGGCTTGGAGATTGGCCCCTAGACAAGCACATCGTGCACTGAGGATGTTGCATACTTTTGAGGTTTTAAAAAATGTTTATTTTGAAAGTGATTGCTAGTAATCAGGGTAAAAAAAAATACACCAGAGATTCACGTCCCTCCCTCCCCCACTAGTGTAGTAGACCTTGCTAGTTCAACACTTTGCATCTTAGCAATATATTTTTATGTAAATCAAGTTTTTTTTAAAAAAAAACTGCCATAGTGGTTCAATTGATGTGAGCCTTACTTTGACAGCAAGCTTCTCACCGAATCTCCATTTGAAACATGTTCTAACACAGGATAGCTCAAACTATTGCCACATGCTTACCAAGGTCTTCTGTAAACCGTAAAAGCCGTGAATACTAAAAATGGTGACGCACTTCAGGTCATACAAGTGCAATAGATAAAATACACACTCAGTGATGGAAAGTTGAACTCAGTCCAGTAAATCACCCAAGGACATCTCTTTATCTAGGATGGTGCCTATGCTAGTCACCTTCTCCATCATAGCATGTGAGCCTGAACTGTGGTCTGTTTTTATTCACACTGTTGATTCTGAGGTGGTAGTGTATGATTGCCGATGTCTCACCTTGATAATGATGTAATTGAGTTGTGTAACCACTACATTTCTTAGCACTTACACAGTTACTTAGTACCTCTCAGGGGGAGGGCCGGCAGTCTCAGTGCCCTTGCTCCACACCTAGGGAACTCCTGCCACCCTGCACCAGTGTCTCTGAATCAGACAGCTCCCTGGCATGCTCCTCATTGAAAACTCAGACTGGTGGGCTGGGATTGAGCTAGTTTGCTGGTCCAAGTTTTAAATGCAGAGCACCGGTGGGGGCGGGGGAGTTGTTGCAGTTAACCTGGTTAGCCAAATAGTTGTTAACATCCCTAGTGGAGTCAGTGACAGATGGCAAGTCTGTCCTTCTGAGTTTTCACATGGGTGCTCTGTACCTCTCAACACAGTTAAGTGAAATGGTATAGAAGTTTGTGTATGCAGGTAAGATGTGAAATAGGCTTGCCCACTCCCTTGTTGATGAAAGTTTCAGCAAACTTGCATATTGAAGAGTTCATTATCCCTTGTACATTAATCTCCATTTTTAGATTAGCGTTCAAAATAATACTGTGGCAATTATCCCAGTAATATTTACTAACAGTAGATTTGTAATGGTTTTTCCTGCATATCAGATAGGTATTGTTGTTGTAAAAGCATTTTATAACTGTTGCATTTTATAACTGTTGCCGAAATCTTCTAGAGCTTACCCCATTATAGGGATGTAAGCAACTAGTTGACTACCCGATAAGCCTAGGCGTATTGGGTAGTTGAGTAGTCACTTTACTAGTCGCTTCCCTACACCCCTTGCTGCCTCTGAGGCAACAGGGGAGGGGGAGCAGGAGCTGGTGCTGGGGGGAGCCGGCTTAAAAGGGTGGGGAGCAGGGGACACAGAGGCACAGCAGGGAAATGGCACGAGTGGGGACCAAAGCAGTTCCCACTCGCACAGAGTCCAGACTGCTGTGCCCCTTCCTTTGAAATGTACAGGAACTGCTGGCAGCTCCTGTACATTTCAAAGGCAGAGGTGCAGTGGGATAGCAAATGCCTCTCCTTATCAACTAATCAAATAGTCAGTGGAAATTCCATTGACTACTCAATTAGCAGATTAATCAAAATTTAACATACCTGCCCATCCCTACATTATCAAGGGGCTCTATATAAACTATAAGAGCTCTATTTAAACTTCCCCATATAATACTTTTCTGGATGGCCCTCCTAACCTGGTATTTTAATTCTCTGCTTCTTCAGACCAGAGAATGAGTGGCTGTGCTGGGTCAGACCATCTAGCTCTATATCCTGTCTTCTGACAGTGGCCAATGCCAGATACTTGTGAGGGAATGTACAGAACAGGGTGAGTATAGAGTGATCCACCCTCTGTCTTCCAGTCCCAGCTTCTAGTAGTTAAGCTTAGGGACAGCCGGAACATGGGGTTGTGTCTCTGACCGTCTTAACCCCTAAAGGCGCTGTCTTCCATGAACTGATCTCTTTTGAATTCATTTGTACTTCTGGCCTTCACTATATTGCCTGGCTGTGATTTGTAGGGTGAGGGTGCCAGTTATGCTTAGTTGTGCAGAAATTCATTTCAGTTCTGATACAAGTCCTTTTAAACCCACTTGTCATTAGGTCAAGTCTAAAGTGATGGGGGAAGGGATAGCTCAGTGGTTTGAGCATTGGTCTGCTAAACCCAGGGTTATGAGTTCAATCCTTGAGAGGGCCATTTAGGGTTCTGGGGCAAATCTGTCAGGGATGGTACTTGGTCCTGCCCTGAGGGCAGGGGACTAGACTCAACTACCTCTCAAGGTCCCTTCCAGTCCTATGATATGTATATCTCCATATATATATATATATATATATATATATAGTCTAGTGCTGCAGCCTAGCTACCTGTTCAGACTACAGATTTTTTCATTCTACTAAGGATGTTAAGGACTATCTGATAAGCACATGCTTATCGAATACTCAGTCAACTATCTGATTCCCCCTCCACCCTCTTGCTGCCTCTATCAGATGTTGGGCTCCGCGTGGCATTTCAAATGGGCAGCGCACTCATGGAGCCCAGGGTCAGCGGGAGACTGAGTCCTGTGCTGACCCCGAGCTCCATGAGTGCACTGCTGATTTGAAATGTGCAAGAGCCCCGCGGGGACTCTAGTACATTTCAAAGCTGGCACCAGACTGCATGCGGTGTTCTGCATTCCTCCTTTGAAATATACAAAAGCCCCCACTCAACTAGTAAATTAACCACAATTTAACATCCTTACATTCTATTACAGGGGTGGGCAATAATTTTTGATGGGGGTAGTGGACACTCCAAGAATTTGGTAAGTAGTCAAGGGCCACACTCCTTCAGGATATCATGATATTAATGGAGGAGGTGTGGGGTCTGGGATGGAGGTTGGGTGCAGAAGAGAGCTTGGGCTAAGTGTTTGGGATGCAGGAAGGGGTATGATATCTAGGAGTGAGTTTGAGTGAAGGAGGGGGTTGTGACTTGGGGCAGGAGACGGGTGCAGAAGAGGGTTCAGGGTTCTGGAAGGGGCATGTGTGGGGGAGAGGGTTTTGACCTGGAGGAAGAGTGTAGAAGGAGAATGCAGAGTCTGGGAGGGGGCTGTATCGTGGGGCTGGAGTGCAGGAAGGGGGTGCAAGGGATTGGAGTGGAAGGGCTAGGAAGGAGGAATGGGGTGGGGGGCCAGAGGCAGGTTCTGGCTGGGGGGCACTTAACTTTGGGCATCTACTGGCCACCAGTCCAGCTGGTTCATCAGCCAAACTCCCTGCCTTCCATGCCTCCATAGGCTGCTCAGAGCAGTCAGGTGCAGGGGCCATGTGCTGCTCTAAATGCTGGGAGCTGGGAGAGGGGGATATTTGTGCATTGCCTGCCCTGCAAACAGCTAGCTGTAGTATTGTCCTGGGGGCAGGAGCAGTGCCCAAAGCCTCTCTCCTTAGTCTTGAAACATTCAGAGAAGCACACCTGGCCCCTGAAGCCAGCTACTCTGAGTGGCACAGGGCAAGCAGGGTGGGTGCTTGCTGGGCATTCCTGCTGGGCTGCAGGTGAAATCAGACAGTTTAGTGGGCTGGATCTGACCTGTGGGCTGTATTTTTGCCTGCCCCAGTTCTGTCACCATCTGCTTCATCAGATGTTTATTCTGTGCCTTGCTTTAACATTAGGTAGTGAATGTAACATTTAGCATGCATCTGTAAAATCAGATTCAGTATAGGTTGGGCCTCTCTGATGCGTCAACGTCCGCGGTCCAGCATAATTTCAGTTACCCAGATGTCCATGTATCATGGGTGTGGCCAGGTTTCCCACGGATCCATACAGTTTGTTTACAGCAGGGGTGGGGAACTTCAGGCCCAGCCCTTGGCTTGCCTAGATCCAGTCGCTGAGGCTTAGATCCTGCCCAGCATTGGGGAGCCCAGCCCTATTGCATGACTGACATGTACAAAATCTACTAGCCTGGACCCCACTAGGTACTGGTATGCTAGGGGAACGTGGGGAGTGTTTCTTCTTCTCAATTAGGGGCTGCATCAGTAAGGGTTTGTCTCTTTTTTGTGACTTGTTTTCTTTGGGTCAGAGGCCCCCAACCCAAAAAAGGTTCTCTGCCCCTGATTTACAGCCACCAGGCTCTGCGTTCTGTGCATTATTTATCTCTAAGTTGCCCCTAAATGTCTAAGAGCCCAGCACACAGTGAAAGTGTTGGTAATGCTGCTAGACAATATTAACTTACTGTGGTTTGGCAAGTTCTCTGATTTGGCACAGGTTAGGTACTGAGGGTGCTGGACTAGAGAGGTTCAACCTGTATTTGAATTTGACTTTGCTGTCTCAAATCTTGGATAGATCATGAAGTCCAGGGATCTCTGTTTGCTTTGCTCTCCCAGCTACCCAAGCAGAAAACACTGTGCAACAGCTTAGTCTCTATTGCAGAAGTGGAGCAAATTCGAGTCCTGATTCATAGGGGACTTGCTGATGTTTTGCTTCTCTACCTGTCTATTTTTGTTACCTTGATTAAAAAGTACACTGCTTTTCCCTGTAAAATTTGTACTTGCTCTAGGATACTGAAGATTCATTGTGGTCCTGCACATCTGAATTTACTGCCTATGTTAAAATATAGCTTTCCTTTCTATAGTAGAAACAAAATACAGGACTATGTAGCACTTTAAAGACTAACAAGATCGTTTATTAGATGATGAGCTTTCATGGGCCAGACCCACTTCCTCAGATCAAAAACAGCCTGTAGTAGGTTTGTTGAGATAGCTGGTTCCTTATGCTGTTTATGAAGCTCTTTATAAGACATACTCAGCTTCTTAAATATGTAGTTGTCTTTGTAGGCTGCAGTGCACATGGACTTTGATTTACTAAGCTCTGTTTGTCAACATGTCAGCTGTCACAAATGTTTTACAGTTCAAGGATAATTTAAGTGCCTTTTGCTGATTGAAGAAACTGACATTTCTGTAAGCATAAAGGTTATGAAAAAATAGATTCTAAGCCCAGAAATAGTTTTGACCTTAGATGTATAATTTAGAAGTGTGGACTCTCATGAAAATGATAACACTTCAGGTATTTAAGCATGTATCATTTTGTATCCCTTAAATAGACAAATATTGAAATTGTGAAAACTTCCATGCTTTCTCTTCAGAGCTATATTCACTGACTATGCATCCTTACTATAAAGTGAAAAACAAAAATATTTACTGAATATTGTTACAGACTCTAAGCTAAATTATACATACTGGGATAAAAGTATCTACCAGAATGCCCACTGATTAAATTCAAACTCAGGCTCTGTATGTTAATTTGTTTCTTTATACAACCCATAGATGTGTAGGATAGGAATGTAAGAGTGTATTCGAGTAAAATGATTAATTGCTAAGCAAAAACTTATCAGTTAATGCTATCGACTACATGCAGTGTGCTCCCTCCCTCTCTCCCCCTCCTGCAATAAATTTTTTTGAGGGCTGGCCAGCAGCCTAGTTCAGTACTGGCTGGGGCTGAGTCCCAGGAGCTACCCCACACTGTGGCTCTGCATTAAAACTATTTTAGGAGGCGAGCAGGCAGCCCGACTCCGTCCCAGCTCGCACCGGGTCCAGGAGCTATTCCCTCTACAACTCTGCATTCAAAGTATTTTAGGAGTGGGGGTAGCTCGTGGACCTGGCTCAAGCTGGGACTGAACTGGGCTGCCTGTCTGTCCAACTCTTAAAATAGTTTTAATGTGTAGCTGCAGTGGGAGATAGCTCCTGGGACCCAGCGCGAGCCAGGACTGAGTGCTTGCAGTGCTAATGCTTATCATTTCATTGTATAGTTGACAAAATTTGTCGACTACACAACTAACGAATTACACACTTAACATTCCTAGTGAAGGAATATTGAGGCAGTGTTAGTGTTTATTAAGAACAACTTAGCACTTCAATGGGCCAATGATAGATACCTTCCACTATTATCGTGTAATTAACAATCTTCTACAAATCTAGGGCAGTATTTGCAGAACCTCATTAACTTGGTCCATAGAAAATAAATTTAACTGTATTGAATTAATTAAGTTAATATGTTTTCATTCATAACTAATGCTGGTTATTAATCACATTATCATGGTTCATCATAGAATCCGTAACATTTGTCTTTTAAAAAATAATGACTGTTTGTTATCTCTTGGGAGCATTCATTTAAAAAAAATCCAGATCATATGTCTGTGAAGAATCTTCCAAATATGACTGAGTGAAACCAGTGTAGTGTTGTTCAAGCTCAACAACAATGCATCTGTAGAGCATGTCTTTGTTTCTACAAAGATCAATAGGAATTCAGAATAGTAGAAAATGTTTTACTTAAATAGAAAGTTATCACTTATTGGTTTATCAGAATTTTGTATTATGAATTTTTCTTATTTTGAATAATTTTATTTAAACAATGTGTTTCTTTAAGAAATGCCAACCAATTAGAAGTGTAATGTAGTTTTCATGTGTGAGCACATTATATGATGACATTGTATTCCTACCAAACGGTTTTGATAGGTAACTTGAGTTGCACATGTCCAGATTTGAAATATTTTATGAATACCAATGTAAGATTATTAATCCACATTAGTTTATTCACAGTTCAAATATATTTATATTGCCAAGGGCATGAATTTTCTTCACGGTGGTATGAATCCAAGCACTTGGATTATTTTTGAACCCTACTTCCGAGATTAGACCTACAATTGACTACAAATCTGTCATGTTAAAAGCAAAGACTAATCCACCATTATGCCTTAAATGATCACTCGCCTGCAGGCTGATTATGTATAATGGACCTCGGGTATTTAAATATTAGCCTACAGAGGAAAGTTCCCTAATATTTATTGAACTTACTCAGCATTTCTAGTATGTGGTATTGCATTTGATCCATTTTTTACTTATGGCAAACATTTAGCAAATAGGAGTGGCTTAATTGCTTTTAAACATCAGATGAGATAGATGAGTTGAGGTAATTGCTGTTCCCAGTGAACATTGGAACTCATGGTACTTATAAGAGCAATGGTTGTTTTTGCCGTTTTCACCGAATGCTGTCCCTTCTTTATGTAGCACAATATACTAGATAATTGCTCTCATATTTTATACCAGGAATAGCTGCATGGTTCCCCTGGATTTATGTTTAGTTTATGAAATGTTCTTGCATTTTTGAAATGAATAGTCTGTATGTATATCTACTTTTTCAAGCAAGTGATGGTTAAATGTGTAGGGTTATTAAATGTAATTGAACACTAAATAGATGCCTTAGGAATGGCATACAAATCTACAAATGCACAAGCTACTATCTTACACCAGTGTTTCCTGTAAGCTGTATGCTTGTGCGGCTGCTCAGGACAGATTCAGATGCCTTCCAGCTAATTAGCAGAGCACCCACAGCTAGGTTTTATTTTTGCTGGTGATGCTGCACATACAGTTATTCTGCATATGAATGGAAAATAAATCTTTACATGGATGGAAAAGATTAGAGGGAACATTAGATTAGAGCTACTTTGTCTACTGGGTACCTTAAGATAGGGGAAGGTAGAAAGGGTGATGGAAGTTAGCACTGTATTCACTCAATTTGCAGTTATTTGATAAGAAGTTAGAAATGGAAACTTGTTGAAACAAATTCTTCAAATTAAGACAAGATGGTCTACTCTGACTCATAGAGCACAAAAAGTAAATTTTTCCAGAAAGGAAGATTGATGCATTAACACTCTCCAAGGTGAGAATTATCCTTCCTGCATGGTCACTTGAACTATTTTAATCAGGCTAGCAGTCAAGCAAACAAACGATCAGTATTTGCATGAAGATAGGATTTGAAATGAAGGCTTCAGCCTGAAATTGAGTTGTGTCAAATTGGTTCCACTGGGGATGTCGCTTAGCAGAGAATAAGGCTGTCACAGCTGATAAATTGTCTGACTCTGAAGTATATTTTCACTGTAGAGCTATCATCAATGACTTTGTAAGAGAGTATTTTCTTGGCACATTTTAGATGGGAAATGGAATGTTTTTGAGAGCCATGTGGACGTTAGTGTTGGGATGGGTGCCCAATAAATTCATGTAATGCTTATTTGTGAAGAAATGAATTATTTGTATAATATATATTTGTTTCCTTAACCTAATTGAAAAATTCCTTCAACTCCCTTTTTCTTCCAGAATTTTGGGGAAATCAGTATTTCCTAATGCTACCTGAGCTGTATTTGGGTCCCTCTTCTATTTTAGTGCCAAGCCTTACAAAGCTAGTAAGCACATTTTCCTTGGCAATTTTGCTAGCAACTGCTTTGTTCTGTATGCTTAATAAAAGGCCAGTCATTATAGTATAATCTATGAAAAATGTGTCAGCAGCCAGTTGGACATGAATTTTTCATCTCCATATTTATAGGATGTTGGATTTTATTCTTTGAAGTATAGACTTTGAAAAAGATTTGGGAATCATAATGAATCATCAGGCGAACACAAGGTAACAATCAGTGTTGTGGCCAAAAGGGCTAATGGATGTATAAACAGAAGAATCTTGAGAGGGAATTGGCGATTTACTGTCTCCATATTCGGCACTGCTATGTCCATCACTGGAATGCTGTGTCCATTTACGGTGTAACAATTCAAGTAGGATGTTTATAAACTGAAAAAAAGAGCCACATGAATGCATAAAGGAATGGAAAACATATGTTGCAGTAATAGACTCAAGGACCTTGATCTGTTTCACTTATCCAAGATAATGTCTAATAGATTGATCAAGTTATCTAAGTACATATACAGGTTACAGAAATTTGATAATAGAAACCTCTTCAATGTAGTTGACCAGGGACTTGCAAAATATGGCCCATGAGCCGAATGCCAGATCCAGCCTGTGGCGCAATCCCTTCCTCCCCACCCGTGTACACAGCACAGAGCAGCCAGCTGCAGGGGGTCATGTGCTTCTCTGAGCACTGTGAGATTGAGGAAAGGAGAGGCTTCACATGCTATCCCAACCCTCTGCACAATCTTGTAGCCCCTGTTGGCTGGTTTCTGGCCAATGGTAGCTGCTTATTTGCAGGGCAGACAGCACATGAAGTACCCTTCCATCCAACCCTCCCCCTTCCTCTTGGCCCTAGTGTAGACTGGGCCTCAGGGATCTGTTGAGCTGATGGCCGAGAGCCACCCGGTTAAGTGTGTCTCAGCCACAGCCTGCCCCGGCACTCCTGCCCCTCCCTCCTACAAACTATCAGCACCCCTACTCCTGCACCCATTACCCCCTCCTGATCTGACACCCCAATATTCTATGCCTGGTCACAGTCCAAATACCTGCCCCAAATACTCCTGCCCTAAGTCACAACTCCCTCCCAGACCATTCCCTCCTGCACCTCTCCTCTAGGTCAGAGTCCTCTCCTGCACCCATACCCCTTTCTAGACCCTGCACCCTGTCCTACACCCCAGTCCTCTGCTCCAAGTCACAACCTCCTCCTGAACATGAGGTCCCACACCACCTTCTGCACACCAGCTTTTGTACCTCTATTTGCAGTTTGATTCAATTAAAAATTCTTCTGAATTGGCACCAAAACATTTTTATTAGCGATTTTAATTTATCTGAAAATCAGCCACGTAAAGACCAGTAACAAGGTAAAGTAGCTTATTTATTGAAAATACAGGCCAGTTGATGGTTTAAGAAGCTGCAAAACTGAAACTATTCTTTATTAAAAAACGGTATAGTGTAGCACTGCTTACAGGAATGTGCTCATAACTAAAAATCTAGAGGCTAAAGGAAAAAACTGATAATTCTGAGCTCCTTTCACTAGACCCTGTAAAGTTAGTTCACACATTATACAAGGAACAAATTCGTCAGTCTTCCCATATATACCAGTTTTATGTATATATGTGGTCTGATTAAACATGCATAGCTCTAAATGATACGAGTGGGAGTTACAAGCGAGTATCCAAGGGAAGATAAATCCTTAAGTTACTAACTGTAGCCCAACAGAAGAGTAATGGATAAAAGTGACTTTACAGTGAAACTTAACTGTAATTATTAGCAAGTAATTTCCTTTCTATTTAATGAAATAATTGTATGGGGAAAAACTTAAACAAATTAAATGTTTTATTTAACTCTGGCCTTGTCAGCTGACCATCAGGGCAGTGAGTGGAGTGAGAGTGAGACAGACAGACACCCGAGACTTCAGCTGCTGAGACCGGGGTCCCTTGCAGTGGGCAACCTGGAGGAGGTTGACGGGCGCCCCAACAAGTTTACAGGGAGAGCTTATTACACCTCAGATTTTTACTGCTAGGATACACGATCCCTTCGCAGCGGGAGCCTGGGGAGGCTGAGAGATGCCCCAATGGATCTGTTCCCTGGAAGCGACGCGATCCAGCGCTCAAGCTCTCCCTATATCTGTCCCTTATGACCGGCTGAAGTTCTTTTAAATTGTGCCTGGTTCTGTTACAGCAACTGAAGGAGTCAGGTTAAAGCTTAAACAGTTACTATTTTATTGTTACAGGGTAAACTTAGCTGTTAAATGCTGTTGCTGTGTTACAGATAACACAGCCACTACAAAGGACAGGACAGAAATTACACTAATAAGTCACTTACAGGTACCATGAAACTCTTTTGGCTCTCTGAGCTGTTATTAAATGCATGCAAAATAGACACCTAGCAGGTATATATTCTCACCCCTGCGTTCCAGACTTGGCATGGCCAGCGTCTTTCTCTCAATCCCTTGGGAAGACGTAGGACGAGGTTGGGCGTCCCACAGACCTCGGGAGACAATCAATACCTGCCAGCAGGTGTAGATGATTGGAGCTCAAATGGGGTGGGCTACTGAACCCCTCTTTATACCCCTTGGGTCATGTAGGCTTCTTCCTGGTCTCAAGTGGCCAATTAGGAAAAATGGCTTTGAATGCCAAGTTTCCCACGCAGGGTGCAAAGCATAATTCACACCTGGGAAATTGCAGACAATGGGCACCTCTGGTATGTAATGGGCGAAGATTCCTCTCCTGGGACAGTGCAGGCATGTCAATTACTGGTACAAGCCATCAGGGCGACGGGAGGCCCCGGGTTGTCAGCTAGCCCATTTACTGTCTGGTTTCTGTTTATGGTAGAGTCAGGGACAGGCAGCACACCTGCGTTCCCAGGGCATCAAAGGCTGACTGCCTTTCTCTTGCTCTCGGGGGGTGGGGGGGGGGCGGCAGAAACCAAGATGGAGTTCATGTCTGGCTACAGGCCTGTCCATTGAAATTCTACAGGGAAGTAGACACTCCTCTGAAGTAGGCCCCTGGTGCATTAAGAACTGGAGGTTGGGTGCAGAAAAGAGCTTGGGTTGAGTGACTGGGGTGCAGGAGATGGTGTGGAATATAGGAGGGGGTTTCAGTGAAGGAGAAGGTTGTGATTTGTGGAAGAGTACTGGGGTGTAGTGTGATCAAAATCTCTTCCACGCCCCTGCCCCCCAAGAAGACTCTTCTGAATGAGGCAGGATTGCATGGATCTGTAGTGTCACTTGGAGAATACTGAGTGCGTCTAGAATTAGCCACATCTCCAAGCAAAGACATACACAAAATGCTAGCTAGTGGGTGTACCGTAAGGAAATAATTGTAATGCATTAGAATATGAAAAAAGAGGCTCTTGTATCTTAATTATTGTTCCATTTAAATGAGACATTTGAATTTCTACCATACTGAAATATAAATAGCTTGGGAAAAACTGATTTCATTAAGATTATTCTGTGGATGTTAATGCCTTATTCAAAGATAGGAAAAGATCTCCGCATATAATTTGGTCATAATAAAGTATTTATGGAAGAAGACGGAGAGAGTTTATAGGAACAGATGGGAAAAAGAAATAAGGAAGATGGAAGTCATGAAAATGAGAGTAGCCATTAGAACAACATATATTACAGCTACTGTAATTTAAGATTCCACTCTGCTACTGCAAAGTCTGGAGGCTTGCTGGGAAAGTATTTAAAGGGGTCTTAATTGCTTTCATTGTAGTTAGTTTCCTTGATCTAATATTTAGCTAGTAAGGTGGCAATATGCTAATATTTCTTTCTTTATATTATTTTGAGTAGCAATGTTCTATTAACTGACTCATTATTTGAAACTAGCTTAATTATAATATTCAAGATGGTCGCCTCTTGTTTGATATTAGCTAGCCACGTAAGATGAAATACTGGATTGGAATCTATTTTACCCTTTTTCTTAGAGCAAATTAACCTGTATTTCATAATGAGACTACTTTACTAGGTGAATGTGATAGAGGGAAGAGAAAAGAGGGCATGTTTCATGGGAGTGACCCTTTACTCTAAATACTCATGTTTTGACTCCTTTAAGTAGGTGGAGTGTGGATTGAAACTAGAAATGAAATTGAACTACTATTTTTCTGCATTATACTATGTGTGTAGAACCTTTGGAGTTGAAGCACCCAAGTGGGAAGGATTTTTAATGAGCCAACACCATTAAGTTATTACAACAACTACAGAAACCTCTCATCCTTGACAGGTTCCATTCTAAAAAGGCTGCTAATCCTTTTCTCACTGCCTCCAACTTGTGTCCCTTAATGCAGGTGACAGGAAGTAGAATGAAATTACCTGGAGAGTAGATTGGTTTATTTGACCTTCTAGGACAAGGGTGGGGTTTTTTTTTGGGTTGGGGGCTACTGACCCACAGAAAAATCAGTCAGGGGCCACATACAGGTGATATGGCCCCCAACTGAGAAGTGGGAAAAGAGACACAATCCCCTCACGTCACTCGTGCAACTTGGGCACCGGAGTTTCCCTTGCACTCCAGCCTGGAAGGGTGTGTGGAGGGGTGAGACTCAGGGTTTTCCCCCAGGGCTGGATTACCTCTCCTGGGACCCAGGGTCAGTAGATTTTGTGGGCCCCTCAAGGCTCTAGGGTAGGTTCAGAAATGAGGGGTTCAGTGTCCAGGAGGAAGCTTGCTAGGGAGCAATCTGTGGGTGCAGCAGGAGAAAAACCTGCAGGCAAGCACCTCCCTGTGTTGCTGTTCCGCCAGGCAAGGGGAAGAGGCAAGCCTTGCAGGCTGGATCTAGCAAGCTGAGGCCAGATTTGACACATGGGCTATGGGTTCCCCAGCTTTGTTCTATGACTATCTCAGAAATTAAGACCTTTAACCTCTTGTATTTTGAAGGCTCTGCTGTGTGTGTGTGACAAATTTATAGATTTAGGCATGGTCTGAATATAAAGTGGAAATGTTTTATAAGTGGTGGCGGGATGCATATTTACAACTGTGTGTGTAAAATGTTACTTTTAATCTAAAATAAAAAAATTGAAGGAAACAGATCTTTCTGCAGACTCTTTCTGGTGCATCTACCTTGTGTGATAAAGTTGGAAGGAAGTAGCAGAAGGGGCATCTTGCATTGTTATAGCTACATCTGATTTTATGAAATATATTGCAACTTGAGCCATTAAACTGGTCATTAAACAATGAAAGTATTTGAGTAATTTGTATGAGAATAACTTAGTCAGGTGATGTTGCAAAAGCTAGTGCTCCCCTCCAGGTCTTTTTGCTTCACGAGTCGATTGAGGGAGGAAATAAAAGCTTATTTCTCTTAAACATCATTCTGTTTTTAAAGGCATAGAAGTCTACTTAACATTGATAGAGGAATTAAGTAGGTGTCTATGCTAAGAATGTTAGACTAGTCGACTGTCTGGTAAGCATTTGCTTATTGGATAGTCAGTCGATTAGTCAATGATCTCTCCCCTCCCTCCTCCCGCTGCCGCTGTCAGAGGCAGCAAAGAGGAGGTACTTCAAAGGGCAGCGCTGCATAGCTGATCCTGGTTCAGCTGTGTGGCGTCGCCCCTTTGAACGCTGCCTTGGCATTTCAAAGCGGCAGCGCCGCCTGTTGCCTAGGATTAGCTGGGGACTCCCCAGCTGATCCCAGGCTCTGTGTGGTATTTCCGCGGAACCCAGGATCACTGACTCTGGGCTCCATGAGTGCGCTTCCGCTTTGAAATGCACAAGAGCCCCCACTGGGGACTCTTGTACATTTAGAAGCTGGCACACCACGAGCAGCCGAGAGTCAGCAGGACTTCTCGCTGGCCCCGGGGTTGCATGCAGTGTTCTGCATTTCTTCTTTGAAATGTACAGGAGCCCCAACGGGGGCTCCTGTACATTTCAAAGGAGGAATGTGAAAGTGCTTATTGAGTAGTCGATGGCAATTCTATTGATTACTCGAATAGTAAATTAACCACATTTTAACATCCTTAGTCTATACCTTTAAAGACAGAAAGATACATTTAGTTTTGTATGGTGATTGTTTGTTGGAAGACAGGCTTCGTACTGCTCTCATAGTAGTGCTATTTTCTTTTATTTATGTACTCTGTGTTTCATGGATGTATGAAAGGTCCCTGGCTAGAGGAACTTGCAATCTAATTTAAATAGATAAAACATAATCAGTAAATATCAGGTAGAACAAGGAATGGAAGTGCTGCTGCAGAGGAAAAATTAGTGAAAAACTTTTAAAGAAAGGAGTGCTTTTGAATAGATGGAAGAATGTTGGTATGTTCATAGAGGATAGTGTGACCCCATTTTAATGGGGTTGCTAGGCCTGGTGTTTGACTTGCTAGAACCTGGGACTGAAGCCCAAGTCTAGTTGCTGGGGCCCAAGTTGAAGCCCAAGAAATTCAGTCCTGGTTAGTGAGGTGATAGGCCACCTGCCTGGGGTTGAAGTCTTTGGGCTCTGGTCCTCTGCCTTGGCCACAGTGGCAAGGGCTTGGGCTTTGGCCTTCTACCCAGGACAGCAGAGCTGAGGTCACAGGGACCAGATAGCCTTCATCCTAGAATTCTGAAGAAACTCAGATGTGAAATTGCAGAGCTACTCACTGTGGTTTGTAAGCTGGGCGTGTTAAATTGCAGTTAATCAGCTAATCAACTAGTCAATGGAATTTCCATCAACTACTTGACTAGTCGATGAGGGAGGCGCTTGCTACTCTTGCTGTGGTACTGCAGTTTAAATGTAGTAGGAGGCAGGCTACTACATTTAAAATGCAGAATCGCAGTAGGATTAGCTTCTGGGGGCTAATCCAGCTCCAGGATGCTGCAGCTCTGCCTTCCCCCCGCCACCCTGCATTGTGGAGACTGCTCCTGCTTCCCCCCTTCCTCTCTGCTGCCTCTGATACAGAGGTAGCAAGGGAGAGAAAGCGAGCAGTTGACTACTACCTTCCATCCCTATTGTAACCTAGCCTTTATACCATCTTATGTACCAAATGACTAGAAGATGGCTAATGTGATGCTATTCTTTAAAAAGCGTTCTAGAGGTGATCCTGGCAATTGTAGACTGGTTAAATCTAACTTCAATACCAGGTAAATTGATTAAAACTGTAGTAAAGAATACAGTGCACAGTCAACCTGTAGAATTCCTTGCCAGAGTACATTGTGAAGACCAGGACTTCAACAGGGTCCAATCAAAAAGATAAACACATGGAGGTTAGATCCATGAATAGCTATTAGCCAGGCGGGATAGGAATGGTGTCCCTAGCCTCTGTCAGAAGCTGGGACTGGGCAACTGAGTATGGATCACTTGGTGATTCCCTGTTCTGTTCATTCTCCCTGGGCACCTGGCATTGGCTGGTGTTGGAAGACTGAATTCTGGGCTAGGTGGACCTCTGGTCTGAGTCAGTATGGCCGTTCTTATGTATGTTCTTCTGACCTCCACTTTTTGCAGAATCACTATTTGTGGTTCTCCATGTTCATGGAGGTGTGTCAGCCTGGGGGAAGCCGTGGCTCCCAGCATTCACAATTTTCACCATTCACGTTGGTGCCAAAAATACATCCACCACGAATGGCGAGGGTTTCCTATACTTGGACACCCTGCTGCAGTGAGAAGTCAGGTAGGTTAAGCATGCTGCCTGTGCAGCTCACCCATAATCTTCTAGGAGTCTGAGTGGCTTGATGTTTTGCTTGTCATTTTTCAGGCGTCCTCAGAGCATAAAATCTAGCATTAAGTTACTGAAGGAGCAGTGAGAAACATGCACTTGAGTTGACAGCAGTTTGTTCTGTGCAGTGCTCTCTGTTAGAGAAAATATCAAGCCAAAAAGATGAAAGGAAATATCTCCTAGTATAGTACAGAAGGTCAAGCGATTCTCTTGTGAAAAACTGTTGCATTTTTCCTTCTCAGTAGTAAGATGAAAGACAGTTATGTTTGCATTTTACTTGAAACTTGTTCATTATTTTAATGATTGAGTTCTTTTCATATCTGCCCCTTTGTCTGATTTTTTTATATATCAGAAACAGCTGTACAGTTGCCTTTCTGCCTTGCCTTTTTACAATTTCATAATAACTAGGCTAGAATGCTTGGTGTTAGACAAAATCCTACTCGCTGGTAATTCTGGTAACTGCATCTCCATGTTCAGGGATGTTTGTGTGCGCACAATATATAATTAGTCATATTTGACCAGTATGTTTGAGAAATGGGCATCCAGAGCCTCATTCGGTTTCATTCTTCATTTGAAGAATCCTTGAGGTTGGAGATGGCATGGATAGCCTACTGCATCTTTTTTCATCTTCCTCCAAAGGCAGCATATAAAATATATTTAGAAATAATTTCTGAGACACTCAGTCTGAGAGTCTTTAGGCATTCTCATTTTTTTCACTTTTTACTACATGTAATTGTCATTTTTTCTTTATTATTATTTTGAGAAGGATGATTTTAATTTTATAGTGTTGATTTCATATCTTTTCACTAAGCCTATGTCTAGACTATGCCGAAATTCCAAGAGATCTCACTTTCGAAAGTGGAGAAAAATTAGGTTTACACGGCTTTTTGAAAAAGGGAGGGTTGCCAAAAAAAAAAAAAAAGCGTCCCGACTATTTTCACTTTCGCAAGCAATATCGGAAGAAGATATGCAAATTCCCGTGGAATTTGCATATCCTCTTTCGGAACTTCAGCGTAGTCTAGACGAGCCCTAGCTCTCTAAGTATTAATGTCCAACACTTCGATTTCTTTGTGAGTTCTTTCCAATAAAAAGGTTTTATCTCTGTAGTGGGGGTCCTTGACATAATGTAATACTAATATGGACAGGGCTCAACAAATCAGTGAATCAAATCAGTGATTTCAGCCAGTTGCCCTGTTCACCGGCGGAGCATGCATGCGCATTGCGGGTCTTGTGCAGGCACAGTGCGGGGCTGGCGAGCAGATTTCGCTGCCGTTTGTCAAGCCCTGAATATGGATATTAAATTACTACCACCTAAAATGCAACAGTCTCATCTAATATGACCCATAACTAGTAAACCAGGCAAATGAAAAGTTAAAACCAGCCTCCTTCTTCAGTAACTCACTCTATTCACAATTCTCCTCTGTTTGCAGAATCCTAAGGAAAATGTGCATTTTGTAGCATGTCTTGATGGTAATCAGCTGAAAATACGAGTTGAAAAGCAATGAAGCCCTTGGAGAAAATGTCCAGGCAGCACCTCTTCTCATTTACACCAACATGGCTTGAGCTCAAGCATTTTTATTGGTGTTAACTGCAGTACTATGGCATACAGAGAGTGGCCCCAAATATGCAAGAATATTAACAAGCTGGACACATCCTTGATTGATGAGCTTTTAACTAGGCCAGATCATGCTGAGATGCTCAGCCAGTATGCTCTCCCCCCCCCCCCTTTTTTTTTCCTTCACATAATTTCAGATAATCTAATTCTGGCTTCTCTGAATATTCTATTACTAGGAAAAACAATATTATCAAAGCTTAACAGATTGCGCCCAACTCAGGAAAGCTGTACAGAATTTTACTTTTTTCAACGTAGTCAAAATCTTGGGATTCTCAGCTTTTGTTAACCCGCTGTTGTATCTGTTCAGTCCTTGCAAAATGGAGGAATGTAATTCAGTGTCTTGCACTGCCCCTCCAGTATTTATAAGCACGTGCAGTATAGTCAGCTGCTGCATAATGAGGAACAGATGCAAAAAGTGACTGGGTGTTAACAATACATATTAGCCTTACTGCTTGCAGAAACAGCCAAATGTACCCTCTTCATAAACGTGGCTTAAACTATTTTAACAGTCCTGGATGTGTTGCATTATGTCAGAAAATAATCTTTTTTTCAAGTCTAGTACAGTAGTCTCCAAACTTTCTCATGGTGTGCCCCGTTTAGGCTGGGGGGGGCGTGGCAGGGGGAGTATATGGATGGCTGCTCTGAAAGGGGGAGGATACCTGGGGAGTGGAAGGGAAAGTTACACTGGCTCTGCTCTGTCACTCACTCCAGACATTACAACCTGACCCCACTGCACCGGATCACAGTGCTGCTCTGGTTTTGGTCTTCTCTCCCCTTCTTCCGCGCCTTCCTCCATTGCCTCCCCTACCACAGCCTTTCACTGACAGGTTCAGTTGCACTGACCTGTGCAAGGGCACACCTTGCTTTTCACTGATTTGTGGGGCTACACATACTCCCTGTGCCAGAGCCAGTGTTGTGCAGTATATCTGTACCTGCAGTTGCTTAATTAATTCTCTGAATCATGGCACTCACTTGATACCATAAACAGCAAGAAGTCCTGTGGCACCTTATAGACTAACAGATTTTTTGGAGCATAAGCTTTCGTGGACGAAGACCCACTTCGTCAGATGCACTTGATACCATGGTTCACGCCTGTGGGTTTCAAGGTGGAGTTCTTGGTGTTGGTTTTAATTTACAATGGCTAAAATGGTTCAGAAGAGGGTTAGAATAGGCCAGCTTTCTTTCTCTTTTTGTGCCATGTTGGTGGAAGGTAAGGTCTGCAGAGATGCCTACTGAGCGGCAGAGCTTTCACCACGGTGCTCCAACTCGCTGAAAGTCATAGAATCCTAGAACATTAGAGCTGGAAGGGACCTTGAGAGGTCATTGAGTCCAGTCCCCTGCCCTCACGGCAGGACCAAACATCATCTAGATCAGGGGTGGCCAGCCCATTCTGGGCAAAGAGCCAAGATAGCAGGGGATCCAGCGCGAAGAGCCAGGGCAAAGTTGTCGAGCAAAAAAAACCTGCCTCTTCTGCCCCTTTAAAAAGAGCCCCTGATCGCGTTGTCGAACTAAAAAAAAAAAAAGGCTCTGCACCTTTAAGAAAAGACATTTAAACATGTTTTGAGGCTTTTTGGCCATAGCAGGCTCCAGCCGCCATCTTTATTTCTGTAGCTTTCATAGCTGCGCTGGACGGCTCCCCTGCCCAGGTCAGTGGCTCAAGAGGGCGGTTTTTGGAGGTGAGTTTTTTTGGGGTGGCTTTTGAGCCATGGGGGGGGGGGGGGCAAGGAACGAGAGTAGCATGCGGCTCGTGAGCCTTGGGTTGGCCATGGTTGGTTTAGATCATCCCTGACAGGTTTCTGTCTAATCTGCTCTTAAATATCTCCAGGGATGGAGATTCCACAACATCCCAAGGCAACTTATTCCAGTGTTTAACCACCCTGACAGGTAGGAAGTTTTTCCTCGTGTGCAACCTAAATTGCTTCTTCCTTGGTCCACTTTAGATCAAATTTAGCTGGTAATTTGGGACAGATTAAAGTTTAGAGTGGGAAGGTTTGATGCAACTTCATTCTTTTTCTGTCATGGTTATGAGAGACAACATTTACTGCAGTCCATGGTATCTGTGTAGGGTGGAATTCTAAAAATATGTTTATGGTTCCCACTGCATGGGAAGAGTACTTCTTAATTGATGTGCTGTAAATTGGAGCGAAGAAAATATTTAAAAATGTTTTGTGAAGTTCTTTGCAAGTAATTCTCATAATCTAAACAGGTAATATATTTTGGTGTTATTAAACTCCAAAATAATCACGTATAGCGAGTTTAGGTCTCAATCCTATGAAAATGTGCTTCTGACACCTAACTGCAGAGGTTTTACCTTTTTTAGACACTTATTTGCATAATTCCCTGGTAACTTTGAATTTTGTAATAGAATTCAGTTTCACTGTTTTGGATATATTATGTATACCTAAAAATAGGTTATTCCTATGGCTATCTGTGATATATATGATGCATGGCATCAGAAAATTAAGCACACAATTCCAAGAATGGTAGAGGAGTTTGCTTAGTTTCCAAAAATCTCTCTCACAAAACCAGAGCTATGTAGAACCCTCTGTTGGTTGCATCTGTGCTCTGTGTCTTCATACAGAATGTATGCATACTTACCAGTTTCATGCAGAGTAGTCACTGGTTTGTAAGAAGAGGTGGATTTTTCGTCTATTACAGTTGCTTCAACCCTTTTTAATTTGTGTTTTTATGCAAATAGAACTCATTGGCCAGAAAATGTTGATATTGCAAAGGGTTTCAGAGTAAAGAAAGGAGAGAATGAGGGGATATTTCCAACAACATTTAAAACCTTTTCAGTTCAGAAAAGCCAGACCCAATGGTGTTTATTTCCAAGCGCTGCACAGTTTTATTATACATGACTGGTTTGAAGACTGAGGCAGCTGGTGAGTTAGATGGGTAACAAGTGCTGTTTTCATACACCAGCCAAATGGCATGCCAGGAATGAATCCATGTAATGCTGTCTACACTTTGCCTGTATTTTTCTGGTTCTCCCTCTTATTCCAGCAGGAAGCAAGCACTTTTATGGGAAATGGGGAACTCAGCTGTTGAGCCTTGGAAGTCTAGGTGTCTTTTACAGCTGACTCTGCTGTTTCTGTATTGCTCTGGCTATCAGTTTGCTAAAGGGCTGAATAATAAGCTCTTTCTGTATTTTGATTAAGTTTCAGCTCAGCACCATAATTTCTTTGATAGTAAATACTTTATTTTGCCACTCATTGTTCTTTACAGTTAGTTGTCAAAAGACCTGTTGTCTACGTATAGGTGACTAATGTGAGGGTTGTGGGAGGCAAAATCTAAGAGGCATTTTTCTTAATAACTTGTATTTCTTTTTATTACCAACTTTAATCAGTCACATCAGTTTAATTTCCTTAACAGGTTTTTACTAGCAGTTGAATATGCCCAGGCAGAACTGGTTTGGTGCTAGTGACCTTTTTGTTCCAGTTTAAATGAATATGTAGTCTTCAGCTAGGATTGTTTACTTTTATGAGACATGATTCTCAAAAGGTTTGTCTAGATAAGTGTCCAAAATTTTATCATCTTCATCTCCCAAATCTGCAGAATTTTAAGAAGTCCTAAAATTGTGGGTACTTACTGTTTCTGGTGTAGCTGTAGCTTTTCTCGTGATGACAGTGACACTAGATTGACTGATTGTAACCAAGAAGTGTCTAGGGCTATGTCTAGACTGCAAGCCTCTTTCGAAAGAGAGCGTCTAGACTACAATACACGGATCGGAAAATCGATCCGCTTTTTCGAAAAAGAGCGTCCTGACTGCTGGACGCTCTTTCGAAATTCAAAGCCACCCGGAACCGCTTCTGCCAGGGCATGGGGGCAGCATTTCCTTCCGGGTGCTGCCTGCCTGCCCTTTGCAGAGACGCGTGGTGAAAGGGACACTCCTGAACACCCGTTGCTCTGCTCCTGCAGCTGCCTTTGCTGTCCCTCGAGGAGGTAAGCAAGGCATTGCAGTGCTGGTTTGGAGTGCTCAGCTTCCTGGGACACCCCAGCAGCTTTTTTCTCTGGAGGTTTTTCTGTTTGAGACCCATTTTTGTGGCATGGAGCCAGAGCTGCCCCTGGGCAGGCGATGGCCCCACACCATCATACTGCAACTGTTGCTGCATCTGCATGACACAGTCATGAGGCTACTTCCCCAGCTGGACCCAGACCAGAGGTACGAAGGGCTCCTCTGTCAAGCAGCCGCACTGCCCTTGCCTCCAAACTTCTTTGTGGACAGGCGTGTTTGGAGGTTTGACACCTGCTCTGACTGGTGGGACCGGCTCGTGATGGAGATCTGGGATGACCAAGAGTGGCTACGCAACTTCAGGATGCGAAAGACCACTTTCCAGGAGCTGTGTACCTGGCTCGCCCCTGCTCTGCAACGGCAAGACACCCACCTGCGGCCCGCTATCCCCCTGGAAAAGAGGGTTGCCATTGCCCTCTGGAAGCTGGCAACCCCCGACAGCTACCACTCCGTGGGACACCAATTTGGAGTGGGCAGGTCTACCGTTGGATCCATCCTGATGGAGGTAAGTCATTGTCTGGGGACAGTCACAGTTTGGGGTGGGGGGAAGGGAGACTGTCAGGAAGGGCCAAGTGGAGTGGGAGTGGGAGGGAGCTCCTCCACTCACCCTGAATTGTTGGGGGGGGGGTTCTGAGGAGGGGATTCCCGGGGTGTTTGAGAGGGAAGATGGGCGGTGGGTTCTCCTCCTAAGAGATAAGGCACCCCTTCTAACATTTTGTTGTCTGTCTCGTTCTGCAGGTGGTGAGGGCCATCAATTCGGAGCTGCTCAACAGGCTCATCTGTCTACAAGATCTGGACAGCGTCATGGCCGGCTTTGCTGCCCTTGGCTTCCCGAATTGTGGAGGAGCGCTCGATGGGATACACATTCCAATCCGTGCACCGCCCCATCGAGTAGCCCAATTCATCAACAGAAAGGGCTACTTTTCTATGGTCCTCCAGGCCCTGGTCGACCATCGTGGCCAGTTTTCGGACATTTGTGTTGGGTGGTCAGGGCGGGCACATGATGCCCGGATCTTCAGGAACTCGTACCTCTACCGGAGGCTTCAGGCAGGAACATTTTTCCCGCATCACGAGTTTGCGGTTGGGGATGTGCACATGCCGGTGTGCATAGTGGCTGATGCCGCCTACCCCCTGATGCCGTGGCTGATGAAGCCCTACACCGGCCACCTGGATGCGAGCAAGGAGCGGTTTAATGCTCACCGTAACCGGGCTCGCAACCAGGTGGAATGTGCATTCGGACGTTTAAAAGGCAGATTCCGGTGCTTGCTCACACGCCTAGACATGGGGGAGAGCAACATCCCTGAGGTGGTGGCCGCGTGTTGCGTTCTCCATAACCTGGTGGAGAGGAAAGGGGAGGCCTTCCTACCAGGGTGGGGTAGAGGTGCTGATGGCCAGGAGAGGCACTTTGCCCAGCCCCGGACAGCTGCCATCCGCCAGGCTCACCGGTCTGCTGTTGGCATACGGGAGGCCCTCCGGGAGCAATTCTCAAGTGGAGGCCACTGACTGTACTGAGGGGCTTCTGCCTGGGGACTGGGCCCTGGCCCAATAGAAGCTTCCCTCCACAACCCATCTCCTGACCCTGTTTGGACAAATCATTAACACCAGGGTTTGTTGCAAAATAATATGTTCTGTTTAATTTTTTTACATATCTCTCAAAAAATAGTATACGTGTAGCAAACATAAAAGAACTTTTTTTCATTTTTGATGTTGACAAAACTATTTACAATAAACAAACATACTGTTGAACCTTTTCTTTGTGCTTTAACTGGAGTGATGGGGGTGCTTGAAACCTGGAGGTGGGAAGGGGACTTGAAACCTGGAGGGGGGAAGGGGACTTGAAACCTGGAGGGGGGAAGGGGATCAGGTTGCACGGTGCTTGCCTGATTTCCCTCTCCTGCCTGGGCCTCGTGTTCGGGGTGCTCCATGGCCACGGGATCGGGTGGTGCACCTGTCGGTTGGCTGGCTGGGGTGCTCTTGGGACGTGGAGGCCTGGGGGAGAGTAGGGCCAGGGGGAGAGAGGGGTTGGGGAACTGTGGGGGCTGGGGGAGAGGGAGGTCCAAGGGGGGAAAGGGATGCTGTTGTGGAAGGGGGGTTTGGTGGGGTGGGGTCATGGGGTGCTGGAGGAGCAGGACCAGGCACAGGAGCAGGCAAGCTGCAGACCTCCCTGAGAGTGGCAGTCAGGGACGTGCGCTGCAGGACCAGCTCCTCCAGCAGCCGGTCACGCCTGCGATCCTCTGCCTCCGCCCTCTCTCTGAGGATGGAGTTGAGGTCCTGCACGGCCTCCACGTGCTGCCTGAGGATGTCCGCATAGACACGCCTGTGTCTGCGGCTCCCATGTCCCCGAGATGGAGATGGAGGTGGGGCTGGGGTGCTGCGGCCCTCTTGCACGGCTGGTCCGGCTGTGGAGGAAAAGAAGACACAATCAGTCCTAAAAAACTGGACTCTGTAGCACTTAAAATACTAACAGGATGGTTTATTAGGGGATGAGCTTTTGTGGGCCAGACCCACTTCCTCAGATCAGAGTAACACGGCTAAATTTCTATCACAATCAGTCATGTGTGCAACAGCTGTCCAAAAGGGCATGCCCTCTCCTTGAGACAGGGGAATCAGACATTCTGAAGGTAACACTGTGTGTGACCTGGGCATCAACCTGAGCATGACAGGTTTCCCTTGTGCATCACCCACAGTGCACCCACCTACCTCCCCCCCCACCCCCCCCGGGTGTTACACAACCTCACTGCACTCACCTGCTGCTTCCTCTCCTGCGCCAGATGACGCCTGGGAGGCCTCTGGGGTCTGGGTGACTGGCTCCAGGGTGAGGGTCGCCGTCTCCTCACTGTCCTCCTCCTCTGGCACCATGTCCCCGTCTCCAGACTGCTCTGGGTCCTGCTCGGGAGCGTCCACCACGGGGTCTGCCAATCCTGACTGGACGAACCGCCGTGGTGTGCGTGCTTCACCACTGCCACCCAGGATCTGGTCCAGCTCGGTGTAGTAAGGGCAGTAGTAGGGGGCTGCCCCAGAACGGGAGCTCTCCTCCCTGGCCTTGACGTAGCCCTGGCGCAGCTCTTTGACTTTGGAGTGCACCTGGTCCTGGGTGCGGGGGTAGTGGCCCTTCTGGGCCAGGGCTTCTGCCATGCGGCCATAAATGTCGGCATTTCGCCACCGGCTTTTGAGGGCCTGTAAGGCCTCCTCCTCTCCCCAGAGCTCCAGAAGGCTCTTGAGCTCTGGGCCAGACCAGGATGGTGCCCGGCGTTTGGAGCCCTTGGCTGGGTCCCCAGAAGGCTCTGTGGAAGGGCCAGGACGGTCTTGGGGCTGGGACGTGCTGCAGCAAAGTAGCCGTGTGCTCTGGCTCCTTCTCTGCAACAAGTGGCTGTGAGGGTGCCTGTCCCTTTAAGGAATGGCTGCAGACAGGAACCACAGACATGCAACCCATGCCCCAGATTGTCCACCAGGGCTTCTTCCTGGAGGCCAATATTTTCGGAAAAAAAGGCCTCCCCCCGTCCACACTCACTTACTTTCGACAGATCTCCGTCAAAAAAGGCGTTCTTCCTCGTAGAATTAGGTGTACTACCATCAAAAGAAAAGCCGGGTTCTTTCGATTTAATTTCGAAAGAACGCGGCTTGAGTCTGGACGCGGGTGAAGTTTTTTCGAAAAAAGGCTACTTTTTTCGAAAAAACCCCTGAGTCTGGACACAGCCTAGGTGAAAAATAAGGAAGGAAAATTATCCAAAATGATTCTTAATAAAGAAAGTTTGGGCTTCATTTGAGTTCTCAGTAAACATTTACTTTGGGTCTTTAGCCAAATTGAATGACTTTTCAGGGGTCGGTGAAAGGGGTAATTGACTAGTTTCATGGCAGCATTAGGCTGCAGACAGAGAATCAGAGGAGCTCTAGGGTAGAATGAAATATCCTATTTTGAGTATGGTACTTGGAGGTTTTGTTTCTTAAATCTTCTTTAAAACATACTTTCCTTTATTTTATAAACACTATACATCATTTAAGAAGATTTCAATTTTTCCTCATTTCTAAGTAAAAGGTCTAATGATGCTATAAGCCCTCTTTTATCTATTCCTGAATTTTGATGCATTAAGTCTGGTATTAGTGTGTGCTTATTTTAAACTTGAATACATTATCAAGGTTTTATTGTACAGCATATAATGAACTAAAATTTAAACAAGCACTTTTAAAGTAAAGCTTTCTAATATTTTTAAACTTTCAGTTCGTGTGTGACTCTGTTCAATGGGATATTAAGGTTATAAAGTGCATTAAGAGCTTTCTCAACAAAAGACTGTGTAACTTCTGCTGGCAATTGTTCTGCATCTATCATGTGGATGTAATTAGACCATTATGACATACTGATGCTTTGCTTTTCCTGAATTGGCAAAATATCTTTAATGACAAGGCTATAGTTCAACTACATAAAAGATCGTTAATTAGTTTTTCATAAAAGGAGATTGACACAAGTAACATTTAGCCAAGTAACAGCCTTTATTATACAGCAGAGTAATTAACAGAACCTGTCCGTCATTAGAGGGCTATTATTGTATTATGAATATGCATTTACAATTCAGTTACTTGTATTGAAGGAATTGAAATAGAAATAAAAAGAAAATAATATTTGCCTAGGGAAAGACCGTGACATTGCAATCTTTTTTCCCTGTTTGAACCAGAAGTCCTGCTTGGAAAGAGGCAGCAAAAAAATAAATCCATTTGAGTGTCTTCTTCTAGACAACATTGCTTAATAATACTACTGTTTAAATGATAGCTACTAGGCCATGGTGGTGAAATCTGAGTAGGCAAATTGTATGGTGGGCCATAAATGCTTGTTGGCCTGCTTCCTGCCAGTTGCAGATTAGCCACGGAGCCAAAGGGGCATGCCACGGGGCTCAAATCATTTGGAGCCCTGGAAAAATGAGCACTCCCTTGCCATCAGCAGCTCTAACCTCCTCCGCCCAGTGTTCCAGCTGGGGAGCAAAACCCTGGCTGCACTTCCCAGCATGCACTCAAGAGCTGGAAGAAAAGGTCCGTTGGGCCAGGTGCAACCCATGGGCCATAGTTTGCACTCCCCTAATACAGTGGCAATGAAAGCTTAACCTAGAATCTCCCATATAAAAGAATTAGTGTTCCATTTTAAAGACTACTAAGAGCCAGCTGTATTAATATGTAGCTAGTGCCAAATATCTCTTATCTGACCTGTCCTTCCTGCACCTGAAATTTTGAGGGCCTTTTCTGACTTCAGATACTGTCAATCTCTTTTTAGAAAATCCAAATTCTAAGATGGTACAAATTCTGCATTTCATTTCCTCTAATCAGTAAGATTAATCTCAGCAAAAGTGCTGAAAGACGTTGCCCAGAAAATCTAATATATTGTGGCGATTGCAATGACACTGCAGCTCTTTACTGGGGGAAAAAGAAAAATTGACTAGGAAGCTTGACTCTCAGATAAAATTTAAGATCTAGTAGTGAGAATGATCTGCTGTCTCTCTGATTTAACTGAATAAAATAAAGCAACAAAGAGTCCTGTGGCACCTTATAGACTAACAGATGTATTGGAGCATAAGCTTTCGTGGGCAAAGACCCTCTTCGTCAGATGCATGTCATGTGCATCTGACAAAGAGGGTCTTTGCCCATGAAAGCTTATGCTCCAATACATCTGTTAGTCTATAAGGTGCCACAGGACTCCTTGTCACTTTTGCAGATCCAGACTAACATGGCTACCCCTCTGATGAATAAAAGAAAGAGCTTTAAAACCTGTTTTTAAAATGAAGACTTTTCAAACTGTGTAGGCAAGGCTGTGTAGTCTTTGAGGAAACAGTAGGAGAGGGTTCTCTCTGAGAGACAATTTTGCCTTGAGTCTTCCAGTGGAGTTATGGTGTCAGTAAATGTATAGCCTATCCCAGCCTCCAGCCCCCACAAAAAGGGTGGTTTCTCACCTAATGTCACAATCTGTAGCAGAGTCAGGAATGTAACAATGAATTCTGCCTCCTTTTACATTATTAGCACTGAGTTTTGAATGAACAAGGTTCAGAATTTTAATACAATTCCTAATATGCTTTAATTCCAATATTTAGTCTGTCACATTCCTGATGCAGTACAAATAATAAACACATGTTTTAGATTAGAGTTTCAAAACTGGAAAAGTAAAATCAAAGCACATGGCTGATTAAACAATGTGCACGGTTTCGGTGATAAGAGTGCTTAAACATTGCCTCGCTACAGCTTCCAAGTGAATTTGCAAACACAATATGAATAGAAACAGAAACTGGGATTAAAATTATGTTGCTGATTGCTTTTTGTAGTTAGTTCTGATCAGTCCAGCAATTTTCCAGTACAAGTAGCTAATGTTGAGGCACTACATAATTGTGACCACATAATAACTAAGTTTCTATATCCCTTCGGCAAGGATAGTTGCATAAATTAGCATAGCACCAATAAAGTTCAGAAAGTGTGATGTCAGATACAGGAGTGTTGTGGTCTGGCCTAGTCAGAACAGGACTCTAGGGGGTGGAGCAGGCATCCAGATTAGGGAGCAGAGCCAAAGGCCAAGATTAGAGTCGATTGCCAGAGCCAGGAGGCAAGCCAAGTCCAGGAAATTAACCAGTGGTCGGATACAAAATGTCAGGGTCAAGCCAGGGTGAGAACCAGGGCAAGTAGTGACTGACTGGAGGCAAGGAGTAAGGGCAGGACTGAATGTGAGGCAAGGATGAGGCATGGAACTGGAGCAAGGTGAGAACAGAAGCAAATGGGGCAGTGAAGGGGGAGGCAGGAGTAGAGCAGGAACAAGTTTTTTTTTTTAAACTTCTAGTGTTATATATTTACATACGATGTCTTCATCAGTCAAAATTCCCCAAAACACAGCACCAACTGTGATAGTCACCCAATGAAATTTTGGCCAAGATAACCCCTTATCCTTAAGAAGAATACTTGGGCTTTCTAAATGTCTAGGATGTAGCCAATATTTATGTAACTTATTGGACCAAGAGCCCTGAATTGCAGTAATAGGAATGTTAAGGCTGTTACCCACTCTGGCACAATGCAGGGAAGGGGGGCACAAGAAACTTTAAAATACCCTGCTACTAAAGGCTTCTGCTTAAACTCCCCAAGGGCGCAGATTCCCTGACTTCGGGTGGTACGCTGCCACCACCCAAATGCAAAAACCCCTTTGAGAGCCTAGAAAATTACACTTGGGAATTTCTTCATGTGGGGTGGTACCCTCAAACTCTTTAACCTACCTCTGGAGAGAGTTTGAAAACAAACTTTAATTCCTAATAGCTGATGTCATAGTTTTAGGTATGTGCACACAGAGTCTCCTGCCTTCTAGGACACAGGAATCAGATCATAGTCTTAAAAAGTTGATATTTATCAACAAAACAAAGACTGTATACTTGGTAAAGCATTACTTGGTTTCTAGGTTTTACAGAGGTACTGAAAAAGGCAAGTTTAAAGACAGAGAATTGCTTCCCTGGGATTCAGTTAGAAAGTTAACAAGTTACACCCCTTCCCCATACACTGTAAGTACATGGGCTTAGCACAGAGGAGTTCAGCAAACCCCAAAAATAAAGACAATAACCTGATTGTGTCAGTCTAAACTTTTTCTGTTCTACACACACATTTATAGGACACAAGTCCTATACACATACATTCATCCTACCCTAGACATGGATATCACTGAAAATTCTATGCCTGGCTCCTGGCTTAACTCATATCTCCAGCTCAGCTCCAGTCACACCAATACTGCAGCAGGAAGGTCCTGCTTTTCAATTAAAAAAACTCACACTCTTTTCATTGGTTCTCCTGGTTCCTTGCCAACACTTCCTGGAGACAGTCTAGAAACCATTGTTTGTGGGTTAAAACCTTACAGGCAGTTTAGTTAACTGAATGGCTGGGATGTCAAGAAAAGGGTAGTATCCCTACCATTCATTGCAAGAAAGTAAATATATGATATGGGGACAGCAAATCTCTCTCTCTCTCTCTTTCACACTCACTGAATAAAAAAGTTTTTCCTGCTGCATGACAGAATGATATCCTTAGGGTCTGGATTGGTGAGCATAGTGGGCAGTGGGTGCAGTCCCCAGTAGTAATAGAATGTTCCCATTGCCCAAACTGAGATGCAGTAAATAAAGAGAATAATTTGATTTTCAAAAATGTAAAGTTATGTTAAACATGGTCCCCATAATTCCATTTTCAAAATGCTTTCATCTAATTTACATTTACCTGGATATTATGTACTCAGAAAAAGCCACTATTACTCTTCCATATGAATAATGCTGTGGATAAACTAATATTTCAGATGGTTTGCAAAATGTGAGATTTTATTTTTAAAAGTAAGATTAAAAGGTTTAGCGTTTTAAGTGTGCACTGCGTAATAAGTCATCTGATTTTCTTTGTTTTCCAAGTAAAAGAGAAAACTAATCTGCCCCTTTATTTTTTTTCTTTACCCTTTGTTTCAAGGCATTAATACTACTATTCTCTTGCTTATCCTAGGAAAGCTTATGTGCTGTGGCAATCTGACTGGTGTAAAAGCATTCTGATTTAAGTCACTGTTGATGATTCTTATACACTAATTAAACATGGATTTCCTAATATCTATCTGGCTTGTATAATTGAATTTGTGCTAAATGGTACATGCTTAGAATCAAATAATCATACGTTATCTTTTCATCTTGTTTTCTGTTTTGCTGGGTGGAAGGTGATGCTAGCTTCCAGATTTTAATTAAAACTGTAAAGGTTTTCCACTTGGTCAGCTTTCTACCTGAACAGATTAGCTGCTCTGAAAATAAACCATATGGCTATTATATTAACCCTAGTCTTTGTATGGAAATTTCACATTCCAGTTATTTTTTTGTTTTTTTGTATGTATTGCTGATAACACACGTATATAGCGTTATTGAAAAAATGGCCTACTAGTTGTATTGAATTCTAGTTTTTGTTTTTGTTTTTGTTTTTGTTTTTGTAACCTCAGTTTTGTATATCAGTTTTGTTTCCATGGTGCTAAATATAAGAAATAAGATGTATTTCTGATTGAGTCTTTTTTTCCTTGCAACCAAATATCTTTCAAAACTACAGTCTTCTAAAGAAGGGATATGTGCCCATGGAAGCTCATGATACCATCTACATGTTTTGTTAGTCTATAAAGTGCTACCAGACCATTTGTTGTTGTTTTTTTTAATTTATCCTGTACGGACTAACTTGGCTACACCTTAAAGCTATCTTTCTTATGTTAGCTCTAAGAAACAATGTGACTGACACTTCCACTAGTGATCAGTATCACACACTTTTCCTGCGTAGTAGTGGGTAATATATATGATAGCAGTTGCAAATTAGCGTGACTGATTTTCAATAATTATTATGCAGATATATGTAGTTTATCTATAATTTCTGTATCTAAGTGATCGATTAGTTTCCAAGATTGTTTCCTGAAATGGCATGTGTGTTTTTTTCTATTTCCAAAAGCTAATTATAGTTTAATTATTATAGTTTTCAAGATACACTGACTGCATAAAAATAGCCAAACCTACATAAACTTTGGGAGAAGTAAGCTCTGCTGACTTTAAGGTGTAGGATTCATGAGTATTATACTGCATTAGCACATCAAGGTTAAAGTTATAGTTCTGATGAACTTTAATATGGATCGATAAACCCTCCTTATTACATTGCATCTTGATTATTTGTAAAGCTTTAGGGATTAGTGAAAATTCTGAGATTTTTTTTTCATTAATTTGGACAGTGTTGTACAATAAATGCTTTAATATGATTAGCTATTTTGAATAAAATGAGAAGGTATTTGAGATCTGGAAATAGTCTTGAGATTAATGTTTTTAAATCTCTCTTGTTGAAGAGCTTAACTGCATGAGACAGCAAGTCAGAGGAAGAAGGTGCTTTTATGTCATATAAATAAATTCAAGGACTTTCTTCTCAGCCATTGAAATCAGTCAAAATAAAGTCCAAAGCTCAAGACAGAGCATAGGGAGGGTGAAGAATCCCACATCTCCCCCTGGAGATGGCAGCACACTGTAGTGTAGTTGCAAAGTGTTTTACATTAGCAGGTTGTTCGGAAATGCAATGTGATACTCTCAGGAAGTCATCTCTAGTAGAGAATGAACCTGGGAAGCTTTGTTCTACTTCTACTGCCTGTTGGCTCAAAGCCAACAGCAGACTCATAAACCACTTTGGAAATGAGTAGTGCCACTGACTTGAAGGTATAAATTGTCCCCAATTTGGAAATAGTTGTGGGTGAGGATAAAGTCACATAGCTCAGCCACCAGGTGCGCTGTGTTTCATGAGGGATAGTGTTCCTGACCGCTTGTAGTCCGTCCTTGAGTTTGTGTAAAGAGCTTCTACATTCATGGTGGCCAGGGTGGTGTTTTCAGGAAGATTACTGATGCTCTGTAGTTTCCTCAGGAAGTCAGTGGTGTCTCAAAGATAGCTAGGAGTATTGGTAGCATAGGGTCTGAGGAGAGAATCAGCATAGCTGGACAATCCAACCGTAAGGGTGCCAATGCCTGAGATGATGGGACATCCAGGATTTCCAGCTTTATGGAGTTTGCGTAGCAGATGGGGATCTAGGGGTGCATGTGTGTAGATTTGGGTCTGAGTTGTAGCACTGAGTTTCTTGAGCAGGTGGTGTCATTTCAGTGGGATCAGAGGAAAGAGGCCTGTAGACTGTGCTGTTGGTGCGTTGTCTGGCAGCCTCCTGATTCGTAATCTAACCTGTCCAAGATGACTACAGCTCCCCCTTTGTCAGCCTCTTTGATGATAATGTCAGAGTTGTTTTTGAGGCTGTGAATAGCATTGCATTCTGCATGGTTGAGGTTATATGTCACTTGTTTGTTGTTTACAATGTCAGCCTGATAGAGGCAACAAAGTGGGGGAACAGGAGCCAGTGCTGGGGGGAGCCAGCTTAAAAGCAGGAGAGTCAGAGGCACAGTGGGGAAACTTGCTGCATTTCAAAGGCAGAAGCGCAGCAGGGGAACGCAGGGTGAGCAGCAACTGAAGCTTCAGTTCCTGCTTGCCCAGTGTTCCCTGCTGCTCTTCTGCCTTTTAAATGTTGTAAGAGCCGCAGGCAGCTGTTACTACATTAAAAGGCAGAGGCACAGCCAGGATAGTGAGTGCCCCATCCCCCCTTCACCACTAATCAAGTAGTGGATGGAAATTCCATTAACTATTCAATTCGATGATTAATCAAAATTTAACATCCCTAGTATGCTGACTGAAAAATCCATTACACTTTCGGTCCATTGGATACAATATTAATCTGTTGGCACACGTAAAGGAAGATGATATTTGTCTGTATCTCTGAGAGTTGCTCTATGAAATTAACCTCCTTGGGAATGTCTGCACTGCATCTGGAAGTGAGTCTCCCATTATGTAGACAGGTCCTGGAGTTTGAGGTAGCACGATAAAAATAGCCATTGTAACTTGGGCTTACACCAGTTACTCACCAGTCTGGTGAGCTTGAGAACCCATTCTGCAGTTTCCACACTGCTATTCAGTGCACTGGTTCCATCCCTGTTAAAATGGGTTTGTACCTGGGCTGAGAGGCTTGTTCCCAGCTATGGTGTAGACATGCCTGTGTGATCCTATCCCTAGAGCTGAACAGAGTGCTACTTTGTAAGCATAGCTTGCAGAGTCGCTGTTGCAGTACACAGACGGTAGACTTGTGATAGTAGGTTCATGCAGGAGGTACTGATCTTCTCTTTAACTGAGTTAGTTGCCCTTCTCTCAGCAAATAAAGGAATGATGCATTTTGAGCAACCAATATGTGGGATTATGAACGGTGTATATATGTGCGAGAAGAATATTTATGAAGGATTGTCTGGTGGGAGGGGGGAACAAAGGGAGAGGAGAAGAATTTAAAATTTCATTGACTAGAAAAAATTGAGTTCAATTTTTATGCAACAAAATTAACCAATGGAAAAATAAAAATTGCTCCTTAAAGTATTCATGGGACTGATGGATGATACCTTCAGGAAAATATTAGCTGTGAATATCTAAGTCACCTGAATGGCATCATCTTCATATTAATTTTTGACCTGCTGAAATTAACATTTCCTTTATATTTACTTATACATTTCAGACCTACACCTAAAGATCTAACTAGCCACTGTGATTTGGTTGCAGGAGGCACGTAGAGGCCTAATTCTCCATTAGAAAGATTTGCAGGATATAAATCTTTCTAGCAAATGATATGCATTTTTATGAAGTGTTCTGATGTCGTCATTGCTGCTGACAGGCGAGGAAAGGGAATGAGCTCTCAATAGACAGGAATGGAGTGAAGTTTATACCACAGTTTACTTTGAGGGGAAGAAACATAAAACAGCATCTGCCATGTTGTGGGTGGGAAGAGCACTTGGAGCTGCTCCCAATGACTACAGAGGGGCTAGAGGTCATGCTATCACCTTGAACTAGCCAGTTTTTAGTGAATATTCCCGTTCTCCATGAACCTGAATCTAACGAAGGCGGGGGTGAGGAACGCTGGTTGGACAGTGGTGGTGCAGACTAGCTCACTCAATGGGAAAAGGAGGAGTGGGACAGTTTGGAGGAAAACTGTTTTTTGCTAAATCGTGTATCTTGTCTGAATATTATTATTTCTCTGTGTATCTGCTTCGATTGTAAGTTTTTCAGGGCACAGTTCATGTTTGCTATATGTGTGTTCAGTGCCTTGTCCAGTGGAGCTTTGATCATAATTGGGCCCCCTGGTTGTTAGAGAAATACAGAAGAGAACAACATGTTTGTTTTGGGCAGTTGTTGTTTTTCCACACATGATTAAACTGGCATTACTGATTTTGTTGTCAGCAGTGAAAATGCCAGCCTAACCCTGACATTTGCAATTTTGGCTTTTGTGACGTTGTAACTAAATTCAGTACAGTTACCCTGTGGCTCTGATAGAGTGAGTTGCGCTCTGAATGCAGCTTCCTGGCCTGTCTTCATGTTTGAATGGCAAATAGATACATCAGCTTTGAGTAAGAATGACAGGTAATGATGCTACTACTGTGGCCCAGTGTAGAAACTAGAATGAAAACTCAAGCAAGACGACAAGCCATGAAAAAAATACTTAAAACGAAAATAATCTGTTTCCTCTCTTTGGATTCTCTCTTTTTAGTCACACAAGAGAGTGTCCATTCAGTTTTCAGAGTAACAAGAAGCTGAGGGAATCTAGCACTTTTCTTTTCAGGTTTTTTATTTCTTGATGACTTTGCAATTGTTTGCAATCCTTTGCAATTGTTCTTACAATAAGTGAAACTAACATCAATAAGCTGTTCATAATTTATTATGATCAGAGACCTTTAACTCGGGGGTCCCTTGCATGCTCCTACCAAATGTCAGAATTTGTAACTAATACTCAGCTTCACACACTCTTTTCACTATGACTTCTTCTCCTCACATCTAGCTTGTCATCACAAAACCTTCATGTACTGTCATAATACATAATTGAATAGGTCCATTGGCCTGTGTGCTGTGAATGTTGTTTTTATTCTTTCATTCTTTGTACCCTCTGCCCCAGATCTGCCAGTTGACTGATATTCAGGGTACAGATGGCTGACCCAGAAGATGGTACTCTTTTATTGCCATTATTGATTGCTTTTAACACACATACCCCACCCAGAAAAGGGGAATAAGGGGCAGTTATTTTCAATGCATCTGTGGAAATTGAATAAAAAAAAAAAAGATTCATGACGATAAATAAATTCAGCAAAGAATCTAGAAACAATGCAGACCTTCTAATTCACAGGCCTTTCCATGACACCACATTTGGAGCGACCAAATAATCTACTAAGTCAACGTGAAATTTTTTTAAAAATGGTATCCACTTTATATGAATTATCAGGGGACTTCCAGTTTCATTGCTGGAAGAAAGTAAGATTCTGCAAAATAATCTCAGCCAAAATGTTTAATGGTGTGCTATATGCCCCAGACACCCTTCATGATGCACCTTTTCAGAGGCTCCTGGGCAGCCTACAGATGCAGTTCGCCAAGAGTGAGGCTCTGTTCTGCAGTTGCTCAAAGGAGAATATGGGACTGCTCAATGCAAAACATGGTGCATTTGCCCATACGTGGTGGTGAACAGCTCAGAGTGTAATCGCTGTGCTTGATCATTGAACTTACAGGGGAACTAAAGAGCTATTTCTGAATTCACTGCAGCTGGCTAATGAGTATCAGTGAGGTACAGTGACAAATCAAGAGTGTAGGTCAGGGTGGGGAGACAACTGTGAATCCTAGCCACTGACCAGTTACAGTGAGTAGAGTCCTTTAGAATGCCTTGACCAAGAGATGTGGGAACTTAGTGCAGCTGCATGTGTGTAATACAGCATCTCTTACACAGGGATTGAACCTGATAGTATTGACGCTGGAAGAATAAGCCTCTGCTTCTCCAGGTCTGTCATGAAGTATGTGTTCTAGACATTAGGAAACAGACATATTGTGTTTGTATGTGATATATATGAGAACACACATCAAATGGCCACTTTATAAATCATTAGAGAATAACACTTGAATTTTATTATAACATCATTTGACCCAAAATATCAAGAAATTGGTGAACCACTGTGTTTGTTTTGTGTTTCTAATGAACACCTGGCTCAGTGAAATATGATTATATGCATCTAGTATATTACTCTATTAATGTAGAGTCGTTGGCAAGATTGTAGTTACAACTTTAAAGCTGGTTTATAAAACTAATTTATGTTTAAATACATTAAGAGGTTGTAATGGCATGCAGCCATGTCACGTTGGGTTATAATTTTCTGATATTCGAGATAAGGCTTGCCTTTCATTGGGAGAGCTTAAAGAAAACTTGTCTCTATTTTTAAGTAGTGTTGATAATCCAATAGGCAGGAGTTACAAGCATCTGTGTATGGCGTTAGGTAAAACTATTCTTTTAAAGTTGCTGTTTTTCAGATGAAAGTATTTCAGTGCTTTTCTCGAGAGTAGTTTGGTTTAATCTCAGTGTTTTACTTAAATTCTAGATTGAGAAATTGTGTGTTGCTTGTCTTATATTCCTCCTTTAGTTTCTGTTGGCTTATTCTTCACATCTCTAAACTGTGGGATTACAGTTACTGTTAATTTGTTAAAAAGTCTCAGGGAATAGCTGTGCCAGTCTGTAACAAGTAGCCCAGTGGCACCTTAGAGACTAACAAATATTATGAGCTTTCATGGGTAAGACCCACTTGATTAGATGAGTTGGAGTGGAAATAACAGTATCCAAGGTACATATAACAGCCGAGGTACCTGTCAATTGTAGGACCAGTGTTAATGAGGCTAATTAAGTGGGTGGGATATGTCCCAATCATAGCTTTTGATGTAAAAATGTAGATGTCAAAGGAACGGGAAATCGGCTTTGTGATGCAACCAGTTAATGTCTTTATTCAAGCCCAGGGTAATAGTGTTAAACTTGTAGATGCATTGCAGTTCTCCACTCTCTCCGTAATTGGATGGTGAAATTCCTTTGTAGGAGAATGCTAAATAACTCAAATTTAACATAGATTACAGGTTGAACCTCCCTAGTTTGGCACACTCTGGTCTGGCAACATTTGTGGTCCAGCGTGTTTTTAGTTAGCTGGATGTCCACTTATCAGAGATGTGGCCAAGTTTCCCGCAGTTCCATAAAGTTTGTTTACAGTCACAGTCCTGGCTCCCAGTGTTCTGTGGTGTTGTTTAGCTCTACTTTATCCCTAAATGTTTTCTAAGAGCCCAGTAAGCAGTGGAAGTGCTGGAAGTGCTGGTAGACAATATTGATCTTCTGTGGTTTGGCACCAGTCAGGTCCCAAGGGTGCTGGACTAGAGATGTTCAGCCTGTAGTATACTTCTCAGATGATAGTTCTCTCTCAAGGATGAAAATCAAGCCTTTCAGATAGGGTGACTTAATTTATTTTACATACTTCCCCTTTAAGTGGAGTGAGAACAGAAGAAGCTTTGCACACAGAGTCTGGAGTTCTGGAGATGTGTTTAAAGTACTTTTTTAGGGGGGAGGAGGGCTCCTATATTAGTTCCTGTGAGGTAATTTTACAGCACCATGAATAGAAATCCTCAGTGTCTAAAGTGCTGTCACAGGGGTGATAGGATGTTTTTAAGAGGAATCATGGGCTCCCTGGGAGTGGTAGTAACTATTCTTACATAAAAATAGGCTTCAGAGCTTGCCTAAAGCTTTTTTGCTTCGACTTTATTTTGTGCTTTCTAATTTGTGTTGCCATTCTCTAGTTGGGTTTCTGGCATTTTGTTTCTTACAATATTTTTTCTGCTTTTCTTCTGTCCTCCCTGGGGGAATCATTTCAGGCTCTGTATAGTAATTTAGTCCTGAATTATTTTGAGAATGCAGCCGAATCCTTGCATTTACAGATTTTTTTATTTCAAGCTAACTCATGTCAGCCTATCTTTAGTAGCATTATTTGTACTTTGTACCATTCATGTTGATACTTTATTGAGCAATGTTCAGTGAGTAACATCACATTTGCTAGAGGGGGATGGTCTTTGTTTTTTTACCTCTTGTATAGTTTCTAAGAACATGCAGCAGTTTGAATCAGTTATCAACCAGATGAATCTAGTTTATTGAACTGAAATATGCTAGTATTGTTAGAGTGAAATATAACAAAACGAGATGGAACATGTGAAGAATGAAAGATTTTTTTAATATTGAAAAATCATCTTGTCTACAGGCGATAAACCAGTGCGTTCTAACAAATGGAAAATACTTTTTTTCCTGGGGATTACACTATTTATTTTCATTTTCCATGACATGTCTTGCTCATTATGCTGTAGGAAGCAAATCCAAAGCTTTGTGCAGAACAGTTCATGACAGCGAAAGAAGGAATTCAGTTCAAGGCCTGAGTTTCATAACATTCACACTGCCGTAACACAGAATGCTTAACCAGGGAGAGTGATGGTCTGTTTGCATTTCAGGTTGGAAAATGTGCCACTGTTCTTGTAAAATATTCACCATCTTTGCGATAAATACTTTGTAAACTGTTGGTCACTTGCTAAAAAACTGAGAGGATTGTACTGTGGCATCATCTTACTACTATTATGCTTTTAAATAATTTGTTTAAATAGCAGATATTATTAAATGAAGCTGAGAAACAAATTACTAGGTGGCTTATTGCTACTATTAAGTACTGCATATGACTAGTACATCTGGATGGGCAATAACTTTTGATGAGGAGATGCTCAAGGTATTTGGTAAGTGGTTAAGGGCTGCACTCCTCAGTAAATATAGAGGAGTTACAGTGTATGGGATGGAGATTGGGTACAGAAGGGAGCTCTGGCTAGGAAATTGGAGTGTAGGGTCTGAGGCAGGGGGGAAGGGTTATAGAGGATTCTGAGTTGGAGGAGGGATGTAGGAGGGGGCACAGGGTCTGGGAAGGAGTTATGACCTGGGGCAGGGATATAGGAGGGGTGCAGGGGCTTGAGTTGTGACCTAGGACAGGGAGAGGTTGTGACTTGGGGCTAGGAATTGGTGTGCAGGGTCTAGGAAGGGGATATAGTTGCATGAGCAGGGGTGCAGAGAGTTGGGTTGTGATCCGGGGTAGAGGTGCGGGAAGTGAAGTAGAGGGTTGGGAGAGGAAGGGGTGTCATGTGCAGGTGCTGGCCTGGAGATGCTTGCCTAGGAGCTCCCATCCAGCAGCTCAACTGGACCTTTGGGCTCCCTGAGCACCCCTCCCAGGGCTCGCAGAAAGCACGTGGCCCCCTGCAGCCCACCACTGTGAGTAGTGTGTGGAGCAACTGGTTCCAAGAAAATCAGGGAAGAGATCACTTTGACTCCCCTCCCTAAGGTAAAGCTCCCTCTTGCCCCAACCTCCATTTTGCTTGGAGTTGGGAAAAAACAGAGGGAATCCACAGACAACAATGGACTCTGCCCTTGTAACTAGGTACTCAGTCCTAAGGACACAACAATCAACCAGTACCAGTTATTTAGAATTAAAAAAAACAAAACCCCGATCTTTTATTATCAAAACAAAACTACAGTTGCAAGCGTAGTAAATGGACTAGGTGGAAAGAGCCACAATTTGATGTATATACTGAGGGAAAGTCCCTGGACTGTAATCCTTAGTTACAAAAGAGAAAAACAATTAGCCAGGTCAGTCTTGATTTCCAAACCCCCAAACAAGGAAAACAATAAACCCTGATGGACTATCTAAACTTTTCCCTACTTACACATTTCAAGAAGTCCATTCTTGGCGAAAGAAAGCATCTCCCATATCTCTCATTACCTCGGAGAAACTGCTCTGATCTCATACAAAGAGGAGAGAGAGGAAAAACCCCTCTTTTCCAGTTTAGAATTCCTACCTGTGTTGTTATTGGTTGATTGCCTGAGCCCTCCTGCCAACACTTTGCTAGGTACCTGAGTTAACCCCTTAGTCACCAGGTGCTAGTCAGCACTCCTTCTGATCATAACTGGAAAGAAATTAACTGAAACCTGGTGTTACACACAAAGTACATAATCTCAGACTTGTATTATTGTCAGCTTAGAGCTCTGCATGTGTGACACTGGCTCAAAGTGGATTTTTACCCTCAACCTGTCAAAAGTAGTTTCCAATGGAGTACTACAGACTCTCTTCTCCCAATGGTTTTACAAGGCACTGCCTTCCAAATATTGACACAATCAGAATTTTGTTCCTATTTGCTTATGAGCTTTCCTAACACCTACATTTATAAAGCTAATCAACATTTAAATTAGAGATGGAAAGTGCTGAGAATTGTGGCTCGCCAGAGGGGTTCTGCAATTAAAAATTAGTTCTCTGCATTTCAAGCAAGGCATTTATAAGAACAACAGGTTTCCAGAAGCATTAATCCCAGGATATATTCATCTGGCTTTGCCAATTCTGAATTGCACCATGTGACTGTACTTGAGAGCCACTTCCCATATTTGGAGTAATTATATTGGGGTGAACTTGAATGAAAAGCATAGTAAATACTAAGCTTCAGAATTTCCCTGTCTAGACAGTGGGTTAGCGTTAGTGATCAAGTTTGCAACTAAAAAACTATGGCTCAAAGACAAAATAATATCTCATCTAGCCATGTGCTGACTCCAGGGGTGCTCTGGGGCTGATGTACCCAAAGGTAAAAATTTGTGGGTGCTGAGCATCCACCAACAGCTAAGCTAAGTTCCCTCTCTGCCTCCCCTGCCCCCAGTGCCTCTTGCCCACCAGTAGCCCCCACTGGCCAACTCTTCCCTGCTCTCCCATCGCTTTCAGATCATCGCGAGCAATGTTCAGGAAGCTCCGGAAGGGCAAAGGAGAAGTGGAGAAGGGGCACTCCTCAGGTGAAGAGGTGGGGTGGGGGAGGAGGCGAGGCAGGAACTTGGGGAAAAGGGTGGAGTGAAGGGGAGGAGATGAGAAGGGGTGGAATGGGGTGGGGCAGAGCAGAGGCAGGATGGATTGGCGGTTGAGGGGGTTCAGCACTCCCTGGCTAGAGGGGAAATAGGCACCTATGCATCTAGCTGATATAAAATGCAATAATTTCTTAACCTTCACTTAGTCTGGAAAATACGTCCCATAAGCAAGAACATAAAATTGCCATGCTGGGTCGGACCATTGGTCCAATACCTTTGTCTTCTGACAGCGACCAACGTCAGATGCTTCAAAGCCAATGAACAGAACAGGGCAATCATCGAGTGATCCATCACCTGCCACCTAGTCCCAGCAGCCAGTAGTCAGAAGCCATGGGAGATCCAGATCATGGGGTTGCATCCCTGGTCATATTGGCCAATAGTCATCAATAGGTCTATCATCCATGAGTTTGTCCAATCCCTTTTTAATCCAGTGATAATTCTGGCATCTGTAACATCCCCTGGCAATGAGTTTCACAGGTTGACTGCATACAGGTAGTCCCCAACTTACGCGGATCCGACTTATGTCGGATCCGCACTTACGCACAGGGCTTCTCTCTCCCCGGAGCTCACGGGCGGCAGGTCACCACCCGTGTCCTCTGGGGCGAGAAAAGTTTATCCCGGTCTCCCTGGTCTGCTGGGGGGGTCCAGCAAAGCCACTGGGCCCCCCCAGCAGACCAGGGACACCCGAGCAAAGCCGCCGCCTGGGTGGCTTTGCTCGTTTGCCCAGGAGCAAAGCCGCCCAGGCAGCGGGACCCCCGCCGCTTGGGCGGCTTTGCTCCTGTCCCCCTGGTCTGCTGGGGGGTCCAGCAAAGCCGCTGGACCCCCCCAGCAGACCAGGGACACCCGAGCAAAGCTGCCCAGGCGGCGGCTTTCCTCGGGTGTCCCTGGTCTGCTGGGGGGGGGGTCCAGCAGCTTTGCTGGACCCCCCCAGCAGACCAGGGGGACAGGAGCTAGTGCACCCCCCCCCCCAGCAGACCAGGCTTTTGTTGCAGGACGCCTTGGGTAGAGCAGCTGGGATGCTGCCGGGTTGGTCCTGTGGGAACCTACCGGCAGTGCCCCAGCTGTTCTGTCCCAGGCTCCAGATTCAGCAGCTGTTGAAACTGATCAGGCTGATTCCAGGAAGCTGGGGGCAGAGCAACTCTGCCTCCGGTTTCCTGTAGTCAGCCCCTGGTCAGTTTCAGTGGCAGCAGCTGAATCTGGAGCCAGTTCCGACTTACATACAAATTCAACTTAAGAACAAACCTATAGTCCCTATCTTGTACGTAACCCGGGGACTGCCTGTATTGCGTGAGAAATATGGCTTTGTTTGTTTTAACCTGCTGCTTCCTAATTTCATTGGGTGACCACTGGTTATTCTGTTATGTGAAGGGGTAAAGAACAGTACCCTCATCGCTGTCTCCATACAGTTCATGATGTTATAGACCTGTCATATCCCTGTTGTGTCTCTTCCAAAATGAATAGATGTTACACAACCTGTTCTGCAAAAAGCATCTTTGAGTTATGCATGTTCATAAGGCATAGGGAGGCATCACCATATAGTGTGTAATAAATAGCATTTGGACTTCCATGCTGTATTTAAGAAGCAGTAATATTAACAATGACTGTCTTCCTCATTGATCTCTCTTAAAGGTCCCACAACTCATTAAATTGTAATAAAACACCAAAATAGGATAGGATGACCTTGTAAAGTTTGAAAATGTGCTTTCTGCCCTTTCTTTTCTAGTCTAATGCTGTACTTAACCTGTGAAATCAGATTTCCGTGCCTACAGGATCTTCTCTTCACTTTATTTTTGAGAGGAATAATTGAATTAGGGTATGATTTTTTCCCACCAAACTTTCCGCATTTAAACTCCGTGGTTCCTCTTCCTTTGTTTAGTTGGCTTTCTCTTGAATGTGAAAGATATGCAAGTAATTTATCCTTTTCAGTTTGTGCCTGTCCTAGTTGCACTCAATACTGCAAGAATGGTTTCTCCCTCCTTTAGAGATTGACTGATTGGTGCTGGAAGACAAGGTAGGTGAGGTAATCTCTCTCATTGTACTGACTTCTTTTGGTGAGGCAAGCTTTTCAGGCAAGATTGTGAGTAAGTTTCCTTTACGTGAAGATCTCTGTTTATGCTTGAAAGTTTCTCTGACCAACAGCAGGTGGACCAATAGAAGATACGCCTTTGTCTCTCTAATAGGAATGTTAAATTGCATTTAATCAGCTAATCGAGTAGTCAGTGGAATTTCCATTGACTACTTGATTAGTTGATAAGGGGGGAAACTGCAGAGCCACAGTAGGGTAGGCTCCTGGCCCCGGGGAGCTAACCCACTGGGGCTCTGCCTTTTAAATATTTTAGGAGCCACTAGGCTCTTAATACATGTAAAAGGCAGAGGCATAGCTGGGGGCCCAAGGAATCGTCTGATTCTTGGTTCTCTCTCGGTCCCTTTCTAGCCTCTGCCTCCCGTTTCCCCTCTCCCCCCATGGAGATGGTACAGGGGGAACTGGTTTTTAGGGTCACTCCTTCTAGCACTGGCTCCTGTTCCCTCCCACCTTTCTGCCTCTCTCTGATAGAAGTGGAGGGAAGCAACCGGTCTAGTCACTACATGATAAACATATGTCATTTGGGTAGTCGAATAGTTCCTTACATCCCTAGTCTCTAATATTCTAGTCTCTACTATCCTAGAACTAACACAGCTACAGCAACACTGCATACACGAAACAATGCTGTCGCTTTTGCAGGTTAACAAGAGAGATATTCAGACAGTTGTTTTCTGATCACAAACCTCTTGGATTGGAGAGGCATCTTGTGCCTTCAATAATAGGACTGATGCACGCTGGGGAACATTTATGGCCAGCTAATTCCCAAGTGCGCTGAATTTCACATGGCCCCCCAAGTAGGAAAATGATCAAATAACTAGCACTAATCTCTCTCTCTCTATGTAAAAAAAATTCCCTGCAGGATGACAGTGACATCATCATGTCATAGCATCCATAGGCTTGGGGGTAGGCATGGGTGGATAAAGCCCAGCCTCTGCCCCTTCCGCTCAAGGCCCATTCCCTGGATCAGGCCCCAGGGTCAGAGCCAGGGCAGGCACACACCGTGTCTTCCCGGGGACAGAGCCGGGGCAGGCACCCGTGGCCTCAGCCCTCCTCTGCTGCCGAGGGCAGAGCCGGACCTGGTGCACCTCAGGTGGCTGGGCAGTGGGGGTTTAAGCCTTGGTTGGAGGAAGGAGTGGGGAAGAGAGCTGGGGCTGGTGTGGCCATGGCTTAGCTCTCCCTACTGGCCAGGGAGGGAGAGCTGAGGTTGTCTATTCCCTGAGAGGGGGGGCTTGGCGAGTGTAGTGATCAGGGGACACAATTTTGTTAGTATATTAAAACAAAATAAATGTAGTGTTTGTATTCCTTAGCTTTTCAGGAACCATCCATGTCTCCAGTTGATAAACTCTAAGTAGACAGGGAATAATTTAGTATATTCTGTTTTTCTAAATATAAGGTAAAGAATGGGTGAAATGTGGTCATTTTGAGACCAGAGCAAAATCTAGCCTTAAAAATAGAGAGCACTTTTTGCATTAGTGCAGTTTTGCATAATGATAGGATATTCTTTGTTCATTCTCATCTAAAATAAAAGATGCTGAGAAAAATTAATCTGTTTTCAATGATGGACTGTTGAGAACACTGCTGCTGATTATGCAGAGTGGACTGAATGCTTAACAAAGAAAAAAATTACCATTCTTTATACTCGGCCTGCATATATTTTTTGTCTGCATCTTGAGAATTGTATATGACATTTGAATCTTCTCATATAAATTCTTGATTAATGTTGAATTGAGAAAAGGAAATTTGCAGAGCTATTCTTTTTTCCTCCTGCTCACTTAGAAATCACTCTTAATTGACCTGACTGCTATGATTTAAAAATAGACTCACTATTACATTAACCTGATTTTTCTCTCCACTTCATTCTTTTGCATTTCTTGTTTCTTAGGCCAGGTCTACCCTGGCAGAGAAAATCAATATAAGATGTGCAATTCTAGCTATGACAGTTGCATAGCTCTGGTCAGCGTTACCTATCATAGAACACTAGAACTGGAAGGGACCTTGAGAGGTCATTGAGTCCTCATGTCAGGATCAGGACCATCTAGATCATCCCTGATAGCTGTCTGTCTAACCCGCTGTTAAATATCTCCAGAGATGGAGATTCCACAACCTCCATAGGCAACTTATTCCAGTGTTTAACCACCCTGACAGTGAGGAAGTTTTTCCTAATGTCCAACCTACACCTCCCTTGCTGCAGTTTAAGCCCATTGCTTCTTGTCCTATCCTCAAAGGCCAAGGAGAACAATTTTTCTCCCTCCTCTTTGTGACACCCTTTTAGATATCTGAAAACCGCTATAGTGTCGTGTCCCCCCCCAGTCGTCTTTCTAAACTAAACAAGCCCAATTCTTTCAGTCTTCCTTCATAGCTCATATGCTCTAGACCTTTAATCATTCTTGTTGCTCTTTCTGGGCCTTCTCCAATTTCTTCACATATTTCTTGAAATGTGGTGCCCAGAACTGGACACAACACTCCAATTGAGGCCTGATCAGTGCAGAGTAGAGTGGAAGAATGACTTCTCGTGTCTTGCTCACAACACACCTGTTAAAGCAGCCCAGAATGTCAATTTTCTGGGGACACCCTCACAGCAGGTCGAAGGAAGAAACTTTCCCATTAACTTCCCTTACTCCTTGCAATAGCAAGGAGTCCTGTGGTTGACTGGGCACCCTCAGCATTCAGTTTAGTGGGTAAGTACAGATGAGCCCTTAATTTCATACAGCCAAGTAAAATGTGTTTCATAGATGTGTTAGGTGTGCCCTGGACTTTAGTAAGAACAACAAGGAATCCTGTGCCACTTTATCAACTAAGCTTTATTTGGACATCCATGCATCTGCAGAGTGGGCCCACCCATTTATTACCCCTGAGTTACCAAAGTGTTAATTCACCACAAGTAGAAAGTCCTCTTGCCTCTGTAATAGCCAGGCCTGTCTTTGAAATACACTGTTGACACATGGTGCCAGCACTGGTCAGTAAAGGTACAATTTTTTAATAATTGTAACTTCATAAAATTGCAAGGTTTCATCTATGAAATGCAAATGACTTTGCAGCTGAGTCTAAACTGGGACAACTATTCACTGGAATCTTAACCAGTTAGCTCACAGTAGCCTTTACAGACATGTTAGAATACTTATCACAGCTTTCTTATTGTACAGTCACTTCAAAGTATTTAAAAATGTTGACCCTATTAATTATTAGCTTTAGATAAATAAAGATTCAAAAGTATTAGTTTTTGATAATTCTCCATGCTACATGTTATAAAAGTAGTAGTGTGGTGATTATTGCCCATTTGTATTCCAGCGGAGCTGTATGTCCCCATATCAGGATCAGATTCCCCACTGCACAACACTCAAGACATTGATTCCCTTAAGAGTTTATAATCTAAAGCTATTTTTAATCTATCATCTAATGTATTGTTTGCTTTGTGAAAATTGCTGGTGACATTACTAAGCCATGGGGTACATATTCTGTAGTGTAAATAGCAAAGAAAGCAATGAGTATAAATTTCAGTACCTTTACTGTTGTGATTCCTAACACATACCTCCCTCCACATCTTACCAACTATCCTTGTTATAGTCTTTGAAAACAAATGATCATTAAAATTCTTGCACTTTAAGATTTGGACTTTCTGATGAAGTACACAACTTTAATTTGCAAAGCTCACTGATCCCAAGCAAGTGTGCTTTCCATCAAGATGACAGCATACAATAGATTGCTCTGTGCCCTTCTGTCAGATGGATAAAGCAGTAAAACAAGGGCTCAGTTATTTGTGTGCTGGAGGGGCAGTGGTTATCTGGCAATATGACAGGTTTGCTAATGGTACCTGACAGGAGTGTCACAAAGGAATAATTGTAAAGAGCCTTCCTGTAACACAATACTTCAAAAAAAAATCTTTTCTTGAAACAGCACGAATGCAGAATCCCAGCTGACAACTAGAGTAGATGAGATGCATAACCTATTTACTTGCTTCCAGTAGGAAGCGTTGTCATTGCCTGATTTACTGGGGTTTGGGGCATTATGTCAACAGATACTGATTTTATTGTAATGTGATACTTCACACTTTCTTATCCTGTCTACAGATTTCAAAGCACTTTTCAGGGATATTATTTCCTTTTTATCAGTGATGTAACACAGGCATAGTGGTTGTGGCTTAAGGTGACTTCAGTGGCTCTCAGCCTTTCCAGACTACTATAGTCCCTACAGGAGTCTGATTTGTCTTGCATATCCCTGAGTTACCCCTCATTTAAAAACTACTTGCTTACACAAATAGCCATAAAAATACAAAAATGTCACAGCATACTACAATTGTAATATTGCGTACTTTCTCACTTTTACCATATAATTATAAAATCAGTTGGAATATAAATACTGTATTTACATTTCAGTGTAATATATAGAGCGATATAAACTAATCATTGTATGAAACTATAGTTTGTACTGACTTCATTAGCTCGTTGTAAAACTAGGCACATACCTAGATGAGTTGATGTGTACCTTTCAGAAGACTTCTGCAAACCCCATAGGTCTCTACATGTTTGAGAATCACTGATGTAATAAGTGATTGTCAGAATTAGGGATGGGAATTGGATCTGTATCAGAGGCAGCAGGGGGAGGGAGGGAGGGAGCAGGAGCTGGTGCCTGTGGGGAGCCGGCTTTTAAGATGGCTCCCCCATGAGCGCTGGATCCCACAAAGCCACCTTCTCGGTCTGATAGACAGCAGCACTGCAGGGGGAGGCGGGAGCTGGTACACACAGGAAGCTGGCTTTCAAGCCAGCTCCCTGCACATATTGGCTTCTAAGGAGCCATCCTATATTGGCTTCTAAGGAGCCACCTCCATTGCCCCATCTAACAGAGAGGCAGCAGCATGGGGGGACAGATAGGATGGCGGAGCAGCCTCTGTCCGTGGTGGGCCTGACTTGCTGCAGACCGAGGCTGCTCTGTGGAGCTTGAGCCCCTCCCCCCCCATGGACAGAGGCTGCTGCCACCTTGCGCTGCTGCCTCTGTATCATAGGCAGCAGTGAGGGGCAGTGGATGGGAGCTGGTCTGCGTAGGGAGCCACTTTTTAAACCAGCTTCCCTCACAGACTGGCTCCCGTTTGCCACCCAATGCTGCTGCCTCTGTGGGGTGACAAGAGGCTCGCTCCCCGGGAGTGGGGCCAGGAGAATACTGGTTGCTGCCCCCATGGACTATTGAATAATTGTGTAACCACTAGGATTTGGTGCCATTACACAATTATTAAATTAAACTATACCTAACATCCCTAATATTTGACTACTCTGGTTATTAAAATCTGATATTTTTGATTGCTGCAGCCAAATACTGCAGGAGTACTATATGAAGAGAGCTTTGTAGAATGGGTGTTAATTAATTAAATGATTTCTAAACACCGTTTTATTATCCTAACCATTTTTGTTACAGAAGTCTGTAAACATGGATAAATCAGTAAAAGGTGCTCCAGAAAAATCATTTGCACAGTAGAAAACTAATGATCTTTTAAATAGGGGAGGAAATGGGTTTTATTGTACCACAGTGGTGTTTTTTTTAATGTGTGCCATTTGTTGTAATCTTCCAGAAGCATAAAGGCCAAAAATGCGCTAGTTATCCCATTAGTTACAGAAAACAGCTATGCAAAGCACATAGCTCAGTCTCTCATTTCGTATGATTTGATATTAAACTTCAGGTGATCGCTGACTCTGTATTCAGTTTTTTTCACACGTCCTTTTGTCATGATTGGGGCGCAAATGTTCTTCAAGGTATTTTGAAATGGGATCTCTATGGTGACAGTTCACATTCTTGTGAACAGACCAACACTTTAGTTAATCTGTAAGGTGCCACAGGACTCGTCGCCGCTTTTGCAGATTCAGACTAACACGGCTACCTCTCTGATATTCGACACATTCTTGTTGTGCTTCCAACTTTGGTGGAGCTGTTCTGTTTTTAGCAGTTTGAGCTGGCCTCTGTATTGTAATAATGGGTAGGCTTCAAGAGTCACTGGATGCGCATGGCACATCCCAGTACAAAATACGAAACTACTATTGGAGCACATACGCAATTTTTGATGGTAGGGACTTGGTTCAAATGTTAGGGTTTTTTTAAACCTGATAAATCAGGCTTTACAGTACGGTCATTAGAATCCAGTGAGAATTTAGAAATCAAAAATTTATATTTTGGATTTCTTTACTTTTAATTTGCCAGTCTGTAATGGGAATTACAGATCCAAAGGGGGATTTGTAAACTTTCATCAGGGTTTGTAAATCGATAAATCAAATATTTTAGAAACCAAGAAAATAATCTAAGGGTGCAAGATAAAAGCTTGCAAATCAAAACAACAATATGATACGATTTTTTGATTGGTGATGAACATATTGGTGACCCAGGCAATATTTAATCTCCAGCTGTGTTGTGATTGTGTACCTGGGTTGTATAATTTCTTTTCACTACTTGTATGTTAAGCAGTTGCAAGTACTGTAAGGGTACGTCTAGACTACAGGCTTTTGTCAACAGAGGCTTTGTCGACAAATACTGTCGACAAAGTTTCTGTCAACAAAGAGCGTCTAGACTACATCCAGTTCTGTCAATACAGAATGCCGCTTTGTCGACATGAGAATGTAGACACAGAGGACAGTGTAGATGCAATAACACCTTCTGTCAACAGAACTCTGTCAACAAAAGGTGTTATTCCTCGTAGAATGAGGTTTACCGCTGTCAACAGAACTGCCAAGTTCTGTCAACATTAGGTCAACAGAACTCGGCGGTAGTGTAGATGCATGTATAGTTTTGTCGACAAAAGTCCACTTTTGTTGACAAAACCCTGTAGTCTAGACACACCCTAAGATATGTCTTTGGGGGTTTTCAAGCCTAGTTTAGCAGTACTTTTTGCTGCAGTAGTCTCTCATTAAACTACAGTCTGTATGCCATTATTCAGTTACTCAGCATTTCTTCTCATTCTGTCCTCTTCTATCCATTTCCATTAAATGAGTTTGGAAATACAGTGGTCTTCAGCCAGCACCACATCAGTTGTGGCTGCTACTCCTTAGTACTTCACCTATATTTTTCTTACCACCAGCAGCAAACAACACTGAAATTGATGTTGCATGTATGTTTCTTCCTGGGCTTGTATGTTCTTGACCCATCAATATGGTTTGGCTAAATGTATTCTGCTCTGAACTTTTAGTGAACTTATGAGTCTTTACACTCCATCTGTCCTGCATAAAAGGGACGAGTCTTGTCATAGGTACGTGTGTTCAGTGTCAACAGGGCAGGTAGAAATCCAAGAACCAGATTATCAGTGTAGCTCTACTGACTTGAGTTTAGTTTATCTCCATGGAGATGAACTAATTTACACTTCTGAGGATCTGACCATGGGCGCATGCAGCGTTTCGATCTACTCCAGTGTTACTAAATGAACCAATTGGTAGTTTCTCTTTTGGATTTTGTAGAGATGCTTACTGCAGTGAAATGCAGTTTAATTGGAATGAGCATCTTAAGTATTTCTGGTAGGTTTTTCATTATATTTTTCTTATTTTAAAGGAAAAGTGATAAACAAAGACTTACGTCACTACCTGAGTCTGCAGTTCCAGAAAGGCTCAATAGACCATAAACTCCAACAAGTGATCAGAGACAATCTTTACCTGAGAACCATCCCATGTAAGTATGTAGAGTGCTAGCATAAATTAATCTGTTTCAGTTAAACGCATGTCACTTAAGAATTTGTAAGCTTTTTTCCTTTTATCCTGTGTGTGTTCACACTTCCACCCTTTCTGTGAGAATTCTTTTGCATGAGGCTATTTTTATGTAGGTGCTTGGTTAGAATCCACATTAAGAAATGTTGCGAGTTAACTTGGGATTCAATGGAAAATTAGTTTATATAAAGATGGTTATCAGTATATTCAGGAATTGACAAACCAGCTGCTGGGCACGGTGGGGTGAGCAGGTTCCATGCTCCTGGAGCAGGTGGGGCCCTGGGCAGAAGGGGTGAGGCTGCAGCTAGTCTCCCCCTGCCAGCCCTTCAGCACCACCTGGACTGTGCATCCAGGAGTCCTGGGCCTTTTTAAATCACTGGGCCCTGAGGCAGTTGTCCCCTTTACTGCTCTGCCATGCTGCCGCAGTGGGCCTGAAATCAGCCACAGACATCAAAGTCCAAGTTCAGAGGACTTCAAGAGTATCTACGTTATTTTAGACTCATTGGTACTGCCTCTGAAAACCATTACAGAGTGCAACGGGGAAAAATGTAATGTCAGTATAAGAATAAGCAAGTGGGGGGGAGTGAGCCATCATTTTAACTAGCATAATATAACTCTCACCACAGATTTTATGCTAATGTCTCACACATGTGCATGCACACCTGCCTAGGCAGCTCTGTAGCTTTGCTCCAAGGGGAAATGATGACCTCAGGAATCCACCTGTAGTTAGGCTGGGTGTTAGAGAAAACAGGAAGGAGGGTAGAGGGTATAACAGTAGAAGAGCTGCTTGTGAGGAAGGAGACCCTGCTGGAAAATAACTAGGTGGAGTGCACAGGGGATGTTGTTGGTGCACTTGTCACAGTCTGAGCCTGAAATTAGTGGGCTGGAGGAGAGAATTGTAGCATGGTACATGGTTGGGAAAAGGAGGTGCAGCCTTCCTAACATAGAATTAAGTAAAGTAGAGTGGCACCACATTAATGAGAAGGCACCAGAGGATGAGCCTCACGTCTTAATCCACTGCAGGCTGGAATGGCTGGCATCTCCTAGCATTTTCCCATCCATACACCCCACCTGTTAGCATGCTTACAGCCAGGTATCATTAAAAAGTTGCTGTTCCTGCAGCCTGAATGAAAAGATGGGATCCTGGGATGCACGAACAGGGGAAAAGAGAAGTTGGCTTACCACCATATTTGGCACTGGTGTGATGGCTGCTGGAATACTGCGACCAGTTCTGGTGCCCATAATTCAAGAAAGATTTGGTAAATTGAATAAGGGTTCAGAGAAGAGCCATGAGAGTGGTTCAAGTATTAGAATGTATGCCTCACAGGGATAGAGCTCTGAGAATCTTAATTCTGACCAAAACAAAGGTTAAGGGGTGATTACCTTGATTACCGTTTGTCAGTATCTACAAGGAGAGAGAAAAAAATGTAATAGGTTCTTTGTCTGAGAAAAGGGTATAAGCTGATTTGATACCAGGAAATTGAGGCTAACACATCTTGAAGAACCCTCATTACTGTAAGGTGAATAATTTATTCTCCATCACTGACCATTTTTAAATCGAGATCAGATGCTTTTCTAAACGGATGTTTTTCTAGGAAATATTTTGGTAGTTCTATGACCTATATTCTAGAGGAGACCAGACTAGTGGCCCTTTCTTGCCTTAGAATCTATTCATTGCATGTTAAAGTATTTTTTTTTGTCATTTGTAGCTTTGCATGTTGTTTTTAACACATTTCTATTTATCCATTTTGTGACCAGTTTAATGGGTTGTGTAACTTTCAGCATGTCCAGGATTACACCAGGCAAAGTGAACTATCCACTTAATCTTATGAATAAGAGAATGAGGAGTTGGAAAAAATAATCAGTGTAATGGAAATGAGGTTGACAGTGCTGTTCATTGTGATAAAATAGACAAGTTTGGAAAAGATTGAGGTTTAACAAGATGCAATAATGAATCACTAATCTGTGCTTCAGGAGAGCGTTAATCTTTCTTATGTTAACTAGAGCTTCCTTGTTTGCTAGACTTTTTTACATTTTGAACATTCTTCTTCAAGTGATGGCTCTTGGGCATTCCAGCAAGCCTGTGCAAACCATCTGCATGATCATGGGAAAGTTTTTCCCCAGAAGTACCCATCAGGCTGACTGAGGAGCCCCCTAGAGTGGTACCTACATGGCACAGTGTGTAGGGCTCAGCCAGCCCTCCTCCCCCTCAGTTCCTTTTTACTGCCAGTGACGGTTGTTGCAGCTTCTTTTCTCTTGCTCTAGCTGTGTTTCTTACACCTTTCTTGTTTATAGGCAGTCTGGTCACCCTGCCTGTGACTCAGTTCTCTGTTCTCTGAATTGCTGGCTGCAGCCCAAAGAAGTGTGCACTCAAGTCCCCAACTTTCTCTCTCCTGTTTCTGGTCAGGGATGCATCGGAAGCAGGGTGGGAAGCGTACCTAGGCGAACTCAGTACTCAGAGGCTGTGGTCTCAAGCAGAACTCTCCATGCACATCAGCGTCAGGGAACTCCGTATGAATTCACCTCACCTGCCATGCCTTCTAGCACCATCTTACAGGGCCGCTGTGTCGCCATGCTGATGGACAACATGGCTGCAATGTAATCTGTAAACTAACGGGGTGATGCTCACTCTTCTCCCCTCTGCTGCAAAGCCCTTGATTGGTGGGACTTATACAGCAAGCAGCATATCCACCTGCAAGCCTCCCACCCCCCAGGGGCTCAGAACACCTTGCCAACCACCTCAGCTGCTCTTTCAAGACCTACAAGTGGTCCCTCAGGATGGATGTCAGCCTTCTCCAGAGGGCGGGTAAACCCTGCATGGGCCTGTTTGCCACAAGGACCAACAGGAAGTGCCACAGGTTCTCCTCCTTTCAGAACCATAACCACGATTCCAGTGCGGATGCATTTCACGTTTCCGTGGTAGGACCTCCTGCTGGACACATTCCCTCCCTTCCCATCAGTGCCCAAAGTTATTCTCAGTATTCGGCAGCACAGAGCAGATGTGATTCTCACGGTTCTGGCATGGCTCTGGCAACATTGGTTCATGATGCTGCTTCGCCTCTCAGTGGATACACCCATAGCTCTGCCATTCTACCCCAACCTTCTCACCCAGAACCACTGTGGGCAACAGCACCTTAACCTTCAGTCTCTCCACCTCATGGCGTGGAGACTTCTGGGATAAATCCTTGGGAGCTTCAGTGCTTGGACTCAGGGAAGGCTTCCTGTCCACTAGGGCCACATATGTAGCAAAGTGGAAGTGCTTCTCACTCTGGTCTCTCCAGAAGAGTGCTTGGCCTCAGGAGGCCACTGTGCCCTTGGTCCTTGATTACTTTTTATACCTGACTCACCAAGATCTGGTCCTGTCATTCCTCAAAGTTCATGTGGCTGCCATTTCAGCCTTCCACCCAGGCTTAGGCATAGGTCCCTTTTTGCTAACCCCACTGTGGAGCACTTTCTCAAGGTCATAGAAAGGTTGTGCCCTCTGGTTAAAAATCCTTTACCTCAGTGGGACCTCAATCTAGTCCTCTCCTGGCTCTGGGGGCCTCCCTTTGACTCCCTATTCCCTGTCCATCTCTCTTGGAAGATCACCTTCCTAGCGGCCATAACTTCGACCAGGAGGATTTCAGAGCTCCAAGCCTTAACCTCTAATTCCTCCCGCGCTTCCCCCCCCCTTTTTTAACAAGGACAAGTTGCAGCTCTTTCCCCACCCATCCTTCCTGCCTAAAGTGGTCCAGGAAATGTTTCAGCCTGTGTTCTTCCCTAAACCACAGGCCACTTCTAGGGAACATGCTTTATACTCATTAGCCATCAGGAGATTCCTACACTGGATGCACCAAGTGGCTGAGTAAATCACACAATTCTTTATTGCAATTGCAGAAGGGATCTTTCTTCCTGGATCACATGCTGCATCAGGACATGCTATGATCTGGCTAACGTTCCAGCTCGAGTCCTGACAGCTCATTCCATGAGGGCTCAGGTTTCCTCCGTGGCATTCCTCGCCTAGGTCCATATTCAGGACATCTGCAGGGTGGCGACGTGGTCCTCCATCCACACATCCACGGTGCACTATGCTGGGTAGTCCTCCAGATGCTTGCTCAATGATCTTTGACCCATCTTCCAGGTAAACTGCTTGCATGTCACTTATTGGAATGCACATGAGCAGTCGCTGGAAAGGGGGGAGGAGGGGGGAAAGGTTACTTACTTTTTGTGACTGTTCTTCATGATGTGTTGCTCAGGTCCATTCCAAATCCCACCCACCTTCACTGTCAGAGAGCCAGCAAGAAGGAATTGAAGGAGTGGAAGGTTGGCTGAGCCTTATACACCATGCCTTGCAGGTGTCACTCTAAGGGGCTCCACAGCCTGCCGTACAGGTACCGTTAGGGGAAAAATCTTCCAACAATCATGCACGTGGCATGCACACCTATTGGAATGGACACGAGCAACACATCTTGAAGAGTAACAGTTACAAAACGTAAGTGTCCTTTTTTGAGCTGGCATGACCACTTTGCTTTGAAAGTTCACATTGTTTTGCTATCCATCATTGTTTATTCAGAGGAAGACTCATGCAGTGGTAACATCACATTCCAGGCTTTGTGATAATGTACACATGTGGGTCACACATGAAAGCAGAAATGAATTGATTGAATATGGAATACAGACATACAAATGACTGTAATGACTGAAATAAAGTTGATCGAACCCAATTATGTCATAGGTGGTCAGAAATTAATTTTGCTTTGTTGGTGACCTTACTGAATTCCCAAAAGCATTCAAGGGACATTAAGAAAATGGTACATCATCATAATGGTGGCAGACTACATACAGTTATGCCAGAGCCCCCCAGAAAACCTCTATTAATATTGTTTGGTCCAGGACTTTGATTTCTGTATAGTAAATTAGTCAGACTCTCAGCATATGTGAACATTTTTCTTTCTCAGATCACCTCATCCTCCTGCTTTTATTGTCTTTCCCTCTTACCATAATTTCTAATTTCTAAAGCTCTCTTCCTCCTAATATCTTAGCAAGATGATTGATTCTTCCTCATTACTTCCAATTTTCACATCTTTTCAACAGTGTGTGCCTCTGCAGATGTAGATCTGCCCTCTAGAACACTACCCATTCTTTAAATAATACAGCTTGACAAAAAGTTACATACAAGTCGTTTTCATTATAATAATGGTTTTATCTTTAACGGTTTTCTCATTAGGTGACTCCTGCCAGCCATAACTTTGCTTTCAATTAATGCTACACATTATGAAATTAGGAGCACACACATGTATGAATACTAACGCTGCATAATTGGAATCACTGATCTAACAAGTGAATAATTTGTTGGAAGAAAGAAAAAAAATATTGATTAGAAAACTCATTAAAAAAGGATAGAAAAGTCATTGAGCTGTGAATAGTATGAATAAAATACATCTCTCCTTCCCCTATGAAATAAGGAAACATAACGATGAGGTCAACAGGTCCTCCTTTTCTGCAGGCTCAGAGGGTGTGGTTTGTGATTCTATGGCTATGCTCTTGCAGTTCCACAATCAGCGTAACTGAACTCCAGGCTCATCACTCTGATATCTCCAAGACCAGAATCCCAAGCTTTTCAAAAATCAGGTCCTAAACTGAGGGTCTATCTCAGTACTTAGAGGCCAGATAAGTGATCTGATGTTCCAACTGCTGCTCACTGGGAAGTTCCCACTTCAGCAACCCCATGAGCTCTGGCTCCCACCTATTCCTGCCCACCTTCCCCTGCCCTCTGCTGCCTCTGTATCAGAGATAGTAGTGTGGGGGGGCAGATGGCTCCTGCCTGTAGAAGCAGCAGTGCAGGGGGAAGAGGCAGCTCCCCATGAGCTAACTCCTCATGTAAACAGTCTCCCCTTCCCCTCCTGCAGGGGAAAGAGGCAGAAGCACTGGGGAAGGCTGCGTATAACTGTGAGGGTGTGCCCATGTTCACATCCCTAGTGTAGCTATCCCTTCCTATAATGTAGAGGTTCTTCCCTGTGGTCTCTTGGCTTGTTACGTCTGCTGCACAGCCCCATTAAATACTACATACCCTTGAAAGGACCATCTCAGTAAGATGAAATTTGCCCTGTTTGCATAATTTGACATGATTATAAAAAAATACCCCAAACTGTTCCATGCTGTTTGAGTTGTATATGAAGCAAAAAGCATCAGAATGTGTGTGTGGGGTATTTCCTTTGTGGTTTTCTATGACTTGTCCAGAAAAATTGCCATGATCATAAAAATATAGGGAGGGGTGGTGTGTGCGTGTGTGCGTGTGCGCGCACACACAAAAAAATCATATAACTAAATCCCTAAAATAACCAAGAGCAATGAGTAATTGTACACATTTAATAATGAAATAAGATGAGGGCTTATGTTGCAGGTGTATAACAGGGTATGCTCTGTGCAAAGGTCCCCCGGAGGTACCACATCCCTCTTTAGTGCTTTCACTCCCCCAAACAGTGCTTATGCATATGCTGAGCAGGTATTAGCCGAGTCCCTGCTCCATCTTCCACAGAGTTTATAGGTCCCAAGACCACGTGAGCCTCCCATGGGATCCCTTTCTGCTCCAGCATCTCTTTAGATCTTCTACCGTACAAAAAGGGGATGTGGGTAGGGAGACCCGGGCCTGCCCTCTCCACCGGGTCCCAGCCGAGGGTCCTTCCGTGTAGGGGCATGATGCCCAAAACACGCTAGCCCGTGGGCGAGTCCCTTTATGGCCTGCCCTGGGCTGCTTCCTACTCTTGGCTCCCGGTCCCCTGCTTCTATGCCCTGTAGGGGTCGTTGGCTGGTTCTGGGCCCCTTCTCTCCCTGCCTTGGAGGGGGCCATGTCCACCCTCCTGTGGGTGCTACTCCTGTCAGCCAGGTCCACTGCTTCTCCACCTCTCCCCGCGCCTCTGGAGTCCTTCTGCCTTCCTGCCCCCTCGCTTTTGGGTCTGGGTCGCTTTATAAAGGACCTGCCAATGCCAGTGTCGGCCCTACGCCACGCTCTCCATCTTGGCTCCGCCCCCCTCCCGCTGCCCGCCAGGAGACGTCCGGGCTTCCCCCCAGTGGTGGGTCAGCAGTGTCCAGCCACGGATGGGCTTGCCCACTGGGGAAGGGCCCAGTTTGAGTGCGGGGCTTGCACGCCGCCCCGTCACAAGTTGCGGTTGTAAGTTGAATAATAGAAGCATTGGAATTGTAAACTTCTTTGTTTTGTTCACCTTGAATTTTGACTAATAAGTGAATTTATTGAAATGGTAGATAGATGAGTTTTTGTTCTGTGCAAACAATAATATAGGAAGTGTTCAGAGTGGTTGCCCTATTAACGAGTTAGGGAATGAGGAATTTCTAACACTGAAAAGCTGTTAAGATTGAGCATCGCAGAATAACTGGAAGTAAGTTGAGGAATCGTGCACTGCATCACTTTCTTGTCCGTCAAATCACTGCAAAACGATTCCCAATGCTTAGAAGGCATCAAAATGTGAAAGGATGTTTGTCATGAACATCACTTGAGATATGTGATTGTTGCTTTTTCTCCCACAGTTGAGAAAAAGATTCCTTTAACTGGTTAATCGTAAGATTGGCATTCATAAAATCAAGGTCCTGCTGTTTTGGGATTTGAATGTTCTTAGGAAGTTTAAACTCTGTTATCTAATTCCTTTTTGTATGCCCTTCACAACAGTAGATTTAATAAATTTATGAGGTCTTCTATTTCTTGTTAAAATATCCTTTCTTATTCCTACATAATTTATTGACCTAGTTTCACATATTGCAATGTTTGCTTTCATGAGACTGTTCTGATTTTGCCAGAGTAGCTCTGTAACTGTGTAAAACCTCTTTCTTTTTATGTCGAAATCCTGCAAGAGAGTATTTTGTAAATCAACAGCACCAGACAACCATACAACAGTTTATTCTCTGTTTTTCAGGCACTACACGGGCTCCCAGGGATGGGGAGGTCCCAGGGGTGGACTACAATTTCATTCCTGTTGAACAGTTTAAAGCATTGGAAGAAAGTGGAGCCTTGCTAGAAAGTGGAACCTATGATGGTATGTTACAACATTTGAACACACAATCCTACCAACTTTTAAAAGAATAAAAAGAAAGACTTGGTGGAATTTGATGGTATTAGTGCCTAGTCATTTTGTCAAAGACTTGGTCTAAACTAGCAGTTTGTCAGTATAACTATATCACTCCAAGATGTGGAAAATCTACAGCCCTGAGTGACTTAGTTACACCAACCTAACTCCAGATGTAGACAGCTCTGTGTTGATGGATGGGCTTCTCCTACAGGCGTACTACCACTTTTTAGGGGGGCGGTGCGTGTATACCCATGGGAGAAATTCCCCCCCTCCTTGCACTGGCATAGGCATCTTCACTGGAGTGCTACAGTGGTGTACTTTGCTGCTGCAGTATTTTTTAGTGAAGGCAAGTCCTAAATTAGGACTTCCATGCTCATGAGAAGCAGATAGTGCCTTGTGCAAGAGTAGAGAAGTTGTATTATCTCCATGTTAGAACCATGTGACCTGACCTGTATTCTGTTGAACACCTGTTGCCTTTTCTGAGTCATTCTAAAAATGTGTATGAACACTTGGTTGGCTTTTGCTTTCAGTGTATGTGTGGTGGTGATAACTTTGGGTTTTGTGGGTTAGTTTTCTGTAACTTTAATATCTTGCTTAAGATTTATGAAATATAAATTATTCCTAAGGTTTCTACTTAATAGTCCACTTTTGTCATCTTTCTGCTCTTAGTATTTTAGAATAACAATAATGTTTGCTAGAAGCTATCCTAATTAGTTGCTAACTTTATTTTTAGTATTGTTCTGGTTGTCTTGGGTGTTAATTTTTAAGTAAAGAATCTCAGATAAGTACACTTCTCTAGAAGGTAAATATGACGATTTCTGGATAATAGCAAGCCCCTGATACTGTCAGCTTCCCGTTAATGGCAATATATTGCTCTGAACCAGTTCCCTCCTCCGAGCATCAGTGTTAGTTGTATTTGAATATTTGCAACAGTACCCTGCTTAGTAGCTTCTTTTTTTTTAAGAAGGACCCCACCTGCAGGTTGGTTTATGTGACTGCATCCAGGGAAGGAATTGCGGAGCCTGCCTGTTTTAGCTGCAGCCCTGCAAACCTGCCTGCAGTCAGTATTTAGCCCATCCATCCATTCAGGTGCTTCCTTTGGGGGCTGCAGCCCATCAAGACCGCCTGCTGACAGGGATCACACAGAACATAGGGATCTGCAGTCTGGGAGGGGAAACTGTGGGCAGGCCATTAACAGAGAGGTTGGAACGGTACAGTGCCACTCCCTGCCAGGAGACTGCAGGCAGGGAAGGAAGCACAGGGAAATGCAGAGCATTAGCCTCCCAGTCAGCCAGCAAGAGGCACAGTGCAGCCTCATACGCATGCTGGCCTCAGTGGAAAGCCTTGGCATGCAGGCTGTAGACAGCCCCCCTTCATATTGCTGCACTTCTTACAGTGAGGGCTGCAGCCAGAGAATCCATGTCCCAGCGCCAGATCTTGCTCATCATGATTATGACTTGGAAGCATTATTTGAATGTCAACAACCTGGATCTGAATGCATCCTAAACATGTGTAAACATGCATACACAATACTGCTGCTTCTGGTAGGAAAGAACAAACCACAGCCTTCCCATGCAATCCACCCTTATCTTGATTAATTAGTTGTCATAGCTAACATGAATGTCATCTCTGTTTGCTCTTGTTTAACACTTCTGCACCATGACCTGCGCTCTCCACAGCTGACATCCTTCTGGGCAGAGTAACTTTTCCAAGCTTTCTGCACACTGTACCAATGTTCTCCCTACATCTTAAGTAGGATTCAAAGGCAGTCTGAGTTACATAGTCCCATATGTCCTGGAGCCTAACTGAATTCAAGAGTACAACCTGCAAATCTGCAGGTACCTGCTTTATATCTGCATGTAGATGTGGATCCAAATTTTATATCTAGAGCCCTGCATATCTGTGGATATCCATGGACTATGTTTGCAGATTGGATGGGGATACACATATTGTATCAGCACAGATCTCTATCAGCAGTGCCCTCCAACTACAGAAATCCATTCACAGAATCAAAGCCTGAATTAGGAATTTGTTCAAGCATGTGTAAGTCCTTTAATTGCCATCATACCCTTTGTACTTGTAAACTCTTCTCCATTTGCATATATCGTCTCTTTAATTTTATTGTATGAAATCTGCAGTCTTAGTTGTTTTCACTTTCCCTTTTAACTGTAATTGATATTTCACAAAGAAAAGCCTAAGAGGTCTGCATTCCATTGATATTTCAAGCAACTACCTGGCTTCCTTCTCTTCTCCTGTTCACATACATTGTACTGCCGTGGATCTTTGTCTGTGCTCTCCCTCTTGCTCCAGAGGCCTCTTCCCTGCCTGCTACCCTGTCCTGGATTTTGATTTTTTTGCTTTTATACTTTAAGCCATAAGACTTAGTCTGCTGTCATGGTTGCTGTTAGGGTCTTCTCTCACTATTCTACATCTGTCCATACTATGGAACAAGGAATATTCAGCCTGGCTGGGAATCTGAGTAGGAAGGAAGAAGTAATTGTAGTGTGAGTAGACGTACACATACTCGTTCTTGTCTAACTAGTGTGGTAAAAATAACAGTGAAAATATGGCAGCATGGATTCCAGCCTAGGCCAGCAGCCTGAGAATTCCTCGCGGCTCCCCAGAGGGCTTGTGAAGTTCTGAAGCCCATGCCTTCATGTCTTTACTAGTGTTGTGAAGTCTCCTGTCTCCCTGTAACAAAATAATACATCTCCCTCCTTTTTGTAACAACAGTTGAGGGACTTGAAAGCATGTTCCCTGTTTGCTCTTTTCCAGACTAAACAAATCCAGTTCTTTCAATCTTCCCTCGTAAGTCATGTTTTCTAGAACTTTAATCATTTGCAGTGCTTTTCTCTGGACCTTCTCCAGTTTGTTCACATCCTTACTGAAATGTGGCACCCAGAACTGGATACAGTACTCCAGTTGAGGCCTAATCAGTGCAGAGTAGAGCAGAAGAATGACCTCTTATTTCTTGATTATCACTGTACTACGAATACATCCCAAAACTATCTTTTTCTGCTTTTGCAACAGTGTAACACTATTGACTCAAATTTAGCTTGTCAGTCCCCTATGACCGCTGGATCCCTTAAGGCAGTACTCCTTCCAGACAGTCATTTCCCATTGTTCTTCCCTTTTGAATTTCATCCTGTTTACTTCAGACCATTTCTCCAGTTTGTCCAGATGATTTTGAAATGTAACCCTATCCTCCAACTTGCAACCCCTCCCAACATGGTATCATCCGGAAACTCTGTAAGTGCATGCTTTGGCATTGATACAGATATTGAACAAAGCTGGGCCCAGAACTGATGCCTGTGGAACCCTGCTTATTATGCCCTTCCAGCATGACTGAACCACAGGTGATGACTCTAGGAACAGTTATTCAACCTGTTATGCACCAGCCTTATAATAGTACCAACTGGATTGCATTCTCCGAGTCTGTTCATGAGAAGATCATGCAAGACTGTATCAAATTCCTTACTAATGTCTAGATATACCACACCTGCTGTTTCCTTCACACCTGCTGTTTCCTCCTTATGCACAAGGGTTGTTAACCTGTCAGTGAAAGCTATCAGGTTGGTTTGACGTGATTTGCTGGCTATTAGCTGTCACCGTGTCATTTTATAATGTTTCAAATGGATTCCTTAATTATTTGCTCCCTTTTCTTTACTGGCACTGAAGTTAAGCTAACTGGCCATGAATTCCTGAGTGGTCCTTATTCCCTTTTTAAAATATGGGCCCTATATTTACCCCTTTTCCAGCCTTCTGGAATAGGGATGTTAAAATTAGATGAATCGACTATTCGATTACTCGATAAGGGTGTTTCTGCTTTGAAATGTAGCAACAGGCAAGCGGCTCTTGCTACATTTCAAAGGCAGAAGAGCCACACGGTGTTACAAGAGCCCCTAGTGGGCTCTTGTACTTTTCAAAGCGGAAGTGCTGTATGAAGCCCAGGGTCAGCAGGAGACTCCCCAGGCTCCACACGGTGTTTTAGTCTTTGAAATGCACAAGTGCCCCAGTGGGGACTTCAGTACACTTCAAAGATGGAACGCTGCTGCTGCATCCCTGCCTCCTCTTACGGAGCTGGGGAAACCAGCTTTTAAGCTGGCTCTCCCAAGCACCATGTACTCTTCTCTCTTCTTTCTCTTCCCCCCCCCCCCCCCACTGCCTCTTTCTGATAGAGCCAGCAAGTGTGTGTGTGGTGGGGGGGTGGGGGAGCAACTACTCGACTAGTGTGTTGACTATCTGATAAGCTTTTGCTTGTCAGATAGCTGACTAGTCGATTAGTCAATTACATCCCTATTCTGGAATCTCTCCCATCTTCCATGACTTTTCAAAGACAATAACTAATGGCTCAGATATCTCCTCAGTCAGCTCTTTGGGTATTCTAGGACAGTGTTTCTCAACCAGTGATATGAGTACCCTTAGGGGTACTTGAGAGAAGTCTGGGGGGGTATGTCAACACAACTGAAATTTGGAGAAAACTGAATTTTTATTTTAAGTTTTACAGCGCTTCATTTTTTTTGTACTTTTTACACCCAACAATTTCATCGCCTGCCCAGCTACAATTATGTGGTTTAAACAAATGTATTGCAATGGTAGAAAAAAATTGTCTGAAAAATGTAGGTACTGAGGGTACTTATTTATTTTTTTGAAAAAGGGGGTACTTACAATTTTTTTTAAAAAAAGGGGGCACTTTATAAAACAAAAAAAAGTTGAGAAACACTGTTCTAGAATGCATTTAATCAGGCCCTGATGACTTGAAGACCTCTGACTTGTCTACATAATTTTTAACTTGTTCTTTCCCTATACCATTTTCACTGTCATTCACTATGTTAGGTGTCCAGTCACCATTAACCTTCTTGAAAGATAATGGAGCAAGTAATTAAGGAATTCATCTGCAAACACTTGGAAGATAATAGGATGATAGGTAATAGCCAGTATGGATTTGTAAAGAACAAATCATGTCAAACCAATCTGATAGCTTTCTTTGATCGGATAACGAGTCTTGTGGATAAGAGAGAAGCGGTGGACGTGGTATCCCTAGACTTTAGTAAGGCATGTGCTACAGTCTCGCATGATGATCTTATTAAAAAAACCTAGGGAAATACAACTTAGATGGGGCTATTTTAAAGTGCGCGCATAACTGGCTGGATAACTGTTCTCAGGGAGTAGTTATTAAAGGTTCACAATCCTGCTAGAAGGGCATAATATACCCCTGGGGCTCAATTGGAGTTTTGGGACTGGTTCTGTTCAATATCTTCATCAATGATTTAGATATTGGCATAGAGAGTACACTTATTAAGTTTGCAGATGATACCAAGCTGGGAGGGGTTGCAAGTGCTTTGGAGGATAGGGTTATAATTCAAAATGATCTGGACAAATTGGAGAAGTGATCTGAGGTAAATAGGATGAAGTTTAATAAGGACAAATGTAAAGTACTCCGTTTAAAAGGAACAATCACTTTCAATTGTCTAGGAAGGAGTACAGCAGAAAGGGATCTAGGGGTCATAGTGGACCACAAGCTAAATATGAGTCAACAATGTGACACTGTTGTAAAAAAAGCAAACATGATTCTGGCATGTATTAATGGGAGTATTGTGACAGGAGTCACTCTTCTGCTGTACTCTGCACTGGTTAGGCCTCAATTGGAGTATTGTGTCCAGTTCTGGACACCACATTTCAAGAAAGATGTGGAGACATTGGAGAAGGTCCAGAGAAGAGCCACAAGAATGATTAAAGGTCTAGAGAACATGAACTATGAGGGAAGACTGAAAGAATTGGGCTTGTGTTTCATTTGGAAAGGAGAAGACCAAGACGGGACATGATAGCGGTTTTCAGGTATCTAAAAGGGTGTCACAAGGAGGAGGCCGGAAAAACTTCTCCTTGGCCTGTGAGGATAGGACAAGAAGCACTGGGCTTAAAGTGCAGCAAGGGAGTTTTAGGTTAGACATTAGGAAAAACTTCCTAACTGTCAAGATGGCTAAATACTGGAATAAATTGCCTAGGGAGGTTGTGGAATCCCCATCTTTGGAGATATTTAAGAGCAGGTTAGATAGATCATCCCGATAGATGTCTAGACGGTACTGGGTCCTGCCGTGAGGGCAGGGGACTGGACTCAATGACCTCTCAAGGTCCCTTCCAGTTCTAGTGTTCTATGATTCTATGATGAAAATAATGTTCTGGAAGCTGGATGTGGACTCTGCTCTTGAAGATAATGGTTACAGTAGCTTTAATCAGTATCTCAAATGTAAAATCTTTTATATAGTACATCATAACCTGGCTTAAGTTTTCTTCTGGATTGAAACCTGTTGTTGAAGGTTTCTAATTTGGAGTCGCTTACTTTTTAAATATATATATATAATATTATATTTTTAATTGTTCTGCAGTATATTGAAAACATCCTAGTTTAGGTACCCTTAGCTCAAATAAATGATTATTTTTCTTTCAAGAAAAATCTGGTGTGTGTGTGTATGTATATAAAATTATATGAAAACTAGTAAAGTAAAAAGGCTGCTTTTATTAATAGAAAATTTTCTAATATGGATGTAAATTTCAAGTGACTTCAGTGAATAAAGCTTCAAGAATAACTGCAGTCTAGAAACTGTAGGAAACCTCTGTAAAAGATGATGACACTTCTAAAGACCTATTATGATTTTTTAGACAGTTTCATGGGATTTTATTCTGAACTAATATGAAAAATAATATACATGAAAATGTCTATTACTCTTTAAAAAGACCAAAAAAGGAAATTCTTTGAGAGGGTCTCTAAGCCAAGTGCTTTTGATTCTGCCACAGTTTTGCAGCATATGTATACATAGTTGCCCAGGATCCAGGAGCCCCTCAGCAGCAAGACCTTCACAAGCGAGGCTAAACCCCAAGCTTTCAGCCTGATCTTTAATGGTATTTGAATCTAGGAGTTAGATTTTGTTTTGACTGCACAAATTATTATCTACCAAATGTTAGCCCAGCAGGAGTCCTGCTAAACTCTGTGCTCAACTCTCTAATTAAAATCATGCTATTAATTAAGAGGAGAAAGCCAGTTGTTTAAATTCTGTTTGAGCATTTATTTTAGTGGGAAAAAGTTAAAAAACATAGTAGAATCAGTGCTTTTGGTTTTCTCGGGTATAATTCAATACTAAATTGATTTATTAAAAGCTATACAAGATTAGCAAATTATCGGCTGAAATCATAGGATTTACAGCTCTAAGAAATCAGTTGTTTAATTTTATTTTTTAAATAAATATTTCATATTTCAGCAGAAAATAAATGTGTCTCTTAACTTTAACCTGGCTACAAGCTGCAGATTATTCCTGATCAGTTAATTGCTATCTGCTGTATATTAAAACAAAAATTTTGATTTTCTTAGTAATCCTCCATTTTACTCCTACCAAGATCTGCTATAAATCTCATTCTGGAGTATTAGTGAATGCAGGGTAAAATAACATCAATCTCTTAATTGAGAAATCTGTGTAGAGCTATGTACATTGGACAAACATCTCAGACACTTCGCCAAAGGATTAATGCCCACAAAACAGATATCAGACAAGATCACAAAGAAAAAACAGTTTCTTGCCATTTTAACCAGAAAGGACACTCTCTCAATGACTTAACCACCTGCATTCTGCTTCAAAGACCTTTTACATCTGCACTTGAAAGGGAATCCTCTGAACTGTCATTCATGTTAAAATTCGACACTTTCCAAAAAGGACTCAACAAACACTTGAACTATCTCACCCATTACCAAGATAGTTTCCCCAATTATCACCTCTAATACCATTAACTCACAAACATCCCACTCTCCCTACCTCTAATATCATCAATTCACAGACACTTACCTTCCTTCCTTCCCCCCCACCCCCTGCATCCCCCTCCTGTTCTGCAATGTGATTTGTCCTTTTCATATTTGTTCATTCTTTTAGTTGTATCCTTTGGTATATATGGTTGTGACTACTTTCTTCCACTATTTGATCTGAGGAAGTGGGTCTGGCCCACGAAAGCTCATCATCTAATAAACCATCTTGTTAGTCTTTAAAGTGCTACATTGTCCTGCATTTTGTGTAGAGCAGTGAATTTTAGAGTTAAATGCATCCTACCCAAATGCAGAATGACACCATGAGCAGAAATAGGACGTAGCTTTAAATTAGTTTCTGAGCAATTGTCAGTTACTGAGAATGCTAATGTCTTAAGTAGTGTAGTAAATTATATTTGCGTTCAGGTATTTCAGGTAGCTATGAAACTGTGGCAGTCGAATATGTACTGTGACGTGAGCCATTCCTGAGATTGTAGAGGTCTTCACCAGATATTACTGCTTCTAAATATTACTATCTACTTCTGAATGCCAGGTAATTTCTATGGTACCCCAAAGCCTCCAGCAGAACCCAGTCCCTTTCAGCCAGACCCAGTGGATCAAGTTCTTTTTGACAATGACTTTGATGCAGAGTCCCAGAGGAAAAGAACCACATCAGTCAGCAAGATGCAAAGAATGGATAGCTCTCTCCCAGAGGAGGAAGATGAGGAAGAGAAGGAAACAGTTAATGGCAGTGGAGGTCCAGGTCAGTAACAAGGGCAGAAATTCCTGACTGCAGTCAAGATTTTAACAAATGGTTACTCTAAAGCTTCCAGATTAACTTGGGAAAGAGCATTTTTACATGATCCGAAAACTAGGTGAAGGAATGTGTACATCAAGTGATAATGAAGAACAATGACTTGAGATTGGACAAAGGTGTCCAGTGGGATGCTGCAACTATTAGTCTGAGGACCCATTTTCTCACATCTTTATCTCAAACGAGGGATAACCAGCACATTACGTTTGCAAATGACTCCGCATCTAGTCATTTTTTAGAAGCCACCCATTCAAGTATGGATCTGGCGCAATCTTGGTTACCTTCAGAGATGAAAGTATCACTTTGCAGTTGATCTGGCTGCAGTCCACGTGAATTTGTCACAAATACAGACTCATGAAACACAGGTTATTGGCAATGGTGTCTAACTGAAATGCTTAAATTTACACTATTTAAAACCTCCTGCGCTGTTGTTTTCCTTGTACCACAGTTGGGTCTTGATAAGCTGAGAGAAATTATGGTGTAGATTCTCCAGTGGGCAGTACAAATGGTGTCTGCTTAGAGGAAATGCAATAAGTAGTTTACTTGGCTCTGTTCCAGTGTTGTTTTTTTTGCCTAGGCTAAGACAAGTATGAGGTTAACACTATTTGGCAAGGGGAGAACAGATGTGTTCATTTCAGATTTTTAAAGTTCACAGCAAAAAAAAAAAAAAAAAAAAAAGTAGAAAATACAGATAAAATACAGTGATGTTGGGCATTGTCTCATAGTGAGAGCAAAAGGGGTGGTTCTTTGTGAGCAAAGCAGCATGAATATTTTAACCGTAACACTTTGCTTTAAACAACTTCAGAAAACAAAGAGAGACATTCAGATTCTTCCGACTGGATGAAGCCTGTTCCTAGTTACAACCAGACAAGCAGCTCCATGGATTTCAGAAATTACTTGTCAAGGGATGAGAGCCTAGAGCCTCTACCCAAGAACTGGGAGATGGCCTACACAGACACAGGCATGGTGTACTTCATAGAGTGAGTAGAAGTTTTGTATCATTATACATCTAAGTTACCTTCCTGAGATGAACAAGCTCTGAGTCCCTAGTCAGTCTCTAGAGAGATTTCTGCTGATTTTTGTTTGTCTTCTTTCCTACCCACTTCCTATTGCTGATGCCTTTGTATGAAAATATCACCAGGCTTTGAAGTCTCGGTCTGTTCCCACTCTGTGCTACTCACCCAACATCACCAGTTTTGTGTGTTTGGAATAGTTTTTCCTGTGAAGATCGTAACTATGTTACTGGGAGAGACAGTGATCTTAATTTGAGGAATAAGTTGCAGGAATAATTTATATCACAATATCCCTTCTTGTGGTGTTACTAGCATTTTCATCCAAGTATTTTTTCCTTTATAGATGGATACTTCCATAGGTATCTTAAGTTTCCATACATGGGGACTTCAGTTTCTTTTCATAAGCTACATAATGCAGATGAGAGAGAGAATTCATGTAAATGCTATTATTATGACAGTGCTTTGTGTGTCTGAATAAATTGGATGAGAAAGCACAATGGTTCCCTCTACAAAATCAATTAACTAACTTACGTGCAGTCTGCATTACACAGAATGCAAAACTGAGGTTGTGTTGCTAGCTGGATAAGGATCTAATTTTATGTGTATTTTTGTTATGCACAATTTCATTGTAATCTGCTCTGCCTGTGATGTCTGGTATGAAATGGAACATGAAAAGGAGTTACTAGATAGTGTAATTGTTTCATGAATTGTAAAGCGTCAGACTACACTGAAGGCTAAGCAGAGGCAGAAGTTAGGGGTTTTTTCCCCAAAGGTGAAAAATACCTGTTATCCTCAAAATTGTTTTTTGCCATAGTTTCAAAGGTAAATGTCTGAAAGGCTTTGTCATACTTTGTATATAGAAAATATATTGGATGGAGAAGAACGTTGTGCTGAGATGGAGCTGCCTAATGCAGATTTATAGGGCAGAGCTGGAAATCCTTGAGCAAATGGGTTTATAATCAGAGTGTCAGTAGACCTGAGGTAAAGCACAGTTTCTGGCAAACTCTGCTAACTTATGTTTCTGTGTTATCTCAGAGTAAACGTGTACCATATGTTCCTGCAGTGCGATAAGTACTACTTGTCATGGAAGAACAAAATCACTAATCTTCCAAACTCACTGGTAATTTCTTCTGTGCTTTGGTTCAGGGTAGCTCCCCTTACATCTACATTCATATTGTGACTTTTTAAAATACTTGTTTTCTGGAATACTTAAGTTGTACTCTTAACGGCTATAAGATGTTACTTTAGGTTTTATCAGTTTTTCTCCATTACTTTTCCCAAGCCGTTTTTTTCTGATCAGCCATTTGAATGGTGCACAAAATCTCTTCTATCTAGTCCCCATAATAAAATTTTTAAAACCAGGTAAGAGAAACATTTGTTTTGGGTCAGATGATGAGACAGGTGTATTCAGTGTCTTCTTATTTCATTGGTTCTGTTAGTTCTAGGGATGTCAAATTGCAGGTAATCAGCTAATCTAGTAGTTGATGGAATTTCCATCAACTACTTGATTAGTCAATAAGGGGGAAACTGCAGAGCCGCAGCAGGGTTAGCTCCCAGCCCAGGAGCTAATTCCCTGTGGCTCTGCCTTTTACATGAATTAAAAGTCGCCAGGCTCTTAATACATTGAAAGGCAGAGGCATAGCTGGGGGACGGTCGTGAGCCAGGTCCCCCACTATGCCTTTGCCTCTTTTGCCACCCTCTTGCCTCCCGAGAGTACAGGGGGGAACCAGCTTTTAAGCCGGCTCCCCCCAGCACCCGCACCTGTTCCCTCCCTCCCCTTGCTGCCTCTCTCTGATTGAAGTAGCAAGGGAGTTGGGGGGAGTAACTAGTTGAGTCACTACTGGACTACCTGATAAGCATATGCTCTTCTCGGGTAGTCAACTAGTTGCTTACATACCTAGTTTGTTCTCTGCTGTAATAACTTACTTATACATCTACATGGTTCTACAGAGCTACTGAATTCAGCTCCATGCACAAGTTGCATTGACTACTGAGTGATCCAGTATTTTTGACAGATGTAACCTAGGCGTACTTCACTCCAAAGAAACCTGCTACTTTTAGAATGAAATTGCTTGGGCTGCAGCTGTGAATGTGTGCCTTGGAAATATTTTCGACTGCTAAGTAATGTTGGCACCTCTGTAACCTCCTATATCACAGTGCTACAGAAGAGCCTCAAGTATGTTTGTAGTTCCTATTTTTAAGTGGTGCATTTCTTTGGTGGCATTTTTGATGTGACAGGTGAGAATAGCAGGTACACTGACCTAGAGGCAAAGATGTGCATGTGGTAGGAGACTTACGAAAAGAAGTGCTAAATGTAACAGGTGAAATCCCTTCCTTGGGAATCTCTTTGTCTCTCTCCCTTTATCTCTGCTGTTTTTCTGCTACTGATTGGGTTGTCCTATATTCTGCAGTCACAACACAAAGACAACCACTTGGCTTGATCCTCGGCTCTGTAAGAAAGCCAAAGCTCCTGAAGACTGTGAGGATGGAGGTGAGATGTTCAGAATTCTGTTGGTCGTCCATACATTCTGCATGTTTGTTGTATTTCCTACATGAAAACGAAACTGAGTTCAATCAGCATGCTGCTGTCAGCAGAGCTTCTGAAGGCACAATGCATGTCTCTGGGACTTGGTTAGTTTTGTTTCAAAGACTTCATTTCTTCTTTGCCATTTGGTACTAACCAGAAAGATCACTTGTACCTCCAAATGCCACCTGGAATAGGAATTTACTTATGCCCTTGTTTCAAGGTCAAGTTCATCTGAAATCAAATAGAATTCCTAAGAAATTAGTTATGTTTGCTTGTTTACTAATCAAAACAAGTGCTGCAGAATAGAACCGGTTATCTAGTCACTTTGTCTCGGTTCATGACGGGACTTTTTGTGGGGTTAGCCAGTAATGAATCCTTAAGCACTTTTGGAGAGTTGTTCCTTATGCATATATATAAAATAGCAGGAATGTCTTCTATGCTAATGGAAGAATTAAGCCATACAGGGGTCTTCAGATAATACTGTTTGACAGATGTCCCTTATGGCTTCTCCTCCAGGATTCTTCACAGTTTTATAAGATCTATCACTGCCAAGGCAGAAGTATCTTCTTGAAGTTTATAATTTGTATTCCTTCTACATTATTCTGAAATCATTAGGGTCTGGTGTTTGCTGATTCTGGCTTGGCAGTAGTGGTAGGATAAGTGGGCTGGAGAGTAGCTCCAGTAGATTTTCTCTGGAACAATGGAGTTTAGGTGAATTGTGAGTGCACATGATTTCTGGAGAGCAGAACAACACATTACTTGGTTCTAAATTCACTGTAACCACTGAGGAGGCTCAATGAAAGCCATTCTTCAAATGTGCAAGGGAAAAGTCCCCAAATACTAGAATGCATAGATGATGGGTTATACCATACGAGAATATAAGATAAGTGCTGCTTTGCCACTTGGTATCAGTGAGAGGCTCTAGCGTGAAATACTCTGGTTTTTGGTTGGGAGAAAGAAGTGAAACAACATTAGAATAATGGAAAAGCTTTTGAGGATAATCTGAAAAAATTAGTGCTACAATAAGTGTACAAAATAACAAATAATAAACAGAAGATAAATCAGGTGTTCTTTTTTACCCATTGCTGCAATACAAGAACAAGGGCATTTGAGATAAATCGAAGGTGGCAAGTTTAAAACTGATGAAGGGAAATTAAAAATACAATGCATAACTAACCAGTGAAAAACCCATTGTGCTATAGATTTTGGGGCCAAAAAATTGTTTTTAAATGATTGGACATTACTCTGAATTAGAATTTATTTTAAAGACGGGTTCTGAAGACTCATTCTTTGAGACATTAACTTGAGGAAGAAACTTCATTGTCTTGTATGAGAATTCTGTGCCATGCTCTGAAGCTTCTGATATTGGTTGTGTTTTGAAATAGAGGATACTGGACTAGGAGAGCTACTAAGATAAATGCTAGTCCCAGAGTGAAGGGGAGCAGAGCCTTTGGTCTTCATATGAATTCCCCCTTAATTGGGACAGGTGCATTAGGCATAAACCAAGCTAGAAACCTTGGGGGCAAGACTGTCCAATAACAGGTGGCTTTGTTGTAGGAGTATTTTAAAATGTCTGAAGCAGTTGTAAGTTTTATGCACCAGTGTCTCATTTCCATCTAGGTTAGAACCTTAAGTACAATATAAATCATTTATAATTAAGATAGGCATTTATGTTAGCAAGTTTGAAAATAATTAGCCTCTCTTTAGACACTAGGAAACATAAGATTTTTAAAGAAATCCTCACTCTCCTCTCATATCCCTCTGGCATCTCAACTCTGCCTAAATTAATTTGATTTAAACATTTCCTTGATTGTCTGGTTTCATATGAGTAATTTTTTAACTGAAGTCTGAGTCCCTGATACGGGCAAGTGCCCAGGAGAATTTATTCTGCCTAAGCTGTATCATGTCTCCCTGTGATGGCAGAGAACTTTCACTAAATAAAGCTTAAATTGGACAAACACTGACAGTATTTTACTGCTCCACAGAGTGACAGAGAAGTTTGAGAATCATAATCTAAGCAGGGTTCCATGGTTAATGTTCTTATTCGTCATGCTTTTTTTTTCCAAACAAAATCCTATCAGTTAAATAGAAAAGAGGTAAATGCCAAGCTGCAGTACCAAACTAGCTATCTAATTTTGTTAGGAAAAACTGAACATTTTGACCAGCTGAGTAATGACTCGGTGCTCTTAGACTGTGGTGTTGAAAGAATGCAGCTAGCAACTGGTCCCTCAGTTGCATGGAAGGATACCTTGTTGTTCTGCAGTCACTGTTAGGGGAAGGAAGAGTCAGATTTTTGTCCTGCGTGTGGCAAAGCTTGGACTTCGCCTGTTCCCTGGTGATACAGAATTTCCACAGCTAGTAATTGTCAAACAAGAACGCTCTAATCCTAAACTGTAAGTATATCATTGCCTGTAGCATTCCCGTTGAGCTCAGCTGCCAAGGTGAGTTGGAGGGAATGAATCTGCCACTCTCTGAAATAATTCAGAGGGGTAGCCGAGTTAGTCTGTAACTGGAAAAACTTAAACAACAAATAATCTAGCAGCACCTTAAAGACTAACAAAACATGTAGATGTATCATGAGCTTTCATAGGCACCACCCACTTCTAGCCAATGTCTCTATTCATACCTTTGTTTGGTCTTTGATGGGCAATCATTTTTGACTAGTGACAACGTCAGAAATTTTTGAAGTGGTCGCGGGCTACCCTGGAAGGGGTTGGGCCTCAGGTGGAAGGGGTGGGGTGAGGACACTTCCATGCATCCCCATCCACAGATCCTGATTAGTATGGGGGTGGGGAAGCACACAAAGTTTTTGCCTTCCTCTCCTCATGAGAGAACTGCCAGCTGTACTCAATAGCTGGCAGTTCCCTTTAGGCACTCGTGCCCCTGGCAGTGGGAGGAGACTTCACATGCTCCCTCTTGCTGCCCCCAGGTTAGTTGGGGTGAGGGGGAGTGATAGGGCCTCTGTGGGTTGGATCAACATGCTTGGCGGGCCACATCCAGCCCCCAGAGGCCCTTTTTCCCACCCCAGTCTAGCCCATTCGGGATTTTAAAAAGAGACTAGTACCAAAACTGTATCCACATTCAGACTATGGTTATCATGAGCAGTATCTCGAATTAACTGCCTTCCATCCAGATTCCCATTTCCTGCAGAGAATGCTACAGCAGGGATTTACCATTGTTTCCGTTTTAACATGGGACACCCAACTCCTCCAGTACAATATTTTCCATACTAAATTCAGGAGGCTTCTAGTCTTACTTGTCAGTTCTTTAGCACCCCAACTGACTTGTTAAAAAATAATGCCTATGCACAGTCTTCTCCCATCTTGGATAATGCAGGGTTGGATGGTAGAAGGTCACTGAGGGTGGCCTTCTGCATAATCTATGTAGATGGTTTCACTTCTCTGGGTAGGTATTTCAGTTTTAAGAATGCTCTAGATCCGTGTTTCTTAAACTGTGTTCTGCGGCACACCCAGTGTGCCATGAGGCAGTCAGAGGTGTGCCATGGAAAACAGAATTCAAAATGGCCACTTTGAAAGGGGCAGGTGATCTTTTTTAGTTCAATAACTTCCCCCGACACTCTCTGGGCCTCCCCCCCCATCTTTTTTTTGCTCAACAAAAAATCCTTGGTATTCCCCATTAAAAAAAAATTGTTTGGTGTTCCTTGGTCTTAAGTTTAAGAAGCACTGCTCTAGATCCTGTAGATATTTGTCCTTGTCTATGGGATTGGAGCAAATATGGTTGTATCTTAGGACTTGGCTGTATACAATAGATGGGAAAATGTGTCTGGGATGGAAGCTAGAGGCATGAAGGGTAAGAGTAGTGATTGTTAAATTTCTGGTATAGGGTTGTGGAAATTTGTCCATCATTTAATAGTACTGTAGTGTCAAAGAAGCGGATTTCTCGTGTGGACTGATCCAGGCTGAGGTTGGTGGTGGGGTGGAAGTCGTTGAAATCCCTGTGAAATTCTTCAAGGGTTTCTTTCCCGTTCAGATGATAAAGACGTCTTCATTGTAGTGTAAGTAGAGGAGGGATGCTAGGGGACAGGAGCTGAGGAAACACTGTTCTAGGTCAGCCATAAAAATGTTGGCATGTTGTGGGGCAATGCAGGTGCCCATAGCAGTGCCACTGACTTGAAGGCATAAATTGTCCCCAATTTGGAAATAGTTGTCATCAGTGTAGCATACGTAGAGTAAGGATCTCATGGGACGAGAGCTGAGCAAACATTGTTCAAGGTCAACCATAAAGACGTTGGCATATTGTGGTGCCATGCTGGTGCCATGCCAGTGCCCATTGCTGTGCCGCCAGGGGCAGCCCGTGAGCCTAGGCAAGCTAGGCAGGTGCCTAGGGTGTTGCTGGCCCGGGCGCCCCATGATGACATCATGACCATTGACGGCCATGCAGGCAGGGATGCTGATTGCACCACCCCGCCTAGGGCTCCAGCTGCTGCAGCCGGCCTTGGGCCGCTCCTGTGTGCTGCTGACTTGAAGATGCAGGTTGTCTCTGAATTGGAAATAGTTGTGGGTGAGGAAAAAGTCACAGAGCCATCAGCATGTTTTGTTGGTCTCTAAGGTGTTGCTAGACTATTTGTTGTTGTTTTTTAAGTTTTTCCTCTTACAGACTAACTCGGCTACCCCCTGAAGCTTTTGCATAATTTGTGATAGTTTGGAGGAGAGAAGAGGAATTTACTTATTTGTTTGTTCACCTCTTGCATGGGGATTTCACATTGTGAATCTGACCTGTGAGAATGGCGATGGTAATCAGCCTACAGGTGAATCCTGCCAACACTTGCACAGGTAGCAGAGCAGTGCAGCCAGCCAGTGGAATGAAAATGTGCAGAGAGACAGTCTCTGCAGCAGACCTCTACTGTATTACAAGAGCTGATAGGCACTCAGGGGAGGCTGCAGTCTCTCAATTCTCCTAAATCTCCTCTTAATGAAGCCAGCTTGAGCCGCTGCCTCTTACTGCTGCTTTATTCAACACATGTGAAGCCCACCACTGGGAGAGGATGGGACAAAAAAAGGCATTTTAAAGAGAAAGATGCAGGACATCCTAACGAACAATGCTTACCCAAATAGTCCCACTGGGGTATTTGTCAAGTTCTGTGGAGCTGTACTGATAGTCATAATTGGTAACATGCTGCTACGCACTAGGGAAATTTCTGTTACCTGCAAGCCTGGGGGAACCACAAACAACAAACAAAATAATTACACAGGAATCTTAGCCTTCAGAATATTGCAGACATCTGAAATAAAAATAAAAGGCAATTTGTGTCCCACAAGGAATATTTCCATTTTGTCTGATCTTTCACAACAAGTCTTTCAAACAGCGTTTTCGTATTTACATTTCTATGGCCAGATTAGAGTAGCAAAACTTGTAACAATCAGGCCCCTGTGGTGACAGCTTCTTGCATTCAACCAAGAATGCACTGGTTCTAGAGCCATCCTGCAGGAGTGTGACTTGAGGGAACTTTCTGATTTTTAGTCTGTTTCAATATGAATGTCTGTTTTGTAAAGATTTAATTTGGCACACAACTTTCAGAATATGGGAGCATTAGTTTCCTTCTAGGTTTGTAAGAGAGAGAGATTACCTCGTGGGTGTACTCAGTAGGGAGTTACTGTGGAGATTAGATTCAAATCCTAACCATCACACATGGAAATGAGTTTGGGGATGATACAGTGTTAGTCTTCATTTGCCCTTCTCACCACTGTGCTGCCTCTTGCATTCAGGATCCTAGTGGTACAGCAGCAAGGTGCTGTAAGTGAGGGCTGCCATGCATTGGGAAAGCCTGACTGGAATGTTGCAGGTCTGGCTTGGGAACCATGTGGGTCGTGGGGAGATGTATGTGCAAAGTTTGAATAAGAAGAGGCTGCTGGTCAGATTATAGCCCCCCCGCCTCATAGGGGTTTCTGGAGCACAGCATGGTTTCTGGCTGAGATGTATGGAAAGTTCTGCTTCTGGAAATGCTCCTTTCCACATGCTGGGTCAGCCACAGACATGCTATCCTATAATTGCAGAATGGGGAGTTAAAAACAAAATTGCACAAATAAAATTAGTTATTTATGATTAAGGCTACAATTTAATTGTGGGTATTTTACATAAGTCATGGACTGGGGCAAGAAACAAACAAAAAAAAATCACAGTCTGTGACATGTCCATGACACATGCCATAAATATCCGTTTTAATCTTTGGCCCCAGGAGTGGGGTGTGAGGAAACCCCCCCAGGGTGCCCACAGTGCCGGGAAAGAGGGGAGGAAGAATCCCACCACTGCTGGGGCAGGAAGGGGCCAATTGCTGTGAGGGCTCAGGCCACGGCCAATGGCTGCTCCCACCGCCCCCTTGACCTCTGCTTGGGCAGTCCCCCAGGCCAGCTGATGGCAGGGCCCTTCAAGCTGGCTGTACAGCTGCGTCAGGTTGTCTAAGCAGTTGGCTCCAGGGTCAGCCACACTGGCCACTGCAGAAGTCACAGGAAGTCACAGAATGAGCGATTTCCACGATTAATATGGACCCTATTTATAATTGACTTAGTCTAATAACACAACAGCTTTGTTTCTCTTCCTCCTTTTAAGATAATTTTGAGATTTGCTTTGAAGTTTGTTAAAGTTTTTATGTAAAGTGAAAATCTCCCCCTCCAATGGACTAGTGAGTACAGGGAGTGGGAACGTTTCCCTATAGGAAATACAACCATGTAATTCATGAGAATATTTAAATTGTTTTCATATTTCCAACACAATCCATAATCTCACCATTCATTTTTTCATATGAATTTTGACATTTTCAAATACTTTTCTGGCATAGTGCAGACTTTTGTTAATCCTTCTCTTCTAATTACAGAACTTCCTTATGGCTGGGAGAAAATAGAGGACCCTCAGTATGGAACATACTACGTTGAGTAAGTATTTACATCAATTACTCGCTTCATGTAGATATCAGATATGGTAAAGAACAATAAACAATTGTTATGTAATAAATGCAAATTGTAATGCAGCTCTTTTAATTGTTGTGTATCCAGTGCAAATTAAGAGCCAGTCCTGGTGGCTATTCCTACAAGTTAATATCTAGGATGCTAATGCACTTAGCTCTCCTTCACGTTCAGTGAGATATGGCTCTCTCTTCTGCGGGAGGGGAAGGGGGGGAGGAAGCAATTAACCACTGCCCTGGGCTGGGAAGTAAGCAGTAGGATTCACTTTGTTTCTCTGCCTCACAGTTGTCCACGTGACTTTTCTTCTATAACTATATATAGAAATATAACTTTATCTGGCATTACTGACCTGCCCAAAAGTTGAATTTTTCTTAACATCCTGGCTGTAATAACTGAAGATACTGAATGTTGTATGTTTTAACGCAGGGGTGGGGAACCCTTTTTGGGGTCAAGGACTGCTGACCCCCAAGCAAGTAGATTTTGTCTGCTCCAGCTCCACGGTGGGATAGTGGCAGGGGGCTGCAGAGCCAATGCAGGCTCCCGAGTGCTTCGTGGGGGGGGCCCTGAGCTGCAGGATCCAGAAACATGAGAGTTGGGGGCTGCAGGTTCTCTACCCTGGTTTTAAAGAGATCAGAGTATAAGTCTCTTTTCTGAGATACCTTTACAGTGGAGCCTCTGTTAAAACAGTAGCACTTGCTATTCACAAACCAGCAGGAAATTGCTTTCCCCTCATCGCCAGGCACCAAAGCACTGTAGCAGAAAACCACTAACCCAATGTGACTGGATTACTCATTTTTTCAACGTACTCTGGACGAAAACCATCTTTAATCAAGAGAAAAATTAGCAGAGGATTGAAAATATTAGCATTTGGTGGGAAAATGTTAGTGAGATTTGCAGAGCCAACACTTGTTTTAGTATTGTCCAGGCTAATAAATATACTGATACTTCAGCTTTGCTTTCATACTTCAGTCCTTAGCAATGAATGCAACAGATACCATCATGGATATATTCAAGCAGCCTCCTTTTTATTGTATTCATGGTAACTGCAGTGTAATAATCTATCAATTGAGCGAAGGTAAATATTGCATTTTTGCTTAAAACTAATATTCAGGATAAATAATTTTTGATAGAAAATTCGGAGAAAAACATGGTACAGATTTCTGATCCTTGGCTCACAACCTTCCTACTTCAGAGTTTTGTAGGTTCATAAAACATGTTCGTGAGCCATAATATTCCAAATGCCTAGGAGGAAGCATTTGCTTCAGTAATTCTATATGGATCAATAATAGTTTTCTGAAGTGAGTTCAAAGAAATATTTTGCATGTTCATATGTTCTTGGATGAAAATCTAACAGAGGTTTAATCAGAGTGGAGCATCCATGCAGAGATGCTGTAGAACCGATACTACTTTATTGTTAGAAAGATTCCTTATTCAAGAGATACTCATACCTATTACATATTGTATTGTGTGTTTGATCCTAATTTATGGAGACGGTGCTGTTTGCAACATACTTTATCATGTGAATGAATAATTTAAGGCTTTGATTGTTGGAGGAAGCTGAAGGGTTAGATTGCTTTGCTTGGATAATAAATCACTTCTGCTATGCACATTTGACATAACTGGTCCTTGCTTCTTCTGGCATGATAGGGAGCCTCCAGGTAAATAAGTAAAATCTGGGTGACTGCCTATTAAACAAGAGACTAAAGGAGGGACTTCTTGACACCTGAGAACCTCACTGCGAGAAACCACCCAAGGTGAAACAACATAGTTTCCTTCACAGTTCATACTTGATACTCAGAAATGTTCAACCTGCTCTGGGGGAAAAAAGCTGAGCAAAAATTGGTATTTATAAGGATTCAGTCAAAAATGACAATTGAGAAAAATCTAAAATTCAGGTTTTTTTCTCTGCTGTGTCTCATTCAGTTATACCCAGAGACAAAAATGTGTCACATTTCTGTTCTGAAAAGTTAATCCGTAAACCTGATCTTTCTCTAAAATTGTGGAGTTTTTTAAAGCTTTTTCAAAGGGTTTTATTGTGGCAAGGGAATAAAAGCTCCCCCCTCCCCCGCCAAAAAAAAGATGCTATATTGAATTTTTGATGATGACTATGGAGCATCTGAGTTTGTACCACAGTTAGAAAGTGCCAAAACTTTCTCATTTTAAGCATTGCATGATTATTTTTCAGAGTAATCCCTCAATTATGAAATCAGAAATGGATAATGTTGTAATGCCAATACACTTTTTTAGATGTTGCTTTGAAATGGCTGCACCTGTATCTTAGCTGTTCAAAGTGATCTCATTTCAAAATTCTGATTTCCTTAAATTTCCTATGAGTAGTTCCATGTAGATGGAAAATAAACATATCTGCATTCTGAATAACACACAGAACAAGTAGCCAAAGTAACGCCTCTTCATTGCACTAGCTTCTATAAATGAATTAGCCTTTAATAACTGTGCAAGAATCTGGCTTAAGAAACATGTATTTTAAAGGGGTTCTCTAAAATCTTATCACATAATTTGGAAAAAAGCTATTGCTGCAATACACCATCAAAATGAAGTCCTCCTAAGTAAAGTTACCTGTGATGTCTATACTGCTCTAAAATCCATTTTTTTCATCTTAGTAGAACTCACTCAACCATGTACTTAGTTTCCAAGCAGAGCCTCTTTTGTGTTTAGAATGGAAATAGGGAATTGGCCTGTCTTTTGATTTGCCTTTAAACCTAAAGCTGAGCCCAACTGCATGTTTGAGCTCCCGGTGGTTTAATGCTGGAAGAACTCCATCTTATTTAAATCATTAGCGAGAAATGCTTGGATTACTCCACTTAGCTCAGAGGTAATCCACATTCCTTTTCATGAGCTGGGACCGGAAGGGCTTTCGATCCTTTTAAATGTTGAAATAGCAGAATATGTTTGTTCTCCTTTTTACGCATGGGAGAACAGAGCGGGGACCTTCCAAAGGAGAAAATCTTCAGGAACCAGTGTAAGGTTGGACCAAAAGAGAGAATTTCCTTCTTCTTTGCTTGATTAGAAAAAGAACGTAGCAGAAAGTCAGCGATTTCATCTTTCAAGCCCTGTTTGGAAAATGCATACACATTGTCTAAGGCTGGATACATATTGTACTGTATTTAGCATTGGAAATAGACTGCAGTGGGACTGACTAAATATTCCTGGGTTCTGCTCCAACGTTGCCATTGCGTAATTGTATGACCTCAATCAAGTCACATAATCTCTTTGTGTCTGTATAGCCAGATAACTTCTTACAGATTGTAACTGAGGGTTATGGCAATTTTTTGCAGTATCATTTAATTCACCTTAAGCATCTTAAAAGCTCATTGTATTAAAAATTCAAATGTTTGTGGTGTTGAGGAATTGTATGTAAATTGTCTAGGAAACATGAGTCATGTAGACTATGCAAGTGTTATGAGCTTCGAAGGATTCTTTTAAATAAGAATGAATTATTGATTGAGTAGGTTTCCTAGGTAAGTTGGGAATGTAAACACCCACTTCCACTCCCTGATCTTTTGAAGCTTCTTTGTCTTTGAAGTGATCTTTGTCTACAGATGACCTCTTTCTAGGATCAAAAGGCCCCAGTGGCATAAAGGATTACTTGCAGGTTCATGGGTGTTCTTGGTTTGAGCAAAAGAAGTTCATTGTCCAGAGCCCTTGTTGGAGTTGAGGTTGCATGCTTATGGCTTCTTTTATTGTTAAGAACATAAGAAAAGCCATACTGGGCCTGACCAATGGTCCACCCAGCCCAGTATCCTGTCTGCCGACAGTGGCCAATATCAAATGCCCCAGAGGGAAGGGACACAACATGTAATCCTCACGTGATCCCTCCCCTGTCACTCACCTCCGGAGAAACAGAGGCTAGGGACACCATTCCTACCCATCCTGACTAATAGCCATTGATGGACCTACCCTCCTTGAATCTATCTAGCTTTTTTTCCCCACCCTGTTAAAGTCCCAGCCTAGTTGTTAATGGCTCTCTCTCTAATGCTTTTACCTTAAGAATAAAAGTACTTTCTTAGAGCTTTGTAGTGACTTAGATGAATTTAGAAGGAGCTGTGTGGCAGTTAGCTGTTCACTGTAATTAAGAAGATAGGTTAAATCAGGTCAGCATAATCAGTATGATTTTGCTGGGAATTTGCACAGCAGCCATGGAGCTATGCAGCCTGGAAGAACCCTGTGCAGGAGAGACAGCGAGATATGTCTCTGTGTGAGGCTTAAACGAAGCACACGAGATCTTTTATAGGGGAAAAGGGTAGTACGCTGCATTTATTGAGAATACAACAGTAGCTTATGCTTTTCAATCACTCTCTCACACAAATACCATACACATAGTCCTGCCAGACAATGTTATAGTTACCAGTCCAGAGTCTGTATCAATCTAGTGGCCAGCCAGATGGATCAGAGAGAGAGAGCAGGGCCTTTTGTCAGTCGCGATCTGATGCTCTCTTGGAGTTGGTGGCAAGATGAACCCAAAGTTCCATAGCAAAGCACCCTGCTTTTATAATCCTTTTCTCTGTTGAAGTCTATGGATTTCACTGTCTGTCTGTGACCGGTGTGTTATCTTGTTGATGTCAATCATTCCCAAAACATCTCAAAAGGCTCATCCTGTACTCAATCGTCCTTTGGGGTGCCAGCTCCACTTTAGGGCTGTCAATCTGCCAGTCCGATCACTCCTCCAATCTTATTAACATAGACATAGTACCAAAACTCTGTCACTTTACTTACTAAACTCACTAAGCTTTAAAACAGAGGAATATATATATCTTACTAAAGTGCTTAGTTTAATAAAATATTAAATGTGATAATGTGTTGTTTTACATTGCTACATTATTAATCCTAAAATACAAATATAAAAAGAATAAAACTTTCAATCCCAACATCTGCTCAAGATAGGCAACAGATGGGGAGCCAGAACCCCAAGAATAAGTTCCCTATAGAGAGGGAATATAGATGCAGTTGTCCTCATGCAACTAACCATTTTAAAAATTGCATAATAATACTGTGTGTCAGGACGAGTGGGGATAAAATCTTTGGCTTCTTTTACTCTATTACTGTATGTCTTATTTTTATGCTATACCTTTTACAAAGATTCTATCACCTTTTTCTAGTTTTTTTGCAATTAGATATATATGATGAGTGTAGGTCATTTTCATTAGGTTGTTATTACTTGTATTAAGGTAAAACATATGTTCTGCTCATAAAAACCTAACTATTCAAGTGGGCTGATCCCTCTCTTACTTGCTCTGTTGATGATTCATCCAGCCTCCTAATGCCCTGTTATCACCACCTAGTCAACCTACCTGAGCTACCCAAGTACATTATCCAAGTCTCTCAGACAGACAGACAATTTCCTTGCTCTCTAGACTTGCACCCTTTTCTGGAGTATAAGCTGGTATTGTACCCTCTTGCACTGCACAAGGATATGTTGTACAGTGCAAACTCATTAATATGGTTTGCTTTATCCTTGATGAGGGAAAGATGTGTACAAAAAGCCTGTGTTTACCAAGCTGAGATTTTCCCAGACTTTTCACTTACACACTGGTTTAGATAAAACAAGTGTGTTAAATACAGAGAGAGAGGTTTTAAGTGATTATAAGTGATAGCAAACAGATCAAAGCAGGTTTCCTACCATATAAAAAATGCAAACTGAGCATAATATACTAGTCAGATTTTGAATTAGCAATTTATCAACCACACTGACGATACAAGCAATTCACCAAGTTTCTATACACAGTCTCAAAATCAGCACTTCACCCAGTTCAGTTTTTGTTTCTCAGGTGTTCGCTTGAATGGGGAGTGATACATCTTCAGTATTCATTACTTCAGATACAAAAATGATACATGCATACAAGTAGGGTAGTCACGTTCAGCAAATCATAACTTCTCCGGACATTCCTCACATGACCCATCTTGAATATGGGATGCAGTGTTGCAACCTCATTCTCTGTTTCCCCCTTACCAAAACTGCTGAAAATATATTAATGAAGCCCTGGAAATAAAATTACATACCGCATAACCAGACTCTTCCCAGTCTGAGTTCTGAAGTGTATTGTTTCACCTTTCCAAGAATTGCAACCCACAACTGAAACACAGGGAAGATAAGTATGCAGTTCTGAGACTACATGGACAGTTCTTCTTTTTAGTTATGTGGAGATCCTAATGTTCACATAGTCAATGGAGAACAAAATGAATCTTTCTTGGGTCTTTATGAGCAGATTTGAATATAGGTCCAACCTATCTAAAGATAGACAAATCCTGTACATTCAAGAAGCCTTGAGTGCTGGCTTTGCCATTTTCTTTGATTTGATTATTGGAGCTCTTCACTAATAACATTGCACCTCATTTTAAAAAGGAGCCAACTCACAAAATTTGTAAAAGAGAATGGAATTTAGTGAACAGGGTGCCTCTTGGCTGAAATACATTATTATGAAGGCTCCCGATGTGCCAGAACATGATTCACTTTGCTTCTACAAGCATCTTACAAGCACTAACAGCATCAGTGGCTTTGAAAAGTAAATCAAAGTGTTTGAATAAAAAAATGTAACGGTTACCCCCAGTGGTTGTAATATTATCTCAGTGTTCGTCACTCCTTGGTATTTATCTAAGATAAAGCAAAATAATATTTGTGCTAATACCACCTGTGGTTCTGTTCCCCATGGAATTGGAATTAAACTTTTCCCCCCTGAAATTCTAACATGTTTGTCTGTTTTGCAGTCATATTAACCAGAAAACCCAGTTTGAAAATCCAGTATTGGAAGCCAAGAGAAAAAAACAGCTAGGACAGACTGATGTTGGCCCTTCAAAAGCAGGTACTTTAAATGGCTATTTTTCACTATTAACTGCAGTGTTGTTATGAATGAAGAGCAGTCATAAAAATTAAGTTTTCTGGGTTTATTACTTCAAGTAGATTTTCATTTTGTGTTTTTGCCACTAGTTTAAATGTTCAGTGTGATCTTCAAAAAGTTTTTTTCCTGACTTATATCGAGATGAAAACTTGCACTAAATTAACATGTTTTGTTGTATGAAATATAGGGAGTCCAAAAGTTTGTTGAAAAAAAACTGTTTTAATTAGCATTTTCTCATTTCTTAACATTTTGCATGCTTATTTATGAAATTTTAATTTTGCATAAATGTAGTATGTTTTATTGAATTTTCTAGCTTTTTCAGGAGAAGTTACTGGAGCTATAGCAATCTCATAGGTTAGTTTGTGTCTGTCAACATAATTAGGAAACTATGCACATATAGTTTTAACAGGCTAGCTCCACTAATGTATGACTATTGCAAATTGAATATGGATCTTCCTATCTGCATATGTATGTGTTATGAATTCCTTAAGGCAATATTAGTGTTTCCTGTCCCTGTTTGTAGTTTCTCCAACATTGTGGAGGTTTTGGAAAGCTTTTTGCACTTGAAACTGATCAGCCATTCTAAAGCTGGTACAGGTTGAACCTCTCTGGTACGGTAACATCCATGGTCTGGATGTCTGCTTATTATGGGGGTGGCCAAGTTTCCTGAGATCCCATTCCCAGCTCTCAGTGTTCTGTTCTGTTGTTCAGCTTTATTTTGCTTAAACATCTTGTAAGAGCCCAGTAAGCGGTGGAAGTGTTGGTAAAGCTGCTAGACTGTAGTGACCTCTTGTGATTTGGCAAATTCTCTGGCTCAGCACCAGTTGGGTCCTGAGGGTGCCAGTCTAGAGAGGTTCAACCGGTAGTCATAAGTAGCTTGAACACTCCATAAACCACAGTTTGGTTAGATAGCAAGGGAGTTAAGAGAACCTGCCAGAATGGATGAGAAGCAGCAGCACTGAACTCTTAGGTTTCTGGCTGTTACCATTTTTTAATTGGTCCTTGTAAAAAAGATTAGAGCACAGAATCAAGAGAACTGGAACTGGAGATCCTAACTCAGAAGTTGCATGGGGTTTTGATTATTTGTTCAAAGTCTCCTCTCATCCTCTGTTGCAACCTTATATACATTTGCAGTCAGGTTAATTTGTTTTTTTCTTACCTGGCTAAGCTATTTGCTTGTATCAGTGGGTCATTTGTTAGCAGCACTGATGATGAAACACATTGACTTCTCTTTACATGCAGAACCAGAGAAGTCATTCTTCACCAGAGATCCAGCCCAACTCTCAGGAGCCCTCCTACGGACATCGCTGAAGAAAAGCACTATGGGATTTGGCTTCACAATCATTGGTGGAGACAGACCTGATGAGTTCCTCCAGGTGAAGAATGTGCTGAAAGATGGACCTGCTGCGCAGGATGGGAAAATTGCACCAGGTGAAGTAGCATTTCTCTGTTTCAAGTGATGCTGCATGGCCAAAGGAGAGGAAAGCAGCTGATGGGCATTGGGGAATTAGATGACTCTACCTGCAGACATTCTTTCTGAAACAGTCCCTTACCTGAAGCTGTTTGTCAGAGTGGGGAAAATACTATGTAATGTCCAAACCGTGCCCCCCCCCCAATTTGAAAAGATGCAAATATTTTAATACAAATCTACATTTTGGGATTTTTGTGAAAGTTTAGGGGTTCTGTCTATTGCAAATGCTTTGCTGTATGTTACTAAAGATTGTCAAGCTCAGCTGATGGGCCGCTTGAAGGGTCCCTTGAACTACCAAGTGTTCATTTTATTGTTTGTGGCAGTACTTCCAGCCTGGAGCTTCACTGTACTGGGCAGTCATAAACATGCCTTAAGTAGCAGTCCAGTCCTGCAAAAGCTTATGGTCTAATTTAAGACTAGAACTCTACAAATGAGCATAACAAACTGAGCAGAGAAGGGATAATTGGGTAATAAATATTTATTACACTGTAGTACTTATTGAACTATCTCAAGGTGATGGTAGTATGAATGTTAAACCCTGCTGCTTATGTGGGTTATTGTCATGATATAAACTGCAATGTGAGGGGTTTTTTACGGGGTTTGTTTTTTGAGGTTAGTTTCCTCTGCCAATCATGGTTAATTGTTACTAAGAAAATTGGAGCTGGTAGGCTTAGAATTTAAATGGTTGAAATTATACTTTTGTATAATGCTTCTTTTAGGACTTATTAGCGTCCAAGTTTTTGATGCCAAGGCTGAGTGCAATGTAACAATATTGCCAACACAAACTTGTGCTAATTTTTGTTACTTGTCTATATTCAGTATTTAGTTTATTTGAAGTGCTTTTCTCCTATAGTTTTAACATGATATTGGATTGGCTTTGTATGCTGATTTGGCCCGGTTTGTGCAGTGCTCAGTCTAGTATGCATGTTGCCTAGTCGCAGCTAGATAGTTGTGATTTTGCCTCTAGTACAGCGATAACGATGCTCACCAGCCAAAAGTAGTTCATTAATGTGTCTCCTGCATCTCTTTGCAGCACATAATGCTAAAACTCTGATTAAATTATTAACCAGTCAGGATGTTTTTTTCTATGTTATCAACTATGTAGTTGATAAAATGCTTGGTCAGCCATTTTGCTGAAAGAATAAATAAAAGTATTCCCCTATCATACTAATAAGAAACTATAGCAAATAAAACAAAGAATTCATGCTACTGGGGTTCTTCTGGGGTAACGCTTATGGCTAATGTGGCTACTGAACCAGAGGTCGGGGTATCACTGCTCTAGATCCCTGTTAATGAAGGCCACGTATGGGTTAGGTTATGCATATTGATTTTTATGCAGTCTTCATTAAGGGTTTTTAGAAAGTCTAGCTTCCACATGATAAAATGTATGCATTTTGTGTGGTGTATAATTTTTCCCATTTTAAACACATTTAGTAATACTGATATTTTTCTTGAGTTTTCTGATCTTTTTACCAAATGATTATTGCTACAAGGGGAATAATTTGTGTGAAATATTCAGTTGTTGTCAGTATGTAATTTTGTTTTCTAATCTGGATTAGATTTCTTAATTTAGCCTCAGATTTGCTTGCTGGGAGTGCCTTGAGGCATTCCAGGCACTGAGTAACTGGTCTTCCACTGGAGCTTTGGATTATTTAGATTAGTTGAGTTGCTCCTGTGCCTTGAACATGAGGCAACCCAGTGTTTCCTCTTCTGTCTTGTGCCATGTGTCTTGTGCCATTGTGGTCCACTTCCACGACAGAGACAACTTTTCAACGCTTTTCTTATGGGTTATTTATTGTCCTTCTCTTTTCTGTCTTCTGTTACGTGGCAAGGGCTTGTCTCGGAATTCAGTCTTTGTCCTCTGCATAAGCCCAAACCACTTCACCATTCTTTCTTGAATCATTGTCTCTACAGTCTGTTGGCCAGTCTTCTGTAATCATCAGTCTGTGACCTGGTGTGCCTAGGGCAGCCCTCACTGGAAATGCCAGGTTAGGACAGCATGCAAAAGTGAGTGCAGATAATCTTGGTATGATGGGTTCCACTGAAGTAAAACTCCCCAAACAATCTTCTAATCCCCCACATTGATTATCAAGAAGCAAAAGAGAAGTCGCACAGCCTCCTTTATAGCATATTCGTTCTCTGGCCCCAAATCAGCACTTACAAACACTACAGTGAAAAGTTTATTTTAAAACTCTACGCACATGTACAAAATATTTTTCTGACTCCAAAAACCATCTATGTTATCAGGTCAAGATAGGTTTGGATCAAAATGCCATGCTGTCAGCCAATCCATTAGAATCTAAAACGTAAGATTTGTTAAGAAAATAGAATAAGAGAAATGTTAAATAGTAAAGCTGCCACATACAAAGATTCAGTGTAGTCCTTAGCAGTATTGGTAAGTTTGCTGGCTTTGAAAGTCCAGCTGGAACATATCCACAGCTTGGCTGGTCATTCAGTCCTTTGTTCAGAGCTTTGCTTGCAGAAAATGCAGAAGCAGCAAGGGCAGCAGGGACTGGATGCTATTAGCTAGTCCTTCTGTGTAATGAGTAGGAATTTTTAGTCCATGTATCATGCATACCTCTTTGATTCCATACGGATCTTTCCTAAACAATAACAAAACAGTTGTATTTTCTGTACGCTGTTGCTGCTCTCTGGATAGTAAGATTTAGTGCAGCATTGCATTGCATCCATTGTTAAACTCAGTCACTGAGTGACATGTTTCAGCTCAAAGGCTATAAATAAGAAGAAAAGGGTTTTACTGGTATTTAGAAGGGATGCATATGCTTTAACTAAGATTCTTCAAAATCCATCTCATTTTAGTGGCTTTTACAATTCCAGTGGTTCCATGCATTGCTGCTAATCCACCTGCAGTATGTTACCTGTCAGATGATCCTAACAAGCGCTGGTAAGGCAAGGAATCCAGTAGAGAAAGCACTCAGTAGGCAACACAAATAGGCAACACTTACAATGAAAGTGGTTCTTGCAGAGTATATGCAGTAAAGATAAAGGATGGCAGTTCTAGCAAAGCGCACACTCTGCTCGGCTGTATTTCAAGTGGCTTAGCAAGGATTTCCTGCATTTGTGGAGAGCACCTGTTCTCAGCAGCTATAGGGATTTGTAAGGAATGTCTGTGCCAACATGTCTTTAATGCACGCATCTCTGTGCTATGTATTCTTACGAACTTCCGGCTTTAGATTATGCCACTGTCTCTCCAGTGTAATAAAGGAAAAGGATTTGCATTGCTAACTCTTCCTGTTTAGGAATATTTCCCCCTCCGATGATGCAATACTGATGCCATCATGAAATTCTCAGTTGATTGCCATGACATAAAAGCTCCACAGTGGGAAGAAAAAAGGAAGCAAAACTTAGCCTTGACATCTACATCCTGAGCAAATGCAAGAAACAAAACAACCTCTCCAGTGGGCTCATTATCTATGTCACTTTTTGGCCACTACATACAACTTCAAATATACTGAACAGCTCTGCAGGAGGACTGCAGAAAAATTGAGGAACCATCTCTAGCACCTCTCATACTACTGAAGAGACCATCTTAAAGGAGAAATCTTTACATACTCCCACACACTAGAAATAAAAAATCAGGAAACCTATCCAGAGGTCATGGAAGAAACTCATAACTGTTTTAAAAAAAAAACACACCTCAAACCTGATGGCAGCTATCCAATCCAAAACCAGAGTGAAACCAGCTACAAACGACTCCACAACCCACAGAACACAAACACCCAGCAATACTGTGGCATCAGGACCCACCCCACTGACACTACACAAAATCCCCATAGCATCAGTTTATCAAGACTGTGCCAACCAGAGCTGAATTACTTCCCAAGGCATTGAATTTCTGCTTCATCACAGAACCTGATACCATACTAATATGGAGTCATCAAAAGAATTCCTCTACTTCTCCGCTTCAGAGAATCTTCATAATGACAACATCTGTGCTCCCCGCTGTCAACTTTTTCTGGCCAAGAAAATGTTTTTATAGGTAGGGGGTTCCTCGGGATGTGAAAAATTATTTTAGGAGTTCCTCCATGGGAAAAAGGTTGGGAATCACTGAGTTAACTACTTATACAAAACAATCTTTTCCACCTTGTGTTTAGTTATGACACTGAGCACTTTTCCCAGATCTGAAGAAGAGCTCTGTGTAGGTCCAAAGCTTGTCATTCACCAGCAAAACCTCACATTCTCAAATGACCCTGAAATATCCAGTTTGTGTATGCATACAAAATGTAGCATAGCTCTTGGCCACAAAGTCTCCCAGTGAAGGAAAATCACTGCATAACAGTGGGGTTTGATTTTCAGCTTCTGTAAGCCCTGGTTAATTAATAACACTGAATAATACGGAAAAAAATAATTCCCTGAATGACTTTTATAAGAAACAAATTATTCAGGAATAGCCTTTCCCCTTGAAAGGCACCTGCACTAATCACCAGATTAAAGCATTGCAGGGAGACTTCAAGACTAGTAACATTTGCTGTTTCAATTCTTGAGTCCGCTCCCCTCTTTTCCCAGTTTTGAGCTGGGATGAATCGCAGCTGTTCCTCATTCTTGCAGGATTTTCTAATTTTAGATTTTGGTTTATCTTAACCATGCATGATGTAACAGTAGGCTTGTGCAGCATAGCATATTATTCATGTATATTTAAATTGCTTTACATGAGGCCTGTGGAAACCTTTGACTTAAATCTTCCTTTTCTGTGTTGCTTGTTCCTCCATTTATCTCAAGATCTCACTCTCATTTAATTTAAATTAAAGTATAAAACAACTTGCCAGCGTATCAGTGGCATTTTCATTCAACATCACATTGTTTGAATGAAACACTTCCTATGGCTTACGTGTGGTCTAGTAGTTGGAGTACTGGCCTGGGGCTTGGGAGACCTGAATTTTATTCCTGGTTCTGCCACTGGCCTGCTGGTGACCTTGGGGAAATCCCATTTGCTCTCTGCCCTGTAATCCCCATCGATAAAATGAAGCTAATGATACTGTTTTCGTTTGTAAAGCAATTTTTAGATCTGTTAATGAAAAGTACTATGTAACAGAGAGGTGGTATTATTCCATTAACCCGTGAATATGTGGCCGCCTTCCTGGAAAGTAAGCATTTATTTGAGCTCTGCTTCTTCTTTTTAAACTAAACATCAGAGTATACTCTTTGGTATAAACATCTGACCTAAAAAGCTTCATAAGGTTTAGGGCTTGTTCAGCCTCATTTATTGAATTGTTTCCACTCCCTGTACACATGTAAAGCAAAAATAGCGCTTTTTCTCTGCCTGGGAGCAAATTTGGATTCCTATTTAGATTGCAAGTGGTCGCTGCCAAAAGTAAAATGCCAAATGTTAAAACAGATAATGGAACAGCAGTGGGAGTGAATAAAGCAACACAGAAAGGGCAATGTAGGAGGCGAGAGAGGTGAGAGAACTCTGCACTATGTGAGGAATGAAGTATGTTGTGGCTACGTTGTTCCTGGTATCTAGAAGATATTGGGTTTGCAGAGATGCATTCCCATATCCCTGTGTATTGGATAGCTACTCCTACTGTTCTGGAAAGAGAATAATTTATTACTGTTAACAACTTTATTACTTAATAACAAAAACTTTGCAACTAATTCCTGACTCTGCTGCTGGCCTGTGCTTTGACTTTGACAAGCTTCTTCTCTTCTCTTTCGTTTTCCTCACATGTAAAAATGAAGGTTGTACTTAACCATTATTGTATGGTGTTTGTAGGCCTTCATATCCCAAAAAAGGCATGTCCCTACATATTATAATTATTCTTATATGAGGGTTAATATTTTGGAGACAAAGAAGCCTAAGTGGTTAGCCAGTTTGCTCATTGGAAATATTTCCATGCTCGAAAATATACACTCATACATATACATGGTGAAGCAGACTTCCAAGTTGTTAATACTTGCTGCTATTTAAATATGCACAGATGAGAATGCATTTTCCATTGAAGCAAAATAAAGAGGTGTTCAGGAAACTGCTTGTTTAGAATCTCAGTTTAATTTCGGCCATTCCAACAGAAACCAGGGGAAAAAAAATCTGATGTATTATGGATTGAGTTTAGACTGTTGTATAACATGAATTAAAGAGTAAGACAGCTGCTTGCATTAATGTGTGCACTTCCCTTTTCTGCAGCCCATATAGAGTCATTCTCTAAATCTGCAACAGATTAAATTTTGTATTTTTAGAACCGTGTCTTTTAAACTTAATATAGTCTATATTTTAGCTAAGAGGAAAATCCTTCTGGTGGCATATGGTTAAGGGGGATGACACAGCCTCACTCCTTCCCTTTTATTAATATCTTAAATAATTGCCTATAATCTTGCTTTGTAATTACTAAGGGGATAGTCAGTGTTTCATTCTATACCTTAGATTAAAATGTGTGAAAAATGGATATGGTTTAGTTTCTGACTTTGATGATGATGAACTCCTTTTTGATAACAGGTGACGTCATTGTAGACATAAATGGCAGCTGTGTCCTGGGCCAGACCCATGCAGATGTTGTTCAGATGTTTCAGCTAGTTCCTGTCAACCAATATGTGAATATGACGTTGTGTCGTGGTTACCCCCTTCCTGACGACAACGAAGACCCCGTGGTAGACATCCTTACAGCTGCACCCATCATCAATGGCCAGCAAGTGTCCAAGGGAGATGTCTGTGTAACCAGCCAAGATTTAATACCTGGAACAGTCATTTTAGACCAGAATGGGAAACCTGGTCACATTCTGGTCAATGGTCGCTTGAACAGTCCTTCCATGGACCCAACTGAACAGAGGATCTCAGTGTCTTCTCCAGTAGGCTCCCAGCCAGAACTCATCACTATTCCTCTGGTCAAGGGCCCTAAAGGGTTTGGGTTTGCAATCGCAGACAGCCCTACAGGGCAGAAGGTGAAGATGATTTTAGACAGCCAGTGGTGCCACGGCCTTCAGAAGGGGGATGTAATCCAAGAGATTTATCATCAGAATGTACAGAACTTGACGCATCTGCAGGTGGTGGAGGTGCTGAAGCAGTTTCCAGTGGGAGCAGAGGTCCCATTGCTTATCGTAAGGGGAGGTAGGTAGGAATGAGACTTTATTATCATTTATCCTGTCAAATATGAAGGTGTTCAGAAAGTGGCGCATTCTACAAAGTTTTAACTATCATTTCCATTCTCTACCCTGCTATAGGTGTAAACATATTGTTGTGGAGCATATTGTTCTGTGTTTTACTGCATATCTGAGTGTAGTCTGTGCTGAATGCATTGTCCATTCTGGCTCCTCTGGGAAAGTTAGGGCAACGGTGCAAAGTTTCTTCCAGGTTGACTAGTGCTTGAGGAACATTTATAAATGGCAAGAAGGACACCATACAGAGTGGGTGGGGCTATGCTGGTCATGAACCCTGAAAGCCCCCTTCAGCACCCTACATAGACAGTGAGTACTATTGACTATAACCAGTTGCTCAAACATAACACTAAAAATGTAAACACAAATAAGAACACATTTACCTAATTCATATTAATGTGACTGGGAAAGAATAGGCAAGGGTCTGCTCCAAAGCGCCATAAATAAATAAATGGATTATCATTGACTTGAGTTTTTGGGTCAGAGCCTGTAAGAACAAGCCAACTGTCACAATGACATCTTCTATTTGTTATAGATATCCATCTAGGAACCTACCAGGGACTCCATATTGTTGGCCCTGTGGGATGCACAACAAAGCCTTGTCAGTGATGACATGTATTATAGGAACTTGTTTGCAAGGTGAGATCTGACCCTCAGGCTCTCCTTCCAGCCTCAGGAGAAGTACCTCACAACACATGCCTAGCATTTGCAAAGACACCAAAGTCTTCACTATTTACCATTTCCAGTTGCAATAGCAATGCAGGAATAAATCAGATTTCCTTGGTAGTAAATAATGTTCTACCTGCCAAACTCAGTAACTTGCCTCAGCACATTAATCAGAGTAAGTGCCATCAAACCACAGGCCTTGGCAGTGGGAGAAATGTATGTTGTTTCATTTTCATGCTTTTTCAGTTGAAGGGACCTCTGCCAGTCAATATTGTTGGCCAAGTAAATATTCACTTAGAATTTTGAAAGAATCTTAGAACATACAGCAAACCTTATGCTTTCACATGGGAAGTGAATGAAAAGTGATCGGTTTCAAGCCAAGAATAAGAGATGAGCATGTTGGCTCTGTTCAGTGTAAAACAGTGGGTGTTAAAATAATTAAAGTTGCTTCTTATATTTAGACATTTTTCTGTTTTCTTTAGGTTCCTCCTCACCTGCTAAAACTTCCAAAGTGGTAAGTATTCATGTCATTCATAGTCTGTTTACTGTGGTCAGTGCTGATGGCCGGATTTGATTTTCAGTCACAAAACAAAAGATTCATGGGTCTCCATAGAGGCTGTTTACTAATTTACCGATCCCTGAGTTCTTTTATGTATTCAGGCACAGGTGTCCTCTGACTGGCAAGCAGGCATGGAATGCGCTACGATAAACACATCTGTTCTCTGGACCGTTTTTACAAGATGCAGAGAACATCTATAGGCTATTCCAGGCTGTCTGATTTTTAGTCATCCAGTTAAAGACTGCTGTTGATATTTCTACTTCTTTCAATGGAAGTTTTCCTTGTGATCTCTGTAAGGATTCCTCCCCCCCCCCCCCCCCCCCCCCCCCCCCCCCCCCCCCCAAATACAGATCTCCAGTTTATCTGGTGAAATTCTCTGTATAAATTGGAGATCTCTGCTTCATGGGAGTAAGTGGGATCAGTTCTTAAGGATCATACTTCATTAATCACATCACATCAGAGACATGGAATAGCTCCTCACTATGTTGACAGTGATTGTTAGTGGAGAGAGAAGTGTCCTGTCTAAGAACTCAGATAACTTGATTATTGCAGGTTCTGCCTTCTTGATAAACAATGTAAGATACATAGCATCCTTGAACACAACTGTCAGCTTCCTCTAAAGAACCCATATCACTTAAAGGAGAAGCTGGAGCCGTCGTCATTCACTGTCACAGTAGGAATCATTTCCAGGGTTAGTGTTGCAGGGAAGAACAAGAAAAGTGCAGAGGTTGATGGTGAGGCTGCAGGTAGCTTCCATGGTTTGTAGGTAAACAGCTCATTGTAACGCCAGTGTCTTCATGTCCCCAGGCCCTGGCACCACACCTGAAAAAATATATATTTTTAAATAAGTAAACTCATAGTTTCACAGTTTTTATTTTTTAAATAAGTAAATACTAGGACTAGAAGGGATGTCGAGAGGTCATCAAGTCCAGTCCACTGCCCTAAAGGCAGGACCCAGGACTGTCTAGACATTTATCTAACCTACTCTTAAATATCTCCAAAGATGGGGATTCCACAACCTCCCTGGGCAATTTATTCCAGTGTTTAACCACCTTGACAGTTAGGAAGTTTTTCCTAATGTCCAACCTAAACCTCCCTTGCTGCAGTTTAAGTCCATTGCTTCTTGTTCTATCCTCGGAGGCCAGAAATAACCATTTTTCTCCCTTCTCCTTGTGACGCTCTTTTAACTATCTGAAAACAGCTATCATGTACCCTCTCAATCTTCTCTTTTCCAAACTAAACAAGCCCAATTCTTTCAGTCTTCCTTCATAGGTCATGTTCTCTAGACCTTTAATCATTCTTGTTGCTCTTCTCTGGACCCTCTCCAATTTCTCCACATATTTCTTGAAATGTGGTGCCCAGAACTGGACACAATATTCCAACTGAGGCCTAACCAGCACAGAGAAGAGCGGAAGGTGTGCTCGCAACACACCTGTTAATGCATCCTAGAATCATGTTTGCTTTTTTTTTTCAACAGCGTCACGCTGAGGACTCATATTTAGCTTGTAGTTCACTATAACCCCTAGATCCCTTTCTGCCGTACTCCTTCCTAGACAGTCACTTCCCATTCTGTACGTACCAAACTGATTGTTCCTTCCTAAGTGGACTGCTTTGCATTTGTCCTTATTAAACTTCATCCTGTTTACCTCAGACCATTTCTCCAATTTGTCCAGATCATTTTGAATTATGACCCTATCCTCCAAAGCAGTCGCAACCCCTCCCAGCTTGGTATCATCTGCAAACTTAAGTGTACTCTCTGTGCCGATATTTAAATAGTTGATAAAGATATTGAACGGAACTGGTCCCAAAACAGACCCCTGCAGAACCCCACTTGTTATACCTTTTCAGCGGATTGTGAACCATTAGTAACTACTCTCTGAGTATGGTTATCCAGCCAGTTATCCACCCACCTTATAGTAGCCCCATCTAAGTTGTATTTGACTAGTTTATTGATAAGAATATCATGCAAGACTGTATCAAATGCCTTACTAAAGTCTAGGTATACCACGTCCACCACTTCTCCCTTATCCACAAGACTTGTTATCCTATCAAAGAAAGCTATCAGATTGGTTTGACATGATTTGTTCTTTACAAATCCATGCTGGCTGTTACCTAACAGCTCATTATCTTCCAAGTGTTTGCAGATGATTTCCTTAATTACTTGCTCCATTATCTTTCCTGGCACTGAAGTTAAACTAACTGGTCTGTAGTTTCCTGGGTTGTTTTTATTTCCCTTTTTATAGATGGGCACTATATTTGCCCTTTCCCAGTCTTCTGGAATCTCTCCTGTCTTCCATAACTTTTCAAAGGTGATAGCTAAAGGCTCAGATACCTGCTCTATCAGCTCCTTGAGTATTCTAGGATTCATTTCATCAGGACCTGGTGACTTGCAGACATCTAACTTTTCTAAGTGATTTTTAACTTGTTCTTTTTTTATTTTATCTTCCCATATACTTCCTTTATCCCATTTTCACACCCCACTGTCACCTTCATCCTGATCTCCTTGTAGGAATCTGCAACGATTATCCTTTATCAAAGCTTTGTTGCCTGATACAAAATAATTGTCCTATGTAAAGCCTTTCAGAATAGCAGTTGAAAGGAAAAAGGATGTTTTCTTTTTCTCTAGCTAATTGCATGCACCTTTACAAGTTTGCATTCTACTTTCTTGGGAGAATTTTTGTTTTGTTTTTATGAGAAACTTCCAAAAATGAACTTTAGTGTTCCCCCCTTAAGTGCCTTGTTTATCACCACTTCCTGTTACCTTTGAATGGGCACACTATATTTTCCCAGAATCGTCAAGGTGTCTTGATTTCTGATATCCATTGTTGTTGGAAAAGATTGGTCAACTAGGAATGTCTTTGATTTAAATTGGATTTTGTGGAAAGAAAATTCCGCAGTCTTAATGAAATACACTGGAGGTCAAGAACAAAGGTTGTTAATCGGGATCTATGTTTTTATGTTGTGGAAGAGTCTGCTTTTCAGCATGGGGTTCATTAAAGCCTATGCCCTTCTAATGGAGGTGGAAAAAGCCTTCAGGAATTGAGTCATTTCTTGTGCCTCACAGTTCGCTGCATTTTAACAAAACCCATTCCCAAGGTATAGAAGTAAATTCTTTCTCAACCGTGCAAATACATAAATTCATTTTTAACCTGAAGCTAAGACTGTTACAGACAGATAACAGTAGAGAGAACATGATTGTTAGCTCTGAACATTTAAAACCGAGCATATACTTGAAAACATTGCTAATTTAATTCCGAAGCTGAAATATAAGCTGTTAAAGACATTCCCCAATTTAAAACTTTGCAGCATAAAAACACCTACTAATCAGTGTCAGTGCACTATATGAGCACCTGCTAAAATATATTTAAGAAATAACATGACAGTGCACGTGCAGTAGCAGTTTTCCTGAACGAAACCTGATGCCTTGATGGCATTAATTCTCATTGTGAGTTAGTTAAGTTAAAAAAGGCCAAGATCTTATGTTATAGACATGTTAAAAAGTCTCAGACTATTGAACCCTCTGGGGCATTTTCTGCTCTCAAAAGGGCAGACCTGAATCAATTCTAATTTTTTTTCTATATTAAACAAACTCGTGCCCTGCCACAATGGGCCTTTTTAGGTTGAGTTTCTACCCAGAGCAAACTTTTAAAGCCATCTTGTTATATCAACCTTTTGAAATGAAGATTTGAAACAACAGAGATGCCTATAACATCACTTCTATCTGTAGTGTTATAATGAGACCTTACTGCTATAATATCTGAGAGGAATTTTAAGAGTTGAAATGTTATTTTTGAAAGCTTCAGAGGGGTAGCCGAGTTAGTTTGTAACAGGAAAAGCTTAAACAACGAAAAGTCTAGTAGCACCTTAAAGACTAACAAAACATGTAGATGGTATCATGAGTTTTCGTGAGCAGATGACTGAAGAAGTGGGTTTTGCTCACCAATGCTCATGATGCCATCTACATGTTTTGTTACTTTTTTAGGTGCTACTAGACTTTTCATTGTTTGAGTTTTTCCTGTTACGGTCTAACAAAACTTGTAGATGGTATCGTGCGCGTTCGTGGGCAAAACCCACTTCTTCAGTGTTCTGCCCATGAAAACTCATGATACAGTAAACTTCCAATAATCCGGCACCATGGGGTGCCGGATTATCAGATATTGCGGACTATCGGAAGGGGGGGCTATGAGGGGTCTGGGGTGGGGTGGGGAGGATGCCACCCCAGACTCCTCATAGCCCCCCCTTCCGATGTCTGGTTCTGCCCCAGGCATCCCTGATTCAGCCACTGCTGGTCAGTTTCAGCAGTGGCTGAATCGGGGACGCCTGCAGCAGAGCAGCTGGAGTGCTGCCGGGTTGGTCCGGCAGCGCCATTCCTCGGCGCTACTGGACCAACCCGGCAGCACCCCAGCTTCTCTGCCCCAGGTGTCCCCAAGTCAGCCGCTGCTGATACTGATCAGCGGCTGACTCCAGGAAGCCGGAGGCAGAGCTGCTCTGCCCCGGCATCCTGGAATCAGCCGCTGGTCAGTTTCAGCAGCAACTGAATCAGGATGCCTGGGGCAGAGCAGCTGGGGCGCTGCCGGGTTGGTCCCCGCAGCTCTGCACCTCGGCGCTACTGGACTAAGCCGGCAGCACCCCAGCTGCTCTGTCCCAGGTGTACCCAAGTCAGCTGCTGCTGAAACTGATCAGGGGCTAATTCCAGGAAGCCGGGGCAGAGCAGTTCTGCCTCGGGCTTCCTGGAGTCAGCCGCTGGTCAGTTTCAGCAGCGGCTGAATCGGGGACACCTGGGGTGCTGCCGGGTTGGTTCCGCAGCCCCGAGGGGCAGCGCTACGGGACCTACCCGGCGGCACTCCAGCTGCTCTGCCCTAGGCGTCCCCGATTCAGCCGCTGGTCAGTTTTAGCAGCGGCTGAATAGGGGAAGCTAGGGGCAGAGCAGCTCCAATGGTCCGGCTGCCCGGAGCACTTCCGGGTTCCTGATGGTGCCGGACCATCAGGAGTGCCGGACCATCAGATGCTGGACCATCAGAGTTTTACTGTACCATCTACATGTTTTGTTAGCCTTTAAGGTGCTACTAGACTTTTCATTTTTTAAAATTTTTTTAACTTTCTTTCATTCTTCCTGAATAATTTCCCTCTTACTCAGGGAGATTTCCTTCTGAGGATGAGGGGTTTGTTTACAGGACTCATTAGAGGGACAAACTAGCAGAACCTGGCTTGCACTCAAGAGCAAAACCGTAGTTCTGCAATAACCAGTACTGAGTTTCTGCACAGAAACTACAGTAGAGTTCTAGATTTAAGAACTTCCAGTGTGCTGCAAGTGAATGACATTGTGAGCACTAATTTAGCAGAGACCATTAGCAAGAAATCAGACATCAGAAAATCAACATGGCAACATTAAACTTATCCCTTGGTTTCCTGCTGTATCTCAGGGCTCTTTTAGATTCAGATTCTAAAACATGGGTAGATAGTTGTTTCCTCCACTGAAACTTCATAGCTCGGATGTTTCAGAAGAAGGGCCTCAATCTACTACTGTGTGTCTTTATTTATCTTTATTTGACTACAGCAGTTTGGTCAATTCCAGTTCATTACAAAGTTAAAAATGCTGAACAGCCACTTCTCTAGGAAACCTGACTTCAACAAACAAAATGTTTTTCTTGTGTTCACTGATCCCTCGCTTTCTGGTGTGATTAAGTTAGTGTAAAAAGTGCTCAATTGCCATTATCTTCTAGAAGGTAAGTCAGAAATAGCTGCAGAACTTCTTACCCCTGTGCTGGTGGAAAAGTAGCACCTGCTTAACAGGGTGCAAGATTTCAGGATACATAAAGTACGTATAGACTGTGGGATTTTTTCAGGATACCAGAGGTATCCCGAAAAAACTCCGCCACATCCAGCGAACACGTTTGCTGTTCCTCAAAAAAAAGCAGAAGAGCAGACGCACTCTTTTGGAAGCCCTGTGTTCCTTGTTACACAAGGAAGAAGGGATCTTCCGAAAGAGGGGTTTTTCTGAAATTTGGCCTAGTGTAGATGGGCCAAATTTTGGAAAAGCCTCTTCCGAAAAAAAAAGTGGAAAAAGGTACACAAATTGCAGAGTGCATTTTTCATACCTTTTTTCAAAAAAAAAAAAAAAAGGTGTTGACTAGACATAGCCCTAGTCAACTTCTTTTCATATGTAATTGCCAAATAAACCTAGTACGGAATACTTGAAGATGAGTTCCACCTTCAGATGGAACAAATGAAATTAACATAGTTCAGTGACTTTCTCGAAGACTTTTCAGAAGAAGATTGCCTTTTTATAGTCACATCTCCCTGCATTTCATTTTAAAAGCTATCAACCAACAGTTATGTTCAAGGACTACATTAAAAAGTTTATAGTCAGAGTAATATATACTGATTGTCTGAGGCAGTGTAAGCTATGGACTTAAACTTTTTCATAGCATGGAACACATTTTAATAGCATCTTCTGGTCACTACCTTTCCCATTCACAATTGCATAGTTCCCTCTTCTACAATTCATGTTTGCATAATATTCTGATGATAAATGCAGCAAGTGCATAAATGGAAAACTGACATTGGAGAAGAACTTCATTTTTAGCTTTCTGATGCAATTAGGCAGTTTGGTATTAGGGAACCAGCACCAGGGGACCAGCCAGCTCTCTGCAGCCCATGTACAGCAGTGTTTGGAAAATGCCAGCCTAAAAGATTCTGAGTGCGCCACAATCTTATCACCAACTTAACAGAGAAGATTAAAAACCTTATACTCTGCATATGTTGAGTCGTTTTTATTGGATTCAGTTGTGTGCCAATTAACGCTTGCATAAATTCTGCTGTTGCATGCCATGCGTTACAAGTTTGCTGTTTTACTTTTTTTTAAAGCCAGTTTATTGAATTCAGCTTACTTTCCTTAGACTGCATTATTTTTTTTTGTTTTTTTTTTTTTTGTTTCAGAAAACAGATAAGCAGGAAAATTCAGGAAGCATAGAGGCTATCAGTGATTCCATTCCGCAGCCTATGCCATTCCCACCTGCTGCTGTGAGGTCAGGCTCTCCAAAACTAGACCCTTCAGAAGTCTATCTAAAGTCTAAGACAATATTTGAAGACAAGCGTAAGTACATGAACCTCTTATGCTGGGGTAGCACAGCAGGATGTGTTCCGTGTTTCCTTCATGTATGTCCACTCCTAAACAAGTCTTAAGACTTGGCTCTTCTCAGAGCGTATTTAGAAAGAATGTAAAGAGGTAAAATGACCACAGTCTTCTGTGCTTATCTCCTAGCTAATGATTCTATTGGAAACCACAGCTCAGCAGTCTGTCTGTTTTACATGTCTATCCTAAAGCAAAATATAGGACTATGTAGCACTTTAAAGACTAACAAGATGGTTTATTAGATGATGAGCTTTCGTGGGCCAGACCCACTTCCTCAGATCAAATAGTGGAAGAAAATAGTCACAACCATATATACCAAATGATACACAATTAAAAAAATGAACACACATGAAAAGGACAAATCAAATTTCAGAACAGAAGGGCGATGGGGGGGGAAGGTGAATGTCTGTGGGCTAATGATATTAGAGGTGATAATTGGGGAAGCTATCTTTGTAATGGGTAAGATAACTAGATCCTTTGTTTAGACTCAGATGTAGAGTGTCAAATTTTAGCATGAATGACAGTTCAGAGGATTCCCTTTCAAGTGCAGATTTAAAAGGTCTTTGTAGCAGGATGCAGGTAGTTAAGTCGTTGAGACAGTGTCCTTTCTGGTTGAAATAACAAGCAACTGTTTTTTCTTTGTGATCCTGTCTAATGTCTGTTTTGTGGGCATTGATCCTTTGGCGAAGTGTCTGAGACGTTTGTCCAATGTACATAGCAGACGGACACTTTCGGCACATGATAGCATAGATTATATTTCTGGATGCGCAGGAATATGTGTTCTTGATCTTATAACTCACTTGGTTAGGTCCAATAATGGTATCAGCAGAGTGAATATGTGGACAAAGCTGGTAACGGGGTTTGTTTCAAGGGAAGGTACCAGGGTTGGTATTAGTGTGGTATGTCCTGTGGTTGTTGGTAAGAATCATCTTGAGATTAGGTGGTTGTCTAAAGGAGACTATGGGTCTGTCTCCCAGAGCCTCTTGGAGTTTGGTATCCTGTTCCAGTATAGGCTGTAGTTTATTGATAATGTGTTGGACAGGTTTAAGTTGGGGGTTGTAGGTGATGACGAGTGGTGTTCTATTGTTGGTTTTCTTGGGTCTGTCTTGAAGTAGATGGTTTCTAGGTATTCGTCTGGCTCTTGCAATTTGCTTTTTTATTTCTCCCAGTGGGTAGTTGAGGTTTATAAATGCTTGGTAGAGATCCTGAAGCTTCTGGTCTCTGTCAGTGGGATTAGAGCAGATGCGGTTGTATCGAAGGGCTTGGCTATAGATGATGAATCGTATGGTGTGTTCTGGATGGGAGCTGGAAGCATGTAGGTAACTGTATGAGTCGGTGGGTTTTCTGTAGAGAGTGGTGTCTAATTTTCCATTGTTGATTTGTACTGTGGTGTCCAGGAAATGGACTTCTCATGTAGAATGGTCCAGGCTGAGGTTGATGGTGGGGTGTAGGTTGTTGAAATCTCTGTGGAATGTCTCCAGTGTTTCTTGGCCATGCATCCAGATCGTAAAGATGTCATCGATGTAGCGTAAGTAGAGAAGGGCTAAAAGGGGATGGGAGTTGAGGAAACATTGTTCTAGGTCAGCCATAAAGATGTTAGCATACTGTGGGGCATGGCTGACCTAGAACAACGTTTCCTCAACTCCCGTCCCCTTTTGCCCCTTCTCTACTTACGCTACATCGATGACATCTTTATGATCTGGACACATTGTATCCTTTGGTATATATGGTTGTGACTATTTTCTTCCACTATTTGATCTGAGGAGAAGTGGGTCTGGCTAAAACTATTGAACCCTCTGGGGCATTTTCTGCTCTCAAAAGGGCAGACCTGAATCAATTCTAACTTTTTTTCCTATATTAAACAAACTCCAGCTGTATTTTGCTTCAGCTACACCAGACTAACACGGCTACATTTGTATTACTATGTCTATCCTAGTCTGTTTGCTAGCAAAGATTTACAAATGGTGTTTGAAAACAGATGCACATCCAGGATGGCTGCCTAACTATGAGTTTAAATGTAATAGTCTACACTGGATAAACCAAAGCCATTTGATATGCCAGACGTGCCATATAAAATAAACACCTCCTGAAAGAGCGGGTGCGGATTAAAGTCTCAGCAAATGGGCTGCAACATGAAAATAAAGTTGCATAACTGCAAGGGATGCCTAGCAATATCACCAAGAACACAAAGGGCTTGTTGCCTGTGGATTTACCACTGTAAACAAACATGAACTTAAGAACGCCAGGTGCCCCAGAGGTAATGATCAGAACAGGGAATCAACAAGTGATCCATCCCATCTCCCATTCCCAGCTTCTGACGGACGCTAGGGACACCATCCCTGCCCATCCTGGCTAATAGCCATTAATGGACTTACCTTCTGTGAATTTACCCAGCTCTTTTTTGAACCCTGTTATAGTCTTGGCCTTTACACAATAGTCTCTGGCAAGGAGTTCCACAGGTGGACTGTGAATTATGTGAAGAAATACTTCTTTTTGTTTGTTTAAAACCAGATACCTTTTATTTGGTGACCCCTAGTTTTTGTATTATGGTAAGTTATAACTCAACTTTATTCACTTTTTCCATACCTGTCATGACTTCTATATATTTCTGTCATATCACCCCTTAGTCATCTCTTTTCCAAGCTGAAAAGTCAGAGTCTTATTTATCTCTCCTCCTGTGGCAGCCGTTCCAAACCCCTAATAATTTTTGTTGCACTTTTCTGAACTTCTTCCGGTGCTGCAATCTCCCAGTGCAGTGTTTCAGCCATTAAATTTAATTATATGGCATTCAACAGAAGTTCTGTAAATATGATCTTAGTTGGCTTTGTGCTGTTTGTCTAAAAGATTATTTCTGGATAAAGCAGTAAATTTGCAGGCACAGGAAAAGCAAGCATGGGTTCTTTTTCCTAAGCAGGTGGTGTGGAGTATGGCACATCTGTACTTTATCTTAACCTGGTATCCCAGTCAAATGCTGCTTCCTTTTTCTTCATTTCAGTACATCTGACTTGAGAGAAAATTAACCTTAACCTTTTCCCTCCGTAACACTTATTACCCAGTAATCAGTTTCATACATGCAATTGGAAATCAGCAATCAGGCTCTCCAACAGTGACCTCATTAATATTACATAACTGTCTTCAAGGTTTTATTCCTTTTGTATTTCCATTCACCCCATCAGCACTCCATAATTTTGCAAATATGAGCTTTGATAATTGGATAGTACCAGCCCTGCAAAGGTATTCTGTAAGACATTCTGAAGAAATGCTTAATTGAACTTTGGATTTATTTTGGACACACACAGGCTTATATGCAATTATTACATAATGAAGCTACAATTTCTAATTTCAAAAAAGTGTCCTGTTATTTAATAATTGAACCATAGATTGCAAACCATAGAGCAGAGTACAAACAAAATTAAAATGGAGGCAAATGCATAATTTAACATATGGTGGGTTAGTTAGCAAGACTTAATTGGAAAGTACAACAGGAAAGTACAAGTCATATATGAACTCATATTTTATTGTATTTGAAATGAGTGGTGGAAATTGCACAGTTTTTGCTGCACAATATTTTGTAATTCAAAGAGTTCTTGCCAAATGCTAAGATGTTCTAATTCAAAGCAGCTGAAGTAAACTAGATAGTTGAACTGTCTGTCAGGTATAGTCCTGTCTGAGATGAACTGTAGATTGATAGAGTCCAAGGCCAGAAGAGACTATTGTGACCCTACTCTGACCCTCTGTATAACACAAGTAATAGGGATGTGAATGACTAGTCGCTCCCCCCCTCCCGCTTGCTACCTCTATCAGAAAGAGGCAGCAAGGTTGGGGGCGGGAGGTAGGGGTACTTCACACGACCTTGATGCTTAGGATCCTGGGACCAGACCCTGGGCTCCACACAACACTGCCCTTTGAAACGCCTCATGGAGCCTGACACTGGGCTCCCCGCAGTATTTCAAAGCATCAGTGCCTCATAGAGCCCGGGATCTGCGGGGGAGGTGAGGGAAGGGGGGGGCCCAGCTGACCCCAGGCTCCACGTGGCAACTGCCACTTTTGAAACGCCCTGTGCTCCCCGCAGCGCTCTCGCCTTTGACGTGTAGTAGCAGCCCTGGGCTGAGGTGCCCTATTGAATAGTTGATGCAAATTGCATCAACTATTCAATTAGTCAAAATGTAATATCCCTACAAAGTAATTCCTAGAACAGAGATCTATTAGAAAAATATTCCGTCTTGATTTAACAATTTTCAGTTAGAAGAATTTACCATGACCCCTGGTAAATTGTTCCAATCGTTAATTACTCTCATCATTAAAAGTGTATGCCTTATGTTTAGTCTAAATTTGTCTCATGTCCACTTCCAGCCATTGGATCATATCATACCTTTCTCTACGAGATTGAAGAGCTCATTATTAAACTTATCAACTGTATTCAAGTCACTCCTTAACCTTCTCTTTGGCAAACTAAAATATTGAGCTCTTTGAGTCTATAAGGCTGGTTTTCTAATCCTTCAGCCCTTCTCATGGCTCCTCTGAAACCTCTCCAATTCATCAACCTCCTTCTTGAAATGTGGGCACCAGAATAAGTGTACCAGCAGTGGCTGCATGAATGCCAGTTACAGAGGCAGAATAACCTCTCTGCTCCTACTTAAGATTCTCCTCAGAGAATTGCATTAGCCCTTTTGACTACAGCATCACACTAGGAACTTAAGTTCAGCTCTGCCATAACCCCCAAATATTTTTGAGTCGCTGCTTCCCCAGTAAAAGTCCCCCAGTAAATGTGCCTAATTAGTTCTTAACTTGTTCTTTTACCACTAGGAGCTGCTCACCTCCTCCCTGTATTGTGCTGCCCAGTGCAGCAGACTGGGAACTGACCTGATCTCTGAAGACTGAGGCAAAAAAAGCATTGAGTACTTATCTTTTTCTACATCATCTGTCACTAGGTTGCCTCCCCCATTCGCTTCACTTGTCATTTTTCTACAGTGTCTAACTTCTAATTTATATTCACTATCAACTTCCCCTTTCTTCCAATTTTTATGTATTTAATTTTTATAGTTGCCTTTATTTCTCCTCTAAGCAAAGTGAGCTTTTTACCCAGCACAGTCTTCCTCCCCAGTTGTAGCATTGTGGTTCTTTGGGTCTCTAGTAAGGTGTTCTTAAATGATTCCCAATTGCCAATCACACTTTTCTGATTAAATTCTTCCTCCCTGCTGATTTGATTGGTAATTTGTTTTCAGCATTGTGAAAGTGGCCCTATTTGTAGCAATTATATATTGCACCTTAATCCCAACTCATACAAACACAATGGTAGAAGGTGTTTTAGTCTCTGTGAAATGGTGTTACTGACAGACATCTGCAGCTGGTTTTGGACACACTCTTCACTCCACATGCTAAGAAGATAATTTCACTGAGGACTTTGTGACATTTCTTACTGGAACAATCTGACCACTTCGTTCTTGTTCTTGTCAACGGAGATCTACAAGCTTAGAATTGGTTGCACAACTGCGCTGACTAAACAAAGATATAAACACTGTAATAATCTTTCCAATGGTCAAATGTAACTTACTATGTACTCTTCATATTCCTTTGTCTGTACTAGCTCCAAACACAAAGGACTTGGATGTTTTCTTGCGAAAACAGGAGTCTGGGTTTGGCTTCCGTGTACTCGGAGGGGATGGACCAGACCAGTCAGTAAGTGAATTAATTTATCTATTTCCTGGACTTCCAGAGCTTGTGCTGTAGTTCATGTAATATCTCCGTCACAGCATCACTGTAATTTTTTTTTTCCATCTTGAGTTAAGTGGATAAGTTTTATTTCTTCACCTTAAACAGCTATATTGTATGTTGATACCATATTCACCTTAAACAGAGCAGTATGTTTTTACACTGCTTTGTGGGTAGTTCTGGTTATCTTTCTCAGAATGCTTTCAGAGCTAAATTGCTACAAATTTGGTTGCAAACAAGCAGGAGATAATTGAGAATGAAAAGCAAAGACATGTGGGGGGCTCTGCCTTTAAGCTTTAGAGAAGTGATGTCCAAAGTGCAGTGTCATACGATGGACAAACTGAGACAATGGGGCTTGGTGTTATGCTAGTATCTACAAACACAACTTATTCAGTTGAGCCCTCATGGGCTGTGTCTAGACTGGCCAGTTTTTTCAGAAAATCAGCTGCTTTTCCGGAAAAACTTGCCAGCTGTCTACACTGGCCGCTTGAATTTCCGCTGTAAGAAATTAGTGCTTCTTGCGGAAATACTATTCTGCTCCCCATTCAGGCAAAAGTCCCTTTTGTGCAAAAGGGCCAGTGTAGACAGCTCAGATTTGTTTTGCACAAAAAAGCCCCGATCGCGAAAATGGCGATCGGGGCTTTTTTGCCGAAAAGCGCGTCTAGATTGGCACGGACGCTTTTCCGCAAAAAGTGCTTTTGCGGAAAAGCGTCCGTGCCAATCTAGATGCTCTGTTCCAAAAACGCTTTTAACAGAAAACTTTTCCGTTAAAAGCATTTCCGGAAAATCATGCCAATATAGACGCAGCCATGATGTTTAGTTGGCAGGAGAAACTTGGGGCAAAATCTGATGCTCATTCACTGTGAAAGCTGTGAAGTCACTATTGTCACTTAATATTCAAATACAACGGGACCAAATTTCCCAGATTTTGGGTCAGTGAGGAGCCCATCAGCTTGGGAGCGAGCGGCCTTTCACAAATTGAGGTGGGAACTCAAGTTTGTCTCTCTCCTTGAAGGAGAGAAATACAGTACCCCAAAGTCCTATAGGGGAAGGTGAGACGGTGTTCTTATCAGTAAAACAACTGGAACAAATACTTGAGCAATGAGATGTTGAGCTAAAGCTTCAGCAGGGTAAAAAGAGGTAAACAAAGCAACCAGGCATGATTAGCTGTATTTTATATTTATTCCGTGATCAGCAGATTCCTTGTCAAAGTCAGCAGTTGTTGGATTTCTGCAAGCATCACTGCTATACTCCTCCATATCAACATTGGTGTCTTGATGGAGAGAAAAGGGCCTCAGTGACAGGCACATTAAAAGTTGTGTTTTAGATTATATCTGAGGGGGGAAAACCCTTATCTGCATGTTTTGCAGTTAACTTCTCCATATTCTTACGGATATGGTGGAAGCAGCGGTCTCCAACCTTTTTACACCCAAGATCACTTTTTAAGTCTCAAAACAGGCGAAGATCTACTGCCCCGCCCCTTCCTTGAAGCCCCGCCTACATTACATGAGGAAATCTAATGTAAATGTACTGCGCAGTTCAGAGAGGGCTCAAGAGCTACTCTTAGAGCCCCTGAGATCTACCGGTAGCTCACGATCTACTGGTTGGTGACCACGGTGGTAGAGCAAACCTGCTCTGTCTGCCCAGAGAGCTGAATGTGGCCTAGTTCTCAGTAGAGTTGCTAATGAGTGAGGACTGACAGCAGCAGTAGTTAATGAAACGAGTTGGGTGTGGAGCTTTTTGGTGTGTTGCATGAGACCAGATTTTTTTAAAACAAGACGCAGTTCTGTCTGAACACAGACATTTAACTCCAGTCCCATTAAGAGCCAACGGAAGGCGATAAAATGGTTTGTTACCTTTCTTCCCTTTCCTCTTCATGGTTGATTTCAGTCCCCCCAGGCTCTGTCACTTTCCGTTTGCCTAGAATCTTGCTTGGCAGCAGCAGTTCTCCATCGAGCCTCTATGCTATAATGATTCTGTCCTGAGAGTGCTCTCAAAAGACGGGGTTGGCACCAAACCGTTGCACATTACAGCATCTAATCGCATTAATGGGGTTGGCTCCAGTGCACGCTGGTAATGCTCAGGACAACAGCCATGTCAGTTGAACTAGAAAATATGAGAGGCCTTTCTGGCTGTTCCAGAAAAGTCACTTCCCACTTCCTTTGTTACCGCCTTGTTAACATTATTCTGCTGCAGAAGGGAAGGAGGCCAGGAGAAAATTGTAATGCATCTTTTTGTGAATGGTTTTTGTAAGCCTTTCACTTCTGGAAATTGCAGTTCAGAAATGATTTGTAAGCCATCAGATAGGTGTGTTGGCTTCACTCTCCAGAGCTGTGCCACAGTGTGACTCGGGTGACAGGTTCTGCTTGAGAGAGGCCTTGGTGGGAAGGAATGCAAGAGAGGGGTGAGGATGGCGTCAGCTTGGCGAAGACATGAATGGAAATTCCCAGAGTCCCTATTCATGCTGTGGCTAGTTCTAGGGAATTCTGCCCTGTTTCTCACTCACCAAAGCCCAGTTTCCCCACGCAAGTAGAACTCTGTCCCTGACTGTATGGCGGTGACCAGCCGCACCACCGGGGAGGTGGAGGGGGGGGGGGCAGCAGGAGCAGTTGCCCCCCGGGAGATTCAGAGAGGCTCAGAATTGCCAGGTGTTGCAGCAGCCAAAGTGCCAAGTCCCTTTGAAATGCTGCCAGAAAGCTGCTCCTCACAACTCTGAAGGCTGGTCTGCGTGGTGCTAAGGGATGATTACCCTCTGCCCCACCCTTCTGGGGTGCTAAGCCCAGTCCCCCCACACACAGACACCTAGTCCCGGGACCGGCGGCGGCTGTTGCCCCCTGCTGGCAGTGACTGCTCCCTCTTCTGCCAACCTGGGGATAGAGACACTGATAGCGAGCATGCCCTTTCATATGCAATTGAAATGCATTCTGCATTTACATCTGAGATCCAATGCCAGCTGGTTTTGTGACTTGCATTTAAAGGAAAGGGTGACCCGAGTGCTGCTTCTAGAGGAAATCACAAACAATTTTAGGGGTTTTATTGTATTCTTCTGCTTTGTTGCTATAGCAACTGTAGCTGTGTTGGTAATAGTCCTAGCAATGCCCTGAGTGCAAGTGGCGGGGTGGTTGGGGAAGAAATATGCGCTCTGCTTAACCTTGGAAAGCTGCTGGGCATCACTGGTTTGAGACTTCGCTTCAGTGGATTTTTTTTCTAGTTTATATAACTGCAGTGTGTACGCTGCTCCTGTCTTTGGCGTGTAGCTGGTGTGTGTTTGGGTGGAAAGGTGCATGCCAAACGGGTGTGAGTGCTGCCACTGTTCAAATGCATGTTCTGATCACCAGTATGTGCACATGGCAGATTTTGGGTGTGCAGTTTTTTTCTTAGGCTCTTTGAACTTGAATTTCCACACTGGGGTTACCTAGCAGGTCTCAGTAATGACAGTGTACCATAGCTGTGTGATGACACAAGCATTTCTTGTCAGTCATTTTGAGTAATTTTTGATGCGCAGAGCAAATATCATAAATAACACATGAATACAGTAAAACAGCCAGACAGACAAGGGTACGAATACAGAGCGTGTCCTGCTCATGAGGTGGTAACCCTTCAGCTGATAGGAATTAATGAATAAAAACAAACTTTACAAGAAGATGAGCATTAAGTTTGAACGTCAGGAAGCTGGGACGGTCTCATTTCTACACTTGCTGATGAGGTTGGTCTAATGTGGCTTCTGTAGCATGCATTTTGCTGGATTTAGAAGGGGAAATAATGAGGACTTTTTAAGGACACCCTACAAAAAGACCCTTTTTAGACCCTCTTTCTTTAGGGATTAGACATTACATGTTCTGTGTGTTCGAGATCCCGTGCCCAATGATTGCTCTCTGTGACAGATATACATTGGGGCCATCATCCCACTGGGGGCTGCAGAGAAAGACGGCCGACTCCGAGCTGCTGATGAGCTGGTGTGCATTGATGGAATCCCGGTCAAAGGGAAATCACACAAACAAGTGCTGGACTTAATGACCAGTGCTGCACGGAATGGCCAGGTGCTACTCACTGTCCGGAGAAAGATCATCTTTAGCGGTAAGTGCCAGGTATCCAGACTAAACCCAGTCCTGCTAGGTTTGCTGGAGTTGGGTAGCGTGGCCAGGGGAGCCTTGTTCTTGGACTTGGTGTGGAGGAACGTTTCCATGGGCATAATCAGATAATGATATAAAGCTGGACAGTAACTATTAACACATCAGGAATGAGCAACTTCCTAAGCTCACCTCCACTCCCAGATGAGTGGGGTAAAACGCCCGCCTGCCTGCCTTTCTGCGTTGCAGTACTCTGCACTCTGAGGCTTGTTAGAATTGGCTCAGCAGGGTTAAGTGCATTGTTGTACTAAATGCAGAAATTAAGCTAATAGAACGGCATTCTGGAAGCAGCTCCGATATGGAAACTGAGGTAGAGAAGGCTTGTCATGCAGTTGAGCTGTCAAGGGACAGTGACAGAACTGAAAACAGAACCCAGGAATCCTGGCTTGCAATACCCTGTTCACATTAGTAAACACCACGACCTCTCTCAGATCTTTCAGTCAGGATCGCTGGAATGGTACCTTTATAAACAGAGAAAAAATACAAAGTGTGTCACTTTCATAGCCTCTCCCCTTTCACAGTCATGCATGTGGAAGGCAGCATGACCTAGTGGGCTGAGTATATGAGCTTAGACAGTCTTAAATTCTCATTCCAGGCCTGTGGCTGATGACAGATGACACAGAAGTAAGTTACTCTCAGTAAAATGGGAGTGATATCTACCTAGGGGTATTAGTGAGTTAACACTGTCAGTGGTGTTTCTGCCAGGTGCCACATGGAAACCAGGCAAACAAGGAGGAGCTGGGTCTCCAGTCATAATGACGTTTTATATCTGTGTAGTGTTAAGCAGATTGCAGTCGCTTCGGGAGCGCCTCTCTCTCATTTTTTGTTTCAAGTGAAAATATGTGAAGTATTAAAGTAGGTATTACCTACCTAGGAATTCCAGATGTATTCTCTTGGTGCTGTATCCCTGGCTGCTGCCAGCCCGTCATAGCACACTGCCAGGAGAGCAGACTGAGCCAAGCACACAGAGGCCACCTAAAGGCTCAGTGATTAATTCAGTCACAAGAAAAGCAATTTTCTGTCTTTGCATCTCCAGTTGCATTGCCTCCCTGGTTAATTTTGACAGCGTGACATGTGCCAGAAAGAGAGGCTCTGAATCAAAGATCTTGAAAAGCTTACCTGGCTTCGTCGGTATCAGGCCAACTCTACTTCTGGTTGCTGTTTACTTCTCCTGGACTTAATTTGAAAAGAGAGGGAAAAAAAGCCCCTTCCTTACATGGCTTTATTTTACTGTGAACTGCCTAGAGAGGCATGTCCTCCCAGACAGCTCCCAGGCTGGGATTGCGCTTCAACATTTGAATGACCATTTAAAGTACTGAAACACCTTCAGACATGAACAGTTGATTCTCTGCAATAAAAATTGCGATAGTCCCAGTTCTAAGATGAATTTCTGCTATAGATCTTGTGTTTATGCCGTACACAAAAAACCAGTGCTGCCAAAACGAGAGTGAAGAGAGAGGCACAGTGAGGTTAGTAGTAAGTTCAGCAGCAGCTGAGTATCTGCTACCTCTGAGAGGGGGTTCCCTTCTGAGTTACAAGCAGTGGTGACAAAGCAGGTATGGGCCTGTGGAAGTAAGTTGATACAGCACGCCGTTCCAGCAGGCTCTAGGTAGCTGGAATACGTACCGGAGAACACCGTGCTGCCCCCAGCCACTCCACCAGCTGCCTCTCAGGAGAACAAGGCTGGGGGGCAGAGAGCTGAGAGCAGGTCAGCAGCTGGAGGAGCTGCCGCATTCTGCCCCTTTCCCTGCATGTTGCTGCTCCACCCAGAGGGGAAAAGCAGGGCTGCTGCTGCAGGGAGTCAGAGCAGACGCACGATGCAGCTCGATGGAGGCTTGGGGGCAGGGCTAGGTGTTCCCCTTCCCCACCCCTTGGTAACTGGGATGGAGAGAGAAGGGGAAAAGCATTGGGGCCCCCCCAGTCTGGGGGCCAGGCAGAGTGCCATGGAGGGTCACATGGTTCCCCCTTAGCTATTGTGCCCCCTGTACTGGGAAGAAATTAAGTTTTTCTTCACCGCTGGTTGTAAACGTGTGTATTGCAGGGTGGTGTTGGCAGACGTTAAACTCTTATTACGCATTCTCAAACCTGTGCAGTAACCTCTGCCCACAGTGCAAAGGGCTCTGCCCCGTGCTTCAGCTGCCTTGCTGATAAGCCTCTTGGCAGAGGGGAAGAGCTGCTGTGCTCTGCTCTGCTAGTGACCTGATGGCGTTTATCCTGGGAGATGCCCAGCCCAGTAGCACTCTGACTGAGGCAACCTGGTACTTCATGTTTTGTAGTGGAGAAGCAGCCGGCAGAGGAGGAGTCGCATCTGCCCATTTCCTCTCAAAATGGATCTCCCCGGCTGAACCGGGGAGAGGTCTCAATCAGACCGTCCCCAGAGGCCTATGATGTCCTGCTGCAGCGGAAAGAGAATGAAGGATTTGGCTTTGTCATCCTCACCTCAAAAAACAAACCTCCTCCGGGTGGTAAGTATTGGTGTCCCTGCTCCACTGGCGCCAGCCTGGGGGTTTAGCTCCGTTTCTCCTGCCAAAGCTGCAGGCACTTAGTTTTGCATGTGTGAGGGGGCGGGAAGACACTCGTTAGCAGTGCTAGAGCAGAGACAGGGAGATGTACCCTTGTGGTTCCGTCACTTGCACAACATGTAATGTGTTCATGCCGCGGCGGTGGGGCTTCTAAGAAGCACCCGGGATCTTTTGGGGGAAATGGCAACACACCGCGTTATGTGAGGTGGCAAAGTGAAAAGCATGCGCGCAGCCCAGCAGTCCTGCCCGTGCCGTAAGCGTTACCAGCCGGTTACTCCCATCAGCCAAGTGGCTAGTTAGGCTGAAGCGAGGTAGCAACCGGGCTCCCTGATGTTCCAGATCTTGTCCTGAAGCTTTGGGTTCCACCCTGCCAAGCCACCCCACCCGTCAGAGGAACTCCTTCTCATGCAAGTCTATGAGTTTTGTTGCATCAGTTGGGAATCTGTTCCTTTGCAACATTGGTTCATTGTTACTTGACATCGGTTTGCTGACATCTTCTCTGGGTGTTGTCCCACCCTGATTTTAAACTGGGACTTATGTGCTGGGAGTGCTTGCTTTTTACTGCAGGGTTGTCAGTTTGCCTCCCATCAGTCATCAGCTACAGTGGGTATATTTGGTAGTTTCTCTGTGTTCCAGAGTCTCCAGCCTCTCCCCATACCATCTGGATACTGTGCTGGCCTTCAGACTAACCGTTTTCAAACACTCATGTTCTTCACGCACACAAACAAGAATTGCATAATTGCTTCTCATAAGCAAGGATTACAAACAAAAACAAATGTAGCGCAAAGTATTGTAAGGTTAAAATAGCTACTGTTATAAACTCTTCCACAGGACAAAAGACATTCTTACACTCTTAGAGGGTAGCCCTAAGGGTGAAAGTGTGACCATAGTGAGTCACTTCTCATCTGTTCCTGCCTGGACATCAGCGACAGACAGAAACAGGCTTTCTGTGCCAACAGCAGTACAGTGAACCCTCGTTTATCGCGGTAGATAGGTTCCAAACCCTACCGCGATAGATGAAAATCCGCGAAGTAGAAGTAGGATCCTCAAAGCCTCGGGGGAAGCCGGCGGGAGGGGGGGGGGGGGCATCCCAGGCGCGCCTGGGCTGCTCCCCCGCCGGAGCCCCTCCGCGGCTTTCAAAGCCTCGGGGGAAGCCGGCGGGGGGGGCATCCCAGGCGCGCCTGGGCTGCTCCCCCGCCGGAGCCCCTCCGCGGCTTTCAAAGCCTCGGGGGAAGCCGGCGGGGGGGGCATCCCAGGCGCGCCTGGGCTGCTCCCCCGCCGGAGCCCCTCCGCGGCTTTCAAAGCCTCGGGGGAAGCCGGCGGGGGGGGCATCCCAGGCGCGCCTGGGCTGCTCCCCCGCCGGAGCCCCTCCGCGGCTTTCAAAGCCTCGGGGGAAGCCGGCGGGGGGGGCATCCCAGGCGCGCCTGGGCTGCTCCCCCGCCGGAGCCCCTCCGCGGCTTTCAAAGCGCCTGGGATGCCCCCCCGCCGGCTTCCCCGGAGGCTTTGAAAGCCGCGGAGGGGCTCCGGCGGGGGAGCAGCCCAGGCGCGCCTGGGATGCCCCCCCGCCGGCTTCCCCCGAGGCTTTGAAAGCCGCGGAGGGGCTCCGGCGGGGGAGCAGCCCAGGCGCGCCTGGGATGCCCCCCCGCCGGCTTCCCCGGAGGCTTTGAAAGCCGCGGAGGGGCTCCGGCGGGGGAGCAGCCCAGGCGCGCCTGGGATGCCCCCCCGCCGGCTTCCCCCGAGGCTTTGAAAGCCGCGGAGGGGCTCCGGCGGGGGAGCAGCCCAGGCGCGCCTGGGATGCCCCCCCGCCGGCTTCCCCGGAGGCTTTGAAAGCCGCGGAGGGGCTCCGGCGGGGGAGCAGCCCAGGCGCGCCTGGGATGCCCCCCCGCCGGCTTCCCCGGAGGCTTTGAAAGCCGCGGAGGGGCTCCGGCGGGGGAGCAGCCCAGGCGCGCCTGGGATGCCCCCCCGCCGGCTTCCCCCGAGGCTTTGAAAGCCGCGGAGGGGCTCCGGCGGGGGAGCAGCCCAGGCGCGCCTGGGATGCCCCCCCGCCGGCTTCCCCGGAGGCTTTGAAAGCCGCGGAGGGGCTCCGGCGGGGGAGCAGCCCAGGCGCGCCTGGGATGCCCCCCCGCCGGCTTCCCCCGAGGCTTTGAAAGCCGCGGAGGGGCTCCGGCGGGGGAGCAGCCCAGGCGCGCCTGGGATGCCCCCCCGCCGGCTTCCCCCGAGGCTTTGAAAGCCGCGGAGGGGCTCCGGCGGGGGAGCAGCCCAGGCGCGCCTGGGATGCCCCCCCGCCGGCTTCCCCCGAGGCTTTTTAAAGTTTTGGTAACCGCTACTTCGCGGTTCGACCATCGCGGATTCATAATGTAATGAAAAAAGTCCGCGAAGTCGTGAATCCGCGATAGTCGAACCGCGAAGTAGCGAGGGTTCACTGTAGGCCATTCCTTTCTGCTAGTCTCCCAGGGCAGCTGGCAGGGTACACTGCATTGCATTGGGCTGCATTTTAGCTATCTGACGAGTGCAGTCCAGAGTAAATGCAGGTAAGCAAAGTTTATTCACTAATCATGGAGAATAAGGAATTGAGTTTACCCACTTCTTTATCACCACCCTACTGGGTGCAGGGAACAGATATGCACACACTTAGCACATTCTGTGAAGAGGGCCTGATAGAAAAGAGTTACTTTGTAGTTAGTCCTAGAGCAGGGGTCTCCAACCTTTTTAAGCATGAGGTCACATTTTGAATTTAAGTGCACTCCAAACTCTACCTCAAACCCAAACATCCTTGCCTTGGCTCCTTTGTGCCCCTTCTCCGAGGCCCCCCCCTGCTCACTCTGTCCTCCCTCCCCCATCCTCCATCACTTGCCAGGCTGGGGCAGAGGGTTGGGGTGCAGGCTCTGGTCTTGGGTTAAGGGATTTGGAATGAGAAGGGCTCTGAACTGAATTTGGGCCAGGCAGTTGGGGTGCTGAGGGGGCGTTTGGATGCAGGGGTACTCGGGCTGGGGCTTGGGGTGCAGGAGGGGGTTCATGACTGGGGTAGGAGTTTGGGATGTGGGCTCCAGCTGGGTACTGCTAGTGGTTCCTGGGTGGTGGTGCAGTGGGGCTAAGGCAGGCTCACCCCTGCCCTAGCCCTGCACCACTCCCAAAGCAGCCAGCAAACTCCATCCCAAGTCCTGTTGTGCCCCCTCTGCTCTGCGGAGATGGGATACAAAATAGGAGAGGGGGCACCTTGACATCAGCACCCTCCTCTCCCACCCCACATCTGCCCTGCACAGCAAGCAAGAGGCTCCTGAGGGGACACCAAGGCAAAGGGCAGGAGATGCGCAGCAGTGGGAGGAGGAGCAGCTGAAGTGCCAGCCCTTGATCACCTCTTGGCCAAACCAGTCAGGATCCCCTGTCAGAGGCTGCAAGATCTGCCAGTAGATCCTGAGATACTGGTTGGTGACCACTGTGCTATATAAATCTCTTTCTGATGGAAGTAGAGTTCCAAACGTAGCCCTGTGACAGCCAGTCAGGGGGTGTGGCTTTTTGTCCAGGTCCCTGACTCTCTCACATCCCGGTACCTCTGAAGGCAATGATGGAACCACTGACTGGAGAACATTCTGTGTCAGCCAGGTGGTGTGTTACAAACCAGAAGTTTTGCCCTAAGTAATGTAGCACTTCTTAGGGTTCTGACTTGTGGATTTGGCTTGTGTGAAAATAGGAAGGTAATTTGTAAGTAGCAGTAGGAGACAAGCTGTTTGAGGGAGGCATCTAAAATTCCCTCATTAACGGGAAGATCTCGGACCTTTAGCTCTGGAGTTTATTATACTATGAAAAAAGCCAGAGCATTAGAAGGAGAGCAGCCCAGACAAGCTGAGCTGGAGCAGATCCATGTTAAAGCCTAGAAACGCAGAAGGAGAAAAAAAAATCTTTGTCCAGAACATTGACTTCTCTGGCTCACCTTTGCATTTTGATTACGCCCAGCACCATGGTCCTGAGCCACATTCTCAAGTGAATATGCAGCCTGAGGGTTTGATGTTTTTCCCCCAGTATACTTGAGTATTGCAAAGTATTTGTCCTGGCTGTGTCCCAGGGTAAAAAGCAATGTGTGTGCCTAGATTTGCTATTGCTGCAACAAGCAGGCTCTCTCTGACCCCCCCACCCCCCCGCCCAAGGATGTGTCATTACTTCTAAGCAAGCAAGCCAGCGACTTGCATATGGCAGAACAAATTGCCTCCTGCTGCAGAAGATTGTATTCGTTCATGCAGCTGTGATCTGCTTCCTTTCAAGGTTTTCGTTTAAGCATAATAATAACTCTCATGTGCCAGGGGTAAGGCTCTTAGTGGCTTTGCCTGGTTAATATTTTTCCTTCACTCTGCTGCCTTTTCCTGCCGTGTGGGTTTTTGTTGTTCCAGCGGATCTGTCATAGTTGGCTTGTTTATGTGTAAAGCTGTAGCGAAGGGAAAATGCCCGTGTAAATGGAAGTTTCTTAGGAAAGTGTGCAGCATAAGCCTGTTCGTAAACCCTTGGTTCCTCACACCGCAAACAATAGCAGAGACACACCTGGGAGTTGGAAGTTGAACGCCTCTATCCCAGACTGGCACTCTGTACCGTGGTACCGCCTGGGACCACGTAGCATTCCCGAAAGAGGCACATTGGGGTCAGCACTCTCAGGAGTGACCATGGCCAGGAGAATGAGTCAGGCCAGGGCTGCAGGGCTCCCATGGTCACCCTTGGGATCCTGTAAAGTCCCGCCCCTTCATACGCATCTGCTCTTTCTTGTTTTCATGTTGACCTTCTTCTTAAGCAACCTATTTATCTAAGGCTTCTTGATGCCTAGCTCCTGTGTAAGGCGCATTCAGATCTCCTACAAAAAGGCGTTATGGGTCACACTGTATGTGCTGTGTGTGTGATCTTCCTGACTGATTCACCAAAGTAACCACTTCAGAAGTGGAACCAACAATGGTTTACCTCTTTCTGCCTTTCATCTAGTTACAGGGATAGCCACACGGAGAAAATCAGGGTCCTCCCCCCCATTTCTCTGAATGTTCCCTGCTTACATGCATTCCTGTTTGTTTTGCAAACCAACGTAATAGGTTGATTTATTTTCCTTTGCTCTGATAGTGCCTCCAGGATGGAGAGAATTCTTTGGGGGATTGTATGAGACCATTTTTCGCTAATCTCTCGATCTTTAACTTGCTGGTTTAAGGGTAATGAGCCTTGGCTGCCAACAAAGTGAAACCCTATCACAAAACCCACCTCTTCTTAGCACTCCATGTGCATGGCTGCCAGCCGGTATTGCCCAGAATGTGGAATTCTCTATAACTGCCCCATCTTTGCCTCCCCACCAGTTTCAAACATGCAAGTTGAAGTGACACTAAACAGCTAGTCCCGCTCTGATTATAAGCACTCTCTGGTAGAGCCACTCAGATTTATTTGAGGCAGTTAACAGCAATTGTTTACATGTGTAGGACTTCATATAAATGAACAGTAACCATGGCTGCCTGTTAAAAGTAAAACGCACGCTGAAAAAGCTGACATGTCTCTTCCTGGCTCCCCAGTGATTCCTCACAAGATTGGGCGTGTGATTGAAGGAAGCCCAGCTGATCAGTGTGGGAAGCTGAAAGTGGGAGATCGTATCTCAGCTGTGAACGGACAGTCAATCATAGAGCTCTCCCATGACAGCATAGTGCAGCTGATTAAAGATGCAGGCCACGCGGTCACCCTGACTGTCGTTGCTGAGGAAGGTAAGGAAAATGCCTGCCTGTTTCTCCCCAGTGCATATGCTAATGGTGGCACCGCCTGCAGGGAAGGGCACCCTGCCAAATGATCACCAAGTACTTCTGTAATAAAATAGCTGTCACGCCCAGAGTCTGGTTTCATACCATCTTAAGTGAGCAAACTGAAAAGGAAGTGGTGTAAAGGCGTCAGAGGCTTTAGGAATATAATCCACCGCGTGGCAGAATATGAAACTCATTTCATTTGCTTGATGGAAGTTGGGCGCACAGGCTGTGGAGTGGGTGAGGGAATGAGACCAACTCAGAGATGGGTTTATTGAAAAAACAAGATTCAGGCATTCTGAGCATCAGAGCTGTGGTACGAAGGCCTGGCCATATAGCTCAAAGAGACTGCTTGTGACAGGAATATTCCCCCACCAGCTCTAGCACTTACCTGTGTGAAAGAGAGAGAAATTTCAGAATTCTGGGATGCCAGTGAAAAGTTGGGTTGAGTTTTCTGACCTTACCTGGCATCCTAAAGTTCTGCTGCTGGAAGAATTCACATTAGGAGAGTCCCTGTCCCAGAATTAAAAGGTAAGCCCCTACTGTGATATTGCCTGTGTCAGCAAGCATAAGGAGGCATGGGCAGTAGCACAGGGCAGCTGTGCCTCATGGGCCCTGTTGATGAGCAGAAGCCAAGCACTCTTAAGGCCTAGCCTCCCCTGCTGGGCAGTGTCAGTGTTTTCCTTTAGCTCCTGAACAGGCACAGATTGGCCTGATGCTGCATTTCCGGGACACAATGGAAACATTTGGTGGTTCTTAGCTCTTCTCAAGATACATTAGGAGAAAACTGTCATCCCACCATGAAATTCCTGCTGGCTGTTCTGCAAAGCTGCTCAGGTTACTAGCAATTTCAGCACACCAATCCTCTGAGCAGCAAAATGAACATTTGCAGTGCCCAAGTCCCACCTTCGGAGACGGCATTCTTTAATGAAAGCTCCCATGCAACACTGCCCTCCATTCTATATTGTTCCCTACACAAATAGTTCACTATAAATATGTAAAAGCCAGTCGTTTGAAGAGAGCTTTTTTCTGGCCCTGCTTACCATTGCATTTTTCTGGATTGCTACTTGTAGGTTTAATTAAAGTTGCTATCGTTATTTTGCCGGTAGGATGGCTTTCTCCGCTCTCAATAAATATCTAAAGCCAGCACAAGGACAAAGCCAATATTCCCTCTTCTTTCACATTTATTGCAGATATTTAACATGGTGTCTTAGCTTTCCACATAGAATATCCAAGAGTTAATTTATCTGCTAATTAATGTTTGAAACAGGTTCCTTTGATTTATAAAATCCATTGTTTCAGTGACACTTTCATTTTTATCAACCCTAATTCATTTCAGACCACAGGGAGGCAGCTCAGAGCAATCACGCTGCTCTTCATGCAGTTGAAGTTTAAGTTGAGGTTGCGCTAAAGTCCATTTCTATCTGGTTTTAATCAACCTTGTCTCTGGGATAAATTGCCTCTGCCATTACTATGTGAAAGTAACGCCCCTTATCACGCTCCCTGGAGAAACACTAATCCGTTCGCTTTTCTCCGTTCCTCCATCATCTTGAGATTTGCAGATAAACTTCAGAGATAAAACATGGGGCTGAGTGAAAATCAGTGTTGGAAAAACATGTCAGTAGCAAATTATAAAGCCAGCCCAAAGTGACCAATAGGCTTTGGGATTTGTGTGGCAGTTGGAGGAAATGCAGAAATCCATGTTACTCAGAAATGAGTAAATTACTGTTTCTAAAATAATCACTGGTTGAAGGCTGGGAACGTAGCTCAGACTGTAGCACAGCAGCAATGAGCACCAAGTCCCAGATCACAACATTCTCGGCAGGCACTATCCCGCCTAAAAGAGTCATGCTGGGGAACGCCAGTGCAGGCGTTACAATAGGTGGACCGTGGCCAGCTCTGGACCAACAGATGCTTTTGAGTTTCTCTCTGAAGTCTGGGTCTTGACATTAGATCATGGAGACCTCTCCGTTACATACTGTGGGAAGCAAGTTGGGCCTTATAGGAGTAGATCCTCTGCTGCTGCTGCAGCTACTTAACTGCTTTGTGGGTAGTACTGAGGAGAAAGAGTAGACTCTAATCCCAGAGACATACAGGAGGCCCCCAACTTGCAACTGCCCGAGTTCCGACCCCTCGCACTTACAAATGAGGGCTTGAGTTACGATGCCCCCGACTTGTGACGCTTCCCCCGGAACCAATCGCGTTGCAAGTCGGGGGCCTCCTGTACTCATTTAGCCAGAAGCTATCGAGCACCATAATGTTCAAACACTGACCGACTTTGCTGTTCCCCATTACTTGTTGGCCTTAGACTGGCAGTGAAGATGCTACCATGAAACTCAGTGGTCTCCAACCTTTTTACACCCAAGATCACTTTTTAAATGTCAGAACAAGCCAAGATCTACCGCCCCATGCTCCCCCCAAGACCCCACTGAGTCCTTGAAGCTCCGCCCTCTCTATTCTTCTCCTCTCCATCACTAGCTATCCCCAGTCCTTATATACTCTACACTGCTGCTTTTTTTTTTATTCTTCTGTAGGAAGAGGTTTTTCCAACATTTGGCCTGTCTAGACTGGACCAAATGTCAGAAAAACCCCTTCTTTCGGAAGCTCCCTTATTCCTCGTGGAACAGGGAATATAGGGCTTGCCAAAAGAGCATGTTTGCTCTTCCACTTAAAAAAATATTACAAACGCGTCCCTGGACGCAGAAGAGTTTTTCTGGGATATCTCTGGAATCCTGGAAAAACTCCTGCAGTGTAGCCAGACCCTTGCTGAGTTGAGACAGGATATGTGAGCTCTGGGGTGGGAATGAGGGATTTGGGTGTGGGAAGGGATAAGGGGTGTAAGCTCTGGGAGGACATCTGAATGCAGGAGGTGGAGGAGAAGGGGACACTGGCTCGGGGAGGGGGCTCCAGGCTGGGGAGTGCTGGGGTCAGATGGAGGGTTGGAGTGCTAAGTAAGTCACAGGCTTGTGGATGTGAGGGTGCAGGAATTTGGGTTGGAGTATGTCAGGGGCTCAGGGCATGGGATTCCAGTGTATGATAGGCTCAGATGTAGGGTCTGGGGGGTGGTGTGTGTACAGGAGTGTTATGATGCTGCAGCCAGATGGGGGCTTGGCGGCCAGGCTTCATTTTTAATAAAATACTATGTCAAACACACAACGTTTCTGCAGTGTCTTTATTTCTGAGAAGGGCAGAGAACCTGTTTTGAATTAGGGTCACTGACCCCCAGAAAAGTCAGTTAGGGACACACAAGTGAGATGCAACAACTCAAAAAAAAAAAAAACCCCAAGCCTCACTAATGTGGCCTCAACTATGCTGGTGGGAGCAGGGGACATGGTATTGGGAAAAGGTGCCAGTGGGGGACAGGGTAGAGGAGACAGGGTGCCGTGGAGGTAGGGGACAGGGTTCTGCATCAGGGGACAGGGACTCCTCCGGGGACAACTCCCCCTCCTTCCTGCCAAGAAGGGAAGCCCTGGTGCATGCCTCCTCTAGGGACGACTCCCGCCTTCCCCCCGCAGAGGAGGAAAAGCCCTGACACTCACCTCCTCTGGGGACTCCTCAACCTGCCCTGTCCCACAAGTTCCCAGCACACCACAGACCTGGGGAGGGGAGCAGCCAGCGCACTTTCAGAACCCCCAGAAGTGGCATGCAGCTGCTGGACTTCCATCCACCCCGCGGGAAGCTGCTGCTACCTCCATTGTTGCTGGAGGTAGGTAGTGGGGCTTCTTGGTGGTGGGGGGAAATCGGGGGAAGGGGAGAACATCTCGCGATCAACTGGTCGATTGTGATCGACGGGTTGGTGACCACGGATGTAACTCTTCCCTCCAGCACTCCTCTCCGGCTTTCATAGAGGTTCTTCACTTTTCGTCATTTGTCCCAGTAGCCTTTTGCATTCTAGAGTATGTGAATTCTACTCCATTCTCCAGTAGCCCTTCTAGAATGGACTCAGTTGTGTACCAACCAAAACTGTGGGCGAGTGGAGGAGCCTGGAATTCATGCAGGCAGATAGCCCTTTTCTTACCTCTACTTATTAATGAAAACTTGGGAGTGTAAGCCAGGAGTAAATGTTGATCTTTGTCAGGGGTCGAGGGGGGTGAGGGTGGAATGCCTCCAAGGCATGTCCTTGCAATAAGGCCAGACAGCCCTGTGATGAACTCTGGCATAGCTGAGAAAAGGAATGTAATATAATATTCCATACTAGAAGCAGTAATATGCTTTCCTGTACCTTACAGTGCATAATTACTTGTGGTGTTTTGAATTATTACCCAGAAATGCATTTACCTAACACATTCCTAGCAACATTGGGCTGGAATATCTGAGACATTTTCCACTATAAGCCCCTAATTTTCAGAATTTGCAACTGAACTGTAAACGTTTCTTCCAAGCTAACAAGCCTTTTAGGATTTCTGAGAGCTTTTTGTTGGAATATGGTTTACTCTGCTCTTTGAGTGGCAGTCGCCTTGTATTTCAAAACATGGTCAGAGTTTTCATAAGTAATTTGATCAGACATGCAGTAAACGTGTTTTCTGTGTAGAAGACAGGTTTGCTTTGGTAAAGGCTACTAAGAAAGGTTTTATTCAAATGTCATTATATGTTAATTATCGGTTTCTGATATTCCAGCTCTGATAAAATATTGAATAGATGAGTCCTTTTAATACAGTTTCAGGAACCATTTGTAACCTTTCCCTGAGATTTTATCTGCTCCACTATGAATTAACCCTCTCCTGGCCGTAGCACCTGCATGGTCCCTGCTGGGTTGGGCTCAAATGCTGTTCACAGTGGAGCTGGAGATGCGGGGCAGGCATCATGCTGATCTTTCTGATTGTCCCTCCAAAGCATTTAATGGTCATGTAACAATCTGCCCTGTGGTTCTGCCTACCTGGCATTGCTCCTGCCTTTACCAGGTGACAGTCTAACCATCTGTGTTTGATTCACCAACCTAGTCTGTGCTGGCATTCCTAGAATAGTTAGCTTAGCAGGAAGTTCCTCCATGGAAGGAGGATGAACTCCACTAAATACCTTCATTTATGGAAATGTTGCTAGAAATCTCCACTCCTCTTTGAACCCCTTCATCACAGCATCCACCTTGCACATTGCTGTCAGCCAGCACGGCACAAACATGCCCAGTAGCTTATCCTAAGGAAAACAGAAATTCTGTTTCTACTGAAATTTTAAATTAAGAACCCTGGGTTCTCACTCAGAGCTGGCAGCAAGAGCTGCTGTTTACTGAGAGAAGTCAGAAATGCTCAGAACAGCAGTTCATTCTTTTGTGCTGCTTACTCCTGTGACACCCCACTGTGGGTTTTGTAGAGGTCTGTCTGTAATTCTGCTTTGTTTGACTTTATTAGAGCACCGCGGCCCCCCTTCAGGAACAAACTCTGCCAGACAAAGTCCGGCCCCACAGCACAGACCCATAGGAACAGCAGCAGCAGACAGGTAGGAGGCCTTTGTTTTCAGACAGATGGGAACCAGAGCTGAACAAAGAGTGCACCTGGCTGGCGTGACAGCCCCAGCCTAAGTCATCCTTGGGCCAATCCATGTACAGAGGTGAAGGGGAGGGAGGAAACAACTGTGTCACATTCCTCATGTCGTGCAGCAAGCACTCAGCTCCGTGCATGGGAGTACCATCCAGGGCACCGCCTTTGCCTGCATCAAAGAAAGGCACAAATGCACCATCATTCTGGGCATTTAACAAGCGTGTTACATTGTGTGACCTCAAGAACACCGTTATCAGCCTGGCCTTTCTTGTCTTGTGTAACCATTAGAGTTCACGTATGCACCGTCTTCGGCACATGTGGTGGTGACCAGTAACAGATGCACAGCCAATGCTCACTCCTAGTAAAGACTCCTTGTTCTGTTACAGAAGAGGGTTGGGGAGGAATTGGAAATGTCATTCCTGTATGGCTAGGCAGGAGGCAGAGCTCTAAGACCAGCTGTGATCAGAGAGGAGCCTCCATCCCTTCAGCACTGAGTGGAAATGACCCAAAAAACTCCCACCGAATCAATGGTTCATGGGGCCCTGGGGAGCACTAGGATGCACTGGCTGTGAAACATGGGAAGCAGTTATGGAGGACAACGAATAGACGTACATGCTGGTTCCACTGATGTTTCCCGTATCTGTAGTATCCTGTTTGTTTCTTAGCCTTACCCTGGGCACTACTACTACTCTGCTTACCGGCGTCAGTCAAAATGAACCTATGCAGTTATAAAGTCTTGATGGGGTCATTGTACCATTCTTTGCAGTGAGGAGTCTTTTTCTGGAGGGTGCTCACTGCTTTTTTTCTAATCATTGTGATGGTGGGAGGAGGTCTGGGACTAAATCCTCATAAGTGATTTGTTTCCTGCATTTTGCATATTTGTTACGTTACTCAGAAGTACCCAGTCATGTTCCATCTGTGTGTGACCTGGGGACACTTGAACTAGACATAATAGACTATTGAGACTTCCCACACCTCCCTCTCAGATGACAGAGATGGATTCCAACAAGGACAGAGTATGGAATACAGAGAGTGAGACTAAATTCCTACTTTTTGTACTTGTTATAGCCTTTTGGTTTACAGAAGACCTCTAGCATCAGATGTTCCTAACTTGGGAATGAAATAGCTGATGCAACTCCTTGTGCCCACCAACAGTCAGATATAACTGACGATCAGCTGTTGAGGTGCTGCAGTGGGATAAGGCTATAAATTACAGCTGATGAAGAAACAAACTACTGTTAAATACGGTTTGAAATATATCAACTTTGCATAAGAAAATCAAATTGTTATACAACTGATGTTTCTTGCTGGTCCATCCAGTAGTTACTGATAGCAAGTCATTGCTGCAGATTGACTCAGTTTCCATATAAACGTGACCACAGTAACGTAACCTTTTTTCTTCCATCAATTGCAGGGGAGTTATAGAAGATGAAGCTGGAAGAGAACTTTCCAACAGTTATAGGCTTCCCTGGCCTGAGCATAAGTACTTGTCCCAGCCCGATGGCAGTGTTCTCTCAGTTGTAGGCAGCCGTCATTCTCAGGTAGACACTTATCCCGAGCAGCCAAGAGTCTGCAAGATGCTGGTGGTACTGAAGTCCTAAAATTCAACTGCCACTTACATTTGTATGCTAATAGGATAGGCTTAAGTTATAAACTTTAGTCTAGCTAAATATTGCTGATCATTATAGTTCTGAAACAAACAAATCACCTGTGAAATTGAACTACTGTAAAGTCTTAGGAACATTCTGTATGGGGGAAAAAAACAGTTCATACATATTTAAGACTCTTAGAATGAAACTGCTCTGCAGATTTTGGCTGGGTATGATTTTGCCTCCTACCGAATCATGGGTGTTTGTGATGAGTCAGATTAAACTGCATGTTACAATTAATTAAAACCATATCCCTTTCTAGCTCTGTATTAATACCTGGCCTGCATACGAAACTGAAGTGATTTCTCTGGTTTTATTAAATTTCCTTTTCTGAAAATGCAGGAAATAACAAGTTAAAATTCCTCAGTTCACAATTCTTTGCCTTGCTTATCTCTTTCTTATGCAGAGTCTTGGCTGTTATCCAGTGGAACTGGAAAGAGGCCCTCGAGGTTTTGGATTCAGTCTTCGCGGCGGAAAGGAGTACAACATGGGTTTATTCATCCTTCGACTAGCTGAGGATGGGCCTGCCATTAAGGATGGAAGAATTCATGTGAGTGTTCACTGATGAATTCAAAGAGGTTAGATGGTCAAATAATTTGTTTTCTTGCAAGTGTCTCTTTGCACACATGGAATTGTTGTTTCCAACAATGAATTCTTCTCGATAGACAGTAGTTTACCAGAATGAGTGACTTAGTTGGAGGCTGACTAGAAGTAGCACAAGGAGATGCAAGTCTGTAGGAAAGTTCCCAGAGTGCAGGTCAATGTTGGTTTGTGAGAGCTCTAACCCTTCTGTGTCTATGCTCAGCTTAGAATTGTAACATTTCCAAGCCAAGCCCCTGCCCTACCAAGGTGTTCCCTACTGTTAATTCTTTTGTGTTGCTTCTAAGGATCGGTGGGTTTAAATATTGTCCCTAAACAAACCAAATACATGCAAAGGGCAATGGCAGCAGCATGGCAATTATGTCCATAACATGACTTTTTACCGACTGGAGCACAGAACTGAGAATCAGGCCCTCTGAGTTCTGATTCCCTTCCTACTAGGAACTTGTGCTAGGATCCTTTCTTTACACAAGTCCCTTCATCTTGTTCTGTGTCAATTTTGTAGCCTGCAAAATGAAGGTGGCAATGGGCCAATGACTATTCACAGCAGTTAACTAGTTTTACAGTTCTCTGAACTCTCGCGTCAGCTTTATAAACTCTCTGTCTATTGAGGATGCTGTTTGAGTTCTGTCCTCAAAAATGACCTCGGCATGCTTCCCTGCTTTGTCCCATCAATCCTTTGTGCCAGAGAATGGTTGGGCAGTGGGGTAAACTTGACAGAATTATTCATAGTGAAACAAATGTCAAATATTCATCCTGACACTGAAACTCATCTTTCTTTGGTTATACTTAAGTGATATTCTTATTTGTCAGTGGAGCCAGGGGGCCAGATATTGTGTAATAAGATCTTTTCTTTCTCTACAGAGAGGAAAAAAAAACTCTGGTGTCCTCCCTGTTCTTCCTCTCAAGACATTTTAATTGGCTGCTTGCACCCAGCTTTTTGCTGGTCAGCTAAACTTAGGGGATGCATTTTATTCATGGTTATTGGGTTTAGCAGGGTTCCTTCTGTTGTAGCAGTGTGTATGGAACAGCCCAATCCTAGAGGCAGATATTGTTCCATGTCAGACCTCCATGCTCGCTCACTAACAGGGTGCAATTAGCTAGACTGTTTCCCAGGGGGCACCAGTGGATTAGCTGGGTACCTACCCTGTGTGAGAGAGGCATATTTAGCTGCTTAGTCAGTGTCGCACCTGAACTACAGCATCCTGAAACATGAGTTCATAATGGGACAGCCTCATCCCTGTGGCCAGGCAGCAGGTATGTGCGCCCACTAGACTCTGAAGTGAAAAAGTTGGTAAATTTGCTTTCCATGTCTACTGGGCTCTGGCCATGCATATAGATGGATAAAATTGGGATCTATTTATCATCACTGTGCAGCTTCAGCAGTGGTAGCCGCAATGGCAGCACTAATGTAGCATAAACACCCAAATCTGTACCAGTGTTTCCACTGGAGCCAAATCCCACTGGGAATCGTTAACCTGAGGACCAGTAAGGCCTTGGTGGTGGTGGTGGTAGTGGTGGTATACTCCATCTGCTGGAAAATATTTGCAACCATCCTCCTTGTGGTACCTGACTCTATTGCAAGGGCCACTTTTCATAGCTTCTGTTGCAGAGTTCAGAGGGATGACCGGAATTAATGCTGTGGCAAACATAAGGAGTGATGTTACATGAGAGGCAGGAGGTACCATATTCTCCTGGCCAGGGCAGAATGGCTGCGTGCCTAGATAGCTTGTTCCCTATTCTGTGCTTTCCTGTTTTTTACCAGTTCAGCCCCTGAAATGGCCCTTGGCTGTCCCCAGCCTCAATTTCATACTTTCAGAGGAGCTTTCCAGAGACAGACACAAAGTTTGTAAGCTGGTCTGAACATTAGATGGTAAAACAGCACCTTTGTCCCAAATGTTTTTTATTCTTCTAATTCGCTTATTATTGTATTAGCTCACCCTGATCTCAGGGTTCTCTGTGGGATTGTGTAAAACTTTAATTCCTGCAATAGTAACTAACCACCTTCAAGAACATTTTTATTTTATTCATGGTTATTGGGTTTAGCAGGGTTCCTTCTGTTGTAGCAGTTTGTAAAACTGCCTCAGTTTAACAACTCACCTCAGATGCATGAGTTTTAAACCACAAGTTTTGTGCAGTAGTGACATCTAGTGGCAAATCAATTGAATTGCAAGATGGACCTCATGAACCCAATGCTTTGATAGTCTGACATCCATTATCAGATATGTTTGTTAATTTGCATTTTAGTCCTTAAAGATGATATCTCACTACTCAGGAATGAGCTAGTATTGTCATGCAGTGCTTTCTCACTCAGAATAATAAATCCATTCTTTTATGGGAAACCTAGGGGCAACCCAATCAACTATATTAATAAACGGATGTTTGGCTGTTTACTTTAGAATAATTATATCCCTTACAACAATTTATTTAAGTACCTCCCCAACATGATTTTAAGTAGCTTCATTTGCAAGTCTTGACATCAGAGCATCAACAAATTACTTTTATAGATAAAGATTTATTCAAGACCAGAGATTTATCTATTAAACATTTATCCAATGGAAAATTAACTTCAAGGACCTGAGATCTTTCCATGAAGCCCACGCAGCAGAATATCTACACAAAGAACTCACTGAACATCTAGGTAGTTAAATTACATTAATATGTTAATGGCTATAGGACAGAGCATAAAGGACTAGGCAAAAGAAAAGTTTGATTCTGGCTTCTCCTATACTGAAAATCCACTAACAGCAGCAGTGTTTCATGAAGTTTAACGTGGTTGGTATTGTCTCTGCAGGTTGGTGACCAGATTGTTGAAATCAATGGTGAACCCACGCAAGGTATCACTCACACACGAGCTATTGAGCTGATTCAAGCAGGTGGAAATAAAGTTCTTCTTCTTCTAAGACCAGGGACTGGCTTGATACCAGACCACAGTAAGTTACAAGTTATGCCAGTTTGTTTGAGGGGATGGAGAAAGGTGATTAAAAGAAATGTGAACTAATGTCTAAAGAGGTTGGATGCTATAGTGCTGGTGCACTAAAACCATTTAGCACTATCCTTCCATTTCTGCTGACTTTCAGGCTACCTGTTTCCATACAAGCACAAATACTGTGCCCCCAAAAAATCCAAATGGTTTCAGTGAAATAACTATTATGTAGTAACACCTGGAAAGACAAACACAAAATGTAATGTTATTGCAAGTATTCTTTAGGCCATGATTTTCTTCTGATGAGGCCTACCATCAACAGTTTTAGAGTACTGTTCTCTACAGGTGTGATAATTAAAAACACAGTTGGCTTTGACATTTGACTGAAAATTTCACGTGGTATAGGGCTGTTGTCAAATTCACAGCAAAGATTTCTGTGATTATGAACTTTCTAAACTATAAAATGTTAATTTTTTTTCAAAAACAGCTTCTGAAAGAGTGAAGGGCTTGCTCTTGAAACAGAAAGCTCCTAATTGTGACTGCTGTCTGACATGCAAAAATCAAGCCCAAATCTATAAGCAAATTGCTTGGACAGAAATGCATGCAAGGCAGTGTAAACAGAACTGCTAATATGGGAGTGACTTTAGGGCGTGCTCCAAAATCACAAATCAAAACTATTTGTGGCCATTGCAGTCTTTCAAAGCAGGGCACTTTGAGAACAAAAGAATGTATTCCTCCCAATTCCAATTCTATCTTTTTAGCCCGGTGCAGCTGCAATCAGGCTTTCACCAGAAACATATTTAAACCATGTGTAGGTAGTTAAGCTTTCCACAAGAAACCTTAGAGCTGTTTTGCTTTTTCATGAAGTTATAAATGTAGTAGCAGCCATCAGTAATATTCCATATCTTCCTTACCCACTGCCTGGCCTAAGTGCAGCCATGAAAGGGGGGAGAGTGGCATTTTTATACTATCACTATATTGGCTACTGTGTTCTGCATTTGGATTATATGCTTTCCGTGAGATCTTTTCCTTTCAATGATTTTGGTATATAGTCCTGGGCTTTTTCTCTTCCTTATTCAGGTCTGGCTCCTTCCAGTTTGTGCTCCTACATGAAACCTGAGCAACATTAAGACTTTCAGTGCTTTTCTTGGTCTTTCCTTAAAGACTTGGTAAATCTGCATGTCTTGTGATTCATTTTTTTCTTTTTAAGAACAATGCTATAAACCTCACCTTCTCCCTATTTTAATTTTTTTCTTTTGGCATTCATTGCAATACTGTAGGTTAGGTATTTTTAATTTGTGATTCTGCTGCGTGAGGCCTAAAGCTATGATGAACCTCCATGTTCAGTTAACGCAAATCTAACAAGCCCTTACCAGCCTCAAAGATCTTACGAACATTCCAACCTTGTATTTTTCCAAAAATGATGTTCCATTAGCCATAACTTAAATTTTCAGCTCCTCAAAATTGTTTTGTTTAGTGTATTGTGTGTGTTGTATTTTGTTGTTTAAAAAAAAAAAACCTGACATGTAAAAAGCTAGAGTGTTTAGATCATTTTGGATGTTCATTACTATTAAACAATTTAGATAAGTGTGAATATTGGTTAAATATTTGTGACAAATTACTCTGCTCCATTTCCAGGTGATGGAGAGAGTTTTAATCTATCATCTGCAAATATAATATATGATGAACAGTCACCATTACCCACCTCTGAAGCATGTGATTTACCAGTATTGGAAGATATTTTAATGAATGTTCATGTATCTGAGAAACTGGAAGACGTGAAAAACACTGTGCCTGAAAAGAAAAGCACTTTAATGGGAAACCACTCTGAGCTGAAGGACATGAAGAGATGGGATCTGCCGATCAGTTCAGGGAATAAGCCGACAACAAATCATTTGGAATTAATAACTGATGACATTAAGAGAGGCAGATCTGAGAGTCCAAAAAAACTGGGCATACCTGGAGAATCTCAGCAGGCAGGGCTCCATGTTCCAAAAAAAGATGAGAGAAACAAAACATCTAGCAATCTCATGAACCACTCTGAGAGCCCCAGGAGACATGAGAATATACACTCAGAAATCAATGTGAAAGAAACTTCCAGGGGAAGCCAAGACAAATCTGTCAGTCCCCACAAGCATCCCAAAAAAGGAGAAAGCAGGGACAAATTAGAAGAGTTACCAGATTATCGAGATAAAATAGCTGCTGATACTGTGACTACTGAGCAGTTCGAAGATGGAAATGAAAAATCAGTCAAACAAGACACAAACCAGAACATTTCTGCAAGAAATGACACGTTCTCTCAAGAGAGAAAAAACCTAAGAACAGATGAAAAGATTCTTCCATTAAATAAGACTAATGAGCCTAGGAAAACAGTAAATGAAGATGAAACAGTAATGCAAGTCAGTACTGGAGAGCCAAGTTGTAGAAACTTCAAAACTACCAGTCTTTCTGGTAGTTCACAGCTTTCTCAAGAGAAACAAAATAGGCTTGAAACACAAGATCCAGTTACTCTGATTAAAGACCGTACGGAAAAAGACTTGGAGCCAATTGATGAAACCAAAGATGGTGGAATTTCAAAACCTGAAAGCAGCTCTCCAATCAAGAAAACACCAATAACTCCTGGACCTTGGAAGGTACCAAGTGCACGTAAAGTCACACAAGCAACAGGTGTCACTGAAAAACGGGTTTAACTGACAAACTTTTTTAGAACACATTTTAATCAGGTTTCTAATCTAGTCAAAAGTATCTTTTCCACAAAGTTTGTCATTTTTCAGAAACTACACCTATCAAGGATGGAAAATACATTTAAGTACAAATTAAATAAGCTGCATGAAGGACCTTTTGGATTGCTTACAAGCAAGTCTCTTCTATAAGCTGCTGTCCCTTCATCCTTTTGAAGGCAGTGTCCTGCTGCTCTCAACATTGCACTGCTAAGGCTTTCTCAGATAGTATTGTGAGTGTCTGAACAAAATTTCTTAATGCCTGTATTGCCAATGTGATCATGACTCACTTCTTGTGCCAAGTTATCTACTGTAGCCAATTTAATCCGTCTCATGTTTCCCCAGACACAGCCCAGACTGTTTGAAAATAGCTATTTTCTCAAAGGCATGCTGCATGTTTGTATAGAGAAATACTTCAAGTTTTCATGACTTCAGTAAGAAGTTGTGTACTGGTTCTGTCAACTTCAGGGCAGCAAATGAGCCACTGATGCTACCCCACAGGATTCTTTTCTTAAAGTTTCTAATACCTAATGAGAAATTTTAAAAGAGAATTGCATTTTGGTGTGATGAATGAGGTATTGCAGTTATGCTTCCTATTAGCAAAAAAAATTTTAAATCATATGAGGGACTTATTGTAATTATCTACAGAACACCACAACATCACTTTGATGAAATTCTGCCTGTTAAGTTGGTGTCAAAACATGCATTAGCTTCAGTGGGGCCAGGATTTCACCTTGTCTGTTCTATGGATATGATTGGATTCATTGTGATGGCTTTCCACCTCTGTCTGGTACTTTGTCAGAATGCCACATAGAATTTGTTTTAATAACCCTTGGAAATGTCCTGTCCTCACCTGTAAAACTAAACGGATACGTAAAACCAGTATTTGAAACAACAACTCCTGTTGTTGCAAACTAAGAACAAACAGCTTCTCTAGAAAGTCCTTCTTACCTGTGCCTACTATTAGAAGTCTCCTCTGTTATTTGGGTCTTTTTTTTTTTTTTTTTTTTTTGAGTGAGAAATAGATGACATACAGGGTACATGAGATTTAATATCTATGGTTTGGGCTTTAAAATATGTATTTAAGTAAAATTGAGGAATGTTAAACAAGATATTTGTATATCAGTCATGTAATTACCTATAGGAATAGCAGTCAGCAGAAGTTTCAGGAAATAACTTACTCAGTAGCATTCTTAATGGATTTGATTTCCTGATATGTGCTAGGTTCTCAATGACTGCAAATCAGGCAGTTAAAGGAGCCAGACAGGTTCACAAAAGCAGAGCCAAAAAAAGGTAAGGCAAGTCCAGATCAGTTGCCTGGACCCTCATGTTAGATTGACAACTTATAACATTTCTTTTTCTATTTTTAATGGTTAAGTCTCAATTAGCCTCACTCAATTTGAAAAAATCAATTTAAATTTAAGTTAAAGACTTTAGAAATAGACAACTACTCAGCAGCAGGCCTAAATGAACAGTTCTAAAATAGATTCTCAAGCACCTCTGTCCTTTGCTGCTTCACATTATGAATCCATCAGTTTGCTGTAGCATAAAATGTACAAAATCCTCAATATTGTAAAGTATGATTGTGATATACTTGAGTTAGCCTATGTAGATATTAATCCTGTATTCTTGACTGAAACCTGTGGGATCCTCTCTTCAGTAAGAGTTGTATGCACCTGTTCTAACCATTGAGTATAGTACCAAATTCAGAGAAAGTAATACTATGATGAATTAGCACCATTGAAATGGTTAAGTACCCATCCATCCAAATGCTGTTTTCTAATTGTTAACATTGTGACCAGATTTGGTGTCCTCTGTTTGTGAGTCTCTTTTCCAAAAAACTTGTATCTGTACTTACTGTATAAGATGACTTAGCAATGTGGCCTTGGAATGCTAGGCAACAGATGGATGTACTGGATGTAAATGTTTATATATTGTACAGCACCTTTATATATACTTCTGAGATTCTGACTAGAGACCTGTAAATTGCTCATTATTTTTTATATAGATATATTAAAAAGAAACTCCCATTCAGAGCCTGCTCATTCTTGTACTGTAAAATGTTAGTGGTCTATCATTTTACAATGACACCAGACTGCCTTAGCTAAACAGCCCAGTTTACCTATAAACATCCATATTTTCCACTGAAATTTCATTTGTCGTCTGCAAATTACCTTGCCTCCTTTGAGTAAAGCATGCTCAACCACAGTTCTGCAAAACACAGTAACAACTGTTTGATGTAGTTTGCTGCCATGGGTTTATTTGTATTTTAAAATGTCACTTTTTACATTTTTACTTCTTTTCATTGTACAGAAAATAGCTTTGCATAAACAATTTACTACAAAAAGTGACCTATGTCATTGTCCCTTTATGGTGTGAGATGGAACAGTGGAGTTTAAGGTATCCTTTTCTTTGGCAATATTAATCTAATGAGTTACTTACTATTTCCTAATTTATTAGAAACCAGTGTGAGGAAAACACAAGCTGCACTTACAGCACAATTTCTCCTCAGGAGACTTCTTTCCTTGTGCCATTTGTGAAGATTGTTACAGCTCTCATACTGAAAGGGAGGTTATCACATTCCTCCTTCTCTCTCATTTTCAGTCAGTCCTTACCATAGAGCCCCATTTACTCCTTTGTCCAAGGCGCGGTATCAGTAGTGTTGCATAAAAAGCAGCTATACTTTCAGGAGGCTGTGCGTTAGAACAGCGGATTCTTCTGTTCTTCCACATCTCTGAATACTTACCTGTATTAGAAAGGTAAGGCACTATAGAAGTAGAAAGCATTAATATTTTCCAGAATGCTTTCACTACTGTATTAATCCACCTCAAAGCTCTATAATCAAGTCATTACCAAAGATTTAAGTGTTACATGTAGCTGTTACTTATTGTTTTCTAGCTGCCAGCAGCCTGGTAAAAAGGTGTTTTATATGTTAATACTTTATAGATTGACCAGTCCTAGCAAACAAGTGTTATCATATTCCCTCCTGGAGCATGCTTTGCTTGTTCTATTAGGTCTTATCATTCAAGAGTAATGAGTTTTGAAGAACAATTATATGAAAACTATCATCTCTTCCAGCATGTGCACCTGAGTGGCTTTAATGTTGTGAAACTGAAAGCCTTAACTGCTAAGTGCCATAGGAGGTAATAGTTATCTTGGGTGGACTTACTTTCATAAAAGGTTGCAGTAACTCAGGAAAAAGGGGCAAAGTCCAAAGCGGACTTTGCCTCTGCAGCCTGGAGGCATTTAATGAACATGTGACTTAAAGTAAATACTACATACATGCACCTGTCTATCAAATAGGGCCCTGGAGGAAGCTGTAGCTGAAAGAAAGAGCAACAGGGATGAGCTCTAATATGTAAACTAAAAAGGCATCAATTGAGAAGAATTTTGAAATCTACCCCTAAGTACTTGTAATGTTCTGCTCAGCTGTAATGCATTTAGCCTGCATAGTTATTAGCAAAGCTAGTTCTCATGTCCAGGCCTTAAAACCATATTTTAACAAATGAAGAGCTTGCTTACAACAAAGCAGTAATTGGGCGTTACATTACTGACTCACTGCAGTGAAATTAAGGTCTCATGTTAGCAGAGCAAATGGAGATCTGCCTCCGCACCTTCACTGTGTAACAAAGCCAGTCTGCTGCACTAACTGGTCAATCCATATACAAATGGGCTTTAACAAGGCCAGGGACATGCAAGCTGTTTTATGCAGATTCCCACACTATTTTCCTACTGTTTTGATGCCCTTACTTAATAGGGATATGGCCTTACAAGAGTGTGGCTCTGCTGACAGAGCAATCAAGTTTTGTTTACTTAGTTTACAAGTCCTGGGCCACCCATACAAATTAAACTAGTTTATTCTATAGGCTCTGAAACTCAACAATGTGAGAGAACCTCTTTAAGACACACATGTGTAAGAAATGTGCCCAAATTTAGGACCACCTCTGCCTCAAGCCAATGTCTTGCTCTATCCAGTGTGCCCTTCTGATAATCCATCCACCATTGAGAAGGCTGAGCCTTGATAGCTGGCCAGTTCAGGATTTGATTTTCCATAACTGAAAATACACATTAGGAATTAGTACTGAGCTGAGAGTTTAAATAAACAAATCAAGAAATCTTTTGAATGAATTAATGCCATTGTAAAAAAGGAGCAGCTGCTTGTCTAGACAGCAAGAACGCATACTAGTACATAAATAATGGGTTAGATACCCAATAAAGGAACCGTCTTTGAAGCTCTGCTTCTGAGGCAGCCAAAAGCTTATAATAAGACTGTCTACTACAGCACAAAAACCTGTTTGTGTGCTCATCTGAATTTATTCACTCACTATTCCTGCTGTCCTAACATTGAGTGGGTTTGCCCAAAACAGAGAAGAGGGGGAAACAAGTGAAGAGACAACCACAATGGCAAAACCAGAATTAAACCCATAAGTTAATTAGGTATCCTGTCTTACTAGAACATGCTCCTTGCCATCACAAGTGGCAGTTGCACTTACTCTGATATTGAAGCCAAGAAGATCACTTATAACACCTGAGATGGCAGACAAGATCACAACTCGTGTGATGTTGTAGATTAAAGGGTTCATAGTCAGGCCGTAGAGTCTAAATGGTGTATCTAACTCCTGTAATGAAAACATGTAAATTAAACCTAGATCCAGTTATCACCAATATTTTCAACTACTCTAATAGCCTGCTATACCCTAGACTGGATACATGAGGCATCTCAGGCTTCAGCCCTGAGGTGTCCTTTACTGACCCCATCATAAATATGGAGAATCTTCTCTAGGGCAACAATTGTACTATGCACTGTGCAAAGAAAGCACCCCAGAAAACTTACAGGCTACGACACAGAGGCAGACATGGAAGCAATGAGATGATATTGGTCAGCATGATAGGCACATGAGTGAACTAAACTTATCTTTTTGGGGAATCATAAGACTTAAGGACAGGAACTCACCTTTAGTAGCTTTGTGGACAGTTTTAAAACATTGTTCACGAGAGAAAGCTGTTCCTTCTTGTTTGGCTTCTTTTCCATTTTTAGGTATAAGTTGATCTGTGACAAACAGGTATTTTGGAGCACATGTTACATCCAAGCACTTCACCCAAGATACTGCTGTTACAGCATAGGGACCAGAGTCAGTTGTACAGGTCTATGCAAAAGTACCAATACCACCCTGTCCATTAAATGCTGTTAATTTTGTCTTCACATGCAGGATTAATACATTAACAGAATCATCCAATTTTTCCCCAGAGTGCCATGGTTTTTCTCATCCCTAACAGTCAATCAAAAATGGAAACACTCAGAATTTGGGCCTGGCTAACAGGCTTTCTTCCTTTAAAGCCTGCTGTAATTGTACTCCATTATGCACAAATACAATTAACAGATGACTAAGGCGGCCCTAAGTTGACATGGAGAGTTCATTTGAACTGCAGACCATTTTTATATTAGACAACAGTAAGCCTAAGGGTAGGTGAACTGCAGCTGACATACCTGTTCAGTGAGCAGGACTGAAATATTACTGTATTTTTTGTTGGTTTCCGAGCCCAGTGATGCCAGGCGCAGCAGAAAAAGCAGCAGAGCTGTTTCCCAGATCAGGAATTCCCAGTTGTAAGCTGCACTCAGGAATGTTTTGTGGCCTTTTAAAACCTGTTTTAAACAAAAAAAAAAAATTGGCAGGAACTGAAAATATTCCTATTCACCTACCATAAACTTATATATATGAGAGTGAGTCTATCACTCTGAGTGAGTCTGTTTGAGAACTCCCTCTTCCTAAACCATAAAAGCTAGAACTATCAAATTGGGAATGCAGCTTCCTCTTATCATAACTTCAGGCTGTCCTGGACCAGCCTGGGGGCTCCTGCTGGATCAGGGAGCAGCCACAGGCTATTGCCACCCCCTGCAACCTCATGCTGAGCCCCCTGGATCCTGAACCCCTTGCTCTGAAGGGCCTGAGCAGCATCAGGTAAATCTTCTAGTACATGAATAAAAGTAGGATAGTCTATACCAACTATCAGCCTGATTAATACATGTCATCCTCTATTATGACCATGGCAGCTCTGTTCCACAATTACTGTGCACAGTCAGATGTAACTGCCAAATTGTGCTATATCCGTAATCATGAAGTTACACAACAGCAGCTGGCTTATCTAGGCACCACCACTGCAAAATAGTGTAAAGGAAAGCAGAAAGTGTTGGTGCCCTTTATCCCCTACCACCTGCTACCTAGATACACAGGAGTGCTGCCCAATGTAAATATATTTTGATTGTTAGAGGAACTAGTTTGATGAGTCTTTCCCTCAGCACACATAAAACTCAATCCCAGCACTGCAAAGCCAAAGTTGTGATGTGCAGCTACTTAGCAAGCATGAGCCTTCATCTGCAGCACAATGAAACCATTCTGCCAACTGTTGCTAACAACTATACTACTGAAAAAAGCAAGGGAGCCTTTCCTCTGCTTAAGGACTAAAATCCACCTAGAAACCTGTTGCCAATTATATTCAATGGAAGAATTCTTTCACTGGCTTTTTATTGCTCTCGAACATAAATGTGGAAATCTCACCTGTGCACAGCATATGAAAGCAATTGATAGAGCCAATAAAAAGACTGAAGATACAACTACATCCACAGATCGTTGGGGGCCTCTCCTCTGTGGAAACAAACATTTAGTAAAATTTGTGAAGCCTTTTGAACTTCAGTAAAAGACAGCAGAAAACACACCAATAGTATTTAGCTACGCAGCCACCTTCAACTAACTTTGTTTACACCGTTTGCTTTAGTCTGTTAACATTTTAAACTCACTTTCACTCTTTGGATCAGAACGTACCTTTAGATAAGAACGCAGCGATAACCAAATCTTAATATTCTCCACTTTCTTGAGTCTGAAGTGGGGGATTTCATACTTCCTGGCTTTCCGAGCAGATGTTATGTGACTAAAAAGCTTGGCAAACAAGAACCTCTGCAAAAGAAAAATGTGTTACTAATGAAAATCCACATAATGGTCTCTTCTAAATGTTAGCATCCATATGGTACTTGACTTATTATGTACCTCACATAATATATAATACTATATATATAATATATAGTAATATCTATATCTATATATAAAAAAAATACGCTCAACAACTTCTGTGGTTACCACTGGTAGCAAATACATTTCTGTACAAGAGGAAGCCATGAGAGCTTTAGTATTGATCTCAATTACAGGATACCAATCATGCCTATGCCACATCTGTATCAACAGTAGCAAACTCTCAAAACTGCTGGCCCCCTTCCCTTGTGGATGAATATGACCGATACAAACACACATCCATGTGATATGGGCCCATCAGACCATGCATCTCTTGGTCAATCAAGTCCAGCCAAGCAATAGTCTTCCACCGGGATCATATTATTTCCTGGGGGGCACATTTTTCATTCTAAGACAAGTCTCCTAACTATCGGCTTCACAGTACATATAGCGCTAGTAACTTTTCCAGATTGCTCCAATTTGCCTTACTTGTAACATAGCAAGTACTTAAAGGTTAATTTCCTTTCAGCAATACAAAGAAAAAAAACAAGTTCCAAGACTAATTCCTGGTGGAAGGTAATGTCATTTCAGCTTTCTTAGTAGAAGCCACAGCGCACCAAAATATCCCAGCATTCCCTAAACCTGCACAGCATCTTGCTGCTCCCAAACACAAGTCTCAGCAGTCACTTTAAGATGGGAATCAATGACAGCAGCTTGAACCTTGCAACAGAGATGTGTATGTTCATGAAAGATAACTGAACATTTAGACAAACCTGTTTGTATGTTCTCTCAGCAACACACATCATAAAGAAAAACATCCAAGTCAGGCAGAGACGCTCAAAGAAGTTAATCACAGCCAAGATGATGACAGGGGTGATGATAGGAGCGCCACAAAAAATATTCAAAAGCTCCAACACTGAAATGGATCGCAGCTGTTCAAGATTCTTTGTATGGAAGAGCCGGTAGAGGAAAGGAAGAAACGCTAACCCAACGGTGACAAGGTTACCCAGCATCTGATAGCCTACTCCCTGCTGATAGGCATTTACCTGGAGAATAGGGAAAGGTCATTAGCAGTATGCAGGCTAAAACTATTGTTTAAAATGACAGTAAGAGGTTAAAAACCAATGGTGAAAACCTCCACTAGCAATCCTATGTGTAAGTATATACGTATCCTCCCGCTTCGACAGACATTTAAAAAGAAACCGTGTTTTGGAGTGGCTGTAAGATAACGGTTATGTTCAGCCATTGCACACGTCATCTCTCCAGTCACTCACCACTGGAAGGATTCTTCCATGGAGTGTAACAGCACACAGCAAACGAGCAAGGCTGAACCAGAAAAATCAAGAAAAAACAAAAAGTGAAAGTGTGGCATAAAATGATTCCATATAATGACCACTTCTTCCCCCTTGTAATGATCTGTCCATCTCCCTCCTCTCCAGGGCCCTCTCTCACCTACCTTGAGTAAAAAAAAAAATCTCACTTCTGAGAAAGGTACAAGGCTGAGCAAAACAGAGCAGCAACCATGAGTCACAAATTTTAATTACACCAAACCTTCTAACTCCCGGTCACTCAGGACAGGGAGTGCTGCTTGCTTCATGCAGACATCTACTGATGAAAGGTGCTATGTAAGAGCTAGATATTTTGTTTCTCAGATCAGAAATCATATCCTCCACTTCAAATTAATGTACTTTATGCTCTCTAGAATGACTAGTTAAGAGTATTTAGGGCCATCTTTAATAAAAGGTGCTTGGACCTGTCAAGTTTGCAGGTGCATCACAATTTAGAGCATAGC